>NC_067431.1:791218-1391218 GCF_009764475.1 Pristis pectinata
AGACTCAGCACTTTACATTGTGCTGTGTGTCGGTCCTCTGCAGCCCATCAGTCTGCACAGAGCAACAGCTGCACGGATGGAACAGGTTGAGAGGTATATGGGACAAACGTGACGAGCTCAGACAGACATTGTCAGCATGGACGAGTTGGGCTGAAGGGCCTGTTTCCGTGCTGTATGACTGAAGTACCCACCTCCCACTTACCAGCAATTGCTCTGTACTATGCCTTCAACTACCTATCTGGATACTACAAAAATCTTGTGAAAGTACCTGCTTCCATCACCTTCTCCAGGCAATATTGGTTTATTATTGTCACTTGTATCGAAATCCAGTGAAAAACTTGTTTTGCATACTGTCCGTACAGGTCAATTCATTACACAGTGCGTTGAGGTTGTGCAGGGTAAAAACCATAACAGAATACAGAGTAAAGTGTCACAGCTACAGAGGAAGTGCAGTGCAGGTGGACAATAAGGTGCAAGGTCGAATAAGGTAGATCGTGAGGTCAGAGTCCATCTCATCGTCTAATAGAACAGTTCACTAGTCTTATCACAGTGGGATAGAAGCTGTCCTTGAGCCTGGTGGTACGTGTCCTCAGGCTCCTGTATCTTCTGCCTGATAGGAGAGAAGAGAGAATGACCCGGGTGGGTGGCGTCTTTGATTATGTTGGCTGCTTCACCAAGGCAGCGAGAGGTAAAGACTGAGTCCATGGAGTGGAGGCTGGTTTCCGTGACATATCGGTCCGGGAGCTATTGGAGCAGCAGGTCTCTCGCAGGTAGAGGCTGATTATTTAAACTGTTTTAGTGCAGGCTTTTCCCTTACGGGATCAGCCTGGGAGCCGTTTGAGCAGCATGTCTTTAGCAGGTAGGGGCTGATTATTTAAAACAGAGTGTTGGTTGGTTAGTGAGATTGAGTGAGTACTTGGGATAATCAACAGGGGTAACTGAAGAGGAGCGGCCAGCGTGTGAATGGCTCAGGGTAGGAGTGGAGCCAGAGACATGACCACTACAGCTTGTCCCCGGTAGGTCGTCCCCACCAACATTATCCAAAATAGTATGCTTATTGTTGATGGGAACGGCCACAGGGGTGCTCTGCTCTTTATGTCTGTACCCCTTCCCTTTCCTGACAGTCACCCAGCTACCTGCCTCCTGACTTTTAGGGGTGATTATCTCCCTGAAACTCCTGTCTATATCTGCATCTGCCTCACGAATGATCCGAAGTTCATCCAGCTCCAGCACATGAACTGGAGCGGGACTAACATACTTGTGGGTAGGTTTGCTAGTGCTGCTCCGGGGGGTTTAAACTAGATTTGCAGGGGGAGGGGAACCAGTGTGTTAGAACAGATAGTGAGCTGGAGGAGGAAAATGGTCATGCGAGGACTGCAGGTATAGACAAATCAAAGGTTTGTACGTGATAGAAATGTTCTAAGGTGCATCTATTTCAATGCAAGGACTATTGTAGGTAAGGCAGTTGAGTTTAGGGCATGGATTGGCATGTGGGATTACGACATTATTGCTATTAGTGAGACCTGGTTGCAGGAGGGGCAGGACTGGCAGCTTAATGTTCCGGGATTCCATTGTTTCAGACGTGATAGAGGGGGACGGATGAAAGGGGGAGGAGTGGCATTACTGGTCAGGGAAAATATCACAGCTGTGCGGAGAAAGGACGTCCCGGAGGGCTCGTCTACAGAGGCCACATGGGTGGAGCTGAGGAACAGGAAAGGTGTGGCCACACTAATAGGGTTGTATTATAGACTCCCAATAGTCAGAATTGGAGGAACAAATCTGTAGGGAGATAGCAGACTGATGTAAGAAACAGAAAGTTGTAATAGTAGGGGATTTTAACTTTCCACATATTGACTGGGACTCCCACACTGTGAAAGGGCTGGATTGCTTAGAATTTGTCAAATGTGTTCAGGAAAGTTTTCTAAATCAATATATAAAAGTACCAACGAGAGAGAATGCAACGAGAGAGAGAATCCTATTAGGGAACCAGACAGGTCAGGTGACAGAAGTATGTGTAGGTGAGCCATAATGTCATTAGTTTCAAGTTAATTATGGATAAGGATAGGTCTGGTCCTCGAGTTGAGGTTCTAAATTGGAGAAAGGCCAATTTTGTGGAAATGAGAAAGGATCTAGGAAAAGTGGATTGAGATAAGTTGTTTTCTGGCAAGGATGTGTTCAGTAAGTGGAAGGCCTTCAAAGGTGAAATTTTGAGAGTGCAGAGTTTGCATGTTCCTGCCAGGATTAAAGGCAAAGTTAACAAGCATAGGGAACCTTGGTTTTCAAAAGATATTGGTGCTTTGGTTAAGAAAAAGAGAGGTGTATAGCAGGTGTAAGCAACTAGGAACAAATGAGGTACTTGAAGAATATAGAAAATGTAAGAAAATACTAAAAAAGGAAATCAGGAAGGCAAAAAGATGACATGAGGCTGCTTTGGCAGATAATGTGAAGGTAAACCCGAAGGGTTTCTACAAGTATATGAAGAGTAAAAGGATAGTAAGGGACAAAATTGGTCCCCTAGAAGATCAGAGTGGCCATCTATGTGTGGACCCTCAGGAGATGGGGGAGATCTTAAACAGTTTTTTTTGCATCAGTATTTACTCAGGAAACTGGCAGCGTGGATATGGAAGGAAGGGAAACAAGCAGTAGGGTCATGGAACATATAGACATTAGAGGAGGAGGTGCTTGCTGCTTTACAGTGAATAAAGGTAGCTAAATCCCCCGGACCTGACAAGATATTTCCTTGGACCTTGAGAGAGACTAGTGTAGAAATTGCAGGGGCCCTGGCAGATATATTTAAAATGTCCTTAGTCACGGGTGCGGTGCCGGAGGGCTGGAGGGTAGCTCATATAGTTCCATTGTTTAAAAAAGGCTCTAAAAGTAAACCAGGTGATTACAGGCCAGTGAGCCTGACATCAGTAGTAGGTAAATTATTGGAAGGTGTTCTGAGGGATCGGATCTACAAGTATTTGGACAGCCAAGGGCTGATTAAGGATAGTCATCATGGCTTTGTGCGTGGTAGATCGTGTTTAACAAATCTTGTAGAGTTTTTTGAGGAGGTTACCAAGAAAGTAGATGAAGAAAAGGTGGTGGATGTTGTCTACATGGACTTTAGTAAAGCCTTTGACAAGGTCCCACATGGGAGGTTAGTTCAGAAGGTTCAGTCACAAGGTATCTGTGGAAAGGTTGTAAAATGGATTCGAAATTGGCTGTGTGGGAGAAGACAGAGTGGTAGTGGATGGTTGTTTCTCAGACTGGAGGCCTGTGACTAGTGGTGTGCCTCAGGGATCGGTGCTGGGGCCATTGTTGTTTGTTGTCTATATCAATGATCTAGATGATGATGTGGTAAAGTAGATCAGCAAGTTTGCTGATGACACTAAGATTGGAGGCGTAATTGACAGTGAGGAAGCATTTCAAAGCTTGCAGAGGGATCTGGACCAACTGGAAAAATGGTCCAGAAAATGGCAGATGGAATTTAATGCAGGCAAATGTGAGCTGTTGCATTTTGGAAGGACAAATCAAGGTAGGACATGCACAGTAAATGGTAGGGCACTGAGGAGTGCGGAGGAACAAAATTTCAGATACATAATTCCCTGAAAGTGGCGTCGCAGGTAGACAGGGTTGTAAAAAAAGGCTTTTGGCATCCTGGCATTCATAAATCAAAGTATTGCGTATAGGTGTTGGGATGTTATGGTGAGGTTGTATAAGTCATTGGTGAGGCCAAATTTGGAGTATTGTGTGCAGTTCTGGTCACCTAACTATAGGAAGGATATCAGTAAGATTGAAAGAGTGCAGAGGAGATTTACTAGAATGTTGCTGGGTCTTCAGAAGTTGAGTTACAGGGAAAGATTGAACAGGCGCGTAGAAGAATGAGGGGATATTTGATAGAGGTTTACAAAATTATGAGGGGCATAGACAGAGTTAATGCGAGTAGGCTCTTTCTACCTGGATTAGGAGAGATAAGTATGAGAGGACATGGCTTTAGGGTGAAAGGGGAAAAGTTTAGGGGGAACTTCTTTACTCAGAGAGTGGTGGGAGTGTGGAACGGGCTGCCATCTGATGTAGTAAATGCGGGCTTTAAGAATAAATTGGGTAGATACATGGACAGGAGAGGTCTGGAGGGTTATGGACTGGGTGCAGGTAAGTGGGACTAGCGGAATAACGTTTCGGCACAGACTAGAAGGGTCAAATGGCCTGTTTTCTGTGCTGTAGTGCTCTTATGGTTCTACATGCTGGGCTGTGTCCGCAACTGTCTGCAGTTTCTTGCGGTCCTGGGTAGAGCAGTTGCCGTACCAAGCTGTGATGCATCCAGATAGGATGCTTTCGATAGTGCATCAATAAAAATTGTTGAATGTCAAAGGGGACATGCCAAATTTATTTAGCCTCCTGAGGAAATAGAGGCACTGATGAGCTTTCTTGGCTGTGGCATCTGTGTGGTTGGACCAGGACAGGCTATTGGTGATGTTCACTCCTAGGAACTTGAAGCTCTCAACCCTCTTGACCTTAACACCATTGATGTAGACATGTGCATGTACACCATCTCCTTTCCTGAAGTCAATGACCAGCTCTTTTTGTTTTCCTGACATTGAGAGAAAGTTTGTCGTCATGACACAATGTCACTGAGCTCTCTATCTCCTTTTTTTGTGCACTGACTCATCATTATTTGAGATACGGCGTACTACGGTGGTATCATCTGCAAACTTGTAGGTGGAGTTAGAGCAGAAGCTGGCCACGCAGTCATGAGTATATAGGGAGTAGAGTAGAGGGGCTGAGGACGCAGCCTTGTGGGGCACCAGTGTTGAGAATAATCGTGCTAGAGGTGTTGCTGCCTATCGTCACTGATTGCGATCTGTTGGTCAGAAAGTAGGATCCAATTGCTGAGGAAGGTGTTGAGTCCCAGGTCTCAGAGTTTGGTGATGAGCTTGTTCCAGATTTCAGCCACCGGAGTGAAAAACAATCTTCCTCATATCCCTCTCAACCTACACTTTACCTCTTGGACACCTCTATTAAGGGAGAAATATTGTCTCTATCTATGCTTATAATTATAAATACCTCAGTCAGGTCCCCCTGAGCCGCCTCTGCTTCAAGGAAAACGAACCCAGCATATCCTGTCTCCCCTCGTAACTGAAAATCTCCATCCTTTGTAATATCATTGTGTTTCCTCTGCAGTGCAATCACAACCTTCCTACAATATGACGAGACCTGTATGCAGTACTCCAGCCATAGCTTAACCAATGATACATAAAGTTCCAAAATCTTCCTGCTCTTATTTGCACTGGCTAACAGAGACAAGTATGCTTTCTTGACTGTTTTATCTACCTGTGCTGTTGTTTTTAGACATGCTTGAACCTGTACACCAAGGTCCTTCTGTCCCCTCGTACTTCCAAGGTCACCTAGCCTTATTAGTCCTCCCAGAATGCATCACCTCGCATTCATCAGGATTAAATTCTATCTGCTATTGCTGTGCCTATTTTACTAACTCAGTAATATCATCGTGTAGTCTATTAGTATTAATCTCACTGTCAACAATACCACTAATTTTCATATCATCTGCAAACTTGCTAATCATACTTTTATGTTCGTATCCAGATTGTTAATATATTTAGCAAACAGCAAAGATCCCAGCACTGATTCTTGCAATACACCACTAGTCACAAGCATCCAATCACACATACAGCCCTCCATCACCTTCTCGCCTTTTGCCTGCTACACCAAGCCAATTTGGGATCCAGTTTGCCAACTTGCCCCTTATCCAATGGGCCAGTTTCCCATGTGGGTACTGGTCGAAGGCCTTGTTGAAGTCCATGAAGATGGCAATCAACCATGCTGTCATATTCAACATGCTTTATTTCCTCTTGGAAACAGTACAGATTTCCAGCATCTGCTGCTTGTGATTTTGATTTCTATGCTCACTATCTTTGATTATTGTCTTTGTATTACCTGGCTTTGAATTGCAGGGAGTCATAGTTACTGTATACTGCACAGGATCAGGCCCTTTGGCTCAACTTGTCCATGCCAACCAAGATGCCCATCTGCGCTAGTCCCATCTGCTTGCGTGTGGCCCATCTCCCTCTAAACCTTTCCTATCCATGTACCTGTCCAAGTGTCTTTTAAATATTGTTAATGAACATGGCTCAACCACTTCCTGTGGCGACACATTCCATAGAGGGACCACTCTCTGGATGAAAAAGGTTGCCACTTGCTACCGCGGAATAAAACAAGACTCTACTCGGAGGATTGCCAAACAGAACTGGTTTTTTTCCCGCCTTGTGCGGGCCCTTTAAGGGAGAAAAACTCCCGCCCAAAAAACCGGCAATGACGTAAGTCCTACGTCATCAGGACTTCCGCGCGCGGGTTCTCCCCGTCGCTCGGAAAGACGAGGCCCGCCGCCATCTTGGGCCTCGTCGCTCCGACACCGCGCGACCCGACTGCCGAGCCGGTTCGCCCGACTAGACGGTGAGTCGCCACACAACCCCCCCAGAACCGGCGAGACAGTCCCCAAGGTCCGTGGGCTGTGCCAGCTGCCGCTTAGGGGGGCGGCCTCTGCGTCGTGGCGTGGCACCTCGACAGGCTGTTGCAGATCCAAATGGGCCGGTTTGAGGCGGTCCGCCGTGAAAACCTGTTCCCTGCCTCCTCCAAAATAAAAGTGGATCCGTTATTCCGTATGACTCGGAACGGTCCTCATATGGTCGTTGCAATGGCGCCCGAGGTGTGCCCCTGCGAACGAAAAAACTTACAGTCACGTAGTCCTTGGGCTGGCAGGATGGGGCTTTGACCATGCCACTGAGGTGGGAATCGGGGCCAAGGCGCCGAGCTTTCTCGCGCAGTCTTTGTAGAACTGTGGGGGTTTGTTCCCCTTGGTCCTGAAGGGCAGGTATGAAATCCCCGGGGACAACTAGTGGCGCCCCGTATACAAAGCTCAGCTGACGAAGTGCGGAGGTCGTCTTTTGGGGGCAGTGCGTATGCCGAGCAGGACCCAAGGCAGCTCGTCAACCCAGTTAGGACCCTTCAGGCGGGCCATCAAGGCGCGATTTTAGATGGCGGTGGAAATGGTCGTTCCACCAACCCGTTTGATTGAGGATGGTAGGCAGTGTTGGTGTGCAGCTGCGTCCCTAGCAGGTTCGCTAATGCAGCCCAGAGACTGGAAGTGAATTGGGTGCCTCTGGCTGAAGTGATGTGGGCCGGAACGCCCAAAACGTGAGACCCAAGTTGTGAGCAGCGCTCGGGCGCAGAATCAGTGGTGATGTCACTCAGGGGGTTGCCTCAGGCCACCTCGTGAACCAGGTCCACAATGGTAAGGAGGTACCGGGCTCCTCTTGAAACGGCAGAGGGGCCCACAGAGGTCGACGTGTATGTGGTCGAACCTCCTACGGTAGGCTCGAACTGCTGTGGTGGGACCTTGGTGTGTCGCTGGATTTTTTGACGTCTGGCAGTGCAGACAAGTCCTGGCCAGGTCACTGACCTGTTTGCGCAGGCCATGCCAGACAAACTTTGCTGGCGACCAGTCGGACAGTAGATCTGATGGATGGGTGCGCCAACCCATGTACCGAGTCAAAAACGCGGTCTCCGCCAGGCTGCAGGGACATAGGGCGGGGCTGACCAGTCGCAACGTCGCAAAGTAGGGTCCGCTGACCTGGACCCAACCAAGAAATCTCGGAGCTGCAGACCCGAGACTGCGGTTCTGTAGCTGGGCAGTTCGTCGTCGGCTTGCTGTGCGTCAGCCAGGGCCGTGTAGTCGACACCCAAGATAGGTTGTGGATGGTTGGTCTGGAAAGTGCATCAGCAACGACATTATCCTTTTCCGAGGACATGTTGGATGTCAGTTGTGAACTCGGAAATGTAGGATAAATGTCTCTGCTGACGAAGCTGACCAGGGATCGGAGACTTTGGAGAAGGCAAAGGACAGAGGCTTATGATCGGTGAAAGGCCTGCCTTCTAGAAAGTATCGGAAATGCCGGACCGCCAGATACAGCTGCTAGAAGTTTCCCGATCAAAAGCGCTGTACTTCAGTTCGGGCGGTCTAAGGTGTTTGCTGAAAAATGCCAAGGGTTGGCCAGCGGCCTTCGAGTAGTGTTCCAGTACCCCACCCACCGCGGTGTTGGACGCGTCTACAGTGAGGGCAGTCGGGACGTCAGTCATAGGGCTTTTGTACCAGCATCGTGGCGGTCTGCCAGGGCGTCTGGCCTTAACGAAAGCTAAGCCGCAGCCTCGTCAGTCCAGGTGATGTCCTGCCCCTACCGCCAGCAGCGAGAAACAGAGGGCGCATGATCCGGGCTGCTGCAGGAGAAACGATGGTAAAGTTGACCATCCCCAAGGAATTCTGTAGGCCTTTGACTGTGTCGGGGCGGGCAAAATGGCGGATAGCATCACCCTTGGCGGGTAGGGGTGTTGCCCCGTCGCTGGTGATTTGTGGCCGAGGAAATCGATAGAGTCAAGGTCGAATTGGCACTTGGACGGTTAATCGTGAGGCCGAAATCGCGGGAGGCGGGAATACAGCTGGCGGAGGTGGGAAAGGTGTTCCTGGCGGTTACGGCTGGCGATCAGTATGTCGTCCAAGTAAATGAACACGAAGTCCAGGTCTCGGCCCTACCGCGTCCATCAGCCGCTGGAAGGTCTGCGCGGCGTTCTTAAGGGCCGAACGGCATCCGAAGGAATTCAAACAGGCCGAATGGGGTGATAATCGCAGTTTTGGGGACGTCTCATCCGGATGGACCGGGATTTGGTGGTATCCCTAACGAGGTCCACTTTGGAAAAGATGCGGGCCCCGTGTAAGTTCGCTGCGAAGTCCTGGATGTGAGGGATGGGATAGCGGTCCGGGGTGGTGGCGTCATTCAGCCTGCGGTAGTCGCCGCAGGGCCTCCACCTCCGGTGGCTTGGGGACCATGTGCAGGGGGGAGGCCCAGGGGCTGTCTGACCTGCGAACAATCCCCAGCTCCTCCATGTGACGGAACTCTTCCTTTGCCAGGCGGAGCTTGTCTGGAGGTAATCGTCGTGCTCGGGCATGAAGGGGTGGCCCTGTGGTAATGATGTGGTGTCGTACCCATGTGTGGGCCGAGAATTTGTAAACGAAGGTGCCAAAATCGATGGGAATTCGGCTAGGAGCTTGGCGAAATCGTCGCCAGAAAGGGTAATGGAGTCCAGGCGCGGGGCTGGTGGGCTGATTTCTCCCAGGGGATAGGTCCGGAGAGTGCTAGAGTGGACTAACCGCTTCCTTCGCAGGTCGACTAACAGGTTGTGGGCCCGAAGGAAATCGGCGCCTAGGAGTGGTCGGGCGACGGTGGCAAGGGTAAAGGTCCAGGTAAAACGGCTGCCGCCAAAGTGTAATTGAAGCGTACGGGTGCCAAAAGACCGTATCGTTGTACCGTTGGCGGCATTGAGTAGGGACCTGGTGGCCTGTCACGAGTGTCGCGGCCTGTCGGGGGCAAAATACTGACCTCCGCTCCAGTATCAACGAGGAAATGCCGTCCAGATTCTTGTCCTGAACGAAGAGGAGGTTCTGTCGGCGGCCAGCCGCCGTAGCCATCAGCGGCGGCTGGCCCTGGCGTTTCCCTGACTTGCAGGGTGGGCGGCATCGACGGGCCTCCGCACCCCACCTCTGATGGTAGAAGCACAGCTGGTCACCCGTGTCGTCGTCTGCGTTCCTGGGGCGTGGCTGCTCGGTTGCTGGGGCCGGGCGAGGCAGGCGTTGGGCTCGCGGCCTGGTGATTTGACTGACGGACGAAACGTTCTCGCGCTTGGCCCTCCACAGGACATCTGCCCAGGCGGCCACCTCACGGGGGTTGCTGAAGTCGGCATCAGCTAACAACAAGTGGATGTCATCGGGGAGCTGTTCGAGGAAGGCCTGTTCGAACATCAGGCATGGCTTGTGTCCCTCGGCCAATGCCAGCATCTCATTCATTAGGGCGGATGGGGATCTGTCCCCCAGGCCATCCAGATGAAGCAGGCGGGCGGCGCGCTCACGACGGGAGAGGCCGAAGGTCGGATCAAAAGATCTTTGAAAGCTGGGTACTTATCTTCCTCGGAGGCGACTGGATGAAGTCTCCAACCTGGGCGGCTGTCCTGGTCCAGAGAGCTAACCACATGGTAGTACTTCGTGGAGTCGGAGGTGATCTGCCGAAGGTGGAATTGCGCTTCAGCCTGGTCAAACCAGACGCTGGGCCGAAGTGTCCAAAAGGTGGGCAGCTTGAGGGCCACTGCGTTGGCTGCTGCGCTGTCGTCCATTTCGACACTCAGTTTTGTATAAAATTCCTCCCCTTTCACCTTAAACTTGGGCCCTCTAGTTCTCGATTTCCCAGGGAAAAGACTATGACTACCTGTGACGCCACTGTTGGGGAACCATGTCCTTACACTCCTAGGTCCTTCTGTTCTATAACAATAATTAATGATGCATTGGATAATGTTCTTAGGGATAGGATTTATGAGCATTTGGAATAGCATAGCCTAATTAGGGACAGTCAGCATGGCTTTGTGCGGGGCAGATCATGTCTTATTGACTTGATTGAGTGTTTTGAGGAGGTGATGAAGGTGGAGCAGTGGTTTTTAGTAAGGCGTTTGACAAGGTCCCTCATAGTAGGCATATCCAGAAGTTAAGAAGCATCAGATCTTGGCAGTTTGGATTCAGAATTGGCTTGCCCACAGAAGACGGAGGGTGGTGTTCAATGGGACTCATTCTGGCTGGAGGTCAGTGATTACTGGTGTTCCACAGGGATCTGTACTGGGACCTCTGTTGTTTGTAATGACTTGTATGAAAATATGGATGGGTGGGTTAGTAAGTTTGCAGATGATAGAAAGATTGGTGGCATTGTGGATAACGTAGAAGATTGCCAAAGGATACAGTGGAATTTAGGTCAGTTGCAGATATGGATGGAGAAATGACAGAGTTTAATCCATCAAAGTGCGAGGTGTTGCACTTTGGGAAATCAAATTTAAAGGGACAGTACACTGTTAATTGCAAGACCCTTAGCAGTGCTGATGTACAGAGGAGTCCAAGTTCATAGCTCCCAATGTGGCTGCACTGGTTGACAAAGTGGTAAAGATGATGTATGGCATGCTTGCCTTTACTAGTCAAGGTACTGAGATCAAGAGTCAGGAAGTTATGTTACTGCTTTATAAAACTCTGGTTAGGCCACGTGGAGTATTGCATTCAATTCTGGTCACCCTGTTATAGGAAGGATGTGGAGACTTTGGTGAGGGTGCAGAAGAGGTTTACCAGGATGTTGCCTGGATTAGAAGGTAAGTGCTGTAAGGATAAGTTGGACAAACTTGGGTTGTTTTCTCTGGAGCAGCGGAGGCTAAGGGGAGACCTGATAGAAATTCATAAGATTATCAGAGGCATAGATAAAGTGGACAGCTGCTTTTTTTCCCCAGAGACAAAATGTCTAATACTGGAGGACAGGCATTTAAGATGAGGGGGACAGATTCAAAGGAGCTGTGCGGGGCAAGTCTTTTTACACAGAGTGGTGGGTGCCTGGAATGTACTGCCAAGGGTGGTGGTGGAGGTAGATATGATAGAGGCATTTCAGAGGCTCTTAGGCACATGGATGTGCAGAGAATAGAGGGATATGGACATTGTGTAGGTAGAAGGGATTAATTTAGTTAGGCGTTTAATTAGTTTGGCACCACATGGTGGCTGAAGGGCCTGTTCCTGTGCTGTACTGTTCTATGTTCTAAAATGGATAATCTCTCTCAACATATTGAAAACTATATGACAGAACTTTAAGCTAATGACATCAGTTAGAATGTGCTCTCCTACACTCCGGTGGCAATTTTTGACTCATTGGCAAATGTGGCTCTTCATGCTATTGAGAAATTTTCAATGGTTTCTTTGACCTTTTCTTGGCTTTGAATATCGAGGCATGGAATATAACAGCAAGGAAGACATAAAGCACTGATTGGTCTACAACAGGTGGAGGTGTTTGGGTCCATGTATTAGGAAGGGTGGCAAGTGAGGACTTCAATGGTATCAGGAATTCCTATAATGAGAAGATGGCTCATTGGGTCCATGCTTTTTAATTTGTTTTTATTTATTCATTTTTGGGATGTGGGCATTGTTGGCAGACAGTCATCAGCTACCCATGAGAAGGTGGTAATCGTCGCCTTCATCTGCTGCAGTCCTTCTGATGAAGGTACTCCCACAGTTCACTTGCATAGTGAGGTTAGTGTTGGACTCAGCAGTGATGAAGAAAGTGCTGTACTTCCAAATCGGGACAGTAGAACAACTAGTACAGCTGTTGCCTCACAGCTTCTGTGACCTGGGTTTAATCCTGGCCTCCAGTATGTGTGGAGTTTGCACATTCTCCTTGTGATTGCATGGGTTTCCTCCGCGTTCTTCCCACATCCCAAAAATGTACAGGTAGGTTAATTGGCCACTGATTTGTTCCAAATGGGTACATGAGCAGCAGAATCTGGGGAGTTGGTAGGAATATGTGAAGAATACCTTACAGGGAAAATTAGTGGGGAATGGGATTGTTCTATGAGCAGGTTTCGACTCAATGGGTTGAAATGGCCTCCTGTGTCATAAGGAAATAAGTATGATGCAGAACTTGCAGGGAAACATACAGGTGGTGGTGATCCCTGGCTGCTGCTCTTGTACTTGAAGATAGAGGTCAGGTTTGGCGGGTGCTGCCGGAGCTAATGCACTGGTAGCAGTGTGTGCTGATGGTGAAGGGAATGTTTTCGTGATGAATGGGGGAGCCAAACAAGGTTTGTCCAGGATGGTGTCAAGCTTCTTGAGTGTTGTTGATGCTGCACTTAATCATGCAAGTAGCTCCTGACTTGTGGTCTGTGGAAAGGCTCGAGATGTCAGGAAGTTAGTCACTTGCTACAGGTTGTCAAACCTGTGACCAGACCTTGTAGCCACGGCACTTGTGTAACTAGTCCAGTTGTGTTTCTGGTCAGTGGTGATCCACAAGATATTGATGATAGAGGAATCAGTGATCCCATTGAATATCAAGATTAGGCATCTTAACATTCTCTTGTGGACATTGCTTGGCACTGTTGTGTCTCAAACATTACTCACAAGCTATTTCCCATGTCTAGGTGTTGTCCTAGGGTTGTTGTATGTAGGCATTGACTGGGATCTGAGGAGCTGTAAATGGAATTGAATATTACATAATCATTGGTGAACAATCAGCTTCTGACCTTGTGATGGGAGGGAGAACACTGAAGTCAGGGCTTGGGACACTGAGGAACTCCTGTACTGATGTCCTGAGGCTTGGTTGGTTGACATCCAACAACCACTCCATCCTCCTTCATGCAAGGTATCACTCCAATTCTTGATGCCCATTGACTTCAGTTTTCCCAGGGCTCTTTGATGGCACGTGGTCAAATGTTGCCTTGATGTCAAGGGCATCTCACCATGTTTGGACCAAGGTTATAATGGGTCTGGAACTAAAGGGTCCCAGTGAGTTCAAACTGGGAATGGGTGAGCGGGTTATTGGAGAGTATGTGCTGTTTGGAATTGGAGATTGGTTATTGGAGAGTATGTGCAAGAATGGAATTATAAGGCAGTTGTGAAAAGGGTGTGCTATTTGTGAACAATTATTTGGATAATTTTTTACATTGTTGATAGATGCCAGTTCTGTAATTGTATTGCAAAAACTTGGTTAGTGGTGCATTTAATTCTGGTATGTAGGTCAACAGTACCACATTTGGGATGTTGTCTGGTCCAAGTACCCCTAGTGGTTTCTTGGATGTTATTCACAGTGAAGCAATTAATCTGAAGACTGACTTTTGTGAAGGCAAGGAGTGAAGATGATCAACTGTTTATCACCTCAAACTAACGTGATTCAGCCTTGCCTTTAGGATTCCCATGCTGGTCCTCACCAATGTTAAGAGTAGGGATATCCTTGAAGCTGTTTCACCATGCAACACCGTTTGTAGCTAGGTGTGGTAAGACTATTGAATCCAATCTGATTTGTTGATTGTAGGATTTCTTTTGGATAGCACAAATGTCCTGTGTTCTAGCTTTAGTAGGTTGATACCTCATTTTTAGATATTATCCGCCTTTGATTGTGCCTTGAGTTGATTGTCTGCCTTATGTAAGGGCAGAATAAGGTATATGTCAGCTCATAAGGTTACAGATTATGATGATGGTCCACATACCTTCATTGATTCCCAAGGATGAGATTTTCAATTGTCGAAGAAGTGAAAAGCTGTTTTAGTCTTTCCTTAGCAAGGAAGAATGAGAGATTTGGGAGAAACGTTCAAAATTGAGTAGGCTTTAAGAACAAAATAAAAATAAAACTGTTTGCAGTTACAGAAGAGTTGATACTGACAGGGCACCAATTTAAGATAACTTGCAGAAGAACATGTGCGATGCAAATATTTTTTACGTAGACAAGTTGTAGCATCTTCAAAGCACTACTTGAAAGGGGGAGTTGAAACAGATTCAAAGTAATTGGGTAAATGGTTGCAGAGTCATGTGGTAAGTGCAGGGAAACTATAATTAAACACCTGTTTAACAAACTGGTGCAGATGTGATGGACTGAATGTCCTCCAGTGCTGCAGGATTCTGTATCATAGGCAGTTGCTTTACTTGCATTTTTCTTCGGCAGCATCTACAGCACTCTCAGATGACCAGAAGGAGTTCCAGAAAGTTGCCTATGGATTTGCTGTGAATGAATTGGCGCCACACATGACGGAGTGGGATCAGAAGGTAAAGTCATTTTCGTTTATATTTTCTCATAACGTAGGAAAGGTCCATCCAGCTGATTGAATCTGTAGCAGCTCTTGCAATCCCATCGGTCTTATTCCTCCACCTTTTCTTCACATATCCAACAACTCCCTCAGATTCTCCCGCCACCCACCTACGCGGGCGACTTGCAGCACATGATATCAGAGAATGTGTGAACTCCGCATAGAGCTGTGACAGCAATCGCTGGCAGGAGGTGGGAATTAGGACACTCATGGGAGAAGTGGGCTCTATGAGTAACTCCATTCCCAAAGATGGTGAAGCCTCTCGCACAAGTATCTAGGCAAGTAGGATTAAGAAGAGAATCCCAAGGCATTCTATATTCTCGAGGATAAAGGAGAGAATGTGTGGTTGGAGGTGGAGGATGTGAGCGAGGTCCTAAGTGAGTTCTTTGTGTTAGTATTCACCAAGGAGAGGACATGGAGGATAGTGAGATCAGTGTGGAGCGTGCTATTACGCTCAGGCATTTTGAGGTTAAGAAAGAGGTAGTGTTGGGTCTCTAGAAGAACATTAAGGTGAATAAGTCCCCAGTGCCTGATGGGATATACCCGAGGTTATTGAGAAAGGCAAGAGATGAGATTGCTGGGGCCTTGACCAAGATCTTTGTGTCCTCTAAGTAGATTTTATCTACATGGATTTTAGTAAGGCATTCAACAGGGTCCCTCAGGGTACAATTCTGTTTACCCCATTATAGAAACGATGTGAAGGCTTTGGAGAGGGTGCAGAAAAGGTTTGTCAAGATGCTGCCTAGATTAGAGGGCAGGTGCTATAAGGAGAGGTTGGACAAACTAAGGTTGTTTTCTCTGGAGTGGCAGAGGCTGAGGGGAGACCTGATGGAAGTTAATAAGATTATGAGAAGCATAGATAGAGTAGACAGCTGGTATCTTTTTCCCAGGGTCAAAATATCTAATACCAGAGGGCATACATTTAAGGTGAGAAGGGGTAAGTTCAAAGGAGATATGCAGGGCAAGTTTTTTTTACACGGTGGTGGGTGCCTGAAATGTGCTGCCTGGGGTGGTGGCAGAGACACATACAGTAGAGGTGTTTAAGAGGCTCTCAGATAGGCACATGAATGTGCAGAGAATGGAGGGATATGGACCTTGTGTAAGCAGATTGGTGTAATTAGACATCATTAGCTTAATTAGTTCGGCACAGTGTCATGGGCCAAAGGGTCTGTTCCTGTACTGTACTGTTTCATGTTCTTTAATCTAGGTGTGACCTTGTATGGTGGAGGGTTTTTCATCTTTATTCCCATTGCCTCTCATTGACTTCAATTTTGCCAGGTCTCCTAATGCTAAAAGACTGCAATGAAGCAACACACAAAAAACTGGAGGAACTTAGCAGGACAGGCAGCGTTTAGGGAGGGAAATGGACAGTCGACATTTCAGGTCGAGAATTCCTTCAGCTTTTTGTGTGTTGCTTCTAATGCTGCATTTGGATATGTGTTGTGATATGGGCAAAGCAGCCTGCTTGATTATTGCCTATCACAACCCCAAACGTTCAGTCCCTCCACCACTGGATCCGTGATGGCTGCAACTTGTACCACTGCAACGATAGTCTAGGTTGCCCTACAACATCTACCACCAGTGCTGTCCTAACCTGGAAGTACACTGCTGCTTCCCTGGTCATTGGGTCTAAATCCTGTAAGTGCCCTCACAAAAGGCAGGAGTGATTCAAGAAGAGGGCTAACCACTCATAACTCAAGAACATTGGACATTACTGTAAACTGTTTCTTATCTGACACATTATCCCCTGTTCTACCACCTTCCATTCACCTTTGGTTCTTTCTCTGGCTTTTTTCACCTTGTCATAACTGTTCAATCTCTGCTTGCTGAATGGCCAGTGCAGGTTTACTTGCTCTCGCTGTACCCAGACAGCTTCCTTTACTCCTGAAAAGAATACTTTCTTGCACTTCGCTATCCACCTCCTTCTGTAATTTACTGCATTGATGTTGTAGTTTACCTGTTTTAGATTCTATGCATCTGTACCTTGCTTCCAGTCTTTTTCCTTTCCTCCTCGCTTTCTAATCCCTAACCATTCTCGTCAAACTTTATGTTGCTGCCTCATTCTCCGGCAGCTCTATGCCTTTATCCTTTAGCATCTATATCCTGCAACATTTTATTCTTCCCCTAGTGTTAGTGCACTAACAGCAGTGTTCCCTGTCTACACTTGAACAACCACACAGATTTTATCCACTTTTGATTTTTTTTTTTCCCCCTTGGCCATGGGAGTTTTTTTCTCATTTCTCAGCCTCTTTAACAGGGTCAGACACAGTTGCAGTGATCTATTCCCCTTTCAGTGATAATTTCTTCCCCAAATGCTGCTCCGTCTTATTTTCTGCTCCTACTCGAGGGCAGTTAGGGACAGATGGTAGTGCAGGCCTTGCCATTGATGCCTAGATGTTGAAAAATAAATGTGTAAAAGGAAACATTCTACAAATCTGGTGGATTTGAAGTTCCAGTTAAGTCCTGATGAGCATCCAACAGAAACTGCTCCTGTATTTATAGATCAATGCGATAAGCTCATTGTATACCTGACGGCTGTGACTTTACACCCTCTCCCCTTTTAGTTCTGAGACAAGTACAATGTGCGACGACAACTTAGGCAGACTGTTGGTATCAAGGATGACTGCTCCAATTTTTGTGGCTAATGAACACGTGGGAACCTCAAACTCTGCCACAGCTGCTGTTTGTGCAAAATCTTCCAAATGCTTGGCAAAGTAGGCAAGCCAATGTCCATGTTCTTAATCAAGCATATATTGAGGTTCTAATTATTCTGAACTAGTGCAGATGGGTGGGCAATGTTACCCATAGAAACAGGCCTTTTAACCCACCACGTCCATGAAGACTATCAAGAACCCATTTTCCAGCATTTGGCTGTGGATTTTTGTGTTTTGCCAATTCATGTGCTTATCTACATACTTAAATGTTGTGAGAGTTCCTGCCTCTCAGATTCCACAGGTCCACTCTAAACTTCATATCCCTTGCCATAAATTTTGGCTCTCTGGCTTTAGACACCTCTACTGTGGAGAAAAGTTTCCTGCTATCTCTTCTACCCCTTAATAATTTTGTATACCTCTAACATGTCTCTCCTCAGTCTCCTTTGCTCCAAGGAAACCAAACCCAGCCTATCTAGTCTCTCCTCATAGTGCTGATTCCCATCCTGATGAATCTCCTCCGTACACTCTCCAGTGTAATCATGTCCTTCCTTTAGTGTGACAACCAAAACTGCACCCAATACTCTAGCTGAAGACTTACCAATGTTTTACATAGTTGTATCATAACCTCCAGGCTCTTGTGTTCTGTGCCCCAGCTAATGAAGGCAAGTATTCTGTACATCATCTTAATAACTGCTGCCTTCAGAGATCCTTGGACTTGATCACAAAGGTTCCTCAGTACTCTGTAGGGACCAAATCAAGCACTCTGCATTAAGCTGCAGTATAGTAAGGTCCTGTCATGAGACAGCGAGCCTTATCAGAATCCCTGGCTTGTGACTGCTTGAAATGGCATAGGAGCTCCTTGGAAGGTGCTCAGCACATAGTCTCTGCATTGAGAGCACATGGAAGCCACAGAGAAGGCGAGGATATTAATTTTTACCCCAAGGAAACTTTTGAAACCAAATTGGCATTGGGGAACCAAGTTAACATTTTCTCTATCTTTTTGGAAATCTCTGCTATGTCAGACAATGTAGAATGCTTGTTTTGGGAGTCTTGTGTCAAGTATGTGGGCAATGAATAGTAGGATTCTAGGGAGAAATTTTGTCAGAATTTGCAGATCCAGAAAGTATTGGAGCTTTCTTCCACCTCAAAACCCAAAGGACTGACTAAGAAGGGGGAATTCAAGAAATTCATCCATGTAGCAATTTCCATTTTGTTACCTTGGAGACTGAGGGTAGAAAGGTTTGTGACTCTAGTGCAGTCTTTCATTCAGCATAGTACAGTCAGACGGCAAGTGTGGGGGCTGGCAGAAGGAAAGAACTTGTAATGCTGATTGGTTTTGAAATTACAGGTTTAAATAACTTTGTTTTGTGATGTTCACCCAAAACGAGCATTAAATTTAAGGAGGAAGTTAACCTCTGATCCAGGGATTTTTATGTTTTGATTATTTTTTTTGAAAGTACAAGTAGATCGATTTTGGTCATTTTACATGTTGATGTCTTCTGAAATCTTAAGACAAGTGCTTGTGGAAATTCCAATCCCACTGCCTAGGAATAGTTTAGATAGGTTTGGGGGGGGAGGGGGGCAGCGGAAATGAAAGCGGTTCCAGGAACATCGGAGGCCTGGCAGCAGGCTGAGGGTCCTGGGCACTGCAGTAGGCCAGCTCTGGTCTGTGTGCAGTCTGTAGCACTTACTGGGCATTGCAGTAGGCCAGCTGTGGTCTGTGTGCAGTCTGTAGCACTTATTAAAATATTTTAAAACTCTTGAGTTTTATATCATGAATGTGCACAGCTCAATGTTTTTATAAAAGGGTGCTTTTTATGTTTGTTGCTTTTGAGTAGTGATGGCCCTGGTATTAATGCCTCCTTATTTAGTGACAACTAGAATTTCTGTTTGGACTCCTTTGGAAGATCGGGGCTACTGAAAGCAGACACTTGGATCATTTTTTTTTGAAGCATTGTAAACAGGCTGTGCAAGCACCACTGCTTGCTTCAACTTCACAATGGGTCTGACTTGTGAATTTTTTTGTCTACTAAACAAACTCAAGGTTCCAAAGTGTGATAGGACTAAAACCATTTTCACTGTTCGTTTTGGGAATCCATTGCAATTGTGGCCTTGAAATCTGCATCCATTATTTAATGTGAGTTTGCTACTGTCTTTGAGCAATATCCTGGTATTAATGTTCACTGTGTCCTTGTGGTTATAATACTTGTTCCTTTGAGAACACTGCCTTATAGAGAATATTCTGTGACTATATCTGCAACCAAGCCTATAAATTGCTTTCATGAGTGTGAACAGTGGGTCCACACAAAGGATACTTCATCAGCTACAGAAAAAATGGCAATTCAAACTATACTTTCTCACTTGTCTGATATTTTTGTGGAATGATGATTATCATTATCCTTGCATTTTAATATTTGATAGGAAATCTTCCCTGTGGAGACAATGAGAAAGGCTGCACAACTTGGGTTTGGTGGGATTTATGTTCGCCCAGATGTCGGTGGATCAGGACTGTCACGACTGGACACTTCCATCATATTTGAAGCATTGTCAACAGGCTGTGCAAGTACCACCGCTTACATGAGTATTCATAAGTAAGTCGATGTGGGAATGATTCCCAGACAACAAGATGCTGTCAGCAGCAGCAGACCCTCGCCAGGCTCCGTTGTTACTCGTGCAGCAGCTGCATAATCTGAAAGAAGGCTGGAGATGGGTTATCAAAATGACCTTCAAAGTGCTGAGTGACTTGGAAAAAGAGGAAATATAGAGGGCTTGGGTGGATTTGGAAGTTGGAGCATGCAGGTATTGGGAAGAGAAGGATGAGGCGGGGGAAGAAGTTTGGGGAAACAAATGGGCTTGGCTGCAGTTCTAGTGATCGAGGAAGGAATAAAGATTTTGGCAGTGTAGCAAGCATAAGGGGTGTATGGAAAGGATGGTGTGTAGTGAGGGGGTAGAGGTTGCAAGTATGGGAAAGATCATGAGGAAGGGTTTTAAGGGTTTAGGCTTTAAAGCCAGGATGGTAGGGCATGAGACATGGTTAAAGGCAGGACCGACAACTCAACATTCCAGGCTGTGGAGTTTTTCAGTGCTACAGAGGCGCATGGGGAATAGAAGAGAAGGGGATGTTGCAAAATTAAGGAATCTATTATGAACTAGATGTACTAGGAGGCTCTTCAATGGTGCCATGTACATAGGGCTTAGAAACAAAAAGGGGGCAATCACTTTGCAAGGATATACAACAGGCCTAGGAGTCAGCAGGACATAGAGGAGTACTATGTAGACCAATCAGAGAAGTGTAATCATAATAGGGTTATAGAAGTAGGGAATTTCAACTCCCTGGATCGTTTTAGTCTGAAAGGCTCAAAGGGGGTGGAATTTTTAAAGTGTGTCTGGAAGAGGTTTTTGAACTGATACAGAGGTAGTCCTTGAGAGGGGGAAGTACTGGACCTACTGGAGATAATGATCATAACTCTTAAATTCAAGAATTATGGAAAATAATAAGGAAGATCTGGAAACTAAGGTGCTGAATTGGGGGAAGGTTGATTTCAATGTCATAAGACAGGCCCTGGCAAAAGTAGACTGGGAGGAGCTGCTTAGAGGTGAGTCTACATCTGACAAGTAGGAGTCATTTAAAAGTAAAACAGTGGTAATTCAGGGCAGCATGCTCCCATAAGAGTGAAAGGTAATAACAAGTCACAGGAACTCAGGATCTTAAAGGCTATTGAATACTAGATTTTAAAAAAAAACAAGTATAAAGCAAGTAAGCACAGTGGCACAGCTAGTACAGCCGCTGCCTCATAGTGGCAGAGACCCAGGTTCAATCCTGACCTCTGATAATATCTGTGTGGAGTTTGCACGTTCTCCCTGTGACCATGTGGGTTTCCTCCTATACCCCAAAGACGTGCAGGTTGGTAGGATAATTGTTCACAATAAATTGCCCCTTTCTGGTGGGTGGTAAAGTCTGGGGAGAATAAAAAAAAAACTGGGATTAAAAGGATTATTGTAAATAGGTGTTTCATGGTCAGTATGGACTTGGAGGGCCAAAGAGCATTTCCGTGCTGTATTGATGCCTCTGTAAAGAGATCTGAAAACAAGCGAAACCCTCTAGGAGTATCGAAAGTGAAGGAAGGGTACTTCCTTGGAAGGGAAAGAGGGTGCATGCAATATCACTGGCAGGCAGAATTAAGGAAAATTCTAAAGCATTTCATAAGTACTTCAGGGTATGAGGGTAACCAGGGAAAGATGAGGGCCCATTATGGACCAAAGGGGCAATCTGTGTGTGGAGTCTGAGGACGTAGGGGAGGTGTTAATTGAATACTTCTCATGCATATTCACAAAGGAGAAGGACATTGTAGTTGGAAAAGAGACGACGACATTCTGGAACATGTTATCCTCGATAAGGAGGAGGGCATAAGTGGGCACAAAGGTGGATAAGTCTCCAGACCCTGATGATATGTATCCCAGGCTGCTCTGGGAGGCAAGGGAGGAGATTTCTGGAGCCCTGAGAGATGACTGGAGGTCAGCAAATGTAGTATAAGGGAGTGGGGATAAGCCAAGTAAGTAGAGGCCTGTGATTCTAACATCAGTGGTAGGGAAGTTCTATGAAACAATTTCTTGAGATGGGATTAATCAGTGTAGTTAAAGCATAATAATTGCTTTATTATGGGGGCGATCCTGTCGCAGCAATATGTATTTTGTTTTTTTTTTGAAGAGGTAGCAAAACGTATTGGTGAGGGTAATGCTGTTGATGTGGTCCACATGGAATTCAGTAAGGCCTTTGACAATGTCCCACATGGTAAGCTGGTCCAAAAAGTTGGAGCCCATGGAATCCAAGGCAAATTGAATTCAAAGTTGGCCTACTAAAGGAAGCACAGGGTGGTGATTGTTTTTTTGCAGTTGAAAGTCTACGGCCAGTGGTGTACCACAGCGATCGGTGTCGGGATCATTACTGTTTATGGTAGACAATGATTTGAAAATGATAAGTAACTTTGCAGATGACACGCAAATCAGTAGTGTTTTGATAGGAGGCTAGTTTTAGACTACAAGATGATATCGATCAGTTGGTAAAATACGCAGAGTGGTGGCAGATGGAATTTGTAGAGCCTTAGTTATAGAGTCATACGGCATGGAAGCAGGCCAGTTGGCCAACCATGTTCACCCTGACCTGTGGGCTCCCAGTGTATCAATCCTATCTCCCAGCACTTGGCCCATAACCACCTATCAAGCTGATTCAAGTATTCATCTGGACACCTCTTAAATGCTGTCAGTGACTCTGCTTTTATCATTCTCTCGGGCAGTGTCTTCCGGGTACTCACCACTCTGGGTGACAAAGGTCCATTCAATTCCGCTCTAAATCTCCTTACCCTAAGTCTATATCCTCTCGTTTGATCTACTATGGGAAATGGCTTCCTCGGTCTACCCTATCTATACCCCTCATAGTTTTATGTAGCTCAATCATGTCCCCTCCATGAACTCCACTCCAGGAAGAACAGACCCAGCTTCCCCATTCTCTCCTCATAACATCCTGGTGAATCTCCTCTGCATCCTCTCCAGCACCATCGCATCCTTCCTATAGTGTGGTGACCAGAACTGCATGCAGTGCTCCAGCTGAGGTCTAACCAATGTTTTATAAAGTTGGAGCATAACCTCCCTGCTGTTGTATTCATTGCCCTGACTAATGAAGGCCAGCATCCCATATGCCTTCTTAACCACATCTACCTGCACTGCCACCTTCAAGGATGTTTGGACTTGTAAACTAAAGTCCTTCTGTTCCTCAACACTCCCTAAGACCCTACTAGTCATGGTGCATGCCCTAGCCTCATTTGTACTCCCAAAATGCATCACCTCACATTTATCTGGATTATACTCCACCTGTAATTTCTCAGCCGATTTCACTAATACATCAAAATCACCCTATAGCCTAAGACTACACTATCAACAACTACACCATTCTTGGTGTCTTCTGCAAACATACTGGTCATGCCTCCTACATCCACATCATTTATGTACACCACAGACAACAAGGGACCCCACACTGATCCCAAGTCACAGGCATCCAATCACAAAAGCAGCCCTTTACTATCACCACCTCTCTCCTATTGCCAAGCCAATTTTGGATCTGATTTGCCCACTTACCCTGGATCCCATGGACCCTGACCTTTTAGACCAGTGTCCCATATGGGACCTTTTCGAAGGCCTCACTGAAGTCAATGAAGCCCACATCTACTGCACTGCACTCATCAATACACTTTGTGTTTTTTTTTGAAGAGGTAACAATCAGATTGGTCAGACAGGATCTGTCTTTGACAAAGCCATGTTGGCTGTCTCTGATTAGTCCCTGCCTTTCAAAATGATCATTATTCCTGCCTTCAGATATTTTTCCCATTAATTCCCTACTACTGGTGTTAGGCTCACAGGTCAGTAATTACCAGGCTTTTCACTGCTGACTGTATTTGCCATCCTCCAGTCATCTGCTGCCTCACTGTCCAGCGAAGACTTAAAAATCTCAGTCAGAGCCCGAGCAATCTCTTCCCTGCCTCCCAAATCAGTCTGGGATAAATCCCATCTGGCTGTGAGGATTTAAGCCTGCAAAGGCATTGAGTACCTCCTTTTTATTCATGGAGACTTGCACCAGAATTTCACCTTCCACTTCACTGAATTCTCCAACTACAAAGTCTTGTTTCCTTTGTGAGTACTGATGAAAAGCATTCATTTATGACCTCATCTATACCTTCTGGCTCCACACACTGATTGCCCCTGTTGTCCACAATGCGTCCTACTCTTTCCTAGTTATTCTTTTGCCTTTGGAGACATGAGACTGCAGATGCTGGAATTTGGAGCAACAAACAATCTGCTGGGGGAAGCAGCATCCATGGGAGAAAAGGAATTGTTGACGTTTTGGGTTGAAACCATGCATCAGGACCTGAAGCAGGGTTTTGACCTGAAACATCAACAAATCATTTCCTCCCACCGTTGCTGCTTGACCCACTGAGTTCCTCCAGCAGATTGTTTGTCATTCTTTTGCCGTTTATCTAAATCTAAAGATGTGTAGTGAAGTAGAATGTCCATGTGCCTCAAGCATTGTTCAGTAATGAACCAACGTAGAAATCTGAAATATTGCATGCAAGTTAGATTTAGCATAAGGATGTGCACTACACTCTTAATTTTTCTAAAACCTCCATTGCTGGCCTTCCATATCCCAAAAGGGGTCTAATTTTAATATTCCCCATTGAAAATTGATGAGCTTTTTTTCAGATCTTTTTCTGATGTACTAAATGTTTGGGTGGATTTGACTTGAGTACTTTTGGTCTACCTGACCCACAAAGAGAAACTGAAAATTTGTGCACAGAGTTTCTGCAGGAGACCAGCTGTGATTTAAGACAAATATATTGGAGAGAAAGGACCAAATTTAGTGAGAGACCAAAGAAATGCCTCAGATGCTAATACGGAGGCTGTTTACAATGATCAGGGAATCTGTTTTTGGATACTGCTGATGGAACTGGAAAAACTTTCCTTACTAATCTACTTCTGGCTTATGTTCGAAGACAAAACCTGATTGCCTGGCCTTTGGATCATCGAGCAGTGCTTCAACACTTTTGACGGGGAAAAACTGCACATTTGGAATGTTCATGTTGAAATGTTGTAAGATCTTGGGCACAATAATGGGAGGTATTACTTTGGGATAGCTGGAAATTTTCTTCAAATGCCACCAGTAATTCCATGAGCTACTCAAGCAAATGAATTGAAACTTTGCATTAAAGCATCATATATTTGGGAAAATGTTGAAAAGTGATGTGTGAGTGCATTTGGCAGACGATCCATCTGTGAGAGACTTTGCTTCACGTTTACTCAAATTGGGGAAATGGGAAAGTTAAACACAAAGACTCAATGGGAATAATTTCAATGAAAAACTTGGGCCAAATTGTTACATCACTTCATGTTCTGCTGCAAGCTGCTTTCCCAAATGGCAAACAACACTATTTGAATTGCCTTAAAAGAGCAACTTTACACCAAAAAATGATGCTGTACAGGCCATGAATAAAGACCTTTCAAAGCTTCATGGACAGCCTGCACAATGTAAATCTATTGACAGTGTGACAGACATTGAAGCTGTACAATTTTCTGTTGAATTTTTAAACATGTTGTAACCATCTGGTGTGCCATATAATCTGGAACTAAAAGAACTTCAATCATGCTACTGAGGAATTTGGTTTCATAAATACAATGCAATGTCAAGAATATCAATTTAAAAATTACTACAATAATGACTGAAGGGAAAATGAAGGCATCCCTCTGATACTAATTATCCCATCCGATCTTCCTTTTCAATTCAAGCGACTTCAGTTCCCTGTTCAACTTAGTTTTGCTGTGAGCATTAACAAGGCGCAAGGGCAATCATTGAAAATTGTTGGCCTTGCTCTTAAAACTCAATGCTTTTCCCATGGTCAGCTACATGTTGTTCCAGAGTTGGAGATGATAAATAACCTGCAAGTTTTTACATTGGATTTGAAAGAAAGAAATATGGTGTATTTTGAAGCACTTCAGTGAAATCAGGGAAGTTTACATGTTGTGCATGGGTACATACCTACTTAAGGAGAACTATATTAAATGTAATTTTTGTATACATATTTATTTTCACTTTGTTTTTTATTGCTAACTTTAGTTAAACTGCATAATTTTAGCCTAATTATATTCATGGATAATTATATCTTTAAGTTAGATTTTATTTCATTTACAAGGAGTAATATAAAACCCAATGGCATGGAAATAAATGCAAACATCATTATTGCCAGCAGAACGCAGCTAGTAGACTTAAAAAAAACATCTTTGGGTTTACTTTAATCCTGTCCGCTAGTGGTATTTCATGACCATTCTTTGCCTTTGACAGTGTGACAGAAATTGAGGCTGTACAATTTTCTGAATTTTTAAACTCAAGCTTATAGTCCAGTAATGCTCCTTCCCTTGTTAGTCTGTCTATGTACTGCATCAAAAAGCTCTCCTGGACACAGCTCAAAAATGCTGTCCCATCTGAGCCTTGTACATTTAATCCTGATAAATGTAAGGTGTTGCACTTTGGATGGATTATTAAGGGTAGGATGTACACATTGAATGGAGGGAACCAAGGGAGTACTAAAGAGCAGAGGACTTTGGTGTTTTGGTCCAAGGGCTCCTGCAGGTGGCAGCATAGTTAGAAATGGTGGTGTAGAAATCTGTCAGCAGGGCAAAGAATAAAAGAGCAGGGAGATTATGGTATTACTTTATAAAACATTGGTTAAGCCACAGCCAGAGTACTATGTGCAGTTCTAGCCACCACAATGTAGGAAGAATGTGATTTCACTGGAGAAAGTGCAGAGGTGGTTCACCAGGAAGTTGTCTGGGATGGAGGGTATCAGTTATGAGGAGAGACTGGAGAGGCTATTTTTATTTGCTTGGAACTGAGATGGGACCTGATAAAGGGATATAAAATTATGAGGGGGTATAGATAGAGGAGATGATAGGAAACCTTTCCCTTCCGCAGAGGGGTCTAAAACTTACAGCAGGAGTTGAGCGGGGCAGCATCTCTTCCAGATGCCTACCTGAATGAACTTGGGGCTGGCTCAGATGCAGAGTTGTGCCTTGTAAGTGTGGAAAATGAGCCAGATCCATTCCGTGGATGGAACAGTTGTGGAGTGCTACAAAGTTCTGGTGCAGAAGTGTTGCAGGGAGGACCACACTTGCAATCCAAACCAGTTCTGTGGGCCACTCCTGAAAATGATAACTTACTGTAAACAGAAATAAACTGATATTTTTAGGCTTATTTTAAAGAAGTAAATGTCATCATCCGTGCAGGAAGTGGGTTCATGATAAAAGTGGCTGATTTTTAGATTGGAGGATGTAACGGTTAAGACACTTGGGATTAGTACTGGTACAGTCATTTATAATTTATGTAAGTGCACCATGAAAATTAGCACATCATGCAACTTCTGTTGTTCTAGAACTTCCTTTCACAGTTATCTCAAGAGTGTCAACAATACTTTGAGCATGTGATGGGCACTACCAGGCTGAATGTTGTGCAGCATGTTAATCTTAGCTGTGCAATCACATCAGCATCTCGATCCTGCACACAGTGGCACTATGACAACAGTTTAAAAATACTTTCTCTATTCTTGTTAAGTATCTGGTTTTACTTGTTGGCCAAAGTTACATGGCTGACATTCTGTTCAAAGTAGAAGGCAACACACCTGAACCCCAGACTCTTAGAACTGAACAATTTCAGGAAATTGTGTGTATTCGTTTTCAGAAACAGTTATTGGATAAATATTACAATAGTTTATACACAAGCACAATATCAGTTATTATATAGACACAGTTGTATCAGTGGAGTTTAAATAAAGGAGTGGCATCATTGGAGTATGTGTTATTGGCACTGTATTAGCGCAGTGGAAATAGAAGCACTGTATTTGTGTAGTATTTGTGTAATATTTGTGTTTTATCAGTGAAATGAATAAACATTTGCCCGATATACAATAATCTTGTATATTGGGCAACTGCTGTATTAAAATTTTGCGTAAACTTCAAAAGGAGTTATATCTGTGTATTTAGGTAAATGGGCATATATACACAGGTGGTATATCATTAGACTGAAAGCAGTATTTTATCAAAGGAACTTGGTATTGGTTTATTATTGTCATTTGTACCAAGGTACAGTGAAAAACTTGTCTTGCATACCGATCGTACAGGTCAATTCATTACACAGTGCCGTTACATTGTTTTAGTACATAGTGCATTGAGGTAGTACAGATAAAAACAACAGCACAGAGTAAAGTGTCACAGCTACAGAGAGAGTGCAGTGCAGATAGACAATAAGGTGCAAGATCACAAGGTAGATCGTGAGGTCATAGTCCATCTCATCACACAAGGGAACCGTTCAATAGTCTTATGACAGTGGGAGAGAAGCTGTCCTTGAGCCTGGTGGTATGTGCCCTCAGGCTCCTGTATCTTCTACCTGATGGAAGAGGAGAGAAGAGAGATGACTCAGGTGGGTGGGGTCTTTGATTATGCTGGCTGCTTCACCAATGTAGTGAGAGGTAAAGAAAAAGCCCAAGGAGAGGAGGCTGCTTTCTGTGACATACTGGGCTGTGTCCACAACTCTCTGCAGTTTCTTGCGGTCCTGAGCAGAGCAGTTGCTGTACCAAGCTGTGATGCATCCAGATGGATGCTTTCTATGGTGCATCGATAAAAGTTGGTGAGTGTCAAAGGGGACATACCGAATTTCTTTAGCCTCCTGAGGAAGTAGAGGTGCTGGTGAGCTGTCTTGGCTGTGGCATCTACATGATTTGACCAGGACAGGCTGTTGGTGATGTTCACTCCCAGGAACTTGAAGTTCTCAACCCTCTCGACCTCAGCACCACTGATGCAGACAGGTGCATGTACACCACCCCCTTTCCTGAAGTCAACATAGAACAGTACAGCACAGGAACAGGCCCTTCAGGCTGTCTGTGCTGAGCTTGATTGAATGAATCCCTTCTGTCTGCATATTATCCCTCCATTCCCTGCATGTTAATTTGCCTTTCTAACAGCCTCTTAAACACCCATTAGAGTCGCAGAGTAATACAGCACGGGAACAGGCCCCTTGGCCCAACTGGACGCTGACCACAGCATCCTCTCTCCTAGTCCCAGTTGCCTGCATTCAGCCC
The DNA here is from genome assembly GCF_009764475.1 of Pristis pectinata. NCBI lineage: Eukaryota > Metazoa > Chordata > Chondrichthyes > Rhinopristiformes > Pristidae > Pristis > Pristis pectinata. The sequence goes on from NC_067431.1 coordinate 820,239, forward strand.
ATAACCCTCCAAGTCCCTCCCCTCCATGTACCTATCCAAATGTCTCAAACGTTGCAATTGTACCTGCCTCGACCACTTCCTCTGACACTCATTCAGGTACTTGCTACTGTCTGTGTAAAGTAGTTACCTCTCAGGTCTTTTCTAAATCTCTCCCCTCTTATATCTGTGCCCTCTAGTTTTGGACTCTCCAACACTAGAGAAAAGACTGACTGACCACCTTATCTATACACCTCATGATTTTATAAACCTCTGTGAGGTTGCCCCTCATTCTCCTATGCTGCAAGAAATAAAGGTCCAGTGTGGCCAGCCTCTCCCTATAACTCAGACCCCCTAGTCCAGGCAGCATCCTCGTAAATCTCTTCTGCACACTCTCCAGCTTGACAATGTCTTTCCTATAACACGGTGACCAAAACCGTATACAGTACTCCAAGTGCGGATCAACAACAACTTATATAACTACAAACTGATGTCCCTACTCCTAAACCCGATGCCCTGACTGATGAAGGCCAGCATGCTAAACACCTTCTTCACCACCCTGTCTACTTGCGCGGCCACTTTCAGCAAACTGTGCACTTGTACTCCCAGGTCCCTCTGTTTCACAACACTCTCAGTGCCCTGCCATTCACTGTATAAGTCCTACCCTGGTTTGAATGTCCAGAATGCCTCACCCCTCACTTATCTTAAGTTGAAATCCATTTGCCATTCCTCAGCCCATCTCCCTAACCTTATTATACCTGCTTCCACTAGCATCCCTGGCAGCGCGTTCTAGGCACCTACTACTGTCTGTGTGGGGAAAAGAAACTTGCTCTTATACAATCCGTTTAAACTTTACCCTCTCACTTTCAAGCTATGGCCTCTAGTATTTGACATTTCTATCCTGTGAAAAAGATTCTGACTGTCTACCCTATCTATACCTTTCATAAATTTATAAACTTCTATCAGGTCTCTCCTCAACCTCTGACATTAGAACCATAGAGCACTACAGCACAGAAAACAGGTCATTCGGCCCTTCTAGTCTGTGCCAAAACGTTATTCAGCTAGTCCCACTTACCTGCACCCAGTCCATGACCCTTCAGACCTCTCCCGTCCATGTATCTATTCAATTTATTCTTAAAACTTAAGAGTGAGCCCGCATTTACTACATCAGTTGGCAGCCCGTTCCACACTTTCACCACTCTTTGAGTGAAAATGTTCCCCCTAAACCTTCCCCCTTTCACCCTAAAGCCATGTCCTCTCATACTTATCTCTCCTAATCTAGGTGGAAAGAGCCTACTCACATTAACTCTGTCTATGTCCCTCATAATTTTGTAAACCTCTATCAAATCTCCCCTCATTCTTCTGCGCTCCAAGGAATAAAGTCCCAACCTGTTCAATCTTTCCCTGTAACTCAACTCCTGAAGACCCAGCAACATTCTAGTAAATCTCCTCTGCACTCTTTCAATCTTACTGATATCCTTCCTATAGTTAGGTGACCAGAGCTGCACACAATACTCCAAATTTGGTCTCACCAATGACTTATACAACCTCACCATAACATCCCAACTCCTATATGCAATACTTTGATTTATGAATGCCAGGATGCCAAAAGCCTTTTTTTACAACCCTGTCTACCTGTGACGCCACTTTCGGGGAATTATGTATCTGAACTCCCAGATCCCTTTGTTCCTCCGCACTCCTCAGTGCCCTACCACTTACTGTGTATGCCCTCCCTTGATTTGTCCTTCCAACATGCAACACCTCACACTTGTCTGCATTAAATTCCATCTGCCATTTTCTGGCCCATTTTTCCAGTTGGTTCAGATCCCTCTGCAAGCTTTGAAAGCCTTCTTCACTGTCCACTACGCCTCCAATCTTAGTGTCATCAGCAAACTTGCTGATCCAATTTACCACATTATCATCTAGATCATTGATATAGACAACAAACAACAATGGCCCCAGCACCGATCCCTGAGGCACACCACTAGTCACAGGCCTCCAGTCTGAGAAACAATCATCCACTACCACTCTGTCTTCTCCCACACAGCCAATTTCGAATCCAGTTTACAACCTTTCCATGGATACCTAGTGACTGAACCTTCTGAACCAACCTCCCATGTGGGACCTTGTCCATGTATGCAACAACCACAGCCTTTCCTTCATCTACTTTCTTGGTAACCTCCTCAAAACACTCTACAAGATTCGTTAAACACGATCTACCACGCACAAAGCCATGCTGACTATCCTTAATCAGCCTTTGGCTGTCCAAATACTTGTATATCCGATCTCTCAGAAAACCTTCCAGTAATTTACCTACTACTGATGTCAGGCTCACCAGCCTGTAATTACCTGGTTTACTTTTAGAGCCTTTTTTTATCAACGGAACTACATGAGCTACCCTCTAGTCCTCCGGCACCTCACCCATGGCTAAAGACATTTTAAATATATCTGCCAGGGCCCCTGCAATTTCTACACTAGTCTCTCTCAATGTCCGAAGAAATATCTTGTCAGGCCCAGGGGATTTATCTACCTTTATTCGCTGTAAGGCAGCAAGCACCTCCTCTTTAATCTCTATTCCATGACACTACTGCTTGTTTCCCTTCCTTCCATATCCACGCTGCCAGTTTCCTGAGTTAATACTGATGCAAAAACCGGTTTAAGATCTCTCCCATCTCCTGAGGTTCCACACGTAGACGACCACTCTGATCTTCTAGGGGACCAATTTTGTCCCCTACTATCCTTTTACTCTTAATATACTTGTAGAAACACTTCAGATTTACCTTCACGTTATCTGAATAATGTGAGAAAACAATCCAAGTTTGTCCAATCTCTCCTTATAGCTATTCCAGGCAGCACCTTGGTAAATCTCTTCTGAAGCATCTCCAATGCTTCCACATCCTTCCTGTAATGGGGCGACCAGAACTGCACATAATACTCCAAGTGCGGACTACCCAAAGTTTTATTCAACTGCAGCATGACTTCCTGACTGTTATACTCCATGCCCCTAGTGATCAAAGCAAGTATGCCGTATGCCGCCTTTACCACCCTGTATACTTGGTTTGCCACTTTCAGGGAGCTATGGACTTGGTCCCGAAGATCCCTCTGTATATCAATCCTCTTTCAGGTTCTGCCATTAACTGTGCACAAACAAGCACGTTACCTCTGGAATATAACCACTGGTGCCGTAACATCAGAGCATATGGTTTAGCTGTGCAGTACAGTATATGCATTTGCACTCAATGTGGACTAGATAGGCAAGTATTATATCAATGGAGTAGGGCGTTTAATATTACACAGACACCAATTTAGTTGAATATATAAACAAGTATTGCATCAGTGGAGTTTATATACTAAAACTTTATCAAGCATTATCAACTATATATGCAAGTAGAGTGCATTGACAGGAAACTACAGGCCAATGAGTCTGATATCGGTGGTGGGTAAGTTGCTGGAGGGGATTCTGAGGGATAGGATCTACCATCATTTGGAGAGACATTGTCTGATTCGGGACAGTCAGGGGAAGTGGGAAGTCATGTTTGACAAATCTCTTGGGAGTCTTCGAGGAGGTAACCAAGAGGGTAGGGCAGTGGCTGTTGTCTATATGGACTTCAGTAAGGCCTTTGGTAAGGTCCCTCATGGCAGGCTAGTCTGGAAGGTTAGATCGCATGGGATACAGGGGGAAATAGCAGATTGGATTCATAATTGGCTCAGTGGTAGGAAGCAGAGGGTGATGGTTGAGGGTTGTTTCTCAGACTGGAGGCCTGTGTCTAGTGGTGTGCCGCAGGGGTCAGTGCTGGGACCTTTGTCATTTGTAATTTATATAAATGATTTAGATGTGAATGTACAAAGCATGGTTAGTAAATTTGTGGATGATACTAAAATAGGTGGTGTTGTAGACAGTGTAGAAGGTTATGAAAAGTTACAGGGGGATCTTGATCAGCTAGGTGTGTGGCTAAGGACTGGCAAATGGCTTTCAATCCAGCTAAATGTGAGGTATTGCATTTTGGGAGATCAAACCAGGGTAGGACTTGTACAGTGAATGGGAGGGCCCTGGGGAGCGTTATGGAACAGAGGGACCTAGGAGTACAAGTGCAGAGTTCACTGAAAGTGGCATCACAGGTAGATAGGGTGGTGAAGAAGGTGTTTGGTATGCTGGCCTTCATCAATCAGGGCATTGAGTATAGGAGTTGAGAAATTATGATGCAGTTATATAAGGCACTGGTGAGGCCTCACTTGGAGTATTCTGCACAGTTTTGGTCACCCTGTTATAGGAAAGATGTTATTAAGCTAGAAAAGATTTACTAGGATGTTGCCTGGACTTGGGCACTTGAGGTTGTGTTGACTAAGACTTTATTCCCTGGAACGTAGGGGATTGAGGGGTGACCAGAGAGAGCCATATAAGATCATGAGGGGCATAGACAGGGTGAAAGCACATAGTCTTTTCCCCATGGAGGGGGTGCTAAAAACAAGAGGGCATAGGTTTAAAATCAGAGGCAAAAGATTTAAAATGGACATCAGGGGCAGCTTCTTCATGCAAAGGGTGGTGCATATTTGGAATGAGCTGCCAGAAATAGTGGTTGAGGTGGGCACATTAGCAACGTTTAAAATCCAGCTGGACAGGAGAGGTTTAGAGAGCTATGGGCCAATCGCGGGCAGATGGGATTAGCTCACTGGGCAACACAGTTGGCATGGGTGAGTTGGGCTGAAGGGCCTGTTTCCATGCTGTATGATTCTATGACTAAGATTGTATTGTATATATACACAAACACTGATGTCTGTAATAAAACAGAAAATGGTGGAAATATTCAGCACACTAGGCTGCATATGTGACAAGAGAAACACCATTAATATTTCAGGTAATTGAAAATCAGTGATATTCATAGGCCGCATCTCCATGGAGTAGATATGCAGGTTCTGTGTTTGAGGGGTATACACATAAATATTATACGTTGAAGTGCTGTGTCAATAGACTGTAAACATGATGTCTATATTATTGTAGAATATACAGCAACATTTTTCATAGAACCATAGGACAATACAGCACAATACAGGCCCACTACTCTGTGTAAAAGAAAATTGCCCCCGCACAGCCCACCATGTTGTGCCAACCTTCAAACCACACCTAAGACTATCTAACCCCTTCCTCCCACATATCCCTCTATCTTAAATTCCTCCATATGCTTGTCTAACAATCTCTTGAACTTGACCAACGTATCAGCCTCCACCACCACCTCAGGCAGCGCATTCCATGCCCCAACCACTCTCTGGGTGAAAAACCTTCTTCTGACATCTCCCTTGAACTTCCCACCCATTACCTTAAAGCCATGTCCTCTTGTTTTGAGCATTGGTGCCCTGGGAAAGAGGCGCTGGCTGTCCACTCTATCTATTCCTCTTAATATTTTGTATACCTCTATCATGTCTCCCCTCATCCTCCTTCTCTCTAATGAGTAAAGCCCTAGCTCCTTTAGTCTCTCCTCATAATCCATACTCTCTAATCCAGGCAGCATCCTGGTAAATCTCCTCTGCACCCTTTCCAACGCCTCCACATCCTTCCTATAATGAGGCAACCAGAACTGGACACAGTACTCTAAGTGTGGCCTAACCAGAGTTTTGTAAAGCTGCATCATTACTTCGCGACTCTTAAACTCGATCCCATGACCTATGAAAGCTAACACCCCATAAGCTTTCTTAACTGCCCTATCTACCTGTGAGTTTCAGTGGAATAAGTATAAGGGTCTCACCAGAATATATCTTGGGGTCCAAGTCCATACCTCCCTGAAAGTGGCAATGCAAGTAGACAGAAGGTATAGGCATGCTTGCCCTCATCGCTGGGGGCATAGGGTATAAGAGTCAGGAAATCATGGTGCAGTTATATAAAATTTGGTTAGACCGCACTGGGGGCATTGTGTGCAGTTCTGGTCACCCCATTACAGGAAGGATGTGGAGCCTCTGGAGAGGGTGCAGAAGAAGTTTACCAGGATGCTGCCTGGATTAGAAGGTTTAGCTATAAGGAGAGGTTGGACAACAAATTTGGATTGTATTCTCTGGAGCATCAGAGGCTCAGGGAAGATCTGATAGAAGTTTATAAATTTATGAAAGGAATAGATAGGGTAGGCAGCCAAAATCTTTTTCCCAGGGTAGAAATGTGGAGTACCTGAGGGCGTAGCTTTAAGTTGAGAGGGGGTAAGTTTAAAGGGGCTGTGCGGGGGCAATTTTCTTTTACACAGTGTAGTGGGTGCCTGGAATGTGCTGCCAGGGGTGGTGGTGGAAACAGATATGATAGTGTGTTCAAGAGGCTTTTAGATAGACACGTGAATCTGCAGGGAATGGAGGGATATGGATCATGTGCAGGCAGAAGGGATTAGTTTAATTTGGCATCATAGTCGGTACAGACACCGTGGTCCAAAGGGCCTGTTCCTGTGCTGCACTGTTCTTGGTTCTATATGCACAGCTGCTATTTCAGGGAGTATGTACACAGAAGCAGTGTCAGTGATCTATGTAAGTAGTATGTACTTCGCCACTTTGTCAGTCTACTGTATCCCCAGGCACATTGTCATTGAAGTATATAGATAGCCGTAAAGTCAGTGGAATAGGTACAGTAAATGAGCATTGTATCAGTGTAGTATAATGGAATTAAATATATCTGCAGGCATTGCATTAGAGGTTTGTAAATACAAGTACTATTGTTCATGAGGAATGTACACATGTGCTATGTCAGTGGTAAATGTACACTGTTACATAAGTGTAAATAATCAGGCACTGTATTGGTTTAGAACAGAGATTCCCAAACTTTGGTTGCTGTACTCCATGTTACAGAGATTTGTTTTCCCTGTAGCTCCTCCCATTGTCCACTCTAATTAGAGTCGCACAGCAGGGAAACAGGCACTTCAGCCCAGCTAGTCCATGGCGACCCAGTTGTGCATCCAAACTAGTCTCATTTGCCAGCGTTTGGCCCATAACTTTTTAACTCTTTCCCATCTATGTCCAACTGTCATTTAAACGTTGTTATTGTAGTTGCTTCAACCACTTCTTCTGGCAGCTCATTCCACATGCGTACCAACCCCTGTGTAAAAAAGTTGTGCCTCAGTTCCTATTAAATTTTTCCCCTCTGGCCTTAAACCTGTGTCCTCTAGTTCTTGATTCCCCAACCCTGGGAAAAAGACTGAGTACATTCACTCTACCTAGCCCCTCATGATTTTATATACCTCTATAAGCTCAACTCTGAGTCCACTACGCTCCAACGAATAAAGTCGTAACCTGTCCAACCTCTCCTTAGAACTCAGTCCCTTGAGCCTTAGCAGCATCTTTGTAAATCGTTTCAGCGCTCTTTCCAGTTCAATAACGTCTTTCCTACAGCAGGGTGACCAAACTGGACACAATACTCCAAGTGCAGCCTCACCAGCGTCCTGTACATCCGCACCATGACCTTCCAACTTCTATACCCGTTGCCCTGACTGATGAAGGCCAGTGTACCAAAAATCATCTTCTCCACCCTGTCTACCTGTGACTGCACTTTCAAGGAACCATGTACCTAAACTCCAAGGTCCCCCTCTTCTACAACACTCCCCAGGACCGTTCACTGTGAAAATCCTACCTTAATTTGACTTTCCAAAATGTAACACATCACACTCATCTGAATTAAACTCCATTAACTTTGTAACATTAAACAAAAATATAATTTTATAATGAAATATAACTCTTGAAAATGTACTACCGTTTGCTTACTTAAAACCACTCCTTGTAATAGACAATCCAATGTTTAAAATAAAGCCTACTCAGCGAGGAGCTTGGGTCTGTTTGCTCCTTGTGTTCCAGTACAGATTTTCAAGTACTTGTGTGTCCTTGATCCTTATTTTCATTTCTTTGGTCCCTTATCCTGATTATTTTGGTCCTTTTACATAAAACTAACAGCTCCCCACACCAACATGATATTCCATTTTAATGCAACAGCAGTTCATGACTTTCCAGAGTTAGATTTTCTAACTTCACACTGAGTTGGGCAGTGTTTGTTCAACATGGCTTGATGGTTATAGATTACCCAGGCTTATTTTTCATCTGAGTCATAGACCAGTGAGAATTTTTCATTCCATTTTTGTCTTCTGGTGAATTCATACATTGTGATCAAAAGGACATTCAAGGTTTCACTCAAACCACCAGCAACACTGAAAATGTAAATTACCTTTACTTTAACCATAGCAAATATTATCTTTCTCTTGCATTAAACTGAATCTATTGCTGTTCTAGCCAGTTCCATTGGGCAAAAAGTAATTAGCAATAAGGAGTCAGAGCACTGGTTAATTTTCCTCCTCGGGGGCTTTTAAGAAACAATTCTATCCTGGCTAGTTCTTATTGTATAGTTGTATATATAACTAAATTGGGACAGTACTTGATCAAATTGGAGCTTTCCTGATAAGGTGGCTTTGTCACACATTGGAAGCTATTTTAACAAGTGACCATTCAGAATGGAGCCCTATCCTCAATAATTAAAAACTAAACTTCCATTAATTCTCTTCAACATCAAAATACTTGATGCTTCCTTACCAGATACCTTACTATAGCTTAACAAGGATACGTTAGAGGACGTGACACCGGAATGCTGTCAAAATGCAAGGAGGAATTGACAAATTAGTTTAGTATTCTCTGGAATGTAAAAGGTTAAGTGGTATTCAAAATGACGTTTCAGCATGTTAAAGAGAACTGGTAATATAGAAGGGGGGAGGGGGGGCACTATCTCTGTCTCTAGAGTGCTTGATAGCAGTGTTGATAGCTGGATAATGGACCGAATTTGCAAGTCACTGCTCTGCTCTGGATATTGGACAGAAATATTACTTTTTATTCAGTTGCCTTTTAGGTTAACTCACTGCTTAACTCTGAGAGAAACAGAAATCTTTCATTTAATATGAAAGAAGTAGTGATGAGAAGAAGCTAGTGTTGGGTCTCTAGAAGAACATTAAGGTGGATAAGTCCCCAGGACCTGATGGGATATAACCCAGGTTATTGGAGGCAGCAGATGAGATTGCTGGGGCCTTGACCAAGATCTTTGTGTCCTCTCCAGCCACAGGTGAGATCCCGGAGCACTGGCGAGTAGCTAATGTTGTTCCATTGTTCAAGAAAGGAAATAAGGATATTCCTGAAAGCTATAGACTCGTGAGTCTGATGTCAGTGGTAGGGAGGCTACTGGAGAGGATTCTTAGGGATAGAATTTATGAACATTTGGAAAACCTTGGCCTAAGTTGGGACGGTCAGCATGCCTTTGTGTGGGGCAGGTCATGTCTTACTAACTTGAGTGAGTTTTTCGAGGAGGTGACGAAGGTGATTGATGAAGGTAGAGCTGTGGATGTTGTCTACATGGAGCTTAGTAAGGTGTTTGACAAGGTACCTCATGGGAGGCTCATCCAGAAGATTAAGATGCATGGGATCCATGGTGACTTGACAGCCATTCAGAGTTGGCTTGCCCATAGAAGACAGAGGGTAGTGGTCAATGGGACTTATTCTGGCTGGAGGTCCATGACTAGTAGTGTTCCACAGGGATCCGTACTGGGACTTCTGCTGTTTGTGCTGTACATAAATGACTTAGATGAAATCCTAGATGGATGGGTTAGTAAGTTCTCAGACGATACAAAGATTGTCAGCATTGTTGACAGTGTAGAAGATTGCCAAAGGATACAGCGGGATACAGATCAATTGCAGATATGGGCGGAGAAATGGCAGCTGGAGTTTAATTCAGCCAAGTGAGAGGTGTTGTACTTTGGGGAATCAAATGTAAAGGGACAATACACATTTAATGGCAGGACCCTTAACAGCATTGATGTACAGAGGGATCTTGGGGTCCAAGTCCATAGCTTCCTGAAAGTGGCTGCACAAGTTGATAGGGTGGTAAAGAAGGCATACGGCATGCTTGCCTTTATTAGTCGAGGCATCAAGTTGAAGAGTCAGGAAGTTACTGACTCTTGTTGCTGCTTCAAGTTCAAAGGAGATGTCTGAGGCAAGGTATTTTACACCGAGAGTGGTGGGTGCCTGGAATGCACTGTTGGATGGTAGTGGAGGCAAATATGATAGAGGTGTTTAAGAAGCTCTTAGATATTCACATCAATTTGTAGAGAATGGAGGGATATGTACCTTGTGGAGGCAGAAGGGATTAGATTAGTTAGGCATTGAAGTACTGGTTTAATTAGTTCAGTACAAAATCGTGGGCCGAAGGGCCTGTTCCTGTGCTGTGCTGTTCTACGTAATATGTCAGGAATGCTGACATCGTTGCTTGCGTGTGGGATGATGTGCTATCTATTGAGGCTCCATTTGAGCTCTTGGAACTGGACCAGTTTACATTAAAAGCTGTTTCCTTTCCCTTTTACAGCATGTGTGCCTGGATGATTGACAAGTTTGGGAATGAGGAGCAGCGCCACAAGCACTGTCCCACATTGTGCAGCATGGAGAGCTTTGCTTCCTACTGTCTCACTGAGCCAGGTCTGATTCTAATCAAAAATATCTCAAACAGATCTTAAGGAGCAAGTTTCCTTTTAACAATGTTCAACATTGGCAGAGCAGGAATTTATATCTGCCTCTTTATTTAGATTAAACCTTCCACTGTTTGTTTGCTTTGTGAGGTGGTGTTTACAAGTGTGTCTGTTAGCCATTTGCAATTGATACCTCTTTGTACGAAATTTCAAAGAGGCCTGAACAGCACTCAACAAATGAGACAGAAAATTTTAGACTTTAGAAATAAGGAAATTGGAATTAGGGAAGATGATTCCATGAGCTTTGATTTTCAGAACTGGAAGTCAAAAGACAAGCAAGGATTTGTAAAAAGAAAGTGAGAGGAAAATAACAGCTCCTTGTTCATAAAACGAAACCTGAAGAATCTAGCAGACTAAGAGAGCTGTAAAACTCAGTCAAAAGTATATTTGGGATGCAAAAAGAAAGTATGAAAAGAACACGCAAGGGATTTCAAAACCAATGGTAAACGGTTATAAATATATTAGAGAGAAAGAGAGTGGAAAAGGATAATGTCACCCATTTGAGGTCAGTAATGACTGCAATGGACAATGCACAAACAGATGTATTGAGTCGTAGAGAGGTACAGCACAGAAGCAGGCCCTTCAACCCACCAAGTCCGTGCTGACCTTCTTGCCCATCTACACTCATCTCATTTGCCCACATTAGGACTGTATCCTTTGATGCCTTGCCTACTTGTGTCTGTATAAATACCTCTAACACATAATAATTATCTGATTCCACCACTTCCTATGGCAGCACATTCCAGGTATCAACCACTCTCTGTGTAAAAAAACATACCCTTCAGATCCATTTTAAACACCTTCCTCTCACCTTTAACCTATTCTCTTGTTCTTGATACCCCTACCATGGGAAAAAGGTTTTGACTATCTACCCTATCTATGCTTCTCATAATATATACTTCTATCACCCCTCAGCTTGCTTTGTTCCAGGGAGAACAAGCCCAGCCTATCCAGTCTCTCCCCATAATTCAAATCCTTCAAACCAGGCAACATCCTGGTGGATCTCCTCTGCACAGTCTCCAGTACAGTCACATCCATTAACACAATTATATCAGATTTTTGGTGGCGTTTGTGCAGAACAATCCAGTTAGTCGTCCTCCCCTGTATTCCTTCAAATTGTTCTGCTTCAAGTTTCATCCAGTTTTTAGAAATTTAGTGTCATGGCAAGATATAGGGTCATTCAGCACAGAAAAAACAACATTCATTGTTCCTATCTCTACCAAGCCCACAGACCAACCTGCATTGTCTGTAGCCTTCTGTGGCTTTGCAATTCAAGTGCTCATCTAGATACTACTTAAATCTTGTGACAGTCTCTGCCTCAACACCTCTTCAGGCAGTGTGTTCCAGATTCCAACCACTCGGTGTGAAAACAATTCTTCCTTGCACCTTCCTCAAGACCTCTTACCCTAAACCTATGGCCTCCAATTTAAGACACTTCTGCAAAGTTTCCTACTATCGACCCTATCTATACCCCTCATAGTTTTGTTAACCTTTATCAGGCCCTTCCTCAAACTCCTCAACTCCAAGGAAAACAAACCCAGTCCCTCCTCATGGCTGAAACGCTCCATCCCTGGTGCACCTCCTCTGCACCCTCTGCAGTGGTGTCCCATAGGTCTATAAGTATGGCAACCACAACAGCACATAGTGCACTAGCTGTGGCCTTTATAAAGTTGTACCATAATCTCTCTGCCTGTAATTTGCAGCACCGGTTAACGAAGGGAAGTATCCTGCATGTCCTCTGCACCACCTGATCTCCCTGTGCTGCCACCTTCAGGGATCCCTGGACTTGTAGACTAAGATCTCTCTGTTCCTCAGTATTCCCTAAGGCCATTCATGTGTATGTCCAGTCTTTATGAATCCTCCCATTGTGCATCACCTTGTGCTTATCAGGATTAAATGTCATCTTGAGGTGTCATAGAGTGATACAGCACGGAATCAGTCCTTTGAGTCACCGAGTCCACGCTAACCATCAACCACCCACTTGCACTAATCCTATGTTAATCCCATTTTTTATTTTATCCAAATTCTCTCCAACTCCTCACCCAGGTTCTCCCTCTCATCAACTTCTTACCCAGATTCTACATAAGGGGCAGTTTACAGTGGCCAATTAACCTACAAACCCTTGGTTGTGTCTTGGGATGTGGGAGAAAACTGAAGCATCCAGAGGAAATGCACATGGGTCACGGGGAGAACATGCAAACTTCACACAGACAGCACCCAAGGTCATGATTGAACCTGGGTCTCTGGCGCTGTGAGGCAGCATCTCTACTAGCTGTGCCGTGCTTTGAGCATCTTACCAACTGATCAGTATCATGCTGTGGCCTAAGACTAGCAACATCATCACTAATTTTCATGTCATCGGCAAATTTATGGATCATATCACTTACATTCATATCCGAATTGTTAATGTAGCAAACAGCAAGGGTCCCAGATTGGCTCCCTGTGATACACCACTTCTTCCTAATCTGCATCCTCCACCTTTCAAGGCAGTACATTCCAAGTTCTAATGCCATGATGTGTGAAAAGTTTCCCTTGTTACCTCAGCTTTCTTTACTAATCATCTTAACTTTGCTCCCCCAACTACTGATTCAACAATCGCAGAGCACATCTAGCCCACTGGGTGTTTCAATGTACTACCTACTCTGACATGTCACTGAGGGCTGGGTATCTACCAAGCTGTTTTGTTTTAATTAGTTAGACTCCACTGTGTAGAAATTCCCGTGGCAACCTATGTAACTCAGTGGACTTAATAAGGAAATTTACCTGTAGTAGAAATGGAAATGCTGTCAGGAGCTTCTTTGGACAGAGGAACAGTTTACCGTTCAAGTCAGTGACATTACATGAGAAGATCATCAATCTGAAATGTTGCTGTTGTTTTCTCTCTGCAGATGCTGCCTGACTTGCAGCCTTTTCTGGTTTTCATTTCAGATTCCCAGCATCTGCAGTATTTTGCTTTAGTAAATGTACCTGTAAGTAACAAGACCAAAGTTTGTGAGGAGACCAGAGCACATGGGTAAACACAAATTCTGCAAGTTCAGTCTATTTGAGTAACTTCATTTGGAAATTCTTGAAGAAAATAATGGCTTCTTGTGGTCAGACTTGCCAAATTCCAAGTACCTCTGGGAGCAAAGCTACCTCTTTAGGACTTTGACTCACATTCAGCTTTAGTACCACACAACTTAAAACTGAATTCACATCTGCTTACAATCATTTTCTGTTGATTAAAAACAAAATATGATCTTTGGGGAAAGAAAACATTCCACCACATTGAAATTATATGCAGGAAAAAGTATTGTTTCATTGGAAGTTTCATAATCTCACAGAAATGAGAGAATATCAGAAATTTCTCCCAGATTTCATCATAAATTTATGGAACACATTTATATCACAATTTCATCACAAATTTATGGAAGTTAGTCCTATTCAGACGAAGAGCTAGAAGATTGTTTAGTTGAGAATAAACACAGACAGAAGTGCCTCATTCAGTTTGGAACAAAAGTGAGGAGAGTAAACTGCAGGGATTTTTGTTTTAAGTTATCAGTAAATGATGCAAACTAAATACTGCATTTTGCTAAGAAGTGTTTCATTTGTGAGACAGTACATATTTTAAAAGTGAAGATGAAAGGGACTGAGTTATAGAGGTTGAACAGGTTGGGGCTTTTTTCATTGGTGCGTAGGAGAATGAGGGGTGATCTTACAGAGGTGTATAATATCAAGAGGGGCATAGATAGGGTAAATGCACTCAGTTTTTTTCCCAGTGCTGGGGAATCAAGAAATAGAGGACAAAGGTTTAAGGTGAGCGGGGAGAGATTTAATAGGAATCTGAGGAGCAACTTTTTTCACCCAGAGGGTGGCAGAGCTGCCAGAGGAAGTGGGTGAGGCAGGTGCATTAACGAGATTTAAAAGGAACTTGGGCAGGTACATGGAAAGGAAAGGTTTAGAGGGATATGGGGCAAATGTGGGCAAATGGGACTAGCTTAGATGGGAATCTTGGTTGGCATGGACCAGTTGGGCCAAAGGGCCTGTTTCCATGCTCTGTGACTCAATGAGATACTGGCACAATCAAAAACAGACTGGGTACGGGCTCTTCTCAGTCCTGGGTACTCAATAACAGACTTGCTGTAATTGAGTACCCAGCACTGAGAAGAGCTTTAAAAACAAAAATAATCCTTTGATCATGATTGTTTAAAGCATATTTCATGTGAGTGGTCCTCAAATAATTATGATTGTCGGTTTGGTCTCCCCCTCAAAATGTGTACTACAGAGCTGCTAGAAACAATCTCTTTATCAAAACCCTTCATAATTTTAATCACACTTCAGCTTTCTGTGCTTCAAGAACAGCCTCAGCTGCTCCAGTCTGAATATACACCTGTAATCTCCCATCCTTAGGACAACGCTAATAAATTCTCTCGCGTCTTCACAGCCTTCCAAGAGCAGTGCCTAGAAATGCACACAAGAATCTAATTCTATAGAGTTAGCAAACCGCCTCGCCTTCTGCATTCCATTATTTATAAAGCTCAGTATTCCATAATATTTATTAATACCTTTGTTAACATGCACTGCCACCTTGAAAGGTTTGTGTACATATTCCCAGAGGTCTCTTTTTACATTCCCTTTATTTGGCATCTATTGTCTCTCTTCATTTGTCGTGCAAAAATGCATCATCTTTCACTTTGCTGTGTTGGATTTCATCTGGTGTGTGTCTGTCCAAACCACATGGTAGTGCCTTCTTAAAGTCTTTGCCACTTTAAAATATTTCCAAATTTAAGCATTGCCTGAAGATTTCAGATTTGTGTCCTGTACCCCTAAGTCCAAATTTATCATGAAACACTATGTGCTTTGTAAATGGGAGCAGAAAGTCACCAAGGGTCAAAGTCGAGTTTATTGTCAGATGCAAAAGTACATGTGTGCACAGGTGCAATGAAAACCTTATTTGCAACAGCATCACAGGCACATAGCAGCAGATAAGCAGCATGCACATGAAAAACATAAATGGAACATAAATTATACACAGTTTTTACAAGAAAGAACACAATTAGGACAATAAAAAAGGTCCATTTTAGTGCAAAGTGATCAAAATAGTCATCGTGTCGCTAAACAGTAGTTGATTCATTTGTTTAACATATTAGACATAATTGTGGCAGGAATTCAATGTGAAGAAGTCAACCACTTTAGATCCAAGGGGGAGAATTTAGATAGGTCAGATATGAATGAGTGGCTAAAGGGATGGTGCAGGAGGATGGGCTTTAGGTTCCTGAATCACGGGGACCAGTTCAGGAGAGGGTGCGACCTGTACAAGTGGACAGGTTGCAGCTTAACCAAAGTGGGACCAACATCCAGGGTTTGCTAACGCTCTAGGGGAAGATTTAAACTGAGTTGGCAGGGGAAGGGGGCTCAGGTAGTTGTCCAGATGGAGAGATACAATCGCCTAGAGGAGAAATAGTAAGTTCAATGGGCAGAACAGGCGAGTAAGTGAACATCAAGGGAATTCAAAGCTAAATTCCATCTATTTTCGTGCAAGGACTATCACTAGTAAAGTAGATGAACGTAAAACCTTAGGGGTTTTACGTAAAACCACAGGGGTCTAAGGTATTGTTGTCATCACTGAGACACGGTCGAAGGATGGGCAGCACAGGCAACTCAATACCCAACGTGTTGAATTTTCAGGCAAGGCAGAAGGAAGTGAAAGGGAAGAAGGTACTGCAGTGTAAATCAAGGATTATATCACTTCAGTATTGAGGGAGAATACCCTAGAAGGCTCCTCAAACAAGGTCATATTGGTAGAGATTAGAAACAAAAAGGGTGTTGTCACTTTGCTGGAGGTGTGTTACAGACCTTCTAACAATCAACAGGAGATAGAAGAACAGATATGTAGGCAGTCCCTCATGTAGGAAATCCCTCTACTGATATGTAGGCAGATATCAGTACTGATAGTGACTAGGTTCAATGCCAACGTGTTCTTGTCAAGGTAAAAGCCGGGGTAACAAGTATAGGGAACCCTGGATGTTGCGGGACATATAGGGTTGGATAAAGAGAAAAAAATGAAGCATATGTCAACTGTAGGGAATAAATGACAGGAGAGGCCTGTCATGAATATAAAATGTGCAGGGAGGCGCTTAAAAAGGAAATGAGAATGGCAGAGAAAAAATCAGCGGCAGACAGGATTAAGGTAAATAAGGCGGCGTTCTGTAAATATATTCAGGGCAAAGAATAACTGGGGGAAAATAGGGCCCATTGGGGATAACATTGGTCATGTGGAGCCAGAATGAACAGATGAGATCCTAAATGAATACTTTTCACTGGTATTCACAAGGGAACAGACTTTGTAATTGGAGAGTTCAGTGAAGGGGAAGGTGAAAGTCTATTGCAGGTCTCCATAAATAAAGAGGAGGTACTCGATGCCTTAGTGGACTTAAAGGAGGATCTGTGCCCAGAACCAGATCCTGGCTGCTACTGAAGGCAAGAGAAGGGATTACTGGGGCTCTGGCTGAGGTTTTTAAAACTTTTCTGGACACGTGAGGTACCAAATGACTGGAGGACAGCCAGCGTGGTCCTCCTTTTCAAGAAAGGCAGGAGGGAAAAGCCTGGTAACTATAGACTGGTGAGCCTAACATTAGTAGTAAGGAAGATACTGGAAAAATTTCTGAGGCAGAGGACTACTGATCACTTGGAAAAGCAAGGATTAATCAGAGGCAGCTAACATGGTTTTGTCAAGGGCAGGTGCTGTCTGACCAATTTGATTGAATTGTGTGAAGAGGTGACAGAGTGTGTCAATGAGGGCAGGGCCGTAGATGTGATGTACATGGCCTTTGAAAACATCCCACATGGGAGACTGGTTCAAAAAGTTGGCAAACTGGATCCAAATTTGGCTTGGCAAGAGGAGACTGAGGGTGAGAGAAGACAGAGGGTGACGGTAGAGGGCTGGTTTTATGATTGGATGCCTGTGACAAATGATGTCCTATGATGATTGGAGCTGGGACCCTTGCTGTTGCTGTTTGTAATACAAGGGTATGACTCGGATCTGGATGTGGGAGGCATGATCAATAAGTTCACGGATAACACAAAGATGGACAGAGTTGTTGATAATGTGGAAGGTATACTTAGACTGCCGAGAGATAACGAGTGAAAGGGGTGAAAAATGACAGATTTTAATCCAGGCAAATGTGAGATGATTCACTTTGAGATTACTAATAAGGCTATGACATACACCATGAATTGTAGGGTCTTAAGGAGCATTGAGAAACAGAGGGACCTCGGAGTACAAATCCATATATCCTTGAAGGTGGCAACAGAGGTAGACAATGTGGTGAAGAAGACATATGGGATACTGGCCTTCATTAGTCAGGACACTGAATATAGAAGTAGGGAGATTACAGTCCAACTTTATAAAACCTTGGTTGGACCTCAGCTGGAGTACTGCATTCAGATCTAGTCACCATGCTATAACAAGGATGTGACAGTGCTGGAAAGGGTGCAGAGGAGGTTTGCCAGGATGTTACCTGGGATGGAGCAGTTCAGTTATGGAGAAATTACGTCTGTTCTCCCTAGATAACAGACCTTCCTTGTCAAGGAAAACAGATTAAAAATTAATGAGATATTTCTCAATAAGATATATTCTATTGAAAAATATAGACTCTGACAAGGACAACACATCTATCAATGACTAAGGAAGATTAGTGTGGTATCATATTGAAAGAAAACTTGTACAGTGTTACAAATCAGTGGCTGGCCAGATGGCTGGGAGTATTTTAGCAACCGGCAATGACAAGGAACATAAAAACTGACACCATGAGGATCTACAAATTTATCAAAACAAAGAGAAGAGCTCAGGTAAATGTCAGATCCTTGGAAGATGAGACTGGAAAATTATAATGGGAAATAAGCAACTTGCAGAGACTTTGAACTAATTTTGTATCTGTATACATGGTATAAAACACAAAAAACACCCCAATAACAGTGGAAGTCTGGGGGCAGAAGGGAGGGAAGAATGTGAAATCATCATTAAAAAAGGCACTACTGGCGGACGTATCCCCGGAACCTAATGGCCTCCATTCTAGAATCTTCAATCTGATCTTTCAAAATTGCCTTGATTCTGGAAAGGTCCCAGCAGACTGGAAAACCACAAAGGAAACAATACTACTCAAGAAAGGAGGTAGACACAAAGAAGTAAGCACCAGACCTGTTCCTGACATCTGCTGTTGGGGTGGGGGGAAGCTGGAACCCATTATGCAGCAAGCTGTAGCAGGCAATTATACAGTCAAACACTCCACATGAACTCATGAAAGGGAAATCGTGTTGGACAAGTTTGAGGATGTAACATAGGCTGGATACTGTAGTGCTTGGATTTCCAGAAGACTTTCAATAAATTGCCACGTGAAAGGTGAGAGCACAGGATGAGGAGGTCATGACATTGTGGTAACAACACAGATAGAGGATTGGCTAACTAAAAGAAAACAGATAAACATGTTTTTTTTTGTTGGCATAAACACAGATCAGTGCTGGGGCCTGAGCTATTTGTAATCTACATTAATGACTGGGATAAAGGGACTTGATGTATTGTTGCCAGGTTTGCTGGGAAGGTAAATTGTGAGAAGGATGCAGTTGGCAAGGGGTAAACAAGTGGGTGAAATTTGGCAGATGGAATAAAATGTGAGGAAGTATAAGGTAGGGTGAATAGAAAAACAGATTATTGTGTGAATGGATAGAGACTACAGGATACTGCTGTACAGTGGGATCTGAGTGGCCTCTACACAGAGTCACACAGCACGGAAACAGGCCCTTCGGCCCAACTGGTCCGTGCCAACCAAGATTCCCTTCTAAGCTAGTCCCACATCCCATATGGCCCATATCCCTCTAAACCTTTCCTATTCATGTACCTGTCCAATTACATTTTGAATGTTGTTAATGTACCTGCCTCAACCACTTCCTCTGGCAGCTCATTCCATGTACTGACCAACCTCTGGGTGAGAAAGTTGCCCTTCAGGTTCCTATTAAATCTCTCCCCTCTCAACTCAAAGGTATGCCCTCTAGTTCTTGATTCCCCAATCCGGGAAAAAGACTATGCGCATTCACCCTATCTATGCCCCTCATGATTTTATACACCTCTGTAACCCCTCATTCTCCTACACTTCAGTGAAAATGTTCCAACCTGCTCAACCTCTCTCCATAATCCTGGCAAGTCCCTCGAATCATGGCAATATCCTCGTAAATCTCCTCTGCACTCTTTCCAGCTCAATGGCATCTTTCCTATAGCAGGGCAACCAAAACTGAACACAATATTCCAAGTGCGGCCTCACCAACATCTTGTACAACTGCAACATAACATCCCAACTTCTATACTCAAAGCTCTGACTAATTAACGCCAATATGCCAAAAGCCTTCTTCATCTCTCTGTCTACCTGCAACACCACTTTCAGGGAACCACGTACTTGTACTCCTAGATCCCTCTGTTCTACAACACTCCTCTGGGCCATACCGTTCACTGTAAAAGTCCTTTACTTTTTTTAGAGAAGGATTGTACTGTCTTGAGTTTGGAAATCTGTGGATAATCTAATTGAAGTGTTTAAAATTGTTGGATTTGATATATTGAGGCTTCTTGCTATGGTAGGGGAATCAATCTTTAATCTTAAATTAGAGCTGGAACATTTGGGAGTGAAAACAGGAAGTGCTACTGACAAAGTGCAGTGGAAATCTGGAATATTCACTCGCAAATGTTCCAGAAAGTTGACCTAGTCCTTTCTGTGAGTGGCAGGGGGGTCACCAGAAGTTAATTTTCTTTCCTTCCTGTGTCATTTCCTTTTAAGATATCTGAATAGCCCGATATAATTATAATCAGCTATTGAAGGATGGACAGCTGTGGAGGACTGTATAAAGATGATCGATGTAACATTGTGTAATTCTGCCCACAGGAAGTGGCAGTGATGCAGCTTCACTAATTACTACAGCAAGGCGAGAAGGGGATTACTACATCCTCAATGGCTCAAAGGTAATGAGAATGGAGAAGTGTTTGCTAAGGGCCTCAGGTGGTGGTTGTAGTAATGTGGTTCATTCATTTTGTTGTCTGATCAGTTCATCAAATGTTCAAGAGAGACCAGACTTCCCAGACTGACTGATAATTGATCCAGAAAAATTCTTTATTCTTCAGGCTTTTATCAGTGGTGGAGGCGATGCTGACCTGTATGTGTTGATGTGCAGGACTGGAGACAAAGGTCCTAAGGGCATTTCTTGCTTGTTGGTGGAGAAAGGTACACCTGGACTCAGCTTTGGCAAGAAAGAGAGAAAGGTAAATACCCGTACCAAATGGGAAGGCTCTCTGTTTTGATTAAGTTTGTAGCAAAAATCACACACAAGAAAAGTGGTTACAACACATAAGCTTATCCCTCCGGTATTATAACTCAGCTAAGGGGTAACATTGCCCCAGGGGTGGTGGTGGAGGCAAATACAATAGAGGCGTTTAAGAGGCTCTTAGATAGACACATGAATGTGCAGAGAATGGAGGGATATGGACATTGTGTGGGCAGAAGGGATTAGTTTAGTTAGCTATTTAGTTACTAGATTAATTGTACATGGAACTAAAATGTTGTGGCTATTACAGAGACCTGGTTGAGAGAGGGACAGGACTGGATGCTTAATGTTCCAGGGTTTTGATGTTTTAGAATAGACAGAGAGGGAGGTAAAAGAGGGGAGAGGGAGTTGCACTATTAATCAGAAATTACTATTCATAATAATTAATACTTAATAATTGATCACTATTAATTGTTTAAAGATCAACTGCACAGAGTACAGGACAGCTATGTTCCAGTAAGAAGGAAGGACGAGGATGGCAAGGTAAGGGAACCTTGGATGATGTGAGAGGCGGTAAATTTAGTCAACAAGAAAAAGGAAGCATGTGTAAGGTTTAGGAAGCTAAAGATCTAATGGAGCCCTTAAGGATTATAAAAGAACTCAAGAAGAGAATTAGGAGAGCCAGGAGGGGCCATGAAAAGTCCTTGGAAATTAGGATCAAAGAGAATCCCAATCCCATTCTATACATACACCAAGAGCAAGAGGATAATAAGGCAGAGGGTAGGACCATTCAAGGATAAAGGAGGGAACATGTGCTTAGAGGTGGAGAATGTGGGTGAGGTCCTAAATGAGTACTTTGCGTTGGTATTTACCAAGGAGAAGGATGTGGAGGATAGTGAGATCAGTGTGGAGTGTGCTAATATGCAGGGGCATTTTGAGATGAAGAAAGAGGTAGTGTTAAGTTTCTTAAAGAACATTAAGGTGGATAAGTCCCCAGGGCCTGATGGGATATACCCCAGGTTATTGAGAGAGGCAAGAGATGAGATTAGTGGGGCCTTCACCATGATCTTCATGTCCTCTGTAGTGAGCAAGTCGAGGTCCCAGAGGACTGGCAAGTAGCTAATGTTGTTCAAGAAGGGAAATAGGGATGATCCTGGAAACTATAGATCAGTGAGTCTCACGTCAGTAGTAGGGAAGCTATTGGAGAGGCTTTGTAGGGATAGGATTTATGAGTATTTGGAAAACCATGGCCTAATTAGGGACAGTCAGGATGATTTTGTGCGGGGCAGGTCATGTCTTACCAACTTGATTTGAGTTTTTCAAGGAGTTGATGAAGGTGATTGATGAAAGTAGAGCTGTGGATGTTGTCTACATGGATTTTAGTAAGGTGTTTGGCCAAGGTTCCTCATGGGACGCTCGTCCTGAAGATTAAGATGCATGGGATCCACAGTGACTTGACCGTTTGGATTCAGAATTAGCTTGCCTATAGGGGACAGTGGTCAATGGGACTTATTCTGGCTGGAGGTCCGTGACTTGTGGTGTTCTGCAGGGATCCGTACTGGGACTTCTGCTGTTTGTGATATACTGTATATCTAAATGACTTGAATGGAAATGTGAATGGGTGGGTAAGTAAGTTTGCAGATAATACAAAGATTGGTGGTGTTGTGGATAGTGTAGAAGATCACCAAAGGATACAGTGGGATATAGATCAGTTGCAGATATGGCAGATGGAGTTTAATCTGGCCAAATGTGAGGTGCTGTGCTTTGGGAGATCAAATGTAAAGGGACAGTACACTGTTAATGGCAGGACCCTTAACAGTGTTGATGTACACAGGGATCGTGGGATCCAAATCCATAGCTCCCTGAAAGTGGTTGCACAGGTTGATAAGGTGGTAAAGAAAACATATGGCTTGCTTGCCTTTATTAGTTAAGGCATTAGGTTCAAGTGTCGGGAAGTTATGTTGCAGCTTTATAAATCTCTAGTTAGGCTGCATCTGGAGTGTTGCGTTTAATTCTGCTCACCCCATTATAGGAAGGATGTGGAGGCTTTGGAGAAGGTGCAAGATGCTGCCTGGATTAGAGGGCATGTGCTATGAGGAGAGGTTGGACAAACTTGAGTTGTTTTCTCTGGAGCAGTGGCGGTTGGGGGGGTGGGGGGGAGACCTGATAGAAGTTTATGGGATTATGAGAGGCATAGATAAAGTAGACAGCCGGTATCTTTTCCCTGAAAGTGGCGACATAGCAGTAAAGAAGGTGTATGGCATGCTTGCCTTCATCGGATGAGGCATTGAGCACAAGAGTTAGAACGTCATGTTACAGCTGTACATCTGGAATATTGTGTGCAGTTCTGGTCAACATGCTATAGGAAGGATGTGATTAAGCTGGAGAGAATGCAGAAAAGATTCACAAAGATGTTGCCAGGACTGGAGGGCTTGAGTTACAAGAAGTGACTGGACAGGCTGGGGCTGTTTCCCTGGAATGAAGGAGGCTGAGAGATGACATTATGAAGGTATATAGTGAGGGGCATTGATGAGCTAGATCGTCACAGTCTTTTTCCCAGGGTAGGAGAGTCTAAAACTAGATGACACAGGTCTAAGGTGAGAGGGGAAAGACTTAAAGGGGATATAAGGGGCAGGTTTTTCACACAGAGGGTTGTGGGTATATGGAATGAGCAGCCAAGAAGTGGTAGAGGTAGTTACAATTAAAATATTCTAAAGACATTTGGACAGGTCCATGGATTGGAAAGGTTTAGAGGGATATGGGCCAAATGCAGGCAAATGGGACCAGCTCAGGAAGGCACCTTGGTCGGCATGGCTGACTTGGGCCGAAGGGCTTGTTTCTGTGTTGTGTAGCTCCATGACTATATGTTTAGGGTAAGAGGTTGGAGGTGTTGAGGAAGGAGTAAGAAGTTTAAATAGGATTTGAGGAATAATGTTTTTCATCCCGATGTGGTTGGAATCTGGAATGCACTGCCCAATTGGACAGGGAGGCAGGTCCTCTCACAAGATTTAAGTCATATCTGGATGAACATTTGAATCATCAGGGCACAGAGGGCTACGGACCAAGTGGATAAATGGAATGGTGTTTGATGTGGTGAGTCGAAGGGGCCTGTTTCTGTGCCCAATGGCTTGAAACAAAAGGCTTCTTTTTCTCTTACCATTATCAATGCTGTCTGCCATGGAGGGATTAAATCAAGCAAAATCTGCTCACAATCTCTTATAAAGCTGCCATGTCCTCTCTCCAGTAACCAAGGTGTTAGGTCAAGACCTCAAACCCAGTACAAAATTCATGACTGCTCGGCAGCGGTGATGCCTGCCTGTCGGTATGTTTCTGAGACTTGGACTGTAGACATTGGAGCAATACCACCAACGACGTCTCCGTAATATCCTCCAAGTTCACTAGCAGGGTAAGCGAATCAACATTGGTCTTCTAGGCCAGTGTCCCCAGCTTTGAGACCCTAATCAGTCACCTTTGCTGGGCAGATCACTTTGAATGCATACCCACCATCAGACTCCCAAAACAGATACTCTGTTCTGGGCTCTGCCACAGGAAGCTATCACCAGATGGACAGAAGAAAAGATTTGATAATATTCTCAAAGCTTCCTTGAAAAAGTGCAGTATCCCCACTGACTCATGGAAATTCCTGGCCCATGACCACTCCCAGCGGAGGAGGAGAATCTGGGATGATGCGGAGAACCTTGAGGCCCTGTGCAGGAGCACAAGGAAGGCCAACATAAACAGCAGGAGGAACACACCACCTCACAAACCACCCACCATCTGTCCTTTCAGGCACCCTGCTATTTTACACATCCCACACTGGCCTCATCTGTCACTTCAAACCCCTCTAGAATTGAAGTGGAAAGGCGTTATCCTCGATCCTGAGGGACAGGCTGGACATTAAACCTCCTATTGATCCATGTATCTGAAGTGTTCTTTTATCCAGACCACTTGTTTAAATAATGTAAAATAAGAATTTGGGTGCTGTGCATAACCTCACTTACCTCTGTCCCCTTTCATAAGGTTGGATGGAATTCCCAGCCGACTCGAGCTGTGATCTTTGAAGATTGTGCTGTACCCATTAGTAACTTGATTGGACGTGAAGGTGATGGGTTTTCCATTGCAATGAATGGACTAAATGGAGGAAGGATTAATATTGGTAAGAAACTTTTGGGCAATTGATCACTTCAAGGACTTCTTCTAACCCTCACTGGCATGCCTACAGATGTTTCTTCTGCTGCATTTAAACTGTTGAATTTCATGCTGTTAATCAACTTTCAGCACGGAGAGTGGTCATTCAGACAATCTAGAGTGTGCTGTCTCAATGGGTTTTCCAAAAAGTTCTGCTCATTTACTTTTTCCACAGAGCTCTGCAAATTTCCCCCTTACAGGTGTTTATCTAGTCCTGTTTTGAAAGTTACTGTTGAATATCCTTATATCACCCTACCAAGATATTAATCAGAACCTGACATCAATAGTAGGGTAAATCCTGGACTATTATTTAGGAAACACAAGTGTCTTGAGTCCTGATGCAAGGTTTCAACCTAAACTGTTGACAATTCCTTTTCTCCCACAGATGCTACTAGACCTGCTGAGTTTCTTCAGCAGATCGGTTCTTGCTGTATTATTTTGGAAGTGGTAACCCAGCACTTTGAAAGGAACAATAGGACTGGGCAGAGTCAACATGGATTTATGAAAGGGAAATCATGTTTGACAGATCTGTTGTTTTATAAAACCATAGAACAATACAACACAATACAGGCCCTTCGGCCCACCATGTTGTGCCGCCCTTCAAACCACACCTAAGCCTATCTAACCCCTTCCTCCCACATATCCCTCTGTCTTAAATTCCTCCATATGCTTATCTAACAATCTTTTGAATTTGACCAACGTATCGGCCTCCACCACCACCCCAAGTAGCGCATTCTATGCACCAACCACTCTCTGGGTGAAAAACCTCCCTCTGACATCTCCCTTGAACTTCCCACCCATTACCTTAAAGCCATATCCTCTTGTTTTGAGCATTGGTTCCCTGGCAAGGAGGCGCTGGCTGTCCACTCTATCTATTCCTCCCAGTATCTTGTATACCTCTATCATGTCTCCCCTCATCCTCCTCCTCTCCAATGAGTAAAGCCCTAGCTCCTTTAGTCTCTCGTCATAATCCATACTCTCTAATCCAGGCAGCATCCTGGTAAATCTCCTCTGCACCCTTTCCAATGCCTCCACATCCTTCCTATAATGACGCAACCAGAACTGGACACAGTACTCTAAGTGTGGCCTAACCAGAGTTTTGTAAAGCTGCATCATTACTTCGCGGCTCTTAAACTCAATCCCACGATTTATGAAAGCTAACACCTCATAAGCTTTCTTAACTACCCTATCTACCTGTGAGGCGATTTTCAGTGATCTGTGAATATGAACCCCCGGATCCCTCTGCTCCTCTACACTGCCCAGAATCCTGCCATTTACCTTGTACTCCACCTTGGAGTTTGTCCTTCCAAAGTGTACTACCTCACACTTCTCTGGATTGAACTCCATCTGCCACTTGTCAGCCCAGCTCTGCATCCTATCAATATCCTGCTGTAAGCCTCGACAGCCCTCCACACTATCTACAACACCACCGATCTTTCTGTTATCTGCAAACTTGCTAGCCCACCCTTCCACCCCCTCATCTAAGTTAATAAATACCACAAGAAGTAGAGGTCCCAGAACCAATCCCTGTGGGACACCACTAGTCACAACCCTCTGTTTTCTACAGGCAAGCCAATTCTGAATCCACACGGCCAAGCCTCCCTGGATCCCTTGGCCTCTGACCTTCTGAAGAAGCCTACCATGCAGAACCTTATCAAGAATCAGATCACATCCACTGCACTACCCTCATCAATCTTCCTGGTCACCTCCTCAAAGAACCCTATCAGGCTTGTGAGGCAAGATCTTCCCTTCACAAAGCCATGTTGGCTGTCCCTAATCAGTCCATCTTTCTCTAAATGCGCATAGATCCTATCTCTTAGAATCCTTTCCAACAGCTTACCCACCACAGGCATAAGGCTCACTGGTCTGTAATTCCCTGGACTATCCCTACTACCTTTTTTGAATAAGGGAACAACATTCTCCACCCTCCAATCCTCCAGTACCATCCCCATGGACAACAAGGACTCAAAGATCCTAACCAACGGTTCAGCAATCTCCTCCCTCGCCTCACGAAGCAGCCTGGGGAATATTCCGTCAGGCCACGGGGACTTATCTGTCCTAATATTTTCTAACAACTCCAACACATCCTCTCTCTTAATATCTACATACTGTAGAACATTACCCTTACCAACACTGTCCTCAGCATCATCAAGACCCCTCTCCTTGGTGAATACTGAAGAGAAGTATTCATTGAGAACCTCACCCACTTCCACAGCTTCCAGGCACATCCTCCCACCTTTGTCTTTAATCGGACCCACCTTTACTCTAGCCATCCTTCTGCTCTTCACATATGAGTAAAAAGCCTTGGGATTCTCCTTAACCCTACTCGCCAAAGCCTTTTCATGTCCCCTTCTCGCTCTCCTCAGCCCTTTCTTAAGTTCCTTCCTTGCTACTCTATATTCCTCACGAGCCCTGTCTGATCCTTGCTGCTTACACCTTATGTATGCTGCCTTCATCTTCTTAACTAGTTGTTCCACCTCTTTCATCACCCACAGTTCCTTCACCCTGCCATTCCTTCTCTGCCTCACCCACTGATAGATCTGTCACCTGTCCCAGTTCATTACCTAAAACTAGGTCTAATATGGCATTCCCTCTAGTCGGCCTGTCAACATACTGTGACAGGAATCTGTCCTGGACACACTTAACAAACTCCGCCCTGTCTGAACCTTTGGTACTAAGTAGGTGCCAATCAATATTTGGAAAGTTGAAGTCTCCCATTATAATAACCCTGTTATTTTCGCACCTTTCCAAAAACTGCCTCCCAATCCCTCAGTATCCCTACTGCTCCGGGGGAGCCTATAGAATACTCCCAGGAGGGTAACTGCTCCTTTCTTGGTCCTAACTTCCACCCATATTGACTCTAGAGAGGATCTTTCTGCATTATCTACCCTTTCTGCGGCTGTAACAGTGTCCCTGACCAGTATCACCACTCCTCCTCCTCTTCTCCCCCCCCCAATCCCTCTTAAAACACTGAAAACCAGGAATATTCAGTATCCATTCCTGCCCTGATGTCAGCCATGTCTCTGTAATAGCCACAATATTGTAGTCCCATGTACTTATCCAAGCTCTCAGTTCATCTCCCTTATTCCTGATGCTTCTTGCATTTAAGTAAATGCACTTTAGCCCATCCACCTTACTACTTTGATAGCCTGTACTCTGCTTCTCCTTCCTCAAAACCTCTCTCCCTGTCATATTTGACTTTTCCCCATCCCCTTCTTCCTCTGACCTACTCCTCCAGTTCCCTTCTCCCTCGCAATCTAGTTTAAACCCTCCTGAACCACCCCAGCAAACCTGGCTGCAAGGATATTGGCCCCCCTCAAGTTCGGGTGTAACCCGTCCTCTCTGTACAGGTCCCACCTTCCCCAGGAGAGATCCCAATGATCCAAAAATCTAAAACCCTCCCTCCTGCACCAACTTCTCAGCCACGCATTTATTTGCCATCTCCTCCTATTCCTACCTTCACTATCGCATGGCACTGGCAGCAATCCTGAGATTGCTACCCTTGAGGTCCTGTTCTTCAGCCTTCTGCCTAGCTCGCTAAACTCACTTTTCAGGACCTCATCCCTCTTCCTACCTATGTTGTTGGTACCAACATGAACCACGACTTCTGGCTATTCTCCCTCCCGCTCTAGAATCCTGTGGACCCGATCAGTGACATCCCGGACCCTGGCACCTGGGAGGCAACATACCATCCGGGATTCATGCTCACTTCCACAGAACCTCCTATCTGTTTCCCTATCGAGTCCCCTATCACTACTGCCTTCCTCTTCTCCTCCCTTCCCTTCTGAGCAGCAGGACTGGTCCCCATGCCATAGACCTGGCTACTGCTGCTGGGCCTCAAAAGGTCATCTCCCTGAACAGCTTCCAAAGCGGAAAACCTGTTACTGAGGGAAACAGCCTCCGGCGTCCTCTGCTCTATCTGCCTGTTCATTTTCTTTTTCCTTTTCCCTCCCCTGACAGTCACCCTTCTATCTACTTCCTGGACTCCAGAAGTACCTGCTCTAAGGGGGGTGACCGTCTCCTGATGTACAGCATCTACATAACTCTCCCCCTCCCTGACGCTGCGCAGTGTTTGAAGCTGCAATTCCAGCTCATCAAGTTCGAGCCGAAGTTCCTCCAGCCTCAAGCACTTACTGCAGATGTGGCCATCGTGGACCACAGCAAGGTCCATGGGCTCCCACATCAAGCAGCTGCAGCACACCACCATGTCCTCCATCTGAACTAATTCTTTTTTTTTCCCCTAGTTTTTCCTACTTAAAGATCTATAAACAGATAACAGGTAAAACCTTACCTTTACCTACTTACCAGCTACTCACCCACGTTGCCCCTTTACACCTAAGCCCCTTGAGCCAAAGCCCAACCACTCTGCTCCCTCTCACTCTGCTGTCCACTCCGACGCTTATGGTTGTAACTAATGGAATGGAATGTTTATGGCTGTAACTAGTGGAATAAATTAAGAAGCCCAGCAATATGTTGGCCTTTTATAACAAGACCAAAAATGTAGACACAGGAGACTGCAGATGCTGGAAATCTGGAGCAACACACAAGATGTTGGAGGGACTCAGTGGGTCAGACAGCACCTATGGAGGGAAATAAACAGTTGACATTTTGGAATATGAGGGGCTGTTCCTCTTGTTTGCATTTGGCTTCACTCTGGCAGTGGAGGATGCTAAGGACAAACAGGTCGGTGTGATAATAGAGAGGAGAATTAAAATGGCTGGCAACCAGGACCTCCAGAGGGCCACAGCAGGTGGAGCACAGGTGCTCGGCGAAGCGGTCGCCCAGTTTGCGCCTGGTCTCACCAATGTGGAGAAGGCCAATATGTGGTGCATTTGGGCTAATGAAAAGCCTCTGATTAAGTAATTTGGACAGGTTCATGGATAGGAAAGGTGTAGAGGGATATGGGCCAAATATATAGAGTCATACAGCACAGAAACAGACCCTTTGGCCCAACTCGTCCATGCCGACCAAGATGTCTATCCGAGCTAGTCTCATTTGCCTATGTTTGGCCCATATCCCTCTAGGCCTCGTCTATCCATAAACCTATTCGAATATCTTTGAAATGTAATTGTACCCTCCTTACCAGCTTCTTCTGGCAGCTTGTTCCACATACTGACTACCCTCTGTGTGAAAAAGTTGCCCCTCAGCTCCCTTTTAAATCTTTCCCCTCTTACCTTAAGTCCATGTTCTCTAGTTTTAGACTCCCCTACTTTGAGAAAAAGACTTGGCCATACACCGTATCGTTCCCCCTCATGATTTTCTATCAACCCGTATCTATCAACCCTCGACCTATGCAGGTAAATGGAACTAGCTCATGAAGGCACCATGGACGAGTTGGGCCAAGGGCCAGTTTCCATGTTGTGTAACTATGACACTAGGTACCCTACTGTTATTAAACAAAATTAATGTGTATATTATTGGGGTAATATATTGGTGTGGATTGAGAATTGGTCGATAGACAGAAAACAGAGAGTAGGAATAAGTTTCACGTTGGATGGCTTCTGTGCTTGGAGTGCATAGAACCAGGGATCCCAGTCTCAAAAGAAGAGATCAGGACAAGAATGTGAAGAAATTTATTTCCTCAGCGAGTAATGAAACTGTGGCTTTCTTTATTTACTCGCCAGCTGAGTATATTCAGGACAGATTGATAGGCACCATAGAACCATAGAACACTACAGCACAGAAAAACAGTCCATTCGGCCCTTCTAGTCTGTGCCGAAACGTTATTCCACTAGTCCCATTTAGCTGCACCCTGTCCATAACCCTCCAGACCTCTCCCGTCCATGTATCTATCCAATTTATTCTTAAAACTCAAGAGTGAGCCCGCATTTACTACATCAGATGGCAGCCCATTCCATACTCCCACCACTCTTTGAGTGAAGAAGTTCCCCCTAATGTTCCCACTAAACCTTTCCCGTTTCACCCTATAGCCATGTCTACATGCCTCCCCTCCATGAACTCTTTACCTCTCGTTGTCTTGGTGAAGCAGGCAGCGTAATCAAAGACCCCACCCACCCGGGACATTCTCTCTTCTCTCCTCTTCCATCAGGTAGAAGATCCCGCAAATGGGATCAAGGGAAATGGGGACAGTGCAGGAAAGGAGCGCTGAGGTAAAGGATCAGTCATGACTTCACTGAATGGTAGAGCAGGTATAGGGGTCCTCAAGCCTTTCCAGCGTCTATTTCCATGTAGATAAGTAGCGAAAGAATCAACAGGGATTTGATATAAGTGAATAAGTTGCAGTGGTACAGGGACATAAGGAGGGAGGTAATGATAAGATAAGATAAGATCTTTATTAGTCACATGTACATCGAAACACACAGTGAAATACATCTTTTGCATAGTGATTTTTGGGGGGCAGCCCACAAGTGTCGCCACGCTTCCGGTGCCAACATAGCATGCCCATAACTTCCAAAGCTGTACGTCTTTGTAATGTGGGAGGAAACCAGAGCACTTGGAGGAAACCCACGCAGACACGGGGAGAACCTACAAACTCCTTACAGACAGTGGCCGGATTTGAAACCCGGTCGCTGGCGCTGTAAAGCGTTACGCTAACCACTATGCTACCGTGACTGGTTGCTTTGCTGGGAATCAGCGTGGATCCAGTGACCCAAATGGCTTCCCACAGTCTAATAAACGAGTAAATAAATAACAAGTCAAATGCACATCATCTGGCATTTGGCAGAAAGCTCGGCAATGAGTTGACCTCAGACCTGTTCAGCAATCATGCTTCAGGGAGGTTCCCTCTCTGTTCTTTCTTCTTGGAGCCCTTCTTATATGTTTTCTTCCAGGAATTGATTCTGTCGATAATTAATCAATTACATCCACCCTCCAGTTGTCTAATTACAGAAGGCATGCCCCCAAAATAAGCTTCTAGTTTAGACCATCAGCCCTGCAGTGTCATCCCTTCCCTTAACTCCTGCATGTACATTCTGTTAGTTTTCCAAGCAGTTGATCTAATAATCTAATCATGGGCCCTCTCTCTGACTTTTCTCTGGTGCAACTATAACAACTATTTCTAGGCTAACTTGGCACGGTGTCCCTTCCCTGGGTGTAAATCAACAGAGGTATTGTCTTCCCTTTTCCAAGAAGCTAAAGTGACACCACCTCTGTTATGTTTGTAAAGTAAACAACATTTTAGTCAACATTTCCCTTTTTATTTCAGCTAATTCCTTTCTATCTAACAAGCATAAGTACTGTTCTTTCTGTGTCGATGCAAGCAAGTAATGCAAGTTTATAACTTCCCTCACACAAAGAAGCTATATAGAACATAGAACATAGAAAACCTACAGCACAATTCAGGCCCTTCGGCCCACAAAGCTGTGCTGAACATGTCTCTACCCTAGAAATTACTAGGCTTACCCCTAGCCCTCTATTTTTCTCAGCTCCATGTACCTATCCAACAGTCTCTTAAAAGACCCTATCGTGTCCACCTCCACCACCGCTGCCGGCAGCCCATTCCACACACTCACCACTCTCTGAGTAAAAAACTTACCCCTGACATCTCCTCTGTACCTACTCCCAGAACCTTAAACCTATGTCCTCTTGTGGCCACCATTTCAGCCCTGGGGAAAAGCCTCTGTCTATCTACCCAATCAATACCTCTCATCATCTTATACACCTCTATCAGGTCCTCCCTCATCCTCCATCGCTCCAAGGAGAAAAGGCCGAGTTCCCTCAACCTACTTTCATAAGGCATGCTCCACATTCCAGGCAGCATCCTAATAAATCTCTTCTGCACCCTTTCTATGGCTTCCACATCCTTCCTGTAGTGAGGTGACCAGAACTAAGCACGGTACTCCAAGTTGGGTCTGACCAGGGACCTATATAGCTGCAGCAATACCTCTCGGCTCCTAAATTCAATTCCCCGATTGATCAAGGACAATACACCATTTGCCTTCTTAACCACAGAGTCAACCTGCGCAGCCGCTTTGAGCATCCTGTGGACTCGGACCCCAAGATCCCTCTGATCCTCCACACTACCAAGAGTCCTACCATTAATACTATATTCTGCCATCATATTTGACCTACCAAAATAAACCACTTCACACTTACCTGGGTTGAACTGCATATCTGCCACCTCTCAGACCAACTCTGTCCCTCTGTAACCTCTGAGAGCCCTCCAAACTATCCACAACACCCCCAACCTTCGTGTCATCTGCAAACTTACTAACCCACCCCTCCACTTCCTCATCTTGGTCATATATAAAAATCACAAAGAGCAAGGGTCCCAGTACAGATCACTGAGGTATACCACTGGTCACCGACCTCCACGCAGAATACGACCCTTCAACAACCACTCTTTGCCTTCTGTGAGCCAGCCAGTTCTGGATCCACACTGCAATGCCCCCTTGGATCCCATGCCTCCTTACTTTCTCAATAATCCTTGCATGGGGTACCTTATCGAATGCTTTGCTGAAATCCATATACACTACATCTACTGCTCTCCCTTCATCGATGTGTTTAGTCACATCCTCAAAAAATTCAATCAGGCTCGTAAGGCAGGACCTGCCCTTGACAAAGCCATGCTGACTATTCCTATTCATATTATACCTCTCCAAATGTTCATAAATCCTGCCTCTCAGGATCTGCTCCATCAGCTTACCAACCACTGAGGTGAGACTCACTGGTCTATAATTTCCTGGGCTATCCCTACTCCCCTTCTTGAATAAGGGAACAACATCCGCAACCCTCCAATCTTCTGGAACCTCTCCCGTCTCCATCGACGATGCAAAGATCATTGTCAGAGGCTCCGCAACCTCTTCCCTCGCCTCCCACAGCAGCCTGGGGAACATCTCATCTGGTCCCGGCAACTTATCCAACTTGATACTTTCCAAAAGTTTCAGCACCTCCTCCTCCCTAATATCTACATGCTCAAGCTTTTCAGGCCGCTGCAAGTCCTCACTACAATCCCCCAGATCTTTTTCTGTAGTGAATACTGACGTAAAGTATTCATTAAGTACCTCTGCCATTTCTTCCAGATCCATACACACATTCCCACTGCTGCACTTGATAGGCCCTATTCTTTCACATCTTATTCTCTTGCTCTTCACATACCTGTAGAATGCCTTGGGGTTTTCCTTAATCCTGCCCGCCAAGGCCTTCTCATGCCCCCTTCTGGCTCTCCTAATCTCCTTCTTAAGGTCCTTCCTATTAGCCTTATACTCTTCCAGATCTCTAACATTACCTAGCTCTCTGTACCTTTTGTAAGCTTTTCTTTTGACTAGATTTATTATAGCCTTTGTACACCACGGTTCCTGTATCCTCTTGTGACTCCCCTGTCTCATTGGAACATGCCTATGCAGAACACCACACAAATATCCCCTGAACATCTGCCACATTTCTTCCGTACTTTTCCCTGAGAAATCTGTTCCCAATTTAATCTTCCAATTTCCTGCCTGAGAACCTCATAATTCCCTTTACTCCAAGTAAACGCCTTCCTAGTCTGTCTGTTCCTATCTCTCTCCAGTGCTAACGTAAAGGAGATAGAATTATGATCACTATCACCAAAATGTTTACCCACTGAGAGATCTGACACCTGACCAGGTTCATTTCCCAATACCAAATCAAGCACAGCCTCTCCTCTTGTAGGTCTATCTACACACTGTGTCAAGAATCCTTCCTGAACACACTTAACAAACTCCACCCCATCTAAACCCCTCACTGTCTGGAGATGCCAATCGATGTTTGGGAAATTAAAATCCCCCATCACAACAACTCTGTTATTCTCACACCTTTCTAGGATCTACTTCCCTGTCTGCTCCTCAATATCCCTGTTACTATTGGGCGGCCTATAAAAAACACCCAGTAAAGTTATTGACCCCTTCCTGTTCCTAACCTCTACCCACAGAGACTCTGTACAGTCCTTCCACGACGTCCACCTTTTCTGCAGCCGTGACACTATCTCTGATCAACAGTGCCACTCCCCCACCTCTTTTACCTCCCTCCCTGTCTTTTCTGAAACATCTAAAACCTGGCACTTGAATCAACTATTCCAGTCCCCGAGCCATCCAAGTCTCCGTAATGGCCACCACATCATAGCTCCAAGTATTGATCCAAGCTCTAAGCTCATCCGACTTGTTCACAATACTCCTTGCATTAAAATAGACACATCTCAAACCTGTCTGAGCACGTCCCTTCTGTATCACCTGCCTATCATACCTACTACTAGCTTTCTCTATTTGAGAGCCAAACACCTCTTCCCCAGTCTCTCCAGTTCGGATCCCACCCCCCAACAATTCTAGTTTAAACCCTCCCCAGTATCCTTAGCAAACCTCCCCGCCAGGATATTGGTGTCCCTGGGATTCAAGTGCAACCCATCCTCTTTGAACAGGTCGTACCTGCCCCAAAAGAGGCTCCAATGATCCAGAAATCTGAATCCCTGCTCCTTACTCCAATTCCTCAGCCACACGTTTAACCTCCTCCTCATTCTGTTCCTATACCCACTGTCACTTAACACAGGCAGCAATCCGGAAATCACTACCTTTGAGGTCCTGCTTCTCAACTTCCTTCCTAATTCTCTACAGTCTTTTTTCAGGACCTCATTCCTTTCCCTACCTATGTCGTTGGTACCAATATGTACCACAACCTCTGGCTGTTCTCCCTCCCCCTTCAGGATATCTTGGACGCGATCTGAAACATCCCGGACCCTGGCACCTGGGAGGCAAACTACCTTCCAAGTTTCTTTCCTGCGTCCACAGAATTGCTTGTCTGCCCACCTAACTATAGAGTCCCCCATCATTAATGCCCTCCTCACTCCTTCCCTACCCTCCTGAGCCACAAGGCCGGACTCTGTGCCAGAGACACTGCCACTGTTGCTTCCCCCAGGTAGGCTGTCTCCCCCAACAGCACTCAAGCAGGAGTACTTATTGTCAAGGGGTACAGCCACAGGGGCTATATGACTTGCTTTAGTATTTAATTCAGCAGAACCAAACAATAGGAAGGATAGAAATAACCGTCAAAACTTGGCTAAGTTGGCCTTAATGTATTTCTTTAATTGCAGAACCTGAGTGAAAGACCGAGGCAGTTTTCACATGCATATATCCCGGCATTGTCTTGGGTGTTGTAGAACAGAGGGACCAAGGAGTTCCTTGGAAGTGGCATCAGAAGTGAAAGTAGTTTTTGGCAACTGGCCTTCATTAGTCAGGGCATTGTGTATAGAAGTCGGGATGTTATGTTGCAGTTGTACAAGATGTTGGTGAGACCACATTTGGAATATTGTGTTCAGTTTTGGTCGCCCTGCTATAGGAAAGATGCCATTAAGCTGGAGAGAGTGCAGAGGAGATTTACGAGAATGTTGCCGGGACTCGAAGGACTGAATTACAGAGGGAGGTCGAGCAGCCTGGGACCTTATTCATTAGACCATAGGAGAATGCAGGGTGATCTTATCGAGGTGTATAAAATCATGAGGCACATAAACAGGATGAATGTGCACAGTCTTCTTCCCAGGGTTGGGGAATCAAGAAATAGAGGGCATAGGTTTAAAGTGAGAGGGGTGAGATTTAATAGGAACCTGAGGGGCAACTTTTTCACCCAGAGGGTGATCAGTATATGGAATGAACTGCCAGAGGGAGTGGATCATACATTAACAATATTTAAAAGGTACTTGGGCAGGTACATGGATAGGAAAGGTTTATTGGGATCTCTTCTGGGGAAGGTATGACCTGTACAAAAGGAACAGGTTACCCCTAAACTCGAGAGGGACCAATGTCCTTGTGGGCAAGTTTGCTAGAGTTGTTGGGAAAGGTTTAAACTAGGTTGACAGGAGGATGGGAACCAGAGTGTTCAGTCAGGTGATGGAACAGTTGGAGTAAAGGTGGATGCATTATGCAGAGAGACTGTGAGGAAGGATAGACAGTAGGTAGGTCATAAACACAGTCAGTTGGATGGGTTGAAATGTCTTTAATGCGAGAAGTATAAGGGTGATGAACCCAGAGCATGGATCAGTAAGTGGGATTACGATGTTGTGGCCATTACAGAGACTGGCTGTCGCAAGGCAGGATTGGCTGCTTGATATTCTGGGGTTTAGATGTTTCAAAAGAGATAGGGAAGGAGGTAAAAGTGGGGAGAGCGGCACTGCTAATCAGGGATAGTGTCACAGCTGCAGAAAGGGAGGATGTCATGGAGGGATCGTCTACTGAGTCAGTGTGGGTGGAAGTCAGAAACATAAGGGAGTGCATTCTATTGATCCCCAATAGCCACCAGGACACTGAGAATCAGGTAAGTAGGGAGATTTTGGAGAGGTGCAAAAAACCAGGGTTGATTTCATGGGTGACTTCAACTTCCTTAATATTGATTGGCACGTCCTCAGTGCAAAAGTTTTAGATGGTAGAATTTGTTAAGTGCATCCAGGAAGGATTCCTGACAAAGTATGTGGACAGACCGACCAGAGGAGAGGCCATACTGAATCCAGTACTAGGCAATGAGCCTGGTCAGGCGACAGACCTTTCAGTGGGCGAGCATTTTGGAGATTGTGACCACAACTCCATAGACCATAGAACAATACAGGCTCTTCTGCCCACCATGTTGTGCTAACCTTCAAACCACACCTAAGACTATCTAACCCCTTCCTCCCACATATCCCTCTATCTTAAATTCCTCCATATACTTATCTAACAATCTCTTGAATTTGACCAACGTATCAGCCTCCAGGCACCAACCACTCTCTGGGTGAAAAACCTCCCTCTGACGTCTCCCTTGAACTTCCCACCCATTACCTTAAAGCCATGTCCTCTTGTATTGAGCATTGGTGCCCTGGGAAAGAGGCGCTGGCTGTCCACTCTATCTATTCCTCTCAATATCTTGTATACCTCTATCATGTCTCCCCTCATCCTCCTTCTCTCCAATGAGTAAAGCCCTAGCTCCTTTAGTCTCTCCTCATAATCCATACTCTCTAATCCAGGCAGCATCCTGGTAAATCTCCTCTGCATCCTTTCCAGTGCCTCCACATCCTTCCTATAATGAGGCAACCAGAACTGGACACAGTACTCTGTGTGTGGCCTAACCAGAGTTTTGTAAATCTGCATCATTACTTCGCGGCTCTTAAGCTCGATCCCACAACTTATGAAAGCTAACATCCCATAAGCTTTCTTAACTACCCTATCCACCTGTGTGGCAATTTTCAGTGATCTGTGGATGTGAACCCCCCCCAGGTCCCTCTGCTCCTCTACACTGCCCAGAATCCTGCCATTTACCTTGTACTCCGCCTTGGAGTTTGTCTTTCCAAAGTGTACCACCTCACACTTCTCCGGATTGAACTCCATCTGCCACTTGTCAGCCCAGCTCTGCATCCTATCAATATCGCTCTGTAAGCTTCGACAGCCCTCCACACTATCCACAACACCACCAATCTTTGTGTCATCTGCAAACTTGCTAACCCACCCTTCCACCCCCTCATTCTAGGTCAATAAATACCACAAGAAGTAGAGGTCCCAGAGCCAATCCCTGTGAGACACCACTAGTCACAGCCCTCCAGTCCAAATGCACTCCCTCCACCACAACCCTCTGCTTCCTACAGGCAAGCCAATTCTGAATCCACACTGCCAAGCCTCCCTGGATCCCTTGGCCTCTGACCTTCTGCATGGACAGGGATAGAAGCAGACGATATGGGAAAGTTTTTAATTGGGGGAGGGCTAATTACAAAGGTATTAGGCAGGATCTTGGGAGTGTAAATTGGGAACAGATGTTCTCAGGGAAATGCATAGAAGAAATGTGGAGGCTGTTCAGGGAACACTTGCATGGGGTTCTGGATGGGTTTGTCCCACTGAGACAGGGAAAGGATGGAACGGTAAAGGAACCATGGTTGACAAGAGGTGAAATATTTAATAAAGAGGAAGAAGGAAACATACTTAAAGTTTAGGAAGCAAAAGTCAAGCATGGCTCTTGAGAATTATAAGGTAGCCAGGAAGGAGCTTAAGAAGGGACTTAGGAGAGCTTAGTGTGATTTTTATAAATGACTTGGATGAGGAAGTCGAGGGGTGGGTTATTAAGTTTGCAAATGACACGAAGGTTTGAAGTGTTGTGGATAGTGTGGAAGGTTGTCGTAGGTGGGCGGAGAAGTGGCAGGTGGAGTTCAATTCAGTAAAGTGTGAAGTGATACACTTTGGAAGATCGAACTTGAAGGCGGAGTACAAGGTTAATGACAGGTTTCTTAACAGTGTGGAGGAACAGAGGGATCTTGGGGTTTTAAGTCCATAGATTCCTCAAAGTTGCCGCACAAGTTGATAGGTTGGTTGAGAAAGCATATGGTGTGTTGGCCTTCATTAGTTGGGGGATTGAGTTCAAGAGCCGCGGAGTCTATAAAACTCTGGTTACATCACACTTAGAGTATTGTGTTCAGTTCTGGTCTCCTCATTATAGGAAGGATGTGGAAGCTTTGGAAAGGGTGCAGAGATTTACTAGGATGCTGGCTGGATTATAGAACATATCTTATGAGGAAAGGTTGAGCAAGCCAGGGCTTTTCTCTTTGGAACCACGCAGGATGAGAGGCGACTTGATAAAGGTGTATAAGATTACGAGGGGCATAGATAGAGTGGGCAGCCAGTGCCTTTTCCCCAGAGCGGCATTGGCCAATACCGGAGGACATCTGTTTAAAGTCAGAGGAGGAAAGTTTAGGGGAGATGTCAGAGGTAGGTTTTTCCACACAGAGTGGTGGGTGCCTGGAACACCCTGCTGGGGGTGGTGGTAGAGGCTGATACGATAGGGGTATTTAAAAGACTCTTAGATAGGCACACGGAAGTTAGAAAAATGGAGGGTTCTGGGCTGTGTGGGAGAGAAGGGTTAGATTGATTATGGAGTAGGTTTATTTAGGTTGGCACAACATAGTGGGCTAAAGGGCCTGTACTGTGCTGTACTGTTCCATATTCTATGTTTAGAAGGATATGGGCCAAACACAGGCAAATGTGACTAGCTTAGATGGGTCTTGGTCGGCATGGACCAGTTGGGCCGATGGGCCTGTTTCCATGCTGTATGATTCTGTGACTCTGACGCTTATGTTCATTGCCCCGACCAATGAAGGCAAGCATGCCATATGCCTCCTTTACTATGCTATCTACTTACACGGCCACTTCCAGTGAACTTTGACCTCTGTAAATCAATGCTGTTAAGGGTCCTGTGATTAACTATATACTCTCCCCTTACATTAGACTTCTCAATGTGTAACTAACCTGCCTGTCTATATTTTCATCCAAGTCACTTATAAACATCACAAGCAACAGATCCCAGCACTGATCCCTACGGAAGACCACTAATCATGGACCTCCAGTCAGAATAACACCCTTCCACCACTACCCTCTTCTATGGGCAAGCAAATTCTGAATCCAAACCATCGAGTCACCGTGGATCCTATGCATCTTAACCTTCTGGATCAACCTACCACGAGGGACCTTGTCAAACGCCTTACCAAAGTCCATGTAGACAACACCCACTGCCCTACCCTCATCAACCACCTTTGTCATCTCAAAAAACTCAATCAAGTTTGTAAGACATGATTTGCCCTGCTGACTTCCCCTAATCAGGCCATGTTTTTCCAAATGTATGTAAATCCTATCCCTAACAATCCTCTCTAATAGCTTCCCTACCACTGATGTGAGGCTCACTGACCTATAATTTCTTGGATTATCCCTATTTCCCTTCTTGAACAAAGGATCCACATTGGCTACTCTTCAGTCCTTTAGCACATCGCCTGTTGCTAATGAGGATACAAAGATTTTCGTCAAGGCCCCAGCAATCTCCTCTCTCGCCTCGTTCAATGACTTGGGATATATCCCATTAGGCCCTGGGAACTTATCCACCTTGATGCCCTTCAAAAGACCCAGCATCACCTCCTTCCTGATCTCAACATGCCCGAGACGTCAGCGTGCCCCACACTGCTCACTGTCCTCCACATTCTTCTTGGTGAATGCCAACACAATGTACTCATTTAGTACCTCGCCCACATCCTCTGACTCCAAGCAGAAATTCCCTCCTCTATCCTTGAGTGGTCCTACTCCCCCCGTAGTTATTTTCTTGTTTTTTGATGTACGTATAAAATGCCTTGGGATTCTCTTTAATCCGACTTGTCATGGCCCCTTTTGCCCATCCTAATCCCCTGCTTGAGCTCTTTCCTGCTGTCTCTATATTCCTCAAGGGCTGTTTCTGATTTTAGCTTCCTAAACCTCACATAATCTTCCTTTCTCTTTTTGACTAAATTCATAACCTCTCTCGACATCCAAGGTTCCTGCCATCCTTGTCCTTCCTCCTTACCAGAACATGCCGGTCCTGAGCGCTGATGAGCTGGTCTTTAAACAACCCCCACATGTCAGATGTATAATGTGCTGTTCTGGTCGCCACATTATAGGAAGGATATGATTGAGTTGGAGAGAGATCATAAGGGGTGCCCCAGGATGTGGCCTGGATTGGAGGACATTAGTTATGAAGAGAGATTGGACTGGCTGAAATACATAAAATTATAAGAGGCATGGATAGGGTAGATCATCAGAATCTTTCTCCCATAGTAGGGCTACCAAGAGGCCAAATGTTTAAGGTGAGAAGGTGTTTTAAAGGGGATTTGAGATGAATTTTTTTTTAACAGAAATGGCTAATAACCATAACTCACTGTCAGAGTGAC
The DNA here is from genome assembly GCF_009764475.1 of Pristis pectinata. Lineage (NCBI taxonomy): Eukaryota > Metazoa > Chordata > Chondrichthyes > Rhinopristiformes > Pristidae > Pristis > Pristis pectinata. The sequence continues at coordinate 861,807 of NC_067431.1, forward strand.
GGTGGAGTCCGATACAATCACTATATTTAAGAGACATTTGGATAGGCACTTAAATAGGCAAGGTTTGATTGGCACCCCATCCACAACCGTTCACTCACTCCACCACCGACACAGAGTAGCAGCAGTTTGTACCATCTACAGGGCGCACTGCAGCAACTCACCAAGACTCCTCAGACAGCACCTTCCAAACCCACCAGCTAGAAGGACAAGGCCAGCAAAAGCACGGGGAACACCCCCACCTGGAAGTTGCCCAACAAACTACACACCATCCTGACTTGGAAATGTATCGCCATTCCTTCACCGTCACTGGGTCAAAATCCTGGAACTCCCTCCCTAATAGCATTGTGGATATACCCACACCTCAAGGACTACAGTGGTTCAAGGAGGCAGCTCACCATCTCCTTCTCAGGGGCAATTAGGGATGGGCAATTCAATGTGGGCTCAGTCTGTGCAGCCCACATCCCTTGAATTAAAAAAAAGATTAATCTTGACACTCAGAATTTTTTCCAATAACTTCACTGTCCCTAAGTTTGACTCACCTGGCTTATTCCCACTGCCTTTCTTGAATATCACATCTGTCTTCCAATCGTCTGGCACTTCACCTGTGACCAGTAAGGATTTATAAATTTCTGTCAAAGCCCCAGCAATCTCCTCCCTTGCCTCCCATAGCAGCCCAGGATACACCTCAGGCCCTGGGGACTTTATGCTTGTTAACTGGACTGATGCTTCCTCCCTGTTAATGTTAACTGCTTCTGTCCCCTTCCCCAAATGCTCCCACTAAAATATCCTTCTCTTTAGTGAATACAGATGTGAAGTATTCATTTAACACCTCCTCTATGTCCGCTGAGATTACTTCTTTAATGGGCAATACTGCCCTTTCTGTGATAGGATTACGTACAGTCAGAGCCATACAGCATTCGGCCCCATCCATATTAATCCCAGCACTTGGCCCATGGCCTTCTATTCCTGGGCAATTCAAGTGCTGGTCTAGACACTCCTTAAATGCTGTCAGCAACTCTGCTTCCACCACTCTCTCAGGCAGTGTATTCCAGATACTCACCAGTCTCTGAGTGAAAAGGTCCCCCTCAGATCCCCCCTAAATTTCTTACCCCTTACCCTAAATCTATGTCCTCTAGTTTTACTTGCCTCTGATATGGGGAAGTTTCCTGCGGTCTCCCCTATCTACCCCCCTCATAATTTTATATACCTCAATCGTGCCCCCTCTTAATCTCTTCCGCTTCAGGAAGAATAGAACTAGCCTCTCCAGTCTCTGCTCCTAATCGAAACACACTATCTCAGGCAACATCCTGGTGAATTTCTGCTGCGCTCTTGCTATTTCTACCACACACTACTCTAGGTGCAGTATAACTGACGTTTTGTACAATTTCAACATGAGGTATCAGCTCTTACATTCAAGTGCATTGGCCTCTGAAAGCAAGCATACCAAATACCATCTTCACTACCCTATCCACCTGTGTCGCTACTTTCAGGGAGCTATGGACTTGCACTCCAAGGTCTCTCTGTACATCAACTCTCCTAAAGTCTGTCCCACTTATTCTATATGTCCTAACAAAATTTGATTTTCCAAAGTGCAATACCTCACACTTGTCTGGATTAAATTTGCCACCGTTCCACCCAACTTTCCAGCTGATTTATATCCCACTATATCCTTAAGACAACCTTCTTTGCTGTCTACAACCACACCAATTTTCACATCATCTCCAAACTCGCTAATCATACCTCCCATGTTGTCATGAAGTCGTTTAGAGTCATAGAGTCATACAGCACGGAAACGGGTCCATGGTCCATGCTGGCCAAGATTCATATCTAAGCCAGTCCCATTTGGCCCATATCCCTCTAAATCTACCTGTCCAAGTATAGATAAATAAAGATCCCAGCACCAATCCCTGTGGCACACTACTTGTTACAGATTTCCAGTCAGATGAACACCCATATGCCACCACCCTCTTTCCCATTATGTGATAACAACAACTGAGTGCAGTATCCAGCTGAGATCTGATCAGTCTTTTATAAAGTTAGAGCAAAACCTTCCTGCTCATGTATTTAATGCCTCAACTAATAAAGGCCAGTATCTCTTAACCATGCAATGTACGTGGATTTATGAACTTGTACACCGAGGTCCTTCTGTTCCTCAATACTCCCCTGAGCCTTACATGGTATTGTCCTAGCCTCATTAGTACTCCCAAAATGCACCACCTCACCCTTAGCTGGATTAAACTCAAATAAACATACTGGCACAAAACGTTGTCCTGAATGCAATTTAAAAATTCTACCCCTCTACACTTTTTACACTAAAGCATCCAATTTAATATTGGGGAAATTGAAGTCCTTTACAATCATAATCCTCTCTGTGATTGACTGACTAAGCAGAAGTGGAATGTGGTGGTGGGTTTTCTGGGAGGAGGGAGCTACATGCATGCTGAACGTATTTCTTTGAATGGAAAAAGTAGAGCTTCCAAAAATATTGTGCACTGGACATAGAAAATAAAAGGTACAATAGGGGTCCTACTGCTCACACAGTGTGGGACACGGATGGTCCTCCTGCTCACACAGTGTGGGACACGGATGGTCCTCCTGCTCACACAGTGTGGGACACGGATGGTCCTCCTGCTCACACAGTGTGGGACACGGATGGTCCTCCTGCTCACACAGTGTGGGACACGGATGGTCCTCCTGCTCACACAGTGTGGGACATGGATGGTCCTCCTGCTCATACAGTGTGGGGCACAGATGGTCCTCCTGCTCACACAGTGTGGGGCAAAAGGTAATGGTTTCTGGAATACCCGACTGAGCAAAGGTGTTGAGGCTGGAGATTGTAGGTATTTGTTAGGCAGACATGTTAAGAGCTGTAGAACTATGGTGGGTAGATGGAGCTGGTCAAAGATCAACTGTAATCCAATTAAACTGTCCTGTAGGCTCAATGGACTGAAAGGCATTCTTCTGTTCATGTGTCTGAAGTCAATTAAACTGTCTGCAAATCTCTGCTTCACAAGTCCAGTAACTATTTGTGTATCTTTGTTTTGACATTTTTATTCTCATTAACCATTTCTAACTGTGTCTTTTTGATTTTTTCAGCTTCATGCTCATTAGGTGCTGCATATGCTTCTATTCTTCTGGCTCGAGATCACCTCAAGGTCCGCAAGCAGTTTGGGGAACCTCTTGCCAACAGCCAGGTATGAAGACTATTCCTGTACTGGGTCCCCATTAGTGACTGTGGAGTACCATTAGTTTTTCCAGCTGCCAATGACATGTTGTAAGGGTGTAAGATGTTCAAGATTCAACTTTCCAGAGATGTTATGGCTTAGATGGAGAAGGTTCAAGAGTAGCAATTGGTTTGAGTAATCAGGGCAGTAAAAGTGAATGGTGAGGATACTATGAAATCAGCAATGCAGAGTTTGTATTCTCTTATTCACTCAAAGAAATATCAAAATTAGAGGAGCAATCATCAAAATATAGAATCTCCTACAAAGGGTTGGAGTGAAACAAGTTTTAAATCAAGACAGCGCAATCACTATATATCTGTCATGGCAGTAATATCAAACTGCTGAAATACTAGTCCAACCTTGACTGGGGGAGATAAAACAGAAGCGATAAATTGTACCACTCTGAGTTCAGACAGTGGTTCAAAATGAAATCACTTGGCACAGTGACAACCTCATATTACAAAGGTCCAGAACTTGTTAAATGTTGGAATTTAACAGAGGGAAATGAGGTTTTTATTTTTAATTCATTAACTTTTTAGGATCCGAGTATTGTTAATTACCCTTGACAGAACAAGATCACAAGGGCAGGAGTAGATGTACAAAATATTAAGAGGAATAGATAGAGTAGACAGCCAGCGCCTCTTTCCCAGGGCACCAATGCTCAATACAAGAGGGCATGGCTTTAAAGTAATGGGTGGGAAATTCAAGGGCGATATCAGAAAGGTTTTTTACCCAGAGAGTGGTTGGGGCATGGAATGCACTGCCTGGGGCAGTGGTGGAGGCAGGTACATTGGTCAAATCAAGAGATTGTTAGATAAGCATATGGAGGAATTTAAAATAGGGGGATATGTGGGATGAAGGGGTTAGATAGTCTTAGGTGAGGTTTAAAGGTTCGGCACAACGTAGTGGGCCGAAGGGCCTGTATTGTGCTGTACTGTTCTATGGTAACTCAAAAATGAGAAAGGTACAATCACTCTGATGGGATCATACTAGACTCCACCAGTAGACCACCTGGCTCCTAAAGCCTGCCTTGCATTCAAAGTCAAAGTCGAGTTTATTGTCATATGCACAGGTACACGTGTGTACAGGTGCAATGAAAAACTTACCTGCTGAAGCATCACAGGCACATAGCATCAAAAAAGCAGCATTCACAAGAAAAACATAAATTAAACATAGATTATACACAATTTTTACAAGAAAGAACACATAACAAAAAAAAAGCAAATCCAGTTTAGTGCAAAGTGGTCATAGTGTTGCTAAACTGCAGTGATTAGGGTTTTGCTGGTTGGTTCAAGAACCGAATGGTTGAAGGGAAGTAGCTGTTCTTGAACCTGGTGGTTCAGGCTTGTGTAATTCCTGCCCAATGGTAGCTGCGAGGAGATGGCATGGCCCAGATGGTGGGGATCTTTGATGATGGATGTTGCCTTCTTGAGGCAGCACCTCCTGTAGATACCGCCAATGGTGGGGAGGGATGTGCCCATGATGTATTGGGCAGAATCCACTGCTCTCTGCAGCTTCTTAATTTGATCATGGCTGATCTGCCCAGGCTTCAAGTCCTCTTCTGCACCAGTTCACAGAGCCCTCAGTTCCCCAACCTTTCAAAGATTTATCCCGCTCTTCTTTAAGTATCTCCAGTGATCTAGCTTCCACCTCCTCCAAGGCAAAGAATTCCGGAAGCTCACCACCCTCTGTGAGAAGAATTCCCTACATACCTCAGTTTTAAATGATACCCACCCCTGCCCTATCTTATGACTATGTCCCCTCATGAGAAACTCTCCCACTCATGGAAGAATCTGCCTCTCAGAATTTTGTATGTTTCAGGTCATCTTTCATTCTTTTAACCTCCAAAGAATATGAGTCTAACTTATGTAGCCATCCTTGATAGGACAACCCTGTCAGTCCAGGAATTACCTCAGTGAATGTCTTCTGGACTGCCTCCAAATCTGATATATCCTTAACTAAAAGGACCACATGTGTACACAGGTGAGCCTCACCAGTGCTCAGTACAACTGTAACAATATTTTCTGATTTCTAAACCACAGCCCCCTTGTAATAAAGGAGAACATGTCATTTACCTTCTAAATTACTTGTTGACCCTCCCTGGTAACTTCATGTTTTCCAAGCATAAGAACCCCCAGTTCTCACTGAACTTCAGTCATTTGCAATTTCTCTTCATGTAGATAATAGTCTGCCTTTTGATTCCTCCCACCGAAGTGCATGACCTCACATCAAACTCCATTTGCCAAGATTTTGTCTACTCACTCAACCTATCTGTTGCAGAGTCCTGATATCCTCATCGCAGCATGCCCTCCCACATACTTCAGTGTCACTGACAAACCTGCCTCCTGCTGCAGGTGGTTAATATAATTAGTAAATAACTGAAGGCCAAGAACTGATTTTTGGGACATCCCATTGGTTACATTTTTCCAGCGTGAGAAAGATCCATGCATTGGTGCTGCCTTCTGTCTCATACAGAACTCAGGAACTTCATTAGTTTTGCTGCCAGTTTCCACCTTGTTCACCTTCACATGGTCCATCTCTGACTCTTCCCTTTCTGGATCTCTCCAACTCCATCTCATGGGTAGGGACTGTTACAGGTTCTTCCATGCTATTTTAAACTACCCAGTAGATATCTTTGGGACGTTTGCAATATCCCGCATCATAAAGACTGATTCAAAAGAACTGGTTTAAATGATCTTCCATCTTCTTGTTTCTCATTACTAATTTCCCACTGTCACCCTTCAGGAGTCCCACACTTACATTAGCTTATCACTGCCTTTTTATATCTGCTGTTTATTTTGATATTACCTGCCAGTTTCCTCTCATGATTTTTTCCCCTCACTCAAGTCTCTTGCTGCTGATACTTGCAAAGTTCCCAGTTTTCTGGTCTACCAGTGCACTGCCAGTTTGTCTGCTCTACTTTCTGATTTCGTATTTTCCTTGATTCCCTTGTTAACCACAGATGACTCATCTTTCTCTTGGAATCCCTCTTTCCAGTGGAGATAGCATTTTGCTGAGTGTTGTGAAATGGCTGCTGAAGTATCTCCACTACCCATTCCTCTGGCTCATTTTCCCATTCTATTTCTAGACAACTCAACCTTCATACTACTGTATTGCCCTCATTTAAGTTGAGGACACTGGCTTTGCCCTGAGGTGTTCACCCTCATACCTTACCTGGACATTAACTGTGTCTTGATTCCTACTCCATAGGGGAGCCTTAACTACAAGATTGCTTTTTAATCTGACATCATTTCACATGATTAAACCTAGGTCCTGTAACAAGTTGCTCTAAGAAATGATCCTAGATGCACTTCACAAATTCCTCCAGCACAGTACCATTGCCAGTTTGATTGGTCCAATCAATATTCAGACTAAAATCACCCGCAATTGCCTTCTTACAAACCTTTGCTGTTTCCCCATTTATGCTCTAAGGCATTACTTAGAGGGCCTGTGGACCAAGTCCAACTGTGTCTTTCCCCTGCTATTCCTTATTTCCGCCCAAACTGATTCCACATTTAGATTCAGTGCAACTGTATCACCACTGACCGCCACACTGATGCCTTTCTTGATTTACAACGTTACTGCACCTCTGCACTTCCTTTCCCCTTTTGTCTTTTCTCTCGGAGCATCGAATAACTTGAAACAGTTTGACTGAACAGCTATTACAGAATGACCAGGTCTGACAAAGTTATCAAAGTCTTACAGAGTTGTCAGACCTGGTCGCTCTGTAATAGCTGTTCATTCAAATTCATGTTTATGCTGTCAACTCTGTCTTATAACAAATGCCGAGTACATTCAGATACAGAGCTAAAAGCTTTGACTTTTATAAGTTTTATTTACTCTGAACTTATTTCCTGCTTATTTCCTGCCCTTCCTGTTGCATTTTGATTTTCATTCTCCCCTTTTCCCCCTCACTTTCCTGTGCCTCTCTCATTCCTATCACTTGAACCCCCCCCCACCCACCCTCATTTAGTTTAGAGCCCTACCTATACCCACTTTCTTGAACTGCTGCAGTCCTTCCGATGAAGGAACACCTGCAGGTATAAGACATTCCAGGATTTACGCCCAGCGCCGTTGGAGGAACAATAAAATAATTCCAAATTAGGATGATGTGTGACTTGAAGGGAAATCTGCAAGTTGAGGTCTTCCCACTTGCTTCCTGTCCTGCACTCCTTGAGAGAAGAGAGCACAGGTTTAGCAAGTGCCTTCAAAGTAACCTAGGTAAGTCACTGAAGTCAAAATATGCTGTTGGTGTAGGGAATGAATATTTTGACTGGTGGACAGGATACCAGACAAGCAGGTAAGTGAGCTGCTTTGTCACAGAGAGTTCATAGAGTTATACAGCATAGAAACAGGCCCTTTGGCCCAACTGGTCCATGCCGACCAAGATGCCCCATCCAAGATAGTCCCATTTACCAGCATTTGGCCTGTCACCTTCTAAACCTTTCCAATCCATGTACCTGCCCAACTGTCTTTTAAAAGTTGTTATTGTACCTGCCTCAACCACTTCCTCTGGCAGCTCACTGCACATGTGTACCACCATTCGTGTAAAAAAAATTGCCCCAAAAGTTCACTGCCCTCAATGCCCTGACTTATGAAAGCCAGCATGCCAAAAGCCTTCTATACCACCATGTCTGCCTGTGACTCCACTTTCAGGGAACCATGTACTTATACATCAAGGTCCCTATGTTCTGCAACACTCCCCGGGGCCCTGCCGTTCACTGTGAAAGTCCTACCTGGACTTGACTTTCCAAAATACAACACCTTGTACTTATCTGAATTAAACTCCATTTGCCATTCCTCAGCCCATTTACCCAGCTGATCAAGATCCCCCTGTAATTTTTGATAACTTTCTTCATTGTCCACTATACTACCTATTTTAGTGTAATCTGAAAATTTGCTGACCATGCCTTATACATTCTTATCCAAATCATTGATAGAGATGACAAACAACAATAGGCCCAGCACTGACCCGTGAGGCACATCACTAGTCACGGATCTCCAGCCCGAGAAACAATCTTCCACCATCACCCTCTGCTTTCTACCATAAAGCCAATTGTGTATCCAATTAGCTAGCTTTCCCTGGATTCCATGCAATCTAACCTTTCAGAGCAGCCTACCATGTGGAGCCTTATCAAAAGCCTTACTGAAGTCCATATAGACCACATCTACTGCACTGCCCTCATTGACTTTCTTGGTCACATCATCAAAAAACTCAGTCAATTTCATAAGACATGATCTCCCACGTACAAAGCCATGCTGACTACCCCTCATCAACCCCTGTCTTTCCAGATGCATGTATATCTCATCCCTCAGAATCCTCTCCAGTAACTTACCTACCACAGATGTTAGACTTTCTGGTCTGTAGTTCCCAGGTTTTTCTTTGCAGCCCTTCTTAGATAAAGGCACAACATTCACTACCCTCCAGTCTACTGCCATCTCACCTGTGACTAATGATGATGCAAATATCTCACCTAGGGCTCCTTGTCAAGGATAGTGTTAAGCTTCTTGGAGTTGCTGGACTTAGAGACAATTGGAGAGTATACTGTCATGCTCATGATGTATGCTTTGTACATGACAGAGAGCCTTTGTTGTGTCATGAATAAGTCATTCGTAACAGGAAACCCAGCCTGTGAAGTGCTGTTGTAGCGAATGTATTTCTGTAGATGGCCCAGTCAGTTGTCAGCCCCCCAGGATGTTGATGTTGGGTATTTAGGTACATTCTTGTTGGAGATGACTATTGCCTGACATTTCAGTGACATGAATATCACTCGCCACTTATCAGATCTTGCCTGAACGTTGTTTAGTGCTTGTAGTCTTCAGGCACAGTCTGTTTCATTTTCTGAGCAGTAGTAAATGAAATTGAACATCGTGTAGTCATGAACGAACATTCTGACTTCTGACCTTGGTGATGGAATGAAGACCATTGATGCAGTAGCTGAAGATGGTTACGCCCCGAGAAGCTCCTACAGTGACGTCCTGGGGTTGAGATGATTGACCTCAGATAACCACAACCATTTTCCTTTATCACAAGATATAAAAGAACCATTGAAACATCCAACAATTGATACCCACTGATTTCAGTTTTACGAGTGTCCTTAATGCCCCACATGGTCAAATGTTCTCTTGAAGTCAGGGGCAGCCAGTCTTACCTCACTTCTGCACTTTGGCTCTGAACCTCTGCATTGTAATGAGGCTTGGAGTAGATTGGTCCTGGTGAAACCCACCCTGGGCGTTGATCAGGAGAATTTGCACCCTATAACACTGTTGACGAGAGCCTCCATCACTTTGCTGATTACTGAGAATAGGCTGATTGGTTGGTATTTCTCTGTGTTCAAAGGATGAGCCTTACATCAGCATCCTCTACACAACACTGCCCTCCGACAATAAAAGTTTGTGGTGAGACCCTGAAAAGCAGGGACCTCTTTCTATGCATGACCACTCAAAGTGCAGAAGGAGCATTCAGGGCAGTATCGAAAACCTTGAATCCATGCAGTGAGTAGAAGGCCTGTGTAAGTGGCAAAAGAATGGACCATCTGACAAACTCCCACCTGCCAGCCCGCCGTGCACCTCTGGCTCCATCTGTGGAAGTCTGTGGTTCTCACACTGGCCTCATCAGTGACTCAGAACTTGGGTGGAAGCAAGTTACCCTCAATCCCCAGCAATGCATAACAAAAGAATTTAGTTGATTGCATACGCCAAACTTTTCCTGTATAGGACACACCCAGGCAGTTTTCCACGTTGTTAAGTATACAGTGGTGTTATAACTGCACTGGAGCAGCTTGGCTTGAGGTACATTTAGTCCTGGAGACAGTCATGGAGTTGTACAGTACAGCACAGGAACAGGCCCATCGGCCCATTGTGTCCATGCTGCCCATTGTACTTATCTACACTAATCCCATTTACCCGTCCAAAACTCCAGAGCCTTCAATGCCTTGGCGACTTGACTAGATGCTTTTTAAATGTCATGAGAGTCTCTGCCTCCGCCACCTCTTAAGGCAGCACATTCCAGACTCCAACCACCCCCTGGTGAAAATAAATCCTCATCCGGTCTAACCAAACCAATACTTCTTGCCTTAAACCTTTCACCATGGGAAAAATACTTTTATTGTCTATCCCCCTTGCACTGTTTTATGTACCTCCACCAGGTTGCCTGTCAGCCTCCTCTACTTCAGGGAGAACAAACCCAACTTATCCAGTCTCTCATAACTGAAGCACTTTAATTCAGACAACATCCTGCTGAACCTCTTTGCACCATCTCTAGTTTGATCACATCCTGAAGCTGTTGTCTGGTCCCATCCCCACTGCGGAATGCAATGTTCAGTCAGTTTTTTATTTCAAAAACTTTATTCATGAAAACAAAACACAGTCAGTGCACATCTATCTTTCTATTCACAGTATCTTCAAATCAATGCATTCTAATTATAAAGCACCAATGCAGTTCATGTGACCTCTTTGAACAATACACCTACCACAGAACGCAGCCCCTCAGTGGTCACTGGCAGCAGGACAGACTGTGGTCCTTCCCCACAGAGCCTTTGTGTTGGCTGCACCAGACTTCAGTACATCCCTCAGCACGTATTCCTGCAGCCTGGAATGTGCCAGTCAGCAGCATCCACTTACAGACATCTGCTTGCACAGAAAGACCAACAAGTTTCAAGCGTCTTTCATTGAGTTGATGACTTCCAGTATCAGTAGATTTCTCTCTTGGTCTGTGTCCCTGGGACCAGCCCGTAGACCAGAGAGTTCTCTGTCCGCAGCTTCTCAGAATGAACCTTGACAAGGACTCTTGCATCCTTTTCCAGACCTTCTTGGCAAATGCATGGTCCACAAAGAGGTGGTCAATCATCTTATCCTCATCACAGCCATCTCGAGGGCAAGCGTGCACTGGGAGTGAGACTCCAACCATGCAGGAAGGATCTGACGGTGGGGTGGTGTGGGCTCTGTCACTGCCAGCTAAGTGAGGTCTTGGTGCTTGTTAGTAAGGTTTGGCAGTGAGGAATTGTGCTAATTGGCTTTGACAGTCTGCTTAGTAAACGTAGTAAACCATTCCATACGATCCATTGTGTCCTTCTCCCACGGGCCTGCAGGATGTCCTGTGCTAACCACTGTCTGATGGACTTGTGGTCAAAGCCATTTCTTGATATCACATGGAATGAACCAATTAGCTGAAGGCTGGCCTCTGTTATGGCAGAGATCTCCGGTTCCCGAGTTATGGCAGAGATCTCTGGTTCCTGAGTTATGGAAGGATTTAATGAGCCAGGAGAAGTTCAGAGAAAGTTTACTGGACTGATACCTAGAATGAGAGGGTTATCTTTTGCACAGGCTGGACTTATATCCACTGGAGTTTAGAAGAGGGAGAGAGGACTTGATTGAGAGCTACAAGATGCTGAAAAGTGATTGGCATGGTGTATGTGGAAAGGACGTTTTCTCTAGAGGGAGATCTAGAACTTAGGGTCACTGTTTAGAAACGAGGAGTTGCCCATTTAAGAAATAAGGTAGATATTTTCGTCCTCAAAAAATGGTGAAAAAGAATCTTTGAATATTACAGGGAGAAAGGGGTAAGATCACGGGACTAAATAAATTGACCCACCATCAACTGACATAGGCTTGATGGGCTGAATGGCCTTCTCTGTGGTAAACGTTCTATGATTCCATGAGTGGTGGACTAAGGGACTTGGCTCTGTTGTGTATCGTTCCCTGGTGATGAGTTATAAATTGGCAATGCATGATTAGCTATTGCCACCCAGAACAAAAAAATGTTTTCTAGATTTGTGAAGGGAGTTGAGACAGACATGATGAAGGCATGGGCCATTATCTTTCTCGACCAGGAGCATTGCAAATGTTGCAACCTGCTTAAAACAAACAAGGTGCAGAATAAATTCAGTAATGGCAGGTGACCCATTCAGTATGAACAATAAGGAAATGTTGAGACAATAAACCAGAACAAAATAAATAGGGACTTGGAAAAATCCAAATTTACATCAAGCTATATTCAGGTATCACTTTATATTATGGCTATATTAAGAGTAAAAGGGTGGCTTAGGGATTAGCAGGCCTGCCTATGTATGGAGCCACAGGAGATGGGTAGGATTTTTAACAAATATTTCTCAGTTTTTGCTGAGGAGTTGCTCAAGAGAAAAGGGAAACAAGTGGAGATGTTTTGGAGAACATTCACATTACCAGGGAGGAGGTATTTGCAACTTACAGTGCATTAAGGTGGCTAAATCCCCAGGGCTTGACCAAGTACATCCTCGGACCTTGCGGGAGGCAAGAGAAAAAATTGTAGAGGCCCTTGTGGAGATATTTGCTTCATTGTTAGCCAGTGGTGAAGTTCCCAAAGACTGGAAGGTGGCTAATGTCATTCAGTTGTTTAAGATGGAACTACAGGCCAGTCAGCCTGACCTGATTGGTGGGGAAGTTACTAGGAGGGGTTTTGAGGGCCTAGATCTACCAGCATTTGGATAGACAAAGTCTGATTAGGAGCAGTCAGCATGGCTTAATTTGTGGAAAGTCATGCTTGATGAACCTTTGAGTTTGTTGAAGAGGTAACCAAGAGAGTAGATGAGGGTGGGGCAGTGGATGTTGTCTATTTGGACTTTAGCGAGGCCTTCAACAAGGCCCTGCATGGTAGGCTGCTCTGGAAGGTTAAGTCCCATGGAATCCAGGGAGAGCTAGTTAGGTGGATTCAAAATTGGCTCGGAGGTAGGAAGCAGAGGGTGGTGATTGAAGGTTGCTTCTTGGAATGGAGGCCAGTGACGAGTGGTGTGCCACGGGGGTTGGTGTTGGGACCCTTGTTATTCATTATTTATACAAGTGATTTTGATGTAAATACGCAAGGCTTGATCAGTAAGTTTGTGGATGACATGAAATTAGGAGGTGGTGTTGATAGTGAAGAAGGTTATTGTAGATTACAGGGGGATCCTGATCAGTTAGGGAAGTGGGCTGAGGAGTGGCAAATCGATTTCAATACAGATAAGTATGAGATGATGCATTTTGGAAAATCAAACCAGCACAGGGCTGAAACTATGAATGGTAGAGCACTAGGTAGCAGTGTAATGGAACAGAGAGACAAAGGAGTACAAGTGCATAGTTTGTTGAAAGAGGCTTCACAGGTAGACAGGGTGGTGAAAAAGGTGTTTAGCACACTGGCCTTCATCACTCAGGGCACTGAGTATAGGAGTTGGGACATTATGTTGCAGTTGTATAAGTCATTGGTTTAAGTACTTGGAGCACTGTATACAGTTTTGGTCACCTTGTTATAGGAAAGACATAGCTAAACTGGAAAGAGTGCAGGAAAGATTTACAAGGATGTTGCCAGGACTAGAGGGCCTAAGTTATAGGGAGAGATTGGCCAGGCAAGGTCTTTATTCCTTGGAACATAATAGAATGAAGGGCGACCTTATAGAAATGTTTAAAATTGTGAGAGGCAGAGATAAGGTGGACGGTAAAAGTCTTTTCTCCAGGGTGGGGGAGTCCAAAACTAAGGGGCAGAGGTTTAGGGTGAGAGGGGAACGATTTAAAATGGACCTGAGGGGCAACTTTTTCAGGCAGAGAATGGTGAGTATATGGAATGAGCTGCCAGAGGAAGTGGGTGAGGCAGGTACAACAGTATCATTTAAGAAGCACTTGGATAGGTACATGGAGGGGCGGGGCTTGGAGGGATATAGGCAGAATGCTAGAAATTGGGACTAACTGGGTGAGCACCATGGTTGGCATGGACTGGTCGGGCCGAAGGGCCTGTATCCATGCTGTATTGTATTAAATAGCAAAGGAAATAGCAAAGGATACCAGGAGATTTGTGAAATATGAAACAGTAGGGCCCCTTGTTCCCTTGTATCCTACTCATTAAGATCATGGCTAACCTTTAACCTCCAGGCTACTTTCCAGCACTAACTCCATAATCCAACAATTCACTTAATATCCAAAAATCTACTGATTTCTGACGACTTAAATAGACTATATTAATCTTAAATAGGTTGTAGAATTCCAAAGGTTCACAGCCCTCTGGGTGACAAAACTCACCAAAATCCTGAATAGCAGTCACTTCATTTTGAGTCTGTGACAATAAGAACACAAGAAAATGGGAACAGCAGTGGGCCACTCGGCCCCGCCATTTGATATGATCATGGCTGATTTGCGCTGGCCTCAGCCCCTCTTCTCTGCCAGTTCCCCATAATAGAACACAGAACAGTACAACACAGTACAGGCCCTTCGGCCCACGATGTGGTGCCGACCGATATAAACCTACTCCATGATCAATCTAACCCTTCCCTCCTACACAGCCCATAACCCTCCATTTTTCTGACATCAATGTGCCTATCTAAGAGTCTTTTAAATGTCCCTATTGTATCAGCCTCTACCACGACCCCCGGCAGTGCATTCCAGGCACCCACCATTCTCTGTGTAAAAAACCTACCTCAGACATCTCCCCTAAACTTTCGGCCACTCACCTTAAACAGATGTCCTCTGGTATTGGCCGTTGCCACCCTGGGAAAAGGGTTCTGGCTGTCCACCCTATTTATGCCCCTCATAATCTTATACACCTCTATCAAGTCGCCTCTCATCCTGCGTCGATCCAAAGAGAAAAGCCCTAGCTCACTCAACCTTTCCTCATAAGACATGTTCTCTAATCCAGGCAGCATCTGGGTAAATCTCCTCTGTTCCCTCTCTAAAGCTTCCACATCTTTCCTATAATGAGGAGACCAGAATTGAACGCAATACTCTAAGTGTGATCTAACCAGAGTTCCATAGAGCTGCAACATTACTTCGAGGCTCTTGAAATTAATCCCCTGACTAATGAAGGCCAGCACATGATACACCTTCTTAACAGCCCTATCAACTTCTGCGGCAACTTTGAGGGATCCATGGACTTGGAGGCCAAGATCCCTCTGTTCCTCCACACTATTAAGAATCCTTCCATTGACCTTGTACTCCGCCTTCAAGTTTAATCTTCCAAAGTGTATCACTTCACACTTCTCTGTGATTGAGCTCCATCTTCCACTTCTCTGCCCAACTCTGCATCCTGTCTCTATCCCGTTGTAAGCTAGGACGACCTTCTACACTATCCACAACACCACCAACTTTTGTGTCATCTGCAGACTTACTAACCCACCCTTCTACTTCCTCATCTAAGTCATAAAAATCACAAAGAACAGGGGTCCCAGAACAGATCCCTGTGGAATACCACTAGTCACCGTCCTCCAAGCAGAATACTCTCCATCTACTACCACTTTCTGCCTTCTGTGGGCAAACTAATTCCAAATCCACACAGCCAAGTTTCCATGGATCCCATGCCTCATGACTTTCTGGATGAGCCCACCATGGGGAACCTTGTCAAATGCCTTACTAAAGTCCACATACAGCACATCCACCACTCTACCTTCGTCAATTTGTTTAGTCACCTCCTCACAAAACTCAATTATGCTTGTGAGGCATGACCTACCCTTCACAAAGCCATGCTGACTATCCCTAATAAGGTCATGTTTCTTCAAATGCTCCTAAATCCTATCCCTAAGAATCCTCTCCAATAGTTTGCCCACCACTGATGTAAGATTCACTGGTCTATACAGTAATTCCCAGGATTATCCCTATTACCTTTCTTGAACAACGGAACAATATTTGCCATCCTCCAATCCTCTGGTACCTCTCCTGTGGCACTTTGGGAATCAAATATAAAAGGAAAGTACACAGTTAATGCTCAATACCCCAACCAATGAAGGCAAACAGGCCGTATGTCTTCCTTACCACTTTATCTACTTGCATGGCTGCTTTCAATGAGTTACGGACTTGGACCCCAAGATCCCTCCGTACATCAATACTGTTAAGGGTCCTGCCATTAACTGTATACTTTCTCCTTACATTTGACCTCCCAAAGTGCAACACCTCTCACTTGCCTGGATTAAGCTCCATCTGTCGTTTCTCCGCCCATATCTGTAACTGATCTATATTCTGCTGTATCCTTTGACAACCATCTTCCCCACCCACAACTCCACCAATCTTTGTAGTCTGCAAGCTTACTAAACCACCCTGCAATGTTTTCATCCAAGTCATTTATACATTTCACAAACAACAGAGGCCCCAGCACCAACCCCTGCGGGACATCACTGGTTGCAGACCTCCAGCCAGAATAACGCCCTTCCATCACTGCCTTCTGTCTTTTCTGGCCTCGAGCAAAGACAATTACGAGGAAATGTAATAAATGTTTAATGTCTTGCAGGGTTTTAACAGTAAATAAGGAAAACCATTTCCTTCAGCAGGTGTGTTTGTTAACTTTTTTGATCATGTAATAACCAGAGATGATTTGAATAGATGCAAATTCAATCATAAACTTGCAAAGACAATTAGATAAGTGGCCCCAGGGAACAGAATGACCATTGAGAAGCAGTGTCCCAGGGGAACTGAGCCGTGTTAACACAGTTCACAAGTGCATTATTTCTTGGAATTCTTTCCATTATTGCTTAATTTTGCTTCTTTCAGTACCTGCAGTTTAAACTGGCTGAAATGGCGACCGGACTGGTGGCAGCTCGTTTGATGGTACGCAACGCTGCCGTAGCACTCCAGGAGGGTCGGCAAGATGCCGTGGCCCTTTGTGCAATGGCCAAACTCTTTGCAACTGATGAATGTTTCACAGTAAGTATTGAGTATCCCGCCACCTCTAGTCAAGGGTAATGAAAAATCCAGCAAAACAGCCATAACACTCAAGTCCAAGCCAAAGTACTACATTGTCTTGTATTTCAGATGTTCACCACAGGAACAGGACTCGAGGCTTGCAAGTGTTATTGGTGCAACTACAACACAGTCAGTTTAACCTCAGTGGTGAGGCTGTTGCTAGAAATGATAATCTGGCATAAAAATAGAGAACACTTGGAAGTGTGGTTTAATAGGCAAGAAGGATTTTCTGAGACTAATTGGTTATAAGTAACTTGAATGGGATTTTGATTGAATATTGTTCAAGGTAGTGCAGTTAACACCACTGGCTATTGACAGCAGAATTGCATATTTAGTGAGCAGGTCATACCTCAACGACAGGCAGAAAGGTGACAGATGACCACCAGGAAGAACAGGAGGCGCAGGCAGGTAGAGCTGGAGCCCCTTGCAACCTCCCCCTCCTAAACAGGATTACTGTTGAGTGTGATGGCATCCACAGCCAAGTTTCTGGCACCACGGTTGGCTGTGCTGACCAACAGTGAAAGAAGGTGACTCGGAGAGCGGTTGTGAGTGGGCTCGATTGTGAGGGGAATGGACAGGTGTTTGTGGGTGCAATTGAAACGTCCGAACAATATGTCTCCCTGGTGCCGGGCTCAGAGATGTCTTGAGGTGGCTGCAGGGCATTCTGAATGGGGAGGGTGACGAGCTAGGGGTCGTGGTACATGTCAGTATTAACAATAGAGATAGAAAGAAGGATGTGATCCTGCAACAACAATTTAGGGAGTTAGATAGGAGGTTAAAGAGCAGGAACTTCAAGGTTGTAATCTGTGGATTACTTCCTGTGCCACACACAGGAAGTAGGGTAGGTTAGATCAGTGCGTGGCTGAAGTGATGGTGTAGGAGCGAGGGCTTGAAAAGCTTGGATCATTGAGACTGCTTCAGGGGCAGAGGCAGGGAGGTTTGCTTATGGTGATGGGCAGGATTGAAACTAATTTGCCAGAGGGATGGGGCTGTGAGAAGCAGCACAGTGCATGAGGAGATGGAGTCCAATAAAGAAGATAAACTAAGCAAATCCAGTCGGCATGGCAGACAGGGTTAGGTGGGAGGAGCGGTGTGCTAAACTGCATCTGTTTTAATGCAAGAAGCCTGACAGGTAAGACTGATGAGCTTTCAGCACGTGGGAATGTGATATTGTTGCTATCATTGAAACATGGTTGAAACAAGGACAGGATGGGCAGCTCAATGTTCCACGGTATAGAAGTGTCAGGCATGATGGAGGGGGGGGTAAGAGAGGAGGGGACATCGCAATATTGATTTGGGGAACATCACTGCAAGTCTCGAGGAGAGTGTCGTGAAAGGCCCTTCAAATGAGGTCCTATGGGTAGAACTTAGAAATAAGAAAGGGGCGATCAATTTGCTGGGCTGTACTACGGGTCAGTGAGAGATAGAGGAGCAGAAATGTAGACAAGTCACAGAAACCATAAGAACAATAGGGTTATAGTAGTGAGGATGTTTAACTTCCCCAGTATTGACTGGGATCGCCTTGGTATGAAGATGGAGTGGGATTTGTAAAGTGTATCGGGAAGAGTTTTTAAAGCCTGTACATAGCAAATCATACTGGAGAAGGGGCTCAACTGGACTTAACACAGAACAGTACAGCACAGGAACAGGCCCTTCGGCCCACCATGTTGTGCCAAACTAACTGAACTAGTAATTAAATGCTAAACTAAATTAATCCCTTCTGCCTACACAATGTCCATATCCCTCCATTCTCTGCACATTCATGTGCCTATCTGAGAGCCTCTTAAACCCCTTTTTCGTATTTGCCTCCACCAGCACCCCTGGCAGCATATTCCAGGCACCCACTCTGTGTATAAAGACTTGCCCCGCACATCTCCTTTGAACTTACCCCCTCTCACCTTAAATGTATGCCCTCTAGTATTAGACATTTCAACCCTGGGGAAAAGATACCAGCTGTCCACTCTATCTATACCTCTCATAATCTTGTAAACTTCTATCAGATCTCTCCTCAGCCTCCGCCACTGCTCCAGAGAAAACAACCCAAGTTTGTCCAACTTCTCCTTACAGCACATGCCCTCTAATCTGGGCAGCATCCTGGTAAACCTCTTCTGCACCATCTCCAAAGCCTCCACCTCCTTCCTGTAATGGAGCAACCAGAATTGAACACAATACTCAAGGATGTGGCCTAACTAGTGTTTTATAAAGCTGCAACATAACTTTGTGACTCTTGAGCTCAATGCCTCGACTAATGAATGTAAGTATGCCATACGCCCTCTTTACTACCCTATCAACTTGTGCAGCCACTTTCGGGGACCTATGGACTTAGACCCAAGATCCCTCTGTACATCAACACTGTCAAGGGTCTTGTGTACTTTCCCTTTACATTTGATTACCAAAGTGCAACACTTGGCCGGATTAAACTCCATCTGCCGCTTCTCCACCCATATCTGCAGCTGATCTATATCCCGCTGTATCCTTTGCAATCTTCTACACTATCAATCACTGTATCGTTTGTGAATTTACTAACCCACCCATCCACATTTTCATCCAAGTCATTCGTATATATCACAAAACAGCAGAGGTCCCAGTACAGATCCCTGTGGAATGCCACATTTACTAATGTATCCTTTATATTGAATTGCCTCTTAGCAAAATGTATAATTTTTCACCTCCATTAAACTTCATCTACCATTCCATCAAACCTCTACATGTCAAAGCAACAACCGTGTCCACTGCCCTTAAAATTCCTGCACTCCACCACACTGTTACTACAACATGGATCATCTACAAAATGCTGTGCATTTACTTGTCTGGAATACTCGGAGTCCTTCCCATTCTCACAACCTTCATCATCAAGGAGAGCAGCTGGTACATGGGAATACTTGGCACGTTTCCTTTCAAGTGTACCCCATCCTGACATGCAAACATGGCATCATTGTTTCATCTTTGCTGGTTCTGAATTTTGGGACCCCCTACCCAGCAACTCAGTGGAAGGATCTTCACTGAAAACACTGGAGCCATTTATAAAGATGGCCTACTGCATCTTCACAAAGGCAGTTAAGGTTGAGTAATGTCCATGTCCATTCTCTGTAAGATGAAAGAATAAAAAAAACAAATGAGTGTTTTCGGCTATAAAGTGCTACCCTGATTATTGTTCCTGTGAACACGGTGGTCAAATGCTGATTACGTGTGGTGATGCCTGGACCCATCACCCAGATCCTGTGAATGTGCACAACATTGAGGAAATTTGTTGTTTGAAGATAAATACACTCTTAAACTGATGCAAATTAATTATATTGCCAACTGCTTAATACCTTGCAAAGTGTTTGTTAAATTTTCATGTCATTTCTACTTAAGTTCTGGGTAATACATTTTCAATTTTGTTTAAATATCTGAACTGAATGATTCTTCTGTGTTGAAGACCCTCGACACCTCAGCATGCACAAAAGTACATCCTCAGAAAAAAAAAGCTGACCAGAAAGCCTGTTAAATAAACCATCTGTCTCAAACAGATCTGCAATCAGGCGCTGCAGATGCACGGTGGCTATGGCTATCTGAAGGACTATGCTGTTCAGCAGTTTGTTCGCGATATAAGGGTGCATCAGATCCTGGAGGGTAAGTATTATTGCTGATTTTTTTGTTTATTTTTGATTTCATGGAGCTATTTGCACGTGCTGTTTGGAAAGGATATCTGAGAAAAGAATAAAATCATATTAGTACATGAGTTCGAATATAAGCATATTTGAGTGAAAGGTTGTAAGGCTTGTTTCAACCAATTGCGTACTTCCCTTTCACCTCAGGGTGCCAAAACAGCCCACTTAGAGGGGCAAACTGCATTCTCTGTAATTGTGGCCATAAATTCTTCACCCCTCTGTATTGTTTCAGAATTAACTGCACAGAACCATGCCACTTTTGCCCAGCTCAGTTTTCTTCCTTTTCTTGGTTCCACATTCATGTATTCACTTATTCACTTTTAAGCAGGACATTTCCAGTAATGACTTCTATATCAACTCTCCTCCATAACAGCAGCCCCTACCGTGGGGGTCAGATTCTTTATGTGTGCCCTGTGGAGCAGCCAATTCTCCCTGCTGGAGCTTTGAGGATGGGAAGAAGGTCATTGATGTATTGTTGGACCTCACTGCCTTGTACAGTGTTATCTGGCTCTGTGGCCTCTGCTACAGGCTCCTCCAAATGATACCTGACAAAACAGTTATTGGCTTATACTTCAGAACCATAGCTTTACTCTGAAGATCACTGATGAAAAGCAGTCCAGATGTCTTGGCAGTAGTCTCTCTTGAAGATCATTGCTCCCTATTGCTTTTCAGTGTGTACATTTTTGACATGTTCGACACCCAGTTGAGAAGTTTGACAACCTGAGTCACACCTAATCAAGCAAGCAATGGGAAGCCATTGAGTCTTCTCTGAGATATCAAGATTGTTCCTGTAATGTTTTTCTCACTTTTCCAGTTTAGATGAACTACCCTTGACCTGAAACGTTTCTTTCCCCAAGGATGCTGCTTGACCTGCTGAGTACTTTCAGCATTCACTGTTTTCATCTGCTGGCTGTGACTGCAGCCAGTGGAGAGGTTCCCCAAATTCACTGACTTTTTGCCAGTGCTGTAAAGCCATTCTTGGTCAAGTGCTGCTTTGATGTAAAGGGTTCACCTTCACCTCTGCAATTTGGAATTGTTGCTTGCTGTAAGGGCAAGAGCAAAGTCTGTAAGGTCACAAGGTAAAAGGAAGAGCAGTATAGTAGGGGAGAATATAGTCAGAGAAGCAGATACTGATTTGTGCAACCATTATCACAAATCCTGATGATTGTGTTAACATCTCCTTGTACTGGAGAAAGCAAGCAGTAGAAGAGTAGAGTTATTGCAGCCCATGCAGATAAGCAACTTGTGTTGAACCAGGACGATGTTCTATCTGCTGGCAAGTTGAGGAGTGGGCAAATGAAAGTAGAGGCCCTCACAGTGATCTCAAGACTGTCACCTGAGCCACTTAGGATTTGACAGAAGGGATGGTGGCTGAAGGGATGGTTGAGGAGGGAGGGCTTGGGACCATTTCTGAGGAAAATGTGGACTGTACAAGCAGGATAGGTTGCACCTGAAGCAGAATGGAACCAACATCCTCAGGGAGGTTGCAGAGTGCTGCCTCGATCACTTCCTCTGGCAGCTTGTTCTAGAAGGCCACCACCCTCTGTGTGAAATACTAACCCCTCAGATCACCTATAAATTTCTCCCCTCTCACCTTAAACTTGTACCCTCTAGTTCTAGACACCTTGCCCTGGGAAAGAGACTCTGACTATCTATCCAGTCTATGCCCCTCAAAATTTTATTAACTGTTAAAAGGTCACCCCCTCAGTCTGCTACGTTTCAGCGAAAGTAAACCCAGCCTATCCAATCTTCCTTTATAATTACAGCCCTCCATCCTGGTGAATCTCTTCTGCACTCCCTCTACTGCTGCCACGTCCTTACTGTAGTGTGGCAAACGGAACTGTATATAATATTTTATTGTGGTCTAACCAATGTTTTATACAACTGGAACATGACGTCCCAACTCTTATACTCAATGCCTCAGCCTACGAGGCAAGCACACCAAATGCCATCTTCACTGCCCTATCCACCTGCTTTGCCATTTTCAGGGAGCTATGGACTTGCATCCCAGGGTCTTGTACAATGCTCCAAAGGTCCATGCTATTTACTCTATGTCTCACCAGAATTCAACTTCCCGAAGTGCACTACCTCACACTCGTCTGGATTAAATTCCATCTGCCACTGCTCTGCCCAGCTTTCCAGCTGATCTGTGTCCCGCCGTGTCCTTGGGCAATCGCCGTTGCTATCCATGACTCACCAGTTTTCAAATCTCACAAATCTAATTGAGTTTTTTGAGGTGGTAACTAAGAAATTGATGAAGGCTGAGTGGTGAACATGGTTTACATAGACTTCACTAAAGCTTTTGGCAAGGTTCCAGATGACAGACTGGTCTGGAAGATTGAGGCACAAGAGATCTGAGGTGTGTGTCAAATTGGATCCACAGTGGAGTTGGTGATAGGAGGAAGGGGGTGGGAGTGGTGGGTGGGAGCTTTCTGACTGGAACTCTGTAACAAGTAGTGTACAGCAGCGATTGGTGCTGTACACTAAGAGAAATATAGCACGGATACAGGCCCTTCGGCCCAACCAGTCTGTGCCGACCACAGTGACCACCCAGCTGCATTCCTGCGTTCGGCCCACATCATTCTAAGCCCCACCCCTCCACGTTCCTGTCCAAGTGCTTCTTAAATGGTACCATTGTATCTGCCTCAGCCAATTGATTGAGAATATAGGTGGTCTGACTAGTCAGTTTGCAGGCAAGAAGAAAATTGGTGGTGTCTTAGATAAGAAGGTTCTCTAAGGATACAGCTAGATCAGAGGGAAAGCTGGGCAGAGCAGTGGCGGACCGAATTTAATCCAGTCAAGTCTGACATATTGTACTTTGGGAAGTCAAATTCTGTTTGGACATAGAGAGTAAATGGCAGGGACCTCAGGAGCACTGCTATACAGAGGGACCTTGGGCTGCAAGTCCACAGCTTGCTGGAAGTGGTGACACAGGTGGATAGAGCAGAGAGCAAGGCATTTGGTACGTTTGCCTTTGTCAGCCAAGGCATTGAGTCATGATGTCGGGGTTATAAAATTATGATGTGAATAGATAAGGTAGATAATTAGAATCTTTTTCCCAAGGCAGGAAAGTCTAGAACTAGTGGGCACAAGTTCAAGGTGAGAGGGGAGAAATTTAAAGGAGATCTGAGGGGTAAGTGTTTCACACAGAGGGTGGTGGGTGTGTGGAACAAGCTGCCAGGGGAGGTGGTGGAGGCAGATGCAATTACAACGTTTAAAAGGTGTTTGGACAGGTACTTAGATAAGAAAATCGTCGAGGGATACAGGCCTAATGCAGGCAAGTAGGATTAGTGTAGAAAGGAATCACTGTGCCCATGGACAGGGTGGGCTGAGAGGATCTGTCCCTGTGCTATATGATTCTGTGTATTGTAGGAAAGCACGAAAGTTTCTTTGCCAACCTGTCCCAAGCTCCTGATTCTCTCTATTCCCCAGAAGGACAAGGCAAAAGAGGCACACAGGAACACCTATATAATACCCAGGAAGACAGACCAGCCTGACCTGAAAATATGTCACTGTTACTTCATTATTGCTGGGTTTAAATTATTACTCAGTTTCACTGTTCACCAGTTGCACTGTAATGGTTCAAGAAAGTGAATCACTGCCACTTTCCCAAAGGCAACTAGAGATGGGCAATAAATACTTGAATTTCTTTTCAATAAATGTAAAATACAAAGGCAGTGACTCGGGGTGACGTTATCTACCTGACCAGCCCCCCTCTCCAATACCTGACCACCAACTAGAACCCAACCTAGGGAGTGCGACTGCCTTCTGCATCAAAATGGCCACCCCATGATTTATGCACTTAGGGTTGAAGCTCACTAGTTGAATGCTAGTTCTTTGGGATCTACATGTTTCCTCCAGATACAGTAGCATGCAAAAGTTTGGGCACCCCTGGTCAAAATTTCTGTTACTGTGAATAGCTAAGTGAGTAAAAGATGACCTGATTTCCAAAAGGCATAAAGTTAAAGATGACACATTTCTTTAATATTTTAAGCAAGATTACTTTTTTATTTCCATCTTTTATTTGGCAAGTATCACAGCTTGTAAACGCTTTCTGTAGCCAGCTAAGAGTCTTTCAATTCTTGTTTGGGGGATTTTCGCCCATTCTTCCTTGCAAAAGGCTTCTAGTTCTGTGAGATTCTTGGGCCGTCTTGCATGCACTGCTCTTTTGAGGTCTATCCACAGATTTTCAATGATTTTTAGTTTGGGGGACTGTGAGGACCATGGCAAAACCTTCAGCTTGTGCCTCTTGATGATGCATCAGGCTTGTTTAGATGTTCCTTTGCAAACTTCTGATGCTGAATTTTGTGGTGAGGGTGCAGGAAAGTTTGGAGAAAAAAGGGTGCAGAATTTCATGAACTTTTGCTTCGGGACCTTTTCCTTTTTTGTTATTTTGAAACTATAAAAGATGGAAATAAAAAAGTAATCTTGCTTAAAATATTAAAGAAATGTGTCACCTTTAACTTTATGCCTTTTGGAAATCAAGTCGTCTTTTACTCACTTAGCTGTTCACAGTAACAGAAATTTTGACCAAGGTGCCCAAACTTTTGCATGCCACTGAACTGTATGTTTCATAGCTCCACAGATGCAGTGTACCATTTGCAATTGGGCTTTGATTTATAAATGGATACTATATATCCATTTTTATTGAATGTTAGTAAAAAAAAATCAGGTGGAGAAAGTTCTTATTGTCTTGAAGGGAAAAAGTAACATTTTTTTATTTCCTGTAGGTACCAATGAAGTGATGCGGATGCTTATCTCTAGGAACCTGTTCCACGACTAATTTTACTGTGAATGAGCACTGTTTTACCAAGTAGAAACAGTTCACTTTATCGATTATCTATCATGTAAAGAAAGCTCAGATAACAGCTGCATATCTTCATGCAAAGATTCAAATCACTGAACTAGTATGTCCTTGTGAAAACTATTCCTGCACTCCAGTGTAAGGTACCTGACCAGTAAAATGCAAAGTCAGTTTTTTTTCTTTCTATTTTCTCCTTGGCTGTATAACTTGAATAGTTTTCAGGGCCTAAACCCATATGCAAGGATAGAGAGAAGTACCTGGATAGATGAACTATAATAGCTCTGTATTCTGTTTGTCGGTGTTAGTTCGACCACTAGCAGTTAGCACCATTAGATGTTTAATTCCTTCAGGTAATGCTTGGAGTGAAGTCTAATAAAAAATTGAAAATAGTTTTTTGTTTTGTTTTACACTCTGTGATGTCTACTTTTGCTATAATTTCATGCACGAATTATAAGAATAGAGCAACTTAAAAACTGGATTTACAAATGGGCAATTGTGCTTGACAAATGTCTGGAGTTTTTGAGGATGTAACCAGTGGAGCAGGTGGAGGAGAACCAGTACTGGACTTCCAGAAAGCTTTTGACAAGGTCCCATATAAGAGTGCAACATTAAAATACTTGGGATGGGGATAAAGCGCTGACTTAGTTATAGAACTGGTTAGCAGACAGGTAACAAAAATAGGAATAAATGTGTCATTTTCTGAATTGCAGGCAGTGATTTGTGAGGAAAAGCCTGGTCCTGTGTCTGGTCCCCAGCTATTCACAATATGTATTAATGATTTAGATGAAGAAATTAAATGTAAACTCCAAGTTTGTGGATGACACAAAGGTTGGATGGGAGTGTGAGCTGTGAGAAGAATGCAGATATGTTCCAGTGTGATTTGGACAGCTGAAGGAGAGGGAAAATGTATGGCAAATGCAGTGTTATGTGGATAAATATGAAGTTATCCACTTCAATGGATCCACAGCAAGGCAGGTTGTTATCTAAATGGTGAGAGTTTAGGAAAGAGGTGAGGAAGTGAAGGGTTAAGAATTGCAACCATACCTATAACTGGCAAGCAAAAAATATATATATTTGCATTTATATTTCTTTAGCAAGGACTAGCAAGCTGCTGACCCACTAGTTAGGTTGGAATGTTAAGTATGTTAACTGCCTTTGTTTCGGGTAACGACGGTGGCGATACTGAGTGTAATTAACATCGAGGTAAAGACTTGGTCTGAACAATGAAGGGTGATACCTGCCTTTGAAAGCCTTGACTATAACTCAATTATACTAAGACAAAAGGTGTAATAGCTGTCTCGAGATCTCTATAGCTTGACCGAAACTTGCGGCGCCATTTGCATGGGATGTGCGTGACAATTCCTGTATAAATGTCTGTCTGCCCTTTGTTCGGGGAGAACTCGGGAAGCGACTCTTAGTGAGTGCTGAAGAGAATTCTCCTAGCGGTGCACTGCTAATAAAGGTATTTGTTCGAATCGACCTCGTGGCACTGTGTTATTTACAGCGGACGGATATGGAAATTGATTTCGGGACGACAGAAGGAGGTGCAACGAGACCTGAGTGTCTTTATGCATCAGTCAATGAAAGTAAGCATGCAGGTACAGCAGGTGGGTAAGAAGACAAATGATATGTTGGATTTCATAGCAAAAGGAATTGAGTACAAGGGAGTGATGCCTCACTGCAATTGCACAGGGCCTTGGTGAGTCCACATTTTCAGTGTTATATACCGTTTTCCTCTCTGTATCTGAGGAAGGATGTTCTTGCGATGGAAGCAGTGCAGTGAAGGTTCACCACATTGACTCCTGGGATGGCAGGACTGACGAATGAAGAGAGATTGAGACGATTAGCCTTGTATTTGCTGGAGTTTAGAAGAATGAGAGGCACCTCATTGAAACTTACAAAGTCCTGAGGGACTGGAGAGACGAGATGCCTTCCTGATGGTGGAGAAGTCCAGAACCAGGAATCACAGTCTAAGGATATGTTGCTTCAGACTGAAATGAGGAGAAATTTCTTCACCCAGAGAGTAGTGAACCTCCACCACAGGAGGTAGTTGAGGCCAAATCATTAAATATATTCAAGAAGGAGTTATTGACACTAAAGGGATCAAGAGATATGGGGAGAAATCAGGAACAGGGCACTGAATTAGGATGATCATCCCCAATCCTGGTGGAGCAGGTAGGAAGTGCTGAATGACTGATGGCTGCTCCTGACTTCTGTGGTGTTTCACTGTTGTTGTATCCACACAAAGTATGACATTCCATCTACACAACAGGCTCCAGAAGCTTACGGCACACCAAGTACTCTGGGGATGCTTTTTCCAAGTAGTTGCAACCACCAAGGGTGTGGGGCCATAAATATAATTAAACGATTGTGTAACCAGCCTGAGAAACTGATTTTGTTTGGAAACCACTTAAATGACTGATGAAATGATCTCTGAGATGTCCTGACCTGAATACAGAGGAAGTTCCAGTCTTAAGAAAAGTCCATTTAGTTTTTTTTAAAGATGCCTAACCAAACAGATTAACATTTAAAGGGAGTCATGCTGGAAACACGACAGGTCAGGGAACTTCTATGAAAAGAGAAAGTTTCAAGTCAAAGACTCTTCATTAGAAAAGTTAACCCGGTTTCTCTTTCCATTGACGCTGCCTGACCTGCTGAATGAGTCCAGAATTTTCAGTTTTTATTTTAGATTTCCAGCATCTGTGGTCTTTTTAATTTTTCATTCTTTTACCCAGTTAATTTTGTTAAAGTGGGCATTAAAGCTTAGCCCAAGACAAAAGATTGTTTTTGTGGTATTGAAGTACAGGTGTCCATCATTTATCCTTTCTTCAGGCAGTTAAGAAAATACGTTGTGCTTCAGATCTTGAGTTCAGCCAGGAACTGGATTAATGCCATGTCCCTTTCTCAGAGCAAGCAGAGGTGAGGCAAACCCAGTGCAAACTGAACAAAGTGAGTACAGTTAATTGAAAACAGAGAGGCAAAGCATACAACTGATTTCTGAATTTGTAAGTTCATTAAAGATTCTGTCTTTAGTCAACAGAGCTGAAATTTGTCGAATGTATCAGTGTCTAATCTCATGCTTTCAAATATGCAGCAGATTTAGACTTCGACAGTTTCAACAAACTCAGGCAAGTAGATTTACGAAAAGAATGTGTTTGCTATGTTTGTTGATGGGATGTGGCCATCAGTGGCAATGTTGGCATTTGTTGTCCAACACTAATTCCAGGACAAAGATATTAGTGGGTCTAGTGTTGCATCGAGGTCAAAATGACAGATTTTCTTCCCTTTAGGACATTGGTGAACCAGATGGTTTTTAATGATAATCTAATGGTTTTCATGGTTACCATAAACAGCTATTTTAAATTCCAGATTTATTTAATTACTGGAATTTAAATTCTTCATCTGCTATGATGGAATTCAAATTAACCCCTTTTAAAGATTTAAAGGGCAGAGCTGAATCGTCACTCAGGGCAGTGTAAAGGGACAGCAGTTAGTGGGCTGGCTCACAGCTCCAGGAACCTGTTTTGATGCTGACCTTGGGCGCTGTCTGTGTGGAGTCTGCAAGTGCTCCCTGTGACTGTGTGGGTTCCCATCGGGTGCTCTGGTTTCTTCTCCACATAGCAGAGACTTGTTAGTAGGTTCATTGGCTACTGTAATTTATCCCTTAGTGAGGTGAGTGGTAAATAGAATCAAAGGGCATGAATAAGTCACAGGGCTATGGGAAAACAAGGGGAAGGAGACAAATACCATTGTTCTGCTAGAAGGCAGCATGGACCCAATGGACTGTGTCGTTACAAGTAAATGTAGAACTTATATCTCTGGTCAGTGGTCCAGGTCCTTATCTGCAAGCCGAGTAACTTATCTACATTGTTGTACCTGCAATAAATGTAAGTGAGGGTGAGGTTCTGGCTCTGCGTTACATGTTCTGTACTTCATGTACAACAGGGGTACAACTGAGATGTGATAAAGTGCTTTCAGAGATCAAGAGGTTTTCAGATATTGAGTGAGTCAGTGAATAAGGGGTTAATGCAGGACAATGATGCTGAAGTAAAAGATCAGCTATGACATTAGTAAATGGCAGAGCAGGAATAAGTGGCTGAAGACTATTCCTGCTTCTACTTTTACTTACCCCAATGTTCAAAAAATAGCACCAGAGAGAGGTGACATTTTGCAGGCAGGAAAACACTCTTATATTCATGTTCTGACCTTTTTAAGCTCTTATCAACAGCCAGAGCTCCTGCAGTAACAGATGGATTTTTAAGCCATATAAATGCACGAGCGATCTTTCGATCGCCTGATGGACCCGACAGTCTCAGAGGGCCCGACCTCCCGGAGCGCAAGTACAATGCCTGGAAGTGTCAGGGAGGCCTCTGTTGTGCAGAAAACCTGGTCACCGGGGAGGAACAGAAAACAGCACAGCACGGGAGCAGGTCCTTCAGCCTACAATGTCTGCTCCAAACACGATGCAGAATTAAACTAAATCACTTCTGCCTGCGCATCATCCATATCCCTCCGTTCCCTGCGTATTCAAATGCCGATCTAACAGCTTCTCTAATGCCACTGTTGTATCTGCCTCCACCACCTGGCAGCCCGTTCCAGGCACCCACCGCTCTCTGTAAAAACACTCCCCGCACATCTCCTTTAAACTTTCCCTCTCTCACCTTAATGCATGTCCTCTAGTACTTGACATTTTTACACTGGGACATACATTCCGACTGCCTACCCTGTCTATGCCTCTCAAAAAACTTATAAATTTCTGTCAGGTATCCCCTCAGCCTCTACCTCTCCAGAGAAAACAACCCAAGTTTGTCCAACCTCTCCTTATAGCACATGCCTTCTAATCCAGGCAGCATCCTGGTGAACCTCTTCTTCACCCTCTCCAAAGCCTCCACATCCTTTCTGTAATAGGGCGACCAGAATTGCACACAATACTCCCAAGTACGGCCAAACCAGAGCTTTATACAGCTGCAACATGACTTCCCGACTCTTATATACAGTGCCCCAACCAATAAAGGCACGCATGCCCTATGCCTTCTTTACCACCCTATCTACTTGTGTGGCCACTTTCAATGAACTATAGACTTGGACCACAAGGTCCCTCTGTACATTAACAGGGAGGAATTCAGGTAAGACTGAAGCATCGGGGCATGCAACCACCAACCCACTCCCCCCCACCCACTCACCCCAGTCTCCTTCTGGCCAATGTACAATCACTGGAGAACAAGATAGACCAAGAACAAGAGCACTGTATCAGAGGGATAGGAAGGACTGCTGTTTCACAAAGACAAGGCTGACCCTCAACCCTCCAAACACAGCTCTCCAGTGAAGGGTTTCTCCATCCACCGTATGGTCCAGACAGCAGCTTCAGGTAAAGGAAGAGACGGCGGAGTTTGCCTCATGATAAAACTTGTCATAGAACACTACAGCACAGTACAGGCCCTTCGACCCACAATGTTGTGCCGACATTTTATCCTGCTCTAAGATCTATCTAACCCTTCCCTGCCACATAGCCGCCCATTTCTCTATCATTCATGTGTCTATCTTAGAGTCTCTTAAATGTCCCTAATGTATCTGCCCCCACAACCTCTGCATGGAGTGGGTTCCATGCACCCACCACTCTCTGTGTAAAAAACTTAACCCTGACATCCCCCTCCAATCACCTTAAAATTATGTCCCCTCGTGTTAGCCATTGTTGCACTGGGAAAAAGTCTGACTGTCCACTCGATCTATGCCTCATTATCTTGTACACCTTGATCAGGTCACCTCTCATCCTCCTTCGCTCCAAAGAGAAAAGCCCTAGTTCACTCAACCTATCCTCATAAGACATGCTCTCCAATCCAGGCAACATCCTGGTAAATCTCCTCAGCACCCTCTCTAAAGCTTCCACATCCTTCCTATAATAAGGCGACCAGAACTGAACATGATTCTCTAAGTGTGGTCTAACCAGAGTTCTATAGAGCTGCGACATTACCTCACAGCTCTTGAACTCAATCCCCCAACAAATGAAAGCCAACACATGATACGCCTTCTTAACAACCTTATCGACCTGTGCAGCAACCTTGAGGGATCTATGGACATGGGCCCCAAGATCCTTCTGCTTCTCCACACTGCTAAGAGTCCTGCCATTAACCTTGTATTCTGCCTTCAAGTTCAATCTCCCAAAGTGTATCACTTCATACTTATCCGGGTTGAACTGCATCTTACACTTCTCAGCCCAGCTCTGCATTCTATCAATATCCTGTTGTAATCTACACCAACCTTCTACACTATCCACAACACCACCAACCTTTGTATCATCAGCAAACTTACTAACCCACCCTTCCACATCCTCATCCGAGTCACAAAGAGCAGGGGTCCCAGAATAGATCCCTGCAGAACACCAACCTCGAGGCAGAATACGCTCCATCTATCATCACCCTCTGTCTTCTATGAGCGAGCCAATTCTGAATCTACACAGCCAAGTTTCCTGGATCCCATGCCTCCTGACTTTCTGAATGAGCCTTCCATGAGGAACCTTATCAAACGACTTACTAAAATCCATGTACACCACATCCACTGCTCTACCTTCATTAATGTGCTTTGTCAAAGAATTCAATCAGGCTCGTGAGGCACGACCTACCCCTCACAAAGCCATGCTGACTGTCCCTAATCAGCCTATGCTTCTCCAAATGCCCATAAATCCCATCTCTGAGAATCTTCTCCAGTAATTTGCCCACCACTGAAGTAAGACTCACTGGTCTGTAGTTCCCAGGGTTATCCCTACTCTCTTTCTTAAATAAAGGAAAAACATTTGCCACCCTCCAATCATCTGGCACTACTCCTGTGGCCAGTGAGAATACAAAGATCATCGCCAAAGGCGCAGCAATCTCTTCCCTCACTTCCCATAATAACCTTGGATATATCCCGTACAGCCCTGGTGACTTATCTGTCCTAATGTTTTTCAAAAGTTCCAGCACATCTTCTTTCCTCATGTCGACACCAATGTCGTGCGCCATCCTCACAAATATCAAGGTCTCTCTGGTGAATACTGAAGCAAAATATTCATTAAGGACCTCCCCTACCTCTTCTGACTCCAGGCACATGTTTCCTCATTTATCCCTAATTGGTCCTACCCTCACTCTTGTGTAGAACGCCTTGGGTTTTCCTTGATCCCACTCACCAAGGCCTTCTCATGCCCCCTTCTAGCTCTCCTAAGTCCATTCTTAAGCTACCTTGAACTCTCCAGAGCCCTGTCTGATCCATGCTTTCTAAACCTTAGGTAAGTTTCTTTCTTCCTCTTGACAAGATATTCTACATCTCTTGTCAACCACGGTTCCATAGAACCATAGAACAATACAACACAATACAGGCCCTTCGGCCCACCATGTTGTGCTGACCTTTAAACCACGCCTAAGACTAACTAACCCCTTCCTCCCACATATCCCTCCACTTCCTCCACTCTACCATCATTACCCTGGCTCAGTGGGACAAACCTATTCAGAGCCCCATGCAAGTATTCCTTAAACAACCTCCACATTTCTGCTGTGCACTTCCCCAAGAACATCTGTTCCCAATTTACACTCCCAAGTTCCTGCCTAATAGCATCATAATTCCCCCTCCCCCAGTTAAATACTTTCCCATATCGTCTGCTTCTGTCCCTCTCCAAGGCTATGGTAAAGGTCAAAGAGTTATGGTCACTATCTCTAAAATGCTCTCCCACCGAGAGATCTGAAACCTGATCAGGCTCATTGCTTAGTACCAGTATGGCCTCTCCTCTAGTCGGCCTGTCCACATACTGTGCCAGGAACCCTTCCTGGACACACCAAACAAACTCCTCCCCATCTATCCCCTTTACACTAAGGAAGTGCCAATCAATATTAGGGAAGTTGAAACCACCCATGACAACAACCCTGTTATTTTTGCACCTCTCCAAAGTCTGCCTCCCAATCTGCTCCTCTACATCTCTGCTGCCACTGGGGGGGTCTGTAGAATGCTCCCATTAGAGTGATTGCTCCCTTCCTGTTTCTGACTTCCACACACACTGACTCAGTGGACAATTCCTCCAGGACGTCCTCCCTTTCTACAGCTGTAACACTGTCCCTGATCAGGAAAGCCACTCCCCCACCTCTTTTACCTCCGCCCCTGTCCCTTTTGAAACATCTAAACCCCGGAACATCCAGCAGCCATTCCTGCCCTTGCGACAGCCAAGTCTCTAATGGCCACCACGTCATAGTTCTGCATACTTACCCATGCTCTAAGTTCATCAGCCTTGTTCCTGATACTTCTCACATTAAAGTAGACACACTTCAGCCCATCCAACTGACTGCAATTTTGCCCTTTCAGATGCCTATCCTTCCTCACAGTCTTTCTACACTCTGCATCTACTTGTACACTAAATGCACCAACCTCTGACTTATCATTCTGGTTCCCATCCCCCTGCCAAACTAGTTTAAATCCTCCCTATCAGTTCTAGCAAACCTGCCTGGAAGAATATTGGTCCCCCTCGAGTTCAAGTGTAACCCATTCCTTTTGTTCAGCTCGTACATTTCCCAGAAGAGATCCTAATGATCAACAAATCTGAAACCCTGCCCCCTGCACCAATTCCTTAGCCATGCATTCACCTGCCAAATCATCCTATTCTTACCCTCACTGGTAAGAATGTTCATGGTGCTCAGACGTGACGGTCTTGTCCCAGTCCTGCTCCCCCGACGAGGAACATCTAGGAGTTCGAGTGCCGGCTTTTCTACCTACCACAGGAGTTCTCTGCCATCATCCTGACTGCAGTCTACGTCCTGCCTTAGACAGATGTCAAGCTAGCCCTTGGGGAATTGTGTGCTGTGATCAACAAGCATGAAAAGGTGTACCCCAACGCCTCCCTCATCATCGCTGGGGACCTTAGCCAGTCTAGCTTCAAATAGAGCATTCTGCCTAACAACCATCAACACATCACTGCCAAAACCAGAGGACCCAACACACCCGACCACTGCTGTACCACCATCAGGAACGCCGACCGCTCCATCCCTCGCCCACACTTTGGTAAATCCGACCACCTGGCTGTGCTTCTGCCTGCGGACAGAATCCATGTTCAAGGATTCGTCAGCAGACCTGAATGAATCTGCCACAGTTGTCACTGACTTCATAAAGACCTACATGGATGAGTGTGTACCCACAAAAACATTCAGTGTCTTCCCCAACCAGTAGTCCTGGATGAACCAGAGGATTCGTAACTTGCTGAGGGCTAGATCTATGACGTTTAAGACGGGTGATCCAGAGTCGTAAAAGAAGTCCAGGTATGACGTAGGGAAGACCACCCCGAGTGCGAAAAGGCAATTCCAGTTGCATGGTAGTGTAGCGGTTAGCGTGATGCTATTACAATGCCAGTGATCAGGGTTCAATTCCCACCGCTGTCTGTAAGGAATTTGTACGTTCTCCCTGTGTCTGCGTGGGTTTCCTCCGGGAGCTCCGGTTTCCTCCCACATTCCAAAGACGTACGGGTAGGTTAACGTGGGTTTAATTGGGCAGCACGGACTCATTAGGCTGGAAGGGCCTGTTACTGTGCTGTAAATAAAGTTTTTTTAAAAAGTTTTAAACTGGAGTCATAGGTGGACGTTAAACAGCTGCGGCTGGGCGTGCACGTTATCACTTCCCACATGGTGAAACCAAGTAACATAAGTGGCATCACTTCCGGATGAGCTGAATGCCTTTTCTGCACACTTTGACAGGGAGAATAATGACACACCTACACAAGACCCACGGCTCCTGACGACCCTGTAATCTCAATCTCTGAGTCCAATATCAGAGCATCCTTCAGGAGGGTGAACCTATGAAAAGCGTGATGGTGTACCGGGCCTTGTGCTGAAGACCTGTGCAGACCAACTGGCTGGAGTATTCATGAACATCTTCAGCCTCTCGTTTCTGCGGCCTGAGGTTCCCACCTGCTTCAAAAAGGCACCTATTTTACTGGTTCCTAAGAAGATCACAGTGTCCTGCCTAAATGACCACTGACATCCACTGACAGCGCTTACATCCACTGCCTCAGGGATGGCCTGGACCCCCTTCAATTTTCCTATCACCACAGCAGTCAACAGCAATGGCAATTTCTCTGGCTCTCTGTTCTGGACCATCTGGACAACAGGAACACCTATGTCAGGCTGCTGTTCATCAACTACAGCTCAGCATTCAACACAATCGTCCCATCCAAACTCATCATCAAGCTCCAAGACCTGGGCCTCTGCACTTACCTGTGCAACTGGATTCTTGACTTCCTCATCAGCAGGCCACAAACAGAACCATAGAACAATACAGCACAATACAGGCCCTTCGGCCCACCATGTTGTGCCGACCAAACCACTCCTAAGACTATCTAACCCCTTCCTCCCACATATCCCTCTATCTTAAATTCCTCCATATGCTTATCTAACAATCTCTTGAACTTGACCGACATATCAGCCTCCACCACCACCCCAGGCAGTGCATTCCATGCACCAACCACTCTCTGGGTGAAAAACCTCCCTCTGACGTCTCCCTTGAACTTCCCACCCATTACCTTAAAGCCATGCCCTCTTGTACTGAGCATTGGTGCCCTGGGAAAGAGGTGCTGGCTGTCCACTCTATCTATTCCTCTCAATATTTTGTATACCTCTATCATGTCTCCCCTCATCCTCCTCTCCAATGAGTAAAGCCCTAGCTCCTTTAGTCTCTCCTCATAATCCATACTCTCTAATCCAGGCAGCTTCCTGGTAAATCTCCTCGGCACCCCTTCTAACGCCTCCACATCCTTCCTATAATGAGGTGACCAGAACTGGACACAGTACTCTAAGTGTGGTCTAACCAGAGTTTTGTAAAGCTGCATCATTACTTCACGGCTCTTAGACTTGATCCCACGACTTATGAAAGCTAACATCCCATAAGCTTTCTTAACTACCCTATCCACCTGTGTGGCAACCTTCAGTGATCTGTGGATATGAACCCCCAAATCCCTCTGCTCCTCCACACTGCCCAGAATCCTGCCATTTACCTTGTATTCCGCCTTGGAGTTTGTCCTTCCAAAGTGTACCACCTCACACTTCTCTGGATTGAACTCCATCTGCCACTTGTCAGCCCAGCACTGCATCCTATAAATATCCCTCTGTAACCTTTGACAGCCCTCCAGACTATCCACAACACCACCGAACTTTGTGTCATCTGCAAACTTGCTAACCCACCCTTCCACCCCTCATCTAAGTCATTAATAAATATCACGAAAAGTAGAGGTCCCGGAACCATGCGGAACCTTGTCAAACGCCTTACTAAAATCCATGTAAACCACATCTACTGCACTACCCTCATCAATCTTCCTGGTCACCTCCTCAAAGAACCCTATCAGGCTTGTGAGGCAAGATCTTCCCTTCACGAAGCCATGCTGGCTGTCCCTAATCAGTCCATGATTCTCTAAATGCTCATAGATCCTATCTCTTAGAATCCTTTCCAACAGCTTGCCCACCACAGACGTAAGGCTCACTGGTCTGTAATTACTTGGACTATCCTTACTACCTTTTTTGAATAAGGGGACAACATTCGCCACCCTCCAATCCTCCGGTACCATATCTGTGGACAACGAGGACTCAAAGATCCTAACCAACGGTTCAGCAATCTCCTCCCTCTCCTCGCTGAGCAGCCTGGGGAACATGCCGTCAGGCCCCAGGGACTTATCTGTGCTAATATTTTCTAACAGCTCCAACACATCCTCTCTCTTGATATCTACATACTCTAGAACATTACCCTCACCAACACTGTCCTCAGCATCATCAAGACCCCTCTCCTTGGTGAATACTGAAGAGAAGTATTCATTGAGAACCTCACCCACTTCCACATCTTCCAGGCACATCCTCCCACCTTTATCTTTAATCAGACCTACCTTTACTCTAGCCATCCTTCTGCTCTTCACGTACGAGTAAAAAGCCTTGGGATTCTCCTTAACCCTACTCGCCAAAGTCTTTTCATGTCCCCTTCTTGCTCTCCTCAGCCCCTTCTTAAGTTCCCTCCTTGCTGCTCTATATTCCTTACGAGCCCTGTCTGATCCTTGCTGCCTACACCTTCTGTATGCTGCTGCCTTCTTCCTAACTAGTTTTTCCACCTCTCTTGTCACCTGTGGTTCCTTCACCATTCCTTCTCTGCCTCACCGGGACAAATTTACCCCTAACATCCTGCAAGAGATCCCTGAACAACGACCACATCTCCATAGTACATTTCCCTTCAAAAATGTCATCCCAATTTACACTCCCCAAGTTCTCGCCTTTATAGCCTCATAATGCGCCTTTCCCCAGTTAAATATCTTCCCGTCCTCTTTGCTCCTATCCCTGTCCATAACAATTCTAAAGGTTATGGAGCAGTGGTCACTGTCCCCCAAGTGCTCACCCACAAATAGATCTGCCACCTGACCCGGTTCATTACCTGAAACTAGATCTAATATGGCATTTCCATACAACAGGTCAGTAGCATCTCTTACTCACTGACCATCAACACAGGTGAACCCAAGGCTGCGTGCTTAGCCCCCTGTTCTACTCTCTTTGCTCCCGCTTCTGTGTGGCTAAGCACAGCTCTCATACCATCTACAAATTTGCTGACGAGACCACTGTTGTTGGCTGAATCACGGTTGGTGGCCAATCATTGTACAGGAGTGCGGTAGAACACCTGGTTGAATGGTGCCGCATCAACCTTGAGCTCAACGTCAAAAAGACCAAGGGCCAATTGTTGACTTCAGAAAGGGCAAGTCGGGAGACTACCTGTCAGTTCTCATTGGTGGTCAGAGGTGGAGGGAGTTAGCAGCTTCGAATTCCTGGGCATTAACATCTCAGATGACCTGTCCTGGGCCCAGCACATAGATGCAATCATGAAGAAGACCCCAGGACCTTTACTTTCTGAGAAGCGTAAAAAGGTTCGGCATATCACTCAACACTCTAGCAAACTTCTGCAGGTGTACTGTTGAAAGTATCCTGACTGGTTGCTTCATGGTCTGATACGGCAATTCCAATGCACAGGAATGCAAGAGGCTGGAGAGGTAGGTGGACACAGCCTGGTCCATCACAGGCACTGTTCTCCCCACCATACAGAAAGCATTGCCTCAAGAAGGTGGCATCTATCATCAAGGATCCCAGGTCATGCCCTCTTCTCTCTGCTATAATCGGGCAGGAGGGACAGAACCTGAAGTCCCATCCCACCAGATGCAGGAACAGCTACTTTAACCATCAGGTTCTTGAACCGATCTGCACAACCCTAACCCTACCTCAGCAATGGAACACTACGGACCACCTCTTATACTACCATGGATTGTGTTTTTTTCCCCTAATATCTTGTTTCGCACAGTCCTTTTCTTCTTAACCGTCTGGTGATGATTTAGGTATAATTTATGTTCTGTGTTGTTGTCTGAACCTACATGCCTGTGATGCTGCTGCATTTCATTTTACCTGCACCTCACCGTATTGTGCAGACGAAATTAAACTCAACATGGTATAAAAATTTAAATTCAATTAAAGACCTTCTTTTGGTAAAGCAATCATGAAACTGTCGACTTGATCTGAAAGCCCACTGTTTAATTCTGTTGCCCTGCCATCCCATTGACTTCTACCAGTGATATCGGTCCATGCCAGTTTGATTGATTCTAATCTCTCAAGTGACCTCATGTAGGATTTTAGTTACTGTATACGAGTGCAGTGGAAAGCTAACACAATTATAAAAGTGCCTTTTACATAAAAAGCTTTAGAAAGTGATTTCCAGCTGAGTCTGACAGAAGCAAGCTGGCCTCAGTGAAACCAAGGTACCTGAGCACACTATGATGCAGACAAACAGTACATGTACACAGTAAAAACTGCACATGTGGGTTCTACACAGAAAGGTCTGGCAGGCATTCAGCAGTGTGTTTCAGGGTGACTTGGGGCTAAGTAAGAGCGTGCATCCTTAGAAGTCCCATACAGCTAATCGGGAAGAGGAATGGTTTGTACCTGGACTTGTGAAGGATGCACCTTGCTCTCCTGTGCCTCTTAACTGAAACATTGGTGTAACGGTCTTGCATTCTCTCTCTATTCTTCATCCTGTCCTGGGGTACCAGAATCAGTTTTATTATCACTGACTTATATGACATGAAATTTATTGTTTTGCAGCAGCAGTACAGTACATAGACTTAAAAATTACTGTGAATTACAAAATAAATAAATAGTGCAAAAAAACATGAATAACGAGGTGGTGTTCATGGGTTCATGGACCGTTCCGAAATCTGATGACGGAGGGGAAGAAGCTGTCTCTGAATCTTCAAATGTGGGTCTTCAGGCTCCTGTACCTCCTCCCCGATGGTAGTAACATGAAGAGGGCATATCTCAGGTGGTGAGGGTCCTTAGTGATGGATGCCACCTTCTTGAGGCACCACCTCTTGAAGATGTCCTCGATGGTGGGGAGGGTTGTGCCCATGATGGAGCTGGCTGAGTCTACAACCCTCTGCAGTCTCTTGCAGTCCTGTCCTTTGGAGCCTCTATACTAGGCTGTGATGCAACCAGTCAGAATGCTCTCCACCGTACATCTATAGAAGTTGTAAGAGTCTTTGGTGGCAGTACGGCAATGATATTCAAAACTGGCAATAAATACTGTTTTTGCCAGGGCTGACCACATTCTGTGAATGACTAATAATCTTCAACAACTGAAATGTCAAATGCAAATGCCACTGATGTGAGGAGATGCTGACTGCCAGTTAAATTGGAAGTGCATTGTAACCGGAATGACTTTAATCTTATCCTGGATACCCCTTTGAGACAAAAATGCTTTCTCACTATCACCCTAAGAATTCCTTTCATTAACTCAAACTCCTCAGTTAGATCAACACTGACTCATATTTATACATTGCCTTTAATGTAATAAAATATCACAGGACTGTGGCCAAACAAAATGTGGCTGTAACACATCTGAGAGAATTAGGATAAACCACCAAAGGTTTTCTCAAAGAAAGGTTTGAAGGGGACCTTAAAGGAGGAGAAGCAGGCAGAGAATTTCGAGGAAAAGTGATCTTGAGGGATTGAAGGGCTGGAATCAAGATGAGAGAGGCAAGAATGGAGGAAATTGATAACAAAGTTGAAAATAGTAAAATCTTGATGTTGCTTTACTAGGTGCCAGTGTAGGATAGTGAGCACAGGAGTGCTGGATTAACAGGATTTGATGCCAGTTAAGAAATGGACAGCAGAATTTTGCCTGGGCTCAAAGTGTATGAAGTTTGTGTTTTGGAGTACTGGGCAGGAGGGGAACATAGACAATAGGAACAGCAGTAGACCTGTTGGACCTGCAGTCCTCAGCACGACCCGGGTTGACCAAGAAATTTCTCCTAATCTCAGTTCTTATTGGTATATCCCATATCCAGAAGTTGTGACCCCTATTCTCCATTTCCTGTCCGTTCTACCATTTCTCAGTCCACAGCAGTCTCATCTGCCTTTAGTTTTTTCACACTGACCTCTAATATGGATCTTAATTAAAGATCATCTGAAAGTCTAAATACATATCTGCAGGCTGTCCCTTTATCCATTCTACTAGCTATTCTCAGAAAACTCCTGTGGATTTGTTAAGTATGATTTGTTTTTTCATAAACTGTTCATAAATTGTTCAGACACTTTTGTTCCCAAATATAATTTCCCCTGTTTCTGACTGCAGGGATCTACATTTGTTTTCACTAACATCTCTCTTTACATATTTATAGAAATGTTTTACAATCAGTTTTTATGTTCCCTGCAAGCTGACTCTCATACCTTAACTTCCCCTTTTAATCAATTTTTTGTCCTCCTTTTCTGAATTCTCAGCTGCTCCCAATCCTCTGGCCTGCTGCTTTTGCTGGCTGTTTTATATGCCTCCTCTCCGCATCTAATTTTGTCCCTAATTTCCTTGCTAAGTCACAGCTGAGGCCTCTTCTGAATCAGACAGGGATGAAGAATTGTTGTAATTCCTATCAACATTACCAACTCATCAAATAACTCAGTCAAGTTTCTGAATCTATCATGGCCAATTTGTCTCATACAGGCACCCAAACAGACTAGTCTAAAGACCATAAAGGCGTGGGTGTAGGTTTTGATGCATAGGGAAGGGGTAGGCTATCCGGCCCCACAAGCCCGTTCATTATGACTCATCTTTTACCTCAGTGCCATTTCCTAGCACTATCCCTATATCCCTTGGTTCCCTTTCAATCCCAGAGATCCATCAATCTCCACAACCCTCCAGGTAGAGAATTCCAAAGTTTCAACATACTCTGAATGATGAAATTTTGCTTAATTTTCATCCTAAACTGCATACCCTTGTTGTCATACGGTGCTCTCTGGACTCCTCAGTCAGGGGAGACATTCTGCCTGCCTCCAGCCTGTCAAGGGGAAGGGCAAATTATGAAGCTATAAGGCCAGAACTTGGGAGTGTAAATTGGGATGACACTTTCGAAGGGAAATGCACAATGGAGATGTAGTCATTGTTCAGGGATCTCTTTCAGGATGTTAGGGATAAATTTGTCCCAGTGAGGCAGAGAAAGAATGGCAGGGTGAAGGAACCATGGGTGACGAGAGAGGTGGAACAACTAGTTAGGAAGAAGAAGGCAGCATACATAAGGTGTAAGCAGCAAGGCTCAGAAAGGGATCAGGAGGAATATAGAGTAGCAAGGAAGGAACTTAAGAAGGGGCTGAGGAGAGCAAGAAGGGGACATGAAAAGGCTTTGGCGGGTAGGGTTAAGGAAAATCCCAAGGCTTTTTTCACATACGTGAAGAGCAGAAGGATGACGGGAGTATAGGTAGGACTGATTAGAGACAAAGGTGGGAAGCTGTGGAAGTGGGTGAGGTTCTCAATGAATACTTCTCTTCAGTATTCACCAAGGAGAGGGGTCTTGATGATGCAGAGGACAGTGTTGGTAAGGTTAATGTTCTAGAGTATGTAGATATCAAGAGAGAGGATGTGTTGGAGCTGTTAGAAAATATTAGGACAGATAAGTCCCCGGGGCCTGACGGAATATTCCCCAGGCTGCTTTGTGAGGTGAGCGAGGAGATTGCTGGACCTTTGGCTGGGATCTTTGAGTCCTCGTTGTCCACAGGAATGGTACTGGAGGATTGGAGGGTGGTGAATGTTGTCCCCTTATCCAAAAAAGGTAGTAGGGATAGTCCAGGGAATTACAGACCAGTGAGCCTTACGTCTGTGGTGGGCAAGCTGTTGGAAAGGATTCTTAGAGATAGGATCTATGAGCATTTAGAGAATCATGGACTGATTAGGAACAGCCAGCATGGATTTGTGAAGGGAAGATCATGTCTCACAAGACTCATAGGGTTCTTTGAGGAGGTGACCAGACAGTTTGATGAGCATAGTGCAGTAGATGTGGTCTACATGGATTTTAGTAAGGCGTTTGGACAAGGTTCCACATGGTAGGCTTCTCAGAAGGTCAGAGGGCATGGGATCAAGGACGCTGGGGGAGTGGATTCAGAATTGGCTTGCCTGTAGAAAGCAGAGGGTTGTGGTGGAGGGGTGCATTTATATTGGAGGGCTGTGACTAGTGGTGTCCCACAAGGGTCAGATCTGGGACCTCTACTTTTTGTGATATTTATTAATGACTTGGATGAAGGGGTAGAAGG
The DNA here is from genome assembly GCF_009764475.1 of Pristis pectinata. Classification (NCBI taxonomy): domain Eukaryota; kingdom Metazoa; phylum Chordata; class Chondrichthyes; order Rhinopristiformes; family Pristidae; genus Pristis; species Pristis pectinata. Next base: position 904,747 of record NC_067431.1, read on the forward strand.
GTGGGTTAGCAAGTTTGCAGACGACACAAAGGTCGGAGGTTTTGTGGATAGTGTGGAGGACTGTAGGAGATTGAAGAGGGATATTGATAGGATGCAGAGCTGGGCTGACAAGTGGCAGATGGAGTTCAATCTGGAGAAGTGTGAGGTGGTACACTTTGGAAAGACAAACTCCAAGGCGGAGTACAAGGTAAATGGCAGGATTCTGGGCAGTGTAGAGGAGCAGAGGGATCTGGGGGTTCATATCCACAGATCACTGAAAGTTGCCTCACAGGTGATAGGGTAGTTAAGAAAGCTTATGGGATGTTAGCTTTCGTAAGTCGTGGGATCGAGTTTAAGAGCCGCGAGGTAATGATGCAGCTCTACAAAACTCTGGTTAGACCACACTTAGGGTACTTGTGTCCAGTTCTGGTCACCTCATTATAGGACAGATGTGGAGGCATTGGAGAGGGTGCAGAGGAGATTTACCAGGATGCTGCCTGGTTTGAAGAGTATGGATTATGAGGAGAGACTAAAGGAGCTAGGGCTTTACTCATTGGAGAGAAGGAGGATGAGGGGAGACATGATAGAGGTATACAAAATATTAAGAGGAATAGATAGAGTAGACAGCCAGCGCCTCTTTCCCAGGGCACCAATGCTCAATACAAGAGGGCATGGCTTTAAAGTAATGGGTGGGAGGTTCAAGGGAGATATCAGAGGGAGGCTTTTCACCCAGAGACTGGTTGGTGCATGGAATGTGCTGCCTGGGCTAGTGGTGGAGGCAGGTACACTGGTCAAGTTCAAGAGATTGTTAGATAAACATATGGAGGAATTTAAAATAGGGGGATATGTGGAAGGAAGGGGTTAGATAGTCTTAAGTGAGGTTTAAAGTTCGGCACAACATGGTGGGCCGAAGGACCTGTATTGTGCTGTATTGTTCCATGGTTCTATGGTATGGTTTAAGTCCTTTAACAATTCTACAAGTTTCAATGAGACTTCCATTCATTCTTTTAAACTCCAGAGAATACAGTACCAGTTTGCTTGATCTCCCCTCATACAGCAGACTCATCTCCCCAGAACAAGTCAATCTCACTTCCTCTCAGGCACGTACATCATTTATTAGGTAAGGAGGCCAAATCGGTAAACAACAGTCCAGGTGCAGTCTCTCCTGGGCCTTACACAATTGCAATGTTGGAAAGAAAGTATAAAATTTTACAGATAAATTGAGGTACTAAAGTTTGTCAGTCCAACCCCAATACCTCTGCAGGATGTCAAATAATGTCATCAGTCTTGTTTAGCTGCAGTTAATGCACTGGTGCCTAATTTATTCACTTCTATTTTGGAGTAACAAAACAGTTTCACACACTGCCACTGCACCGTCAGCCCCGTGCACTGGATTTGTGATCCTGGTGCAACAGCACAAAGCACATTTTTATAAAGCAATGGAGACACGAGAGACTACAGATGCTGGAATCTGGAGCCACACACAAGCTGCTGGAGGAACTCAGCAGGTCGAGCAGCATCTGTGGGGGGGAAAGGAGTTGTGAACATTTCCGGTGGAAACCCTGCATCAGGACTGAGAGTGGAGAGGGGAGATAGTCAGTACAAGGAGGAAAGGGGAAGTGGTGAGATGGGGCCAGTAGGTGAGAAAACAGCTGGAGCAAGGTGGGGAGGGGAGGGTGGAGGAGGAGACAGCTGCTGAGGAAGAGGAGGAACACAAGGGGCTGGAGTGCTGGGCTCTGAGAGGTAGAGGAGGTGAGAATGGGAACTATTAAGGGAGGGGTGAATGGGACCGGATGGGGAGAATGGACAGATGGAGCCAGATGGGGCGGGTGGGGGGGGGAGGTGAAAGAACCTGTGTGTGAAGTGGGTGGATGGAAGCAGGAGGGGGAGGAGGACAAAGATAGGTGAAGGGAGGCTGGGGGGGGGTGTGGGTAAGGGGGCAGAAATGGGAGGACCAGAGGAGGATCAGAAGGAGACTGGAGGGAGGGGGTAATTAAGGGTGTTACCTAAAACTGGAAAACTCGATGTTCATGCCATTGGGCTGTAGACTCCTCAGGCGGAATGAGATGTTGTACCTGGCAGTGGGGAAGGCTGAGGATGGGCAGGTCGGGGTGGGAATGGGGAGGGGAGCTGAAATGGTCTGTAACTGGGAGCTCGGGATGGCCATGGCGGACTGAGCACGGGTGCTCTGTCTAACGGTCGCCCAGTCTGTGCTTGATCTCACCGATGTAGAGACCACACCGGGAGCACCAAATGCAGTGGATGAGGTTGGAGGAGGTGCACGTGAACCTTTGCCTCACCTGGAAGGACTGGTGAGGTCCCTGGGTGGTGGTGAGGGAGGAGGCGTAGGGACAAGTGTTACACCTACCGCAAGGGCAGGAGAAGTGCCAGGGGTCAGGGTGGTGGGTGTGGAGGGATGAGTGGACCAGCGAATTTTATTCTGCTTTTTGCACTATTTATTCATTTTTGTAACTTATTGTAATTTGTATGTCTTGTCCTGCACTGCTGCCGCAAAACAACACATTTCACAACATCTGTCAGTGAGAGTAAACCTGATTCTGATTCTGATTCACTTCTCCCCTAATGGTTCCCATTCTCACCTTCATTACCTCTCAGAGTCCAGCACTGGGAGCCTTTGTGTTGCTGCTTCTCTCCCTCCAGCAACTTCTCCAACCATTTCTAACTGACTGAGGTCTACTGGTCAGGAAGTCAAGAAACCAATTGTAGATGGAGGCCCCAATCCAAGGTCCAAGAGTTTAGCGATGAACATCCTCAGCCCCCTACTCTACTCCCTATACACTCACGACAGCATGGCCAGATTCTGCTCTAACTCCATCTACAAGTTTGCTGATGATCCCACCATTGTGGGAAAATTTCAAATAACGATGAGTCAAAGTACAGGAAGGAGATAAAGAGCCTAGTAACATGGTGTCATGATAACAACCCTTCCCTCAAAATCAGCAAAACAAAAGTGCTGGTCATTGACTTCAGGAAGGGGAGTGATGCATACATTCCTATTTACATCACGGTGCTGGGTTGAGAGGGTTGAGACCTTCAAGTTCCTAGGAGTAAACATCACCAATAGCCTGTCCCGGTCCATCCATGTAGACAACACATCCAAGAAAGCTCACCAGCACCTCTACTTCAGGTGGCTGTAGAAATTTGGCATGTCCCCTTTGACCCTCACCAATTTTTGTAGATGCACCATTGAAAGCATCCTATCTGGATGCATCACAGCTTGGTACAGCAACTGCTCTACTTGTGACCGCAAGAAACTGCAGAAAGTTGTGGACACAGCTCAGCACATCACGGAAACCAGCCTCCCCTCCATGGACTCTTGTCTATATTTCTCGCTGCCTTGGTAAAGCAGTCAACATAATCAAAGATCCCACCCACCCTGGAATTTCTCTCTTCTTCCCCCTTCCCATTGGGCAGAAAGTATGTACCACCAGGCTCAAAGACAGCTTCTACCCCGCTGTTATGACTATTGATCAATCCCATAATACAATAAGATGGACTCTTGACCTTACAATCTACCTCATTATGACCTTGCACTTTATTATCAACCTGCACTGCACTTTCTCTGTAACTGTAACACTTTATTCTGCATTCTGTTATTGTTTTCCCTGTACTACCTCAATGCACTGTTGTAATGAAATGATCTGTATAGATGGCATGCAAAACAAAGTTCTTCACTGTACCTCGGTACATGTGACAATAATAAATGAATTTACCAACTTATTCTATGTGCTGTAGTGTTCTATGTTCTACGTATGTATCCTCCGTAGACCTACATTATTTTTCCTGTATTTAAGTTGCAGGGGGTCTGGATTGTCTGGGAGTCTGGTGCTGATGTGGGCCATTACCAATCTCTCAAAGCACTTCATTATGGTTGATGTTAGAGCTCCTGGGTCGTAGTCACTGAGACGGACACTTGGGCACTGGAATGATGGAGGCTTCATTGAAGCAGATGTAGTAGACTGTTGAAGTAAGAGGTCGAAGATGTCAGTGAAGACAATGGACAGTTGATTGGGGCACAATTTCAGAACCAGTCTGGAGACTCCATCTGGTCCGGCTGCTTTCCAAGAGTTTACCCTCGTCAAAGCAGATTTGACTTCTGCCACTGAATGTAAGGGACAGAGTCAGTGCGGGATGAGGGATGCCCCTTGGTGGAACTTTGCCTGATCAAAACGGACGTAGACATTGAGATCTTTGGATAGAGATCACCCCCAATTTTGCCTCAGAGCCCATGATGGTGTTCAGGCCCTGCCACAGTCGTCTGGCATCTGCCTGATTAAATTGAGCCTCCAGCTTGCTCTGGTATTCTCTCTTGGAATCCCTGATAGATTTAGGAGACCATACATTGCTATCTTGTACAGTGCGGGGTTATCTTTCCTGAAATCCTCGGATCTGAACTTTAGCAGAATATGTATCTCCCTGTTCGTCCATGGTTTCTGGTTAGGATAGATCCCAACTGTCTTCATCGGAATGCAGTCTCAATACATTTCCTAAAGAAACTAGTGATGTTCAAGAGTGGCTGGTAGGAGGAGTCAGCAAGGTTTTGTGCAGGGGAGAGCATCTCTCACAAATCTGACTGAGTATTTTGAAGAGAAAATTAATGAGAGCAGAGCAGTAGACATGGGTTACAAGGACTTCAGGAAGGCTTTTGATAAGGTCCTGCACAGTAGCTGGTCCAGAAAGTTAAGGTGGAAGGGAGGTGAGGCATGTTGGTCTCACCAACTCTTGTTCTTGGAAGAAGGCAAGCATTCCACAGGCCCTCTTCACCTCTTATTTACCTGTGTGTCCGTTTTCAGGGAACTATACACTTGTAACTCTGTTTTACAACACTCCCAATGGTCATCTCATTTATTGTGTATGTTCTGTTCCGGTTTAACTTCCCAAAATCCAGCACTTCACAATAGGAGATCTGACGGGTCAGTTTTTCACACAGAGAGGGTAAATATTTGGAAGGAGCTACCAAAAGAGTTCACGGAGGCAGAAACAATTACAGTGTTCCAAAGGCGATTGGACAGATACTTGTACAGGAAAGGCATAGCCTAATGTGTGCCAATGGGATTAGTGTAGACAGGCATCAGGGTCAGCATGGGCAAGGTGGGCCGAAAGGCCTGTTTCTGTGCTGTACGATTCTATGATTCTGTGACTGCATTTCTGGTCACTAACGATGAGAAGGGCATGGTTGCTGTAGATTGGTGCAGGCGAGACTCACCGGGATGGTTCTGGGATGAAGCATTTCAGTTCTGAGGAGAGACTAGATAGATGAGGTTTGCTGCCCTTGGAGCGAAGGAGGCTGAGGGAGCCCCTCGGGCAGCAAGACTACTGCCATTTCACCAATCACAGACATGATTGGGGTTGTGCAGTTCTAGAGTCACAGGGCGCAGAAGCAGTCCATGCTGATCATCACATACCCACCCATACCAATCCCATTCTCCAGCACTTGGTGCACAACACACCATGCCTTGGTCCACAACACACCATGCCTTGGTGACTTGTCCAGGTGCTCATTAAATGTCGCTAAGTGTGTTCCACATTGTAACCACCCTCTGGGTGAAAGGATTATGTTCTGGACCCTTCTAAACCTCACCATAAACCAACACCCTCTGGATAAAGACATGGATAAAGTTTCCTACTATCTGCCCTATCTAAGCCTTGTCTAATTTTGTACACCACTATCAATTCCCCCTCAGTTCCCCTACTCCAAGGAAAACAAACCCAGCCTGTCCATAACTGGAGCATTCCAGCCCAAGCAACATCCTGGTGAATCTCCTCTGCGCTCTCTCTTATGCAATCACATCGTTGCTGTAGTGTGGTGACCAGAATGAGAAAAAACATTCCAGTTGTGACCTAACCAATGTTTTGTAAAGTTGTATCATGACCTCCCTGCTCTTATGTTCTGTGCCCTGGCTAATAAAGGCAAACTTCCCATATGCCTTATTCACCATCTTATCTCCCTGTCCTGCCACCATCAGGTTGTTAAGCCTTGTACACCAAGGTCCCTTTATCCTCAATGCTCCTTAGGGCCTACATTCATTATTCAAGTCCTACCCTTATTTGGCCCTGTGAAATGCATCATCTCACTCCTAGCAGGATTAAATTCCACCTGCCATTATCCTGTCCAGTTTACCAGCTGATCAGTATCATTCTGTAGCTAAGGCTCCCCTGCTCACCGTCAATAACACTACCAATTTTCCTGTCATCTGCAAATTTAATAATCATACCTCCTATATTTACATCGAAGTTGTCAATATTTATAACAAACTGCAAGCATCCCAGAACAAGCCCTGTGATGCACTGCTGATCACAGACTTCCTTACTACCAAGTTTCATACTATCTACTTAGCAATGGTGTTTTGTAAACCTCAAACAGCTTTCTGCTCAGCCTCCTCGACTCCACGGAACACACCTCCAGACTATCCAGTCTCTCCTCATAACTTCACCATACCTTCCCAGGCAACGTCCTGTGCACCCTCTTCACTGCAATCGCAACCTTCTTATAGTGTGGTGTGGTGACCAGAACTGCACGCAGTGCTCCAACTGTGGCCTAACTAATGTTTTATAAAGTTGTACCATAATATCCTTGCTCTTATATTCTTTGCCCTGGCTGATGAAGGCTGGTATCCCATAAACCTTCTTAACTGCCTTATCTGCCTGTACTGCCTCCTTGAAGGGTTCCTTGGACCAGTGCACCAAGACCCTTATGTTCCTCAATACTTCCTGAAGCCCTTCTATTCATTGCATATGGCCGGCTCTTATTAATCCTCCCAGAATGTATCACCTCCATCTGCCATTGCATCAATATCATCCTGGAACATAGGATTACTATCAACAACACCAGTTTTCCTGTTATGTGCAGACTTACTACATTCCTACATTCACCATCAAATTCTTCATGGATATTACAAACAGCAAGGGTCCCAGCACTGATCGCTGTGGTACACCACTGGTCCAAGGTTTCCAACCACAAAAGCAACCCTCCACCATCACCTTTGGCCTGTGATTACCAATCCAGTTTTGGATCCAGTTTGCTAGCCTGCCCTGGATCCCAGGGGCTGTAACCTCTTCGACCAGGTCCCATCGGGGGAACCTTTTAAATGTCATACTGAGGTCCGTGTGGACTAACGAACTAGACTGGCCTCATCAAAACACTCAAAAAATCCAACCAAACTCAAGCTGACCATCACTGGTACTCTTCCTCTGATGTTGGACTCATGGGTTGGTGACTACCTGGCTTATCCCTGCAGCCCTTCTTCAACAGAGGTACCACAATTACTGTCCTCCAGTTAACTAGTACACTGACCCTTGGCCAGTGAAGATTTATAAATCTCTGTCAGAGGTCCAACCTCCCACTGCAGCCTGAGATACCCCTCCATCAGTGGCTGGGGATTATCCCCTAAGACATTTAATACTGTCTTCTCCAACTGCAATGGCCTTTGTAAACACTGCACTGTAAGTAATGCCATCTTTCAGATGATTTTTTTCCACTAAGGCCCTTTGCTCTTTGGTAAATATAACAAGATCCTGTGGAATTTTATCAAGGCCCAACAGGAAAGCCGTCCCTGGCGTGTGAGCTAATATGTAATGTGAGCCGAACACTTGCATGTTACATGCACACTTCTCATCATTGTCCAGGTAGTATCCACCCCCGTCTTATGGGGAATGTGGTTCAGACATCTCAGACCCCGTGATGGTGCAGGAAGCATAGAAGCTAATTTGAATATTCTCGTAACCAGCAGTAGGATAAAGACCAGATGATCTCAGGTTGATAGAAGGATAGCTAGCTCACTGGGATGGCGTTCCAGTTTGTCTTCAAAGAATATGGTGAGATATTTTACATCTACCAAACCAATGATAGGGTTAATGCCTGACAATACAGGCAAAACTATATATCCCATAATGCAGCTAACGAAACATACACTCCATCCGTGGTATAGGGATATACAGCCCAATGCAAGGCTCAGGTAGTATAGGAACTGCACAGACCACTCCCCGGGGAGTGCCAGTAACAAACACAACTCACAGCTATATAAAGTTAATATGCATAACCCATCTTGTATTTTGTTTTGATTAGAATAATTCTTCAAACACAAATTATGTGAACTGGCTTTAATAGTTTTATTACAAATACATTTTTGAGAACTAATGTGATCTCTGGTTGTCACTGTTGTTCCCTCAACAACTTGAGGAGCTCTGGGGGCCACTGCAGCTCCAGTCTGTGGCTTCTCTTGTTTGGAGGTGGCCTGGATTATAATGAGAGACATGGGTTAAAAAGCATTCTATGCATAATCTGCAAACATGCAAACATGCATAATCTGATGCCTCTTCCAGGTGTGTGCCAGCTCTTTCAGTGAGGCAAGGCATACACCTGCTCTCTCAGTGTACACACGCATTGAGGGCAGGAGAGGGGAGCAGGAGGGTAGTGCATTGGGGAATATCCATTGTGCAGTTGGGATGGGAAGGGTTTGGTTAGGTTACATGTTAGATGAGATAATCCAAAAAGCTCCTGATGCTGGAAATCTGAAATAGAAACAGAAGATGTTGGAAATAGGTCATGCTGTGGAGAGAAAAACAGAATTAATGTTTTAGTTCAATGATCTTTCAGTTGGTGAGAAGCCATAGTTCAAGAAAGGAGGAAATGAAAAGTAGGAGACTGTGGGCCAGTTGGCCCAAAACCTGTCACTGGGAACCCATTGTGATGGAGGCGATAGAGGGACATTAGGAAAATCATGCAACAATCGAGCAGACTCGACATAGTTCTATAACAGGGAAATAATTTTTGATGAACTTGTTAAGATTCTTTGAGGACGTAACAGACAGTGGGGGACAGGGGAACCAGTATATTTCAGTTTCCAGAATGTAATTGATAAGAAGCCACATAAAAGGCACAAGGCACAAAATACACAAAATAAGAGCAGCTGGGGCCAAGGGGCATGGATAGTGGATTGACCAATTTACAGAAAACAGAGAGTGGAGGTAAATGAGTCATCTTCAGACTGGCAATTGGTTGGAAGCCCGAGGAACCAGTTCTAGGATCACAATATTTGTAATCTATTTTTATGACCTGCTTGAAGGGATTGGGTGTAATGTAGCCAGATTTGCTTATGATACAAAGAAAGGTGGGATCTCCTCAAGTTGTGGGGGGAACACAAAGCTATAAAGGGACATAGACAGGCCAAGTGAGAGGGGAAGAAGTTAGCAGTTGATGCATAATGCAGAAAAAGTGAGCTATCTGCTCTGGAGGGAAGAATGAAGAAAGAAAATATTATTTAAATGGAGTGAAACTACAAAATAATCCATGGGTCCAAGTACACAAAATTTAAAGTGTTGGCATGTAGGTACAAAAAGTAATTATAAAGACTAATGGGATATTTACTGCAAGTAGGGAAGTTTTGATCCAACTTTACAGGGAGCTGCACCTGGAGTACAGCATATAGTTTTGGTCTCCAGATGTAAGGAATGATATACAGCATTGGATGAAATGCAGGGGATGATGGCGAGATTTATTCCTGGGTCAAAGGGGTTGACATATGGTTGGGCTCGGACTGAGAGGTGATCTTATTGAGATGTACAAGGTTCTGAGAAGGATTTACAGGGTTCTTCTAGTGAAGTGAACTAGGGGGCATAGTTTCAGAATAATGGTTTGACGATCTAAGACCGAGATGAGGAGGAATTTGGAGCAGAGAACGAACTGCTGGAGGAACTCAGCAGGTCAGGCAGCCTCTGTAGAGGGAAATGGACAGTTGATGTTTCGGGTCGATACCTTTGATTTGAACTGGAAAAGTAGAGGAGAGATACCCAGTATAAAGTGGGGAGGGGGAGGGGGAGGGGGAGGGCAAGAGCTGGCAGGTGATGGGTGGATCCAGACGAGGAGGGGTGACGGGTAGATGGAGCAGGTGAGGTGGATGGCCCCTTCTCTCAGCTGGCACCAATACCATTTTTATCACGTGGTCTCTTTTGGTCTCCACCCAATCACGGATAACGTATTCTAGTTCGGTATTCCTAAATTCCTGCAGATGCTTCAAAGATCAGCTTTGAAAGTGGAGCTGGTATACACGGCTGCTGCTAATTCTCCAGAGTTATAACCGATGATATGGAGAAATATTTATCTCTCCTTTAATTATTTTCTCCAGCCCTCCCTCTCTCTGCAGCTTACGTTGGGTTTCCAACTTTTCGTATTTTTGATGAAAGGTTTTGACCTGAAACATTGACTCTTGCTTCTCAGGTTTCCAAAGGGCTGTAGGTACACAGGTATCGAAAATGGCCAGAATGGCTTCTGGAGTGCTGAGAGGGCTGGGGTACAAGGCTGGAGGAAGTATGCTGCATCTCCACAAAGCACTGGTTAGAGTGCACCACGAACACTGTCAGCAGTTCTCGCCCCCACAGTGTATATTTAACAGACTGGTTCCTGAACTCCAAACAATAAATTAGGAGGAGACATTACAGAGAATAGGGTTGTTCACTTTAGAGAACAGAAGGTTCAGAGGTGATTTAATTGAAGGCTTTAAGAGGAAATGATTGGGTAGAGAGAAGCTATTTTTGCCACTTGTGGATTCCAAGTCAAAGCCTACAATTTAAAGCCAGAACATTGAGGAGAGGAGTCAGGAAACATTTATACACACAAAGGGTCACATGGCTGGACTCCAGTTACAGCAGGCCAGCAAGATTGGCCGGGTCAGGTAAATTCAGGAGAGTGGTGACTGTGGCAGAGCCATCCACTGATGTCCAGGCCATTACGAGCCCTGGGGTAAAGGCAGGAGTTTTCACTGAATGGTGCAACACTGAGGGGCTCAGTGATCTGGTTCCAAATTCCTAAAGTCCTGCATATGTTTTAAAGGTCACTTGTGATGTGGAGCCAAGCTAAGACTAAGGACAACTTTTATTGTCAGATCAATAAGGTGCCATTGACTGAATATTGCAGGATTGTTTTAATATTACAGGTAGTGTAGTAATGTTTCTGCGTCACTTACCCTGAGGACCTAAGTACTTCCGTTGCTGAAGTCCGGGTGGCCCATTTCCACCACCCGCATTGGTACAGCTGCCACCTTCATAGGTTCCCAATCCCACCAGGAGTGCCATCATATCAACCAGCGTGTGGCCCTTCCTTCCTGCACTCACATCCTTCGCAATACACAGGACTGACAGGCGACTGAAGGACTGAAGCTGATTAATGTTTGTACGCAGAAAATGGAGAATCATGTTGAGGTCATTCAGGGCACAGCCCAGCATCTTCTTACTGACCAGGTCGAACGCAGGAAGCATCTGATATACAGCCAGAAATTGTTTATCCCAGTAACAAAGCTTCAGGAGATTGTGAATGATCATGGGGACTAAGAGCAGGTAAACACTGCCATTAACCACACTGATCATCTTGAATATAGTCAAAGAGGTTAGCTTACACTGAATCACAGCAGGAATATTGGAGTCACTGGTCAGGAGTCCTGATTTAATGGAGCAACTGAACTGATCCAAGAAAAACGCAGGCAAGTGGCAATAGATGAGGTAGAGGCACGCAGCAGCAATGAACACCAGCAAGAGCAGCTGTCTCATGTAGTACATGCAGATGTAGTAATAGGAGCGTTTCTTGCAGGCAAGGTAACGTTGCAGGAGTGGGAACTCAAGTAGCTTCTCCCTCCGAGCCCTTTGAACACAAATTGAACTGAGTGAGTCACTGTTCACGCTAAACAATCTGAAGTATTGTTAGTATAACATAGGACCAGCAGCTCCACATAAATACACTGCAAAATTCCACCGGGTTGGGATCGGAGTGCAGGAGCGGGTAGCAAGTGAGAAATGACCTATTTCAGCAGGGTGGTCCGATTATCGTTTTCAGTCTCACACCTGTTTGAGCGGGTAGAGTTTGCACCTACCTGATACATGCCCACCTCAGCCGGTTAAAAACCTTGTTCACAGAATGAAATTTGGGAGAATGTTGTTGGAAGGAGAAAGGTCATTGAAATGTCTGGGAAAAAAGCAAAGGCTGCTGGGGTGGTGGTGGAGGCAGATACAATAGTGGCGTTCAAGAGGCTTTTAATTGACTCATGAATCTGCAGGGAACAGAGGGATGTGGAACACTTGCAGGCAGAAGGGATTAGTTTAATTTGGCATTGTGTTCGGCACAGACATTGCAGGCCAAAGGGCCTGTTCCTGTGCTGCACTGTTCTACATTCCCTATGTTCTATGCTCCTAGATTATATGAGTCATCACAATATTCCCAAGGTCCAGTAAGAAGGTTATTGAGAAAAGAAACCTTCATTCACAAAGAAGGCATAGAAAGAATGGGAGGAGTACCATGAGGTCCAGCAGAAATTGTAAGAAATATTCCACTTCTCTGACAAGTTAAGAAAGATGTGCAAAGATGCGACCGACAAGTGTTCCCCATTACCAGACTCCTCACTCTCTCTGTGTCACAGAGTCATTTCAGCCCACAACGTCCATGCCAACCATCAAGTACCCATCTCTACTAATCCCTTTTGCAAGGACTTGGTCTGTTGCCTACTATGCCGTGGCAACTCATCTGGATGTCCATCATTTCTTTCTCACTCCTCTCATGTACTTATCTCTAACCCAATCTAATCCTCAGGCAATCTGGTCATGAAGACCAGGACACAAGGACTGCAGATGCTGGAATCTGGAGCAATCTATAGGGTTAGTACTCAAACAGCACTATCAGTTACTGTACTGGAATCTAGAGTTAGTACTCAATCAGCACTATCAGATACTGTGCTGGAATCTAGGAATAGTACTCAAATTGGGCAAACCAACACAAAGCCAGTGACTTTACAAAATGAAAAAGGTAGCTTTTTTAATTAGAATCATGGATAGTAAAATTCAAGAATCTTTGGGCATTAAAGCTGTTGAATTACTTTGATAAGGCCTGAGAGTTATGTGTGCACATTAATGGCGTGACTCATACCAGAACCCAATAGGGGTGAGGGCTTTGGACAGCACAAGCTGGAAGAAATAGAGCAAGTATCCAAATGTCTTTTAAATGTTGTTAATAATTTACCTGCCTCAACCTCTTCCCCGGCAGCTCTTTCCATATACTGACCACCCTCTGGGTGAAAACGTTGCCCCTCGGGTTCCTATTATATCTCTCCCCTCTCACCTTAAACCTATGCCCTCTAGTTCTTGATTCCCCAACCCTGGGAAAAAGACTGAGTGCATTCAGCCAATCTATGCCCCTCATGATTTCATACGCCTCTGTAAGTCCTAGCAATATCCTCATGAAGTCTCCTCTGCACTCTTTCCAGCAAAATGGCATCTTTCCTGTAGCAGGGCGACCAAAACTGAACACAATATTCCAGGTGTGGCCTCACCAACGTCTTGTACAACTGCAACATAACGTCCCAACTTCTATACTCAAAGCTCTGACTGATGAAGACCAACACATCAAAAGTCTTCTTCACCACCCTGCCTACCTGCGATGCCACTTTCAGGAAACAATGTACTTGTACTCCTAGGTCCCTCTGTTCCATAACACTCCCCAGAGACCTAACATTCACTGTGAAGGTCTTACGCTGATTTGCCTTCACAAAATGCAACGCAATGTTTTCTAAATGATTTTTACTGGCTTTTGGTAAATTGGTTTATTATTGTCACATGCACCGAGGTACAGTGAAAAACTTTGTTTTGCATGTCGTTCTTACAGATCATTTCATTACACAGTACATTGAGGTAGTACAAGGGAAAACAATAACAGAATGCAGAATAAAGTGTTACTGCTACAGAGAAAGTACAGTGCAGGTAGACAATAAGGTGCAAGGCCATATCAAGGAAGATTGTGAGGTCAAGAGTCCAGCTTATACTAGGGAACCGTTCAATAGTCTTAGAACAGCGAGATAGAAGCTGTCCTTGAGCCTGGTGGTACGTGCCCTCAGGCAACTGTATCTTCTGCCTGATGGGAGAGGGGAGAAGAGAGAATGTTCAGAGTTAGTGGGGTCTTTGATTATGTTGTCTGCTTTATTGAGGCAGCGAGATGTGTAGACAGAGTCCATGGAGGGGAGGCTGGTTTTCGTGATGTGCTGAGCTGTGTCCACAGCTCTCTGCAGTTTCTTGCAGTCCTGGGCAGAGCAGTTGCATTACAAGTGGTGGTGCATCTGATAGGATGCTTTCTATGGTGCATCAATAAAAATTGCTGAGGGTCAAAGGGGCCAAATTTCTTTAGCCTCCTGAGGAAGTAGAGGCTCTGGTGAGCTTTCTTGGCCATGGCGTCTACGTGGTTGGACCGGGACAGGCTATTGGCGATATGGCTTTGGTGAGAATGTACAAGACATAACTTTCTAAATGTCTTCAAGGTTGTGAAAATGTACAGGAAGTTACGCAGCAAAGGCAATATTTATGGAAGATTTGATAATAGTAGGAGCGGAACATGCAACTCTGTAATTGGTGTAAATAGCTGCTGAGTTCAGAGCCACAGCATGTCCTAACATTAGGCTGCAGTGAAAATGGAATGTCAATCCATTTTATTTCTGAGCCAGTTCATGCCTCAAAACAAGATTTGCACAACACAGTTTAGTGCTTCAATCAAGCCTAATGCATTGTGCACCAATTGTTATGCAGCCAATTTGTACTCTGGAAGAACCCACAACCAGCAAAGTCATAATAAAAAAATACTCTATTAAGCAGTGTTGCACGAGGATGTGATATTAGTCTGGACACTGTAAATTACTCCTCTGCTTAATAGCTCCAGGAGTAGGGAATGACAAGTGGAATTGTGGCCCTGCCAGGAAAAAGCAGTACAGGGGATGCAGGAGTGTACTCAAGAAGGAAATCAGGAGGGCAAAAAGGGGGCATGAGATCACTTCGGCAGAGAAGATTAAGGAGAATCCAAAGAGATTTTATAAATGAAGGAAAAAGAGTAACTAGTCCATCAAAGACCACAGGAGAAGGGCAAGATCTCCAATGAATATTTCTCCTCTGTTTTTATGTAGAGAAAGACATGAAGGCTTCGGAACTAGGAAAAGTAAATGGGGATGTCTTGGGGATAGTCGACATTACAGTAGAGGAGGTGCTGGACATCTTAAAATGTATGAAAGTAGACAAATCTCCAGGGCTTGACCAGAACACAATGGGAGGCTAGAGAAGAAATTGCAGGAACCCTGGCTGAGATATTCACATTATCATTAGCAACGAGTAAGATGCTGGAGGCTGGAGGCTGGTGAATGTTGTGCCTTTATTTACATCCTCTCTTCTCTCCTCTTCTATCGGGTAGAAGCTACAGGAGCCTGAGGGCACGTACCACCAGACTAAGGACAGCTTCTACCCCACTGTGATAAGACTATTGAATGGTTCCCTTATACGATGAGATGGACTCTGACCTCACGATCTACCTTGTTGTGACCTTGCACCTTATTGCACTGCACTTTCTCTGTAGCTGTGACACTTTACTCTGTACTGTTATTGTTTTTACCTGTACTACCTCAATGCACTCTGTACTAACCCAATGTAACTGCACTGTGTAATGAATTGACCTGTACGATCAGTATGCAAGACAAGTTTTTCACTGTACCTCGGTACAAGTGACAATAATAAACCAATACCAATACCAAAATGGGCTGCAAAGAAATACTTGGGAACTATAGACCTGTAAGTCTGAGATCTGTCAGTAGGTAGGTTACTAGAGAGGATTCAGGGGATAAGACATACTGTACATGCATCTGGAAAGACAGGGGTTGATCAGGGGTAGCCAGCATGGTTTTATGCACAGGAGATCATGTCTTACAAAGTTGATTGAGTTTTTTGATGAAGTCACCTGCCCCTTCACCTCGTCCCTTGCAGCACCCAGGGACCCAAACTGTCTTTCCAGATGAAGCAATAATTCACTTGCACTTCTTCCAGTCTAGTGAACCGCATTCAGTGTTCAGAGTGTGGTCTCCTCCACACTGGAGAAACCACACACAGACTGGGTGACTCTTTGCAGAACACTTGTGTTCAGTCTGCAGGGCTGACCCTGAGAGTCCTGTTGCTGCCATTTTAATTCTCCTTCCCGCTCCCACTCTGACCCATTGGTCTGTGACACAGTGAAGCCCAACCCAAGCTCAGGAACCTCCTCATCCGTCTGGGCACCTTCTGGACTCAATATTGAATTTTACACCTTCAGCTAACTTAACTTCTCCATGTCTATCAGTGATGTTTGTCTAGAACAAAACCTCATATTCTGCCTGGGTGGTCTACAACCCAATGGTATGAACACTGAATTTTCCAATTCCAGGTAACCCTTACCTCCTGTGTTCCCCTCTCTGTCTCCTTCAGATCTGCTTCTCCAACTTTCGTTCTCTTTCCCATACAACTCCGACCCCCCCACCCCCACCAGCTCCCCATCACCGATTTTCATCCCTCTCCCCCTCCTGGTTCCATCCACCTAGTTTGTACGTTCTCCCCGTGTCTGTGTGGGTTTCCTCCGGGTGCTCCGGTTTCCTCCCACATTCCTAAGACGTCCGGGTTAGGCAGTTGTGGGCATGCTGTGTTGGCGCCGGAAGCGTGGCGACACTTGCGGGCTGCCCCCAGAGCATTCGACACAAGAAGTGCATTTCATTGTGTGTTTCGATGTACACATGACTAATAAAGATCTTATCTTATCTTACTGCCCCCTCCTCTCCCATTTGGTCGCATCTGCCCTGCACCTCTCCCCTCATGGTTCCCCTTATCGCCTTCCTTACTGATCAGATTCCAGCACTGGCAGCCTTTGTGTTCCCACTTATCATCCTCCTCGCTGTCTCCACCGTCACCCTCCCCTTCCCCCACCTGGCTCTATCTGCCCATCACCTTCACCCCTCCCTCGCCTACCAGCCCCGTCTCACCCCTCTCCCTCTCCTCTATACCAGCCACCTCCCCTCTCCACTCTCTGTCCTGATGCAGGGTCTTGACACAAAACATCAACAATTCCTCTCCCCCCACAGGTGCTGCTCGACCCACTGAGTTCCTCCAGAAGGTTGTTTTTGATCAATGACCCACCGCTCTCTGTAGCCTCAGATCACTCTTCCTGTCGCAGTGACAAGCTTTCGCATTCACTTCCTTTGTCCGTGATCAGCTGTTCCCTTTGCCTCAGTCTCTGTGGAAAAGACCCATTGTTTCCTTTTCTTGTTGTACCGTTGGCCATCCTTTTCTATTAATTGTCCATAATTCCTTAGCTCATAAAGGTGGCCATTCAGCCCATTGGGTCTAGGCTGTCTCATTGAGCTCCCACTAATTTTTCCTTAAATTTATTCTCCCCATAATCCCATCAACTTGCTCCAGAGTCTCCCACTCACCTACGCACCAGGTGTAACCCCCCAGCAGCCAATTAACCGAGCAGCCTGCATGTCTTTGGGAAGTGGCCGGAAGCCAGAATTGCCGGGAAAACCCACGTCAGCTCTACACAGGCAGCACCAGAAGTCAGGATTAAACCCGGCTCTCCGGAGCCGTGAGGCAGCACCTCCATCGGCTGTGCCGGTGACCCATGCCCTGTGTCAGCGCTCCACATCTTACAGCCTCGTTCACTCTGCATGCTCCATTAGTTTAACAAGTAATGGAGATTTATACTTCCTACCTGTCCAGTTCCTCCTGGATCAGACTCTTGGCATTGGGGTTGTTCTCATATTTCTTCAGAATCAGTTGAACCACCTTAATTGATCGATTGTAAGCTTTATCCAACTCATCGATAATAAAAAGTAGGTCTGCAGTCAGAACTGGAGTAACAAAGGCTTTCCAGATTAAACTAGGAAGGTACATGGTCATACCAATGGCAAGAAGAGAGTATGGAAACACCTGTAAAAGTAAAGGAGCACAGTTAGACCTGGTCTCAGCATGAGTCTGGGATCACCTCGAACAAAAGAGTCTCAGTTACACTGAGTACTGACACAGCAGAACCGAAAAGTGTACAGGAACAGCGGGTACAGAAGGCAACCTCAGTCACACCGGTTCTCACTAGAGACCATGGAAGCAACAGTAACAGTGATAGAGACTCCAACTGGTACAGAAGGAAACTGTTCAATCCGTGGTCCATGCTGGCTCCCAACAGAGTAATTCCATCCCCTTCAACATTCTCTCAATGCCCATAAACTCCTCCTTGGTTCTGTAGCCAGTTAACCCACCAGCGGGTCTGCAGAGTGAAAGCAGAACTTCCAGTGGGTCCACATGGTCACAACGAGAATATGCAAACTCCACACAGGCAGCAACAAACTCATGTTGCGGGAGCGACCAGCCAGCACTATGCTGCCTTTACACTGATCATCACCAGGGAATGCAGAACATCAAACAGTACAGCACAGGATCAGGCCCTTTGGCCCACCATGTCTGTGCCAAACTTAGATCAGGTCGATAATAAAACCTTCTCCCCAAGGCAGAAGTCTCCACGACCAGAGGGCATCGGTTTAAGAAAGGAATAAAGGAGAATCTGAGGAAGAATTTTTTTCACCCCCGGGGGGTTACAATCTGGAACATGATGACTGAGGAGATGCTGGGGGCAGGTACTTACAACATTTAAAAACTGGACAAGCAGCTGAATGCATTGAAGGCTACAGACCAAGTGCTGGTAAGTGGGGTTGGTTTATACAGGTACTTGGTTGACCTTGTAGTTGTCACAGAACAATCACCCCAGACCCAGAACATCACTGCAGGAGTCCTTCAAGGCAAGCTCTTCCTTCCATCGTGTAAGAAGTAGCAATATTCACCTTACTGCACAATTTCAATTCCATTAGCAAGTAAAGCAATCCATCCCTGCATGCAACAAGGCCAAGACAACACACCACCAGAAAAATGCTCGGCAGTGCCCCCTCCAACAGAGGGAATCCAATCATCTACCCTCGACACTCAGGTCATCACCAACGCTGTGTCCCCAGCCATCAATAGAGTAAGGTCACCACCAATCAAACACTCAACTGGATCAGCCACAAAAACGCAGTGGCTACAAAAGCAGAAGGCAACTGGGCATCCTGTGGCAAATGACAAACTTCCTGCCACCCCAAACCACAAACACCACACACACACACACCACATATAACACACACACACACACCACATACAACACACACACCACATACAACACACGCACCACATACAACACACACCACATGCAATACACACACCACATACACACCACATACAACACACTCACCACATACAACACACACCACATACAACACACACCACATACAACACACACACCACATAACGTGTCACCTGATTACCTCTGTTCTTTCCATATCAACCCCTCTCTGCAAATTAAAACAAGCTTGTCTTCTCACTGGTTATCACAGAGATGTGGTCGAACGAAAGGCAGGACTGGCAACTCAGCATTCCTGGGCATTGAATTCCTGGGTGATGGGGGAGTGGGTGATGAGGAGCACTGCAATGTTCATTTACTGCAGTAATGAGGGATGGTATCCCAGAGGCTTTTCAAATGAGGCCATGTGGATAGAGTCTTGGAACAAAAAGGGGGCTTGGGGTTATACCACAGGCCACCTAACAGTCAGCAAGAGACAGAGGAGTGATAAAAACTAAAATAAGTTAGGGTAGGATTAGTGTAAAAATGGGTGCTTGATGGTCAGCTATTTGCAAGGAGGTAGAAGGGGTCTTAATGGGCTTAAAGGTGGATAAATCCCCAGGGCCTGATGAGATCTCTCTGAAACTTCTGTGAAAAACAAGGGAGGAGATTGCTGGGATCTTGACAGAGATTCTACATCTTCATTGTCTCCTGAAGTGGTGCCAGGTGACCGGTGGACAGCAAATATGGTCCCTTTTACTGACATCCCAAAGGGCAGCAGGGTAATTACAGGCTTGTGAGTGGAACAGAGGCGGTAGAGGTGTTAGTGATAAAAATCTGAGGGACTGGAGTAGCAGGGAAGAGCAAGGATTAACCAAAGGCAGTCAGCGTGGTTTTGTTGAGGGGAGATCCTGTCTGACCAATTCAAGTAAATATTTTGAAGAGGTGGCAAAATGTGTTATTGAGGGCAGTGCGGTTGATGTTGTCCACGAGGACTTCATCGAGGCCTTTGACAAGGTTCCCACATGAGAAACTGGTCCAAAGCACCCAAGGCAAGTGGGCAAATTGGATCCAAAAGTGTCTTGGTGATAGGAGGCAGAGGGTGATGGTGGGGGGGGTTGTTTCTGAGAGTGGAAGCCTGTGGCCAGTGGTGTACCACAGGGATCGCTGCTGGGCCCTCTGTTATACACATTAACAGTTTGGATATGAATGTAGTAGATAGATTAGTAAGTTCACACGTGATATGAAAGTTGTGGAGCTGTTGACAGTGGGGAGGAGAGCCTTAAACTACAGGGTGACATTGATCAGTGGGTACGGCGGGCAGAGCAGTGGCAGATGCTGATGCACTTTGGGTGACTGATAAGGGTAGAACATACACAATGAATGGCAGTGCATTAAAGAGAATTGAGGAGCAGAAGCAAAACATCCCAGGTAGATAAGGTGGTGAAGAAGGGATACGTGCCTTCATTAGCCGGGAGCAGGGAGATTTTAAAACCTTGGTTGGGCCACAGCTGGAGTACTGTCGGCAGCCTGTTCACCACACTACAGGAAGGATGTGACTGCGCCGGAGAGGGTGCAGAGGAGACTCACCAGGATGTTGCCTGGGACAGAGCAGTTCAGTTCTGAGGAGAGGCTGGTTAGGCCGGGTTTGTTTCATTGTGCTATACCAGGCCCGGTCTGCTTAACCTTCCTCTGTACATCAACTCCTTCATCCCACCAGTCAAGCCCGTGAACCTTGTCTGCACTGGATCCAAAACAACAACATTGTTCCTTAACTATGGAGACTAAACCCATGTGAAGTGCTCCACATGCTGTCTCACTGGCACTCTTAATTTGCATCAAAACTTCCTTACTTATGCATTTCATGCCCCTTGCTGCGAAGGCCAACACTTTGTTACTCTCTCTAACTGCTTGTTATCTGCCGTGCTGACACTTTATGTTTCTTGGACTCCACAATCACACCATTTTGTAGTGTCACTCCATTTAAATAATAAATTGCTCTTTCATCCTGCCAAAGAGGATAATCTCCCACCTTCCCAAATAATATTCTATTTGCCAACTTGCTCCACCTCATCTCCAACAAGCTTCCTGCGGGAGTGGAGTTCACCAACAAAATGCAGCAAACTGTTCACCCTGTTTTGCCTCCACACCACAACCAAGGCCATCCCTTGTGTCAGCATCAACATGGTGGCCTATCAATATGCTCTATGACTTTATGGCCTCAGATAACCCCATTTACCAGCATTTAGTCTACAGCCTTCTCTGCCTTGGAGATTCAAGGGCTCATCTAAAAACTGGTTAAATATTTGAGAAGACCTGCTTCTCTCAGTCAGTATGTTCCAGAATCCAACTACTTCTTATATTCTGTGTCCTGGCGAATGAAGACAAATTTCCCATATCTTCACCACCTTCGAGTCACAGAGTACTACAGCACAGAAACAGGCCCTTCAGCCCATCTAATCCATGCCGACTTGATCTCTCTGCCTCATCCCATCTACCTGCACCTGAATCATATCCCTCCAAACCCCTCCCACCCATGTACCTATCCAAACTTCTCTTAAATGTTACTATCGAACCCACATCTACCACTTCCACTGGCAGCTCGTTCCATGCTGGCGTCACGCTCTGAGTGAAGTAGTTTCCCCTCAGGTTCCCCTTAAATATTTCACCTTTCACCCTAAACCTATGTCCTCTAGTTCTCGTTTCATCCAACATGAGGGGGAAAAGCCTGCATGCATTCACCCTATCTATACCCCTCATAATTTTGTATATCTCCATAAGATCTCCCCTCATTCGCCTGCACTCCAGGAAATAAAGTCCGAACCTATCCAACCTTTCCCTCTAACTCAGGTCCTCAAGTCCCAGCAAAATCCTTGTAAATTTTCTCTGCACTCTTTCAAGCTTATTGATATCTTTCCTGTAGGTTGGTGACCAGAACTGCTCACAAATCTCCAAACTCGGCCTCACCAACGTCTTGTACAACTTCAACATAACATCCCAACGCCTGTACTCAGTGCCCTGATTTATGAAGGCCAAAGTGCCAAAAGCTCTCCTTACGACCCTATCCACCTGTGATGCTACTTTCAAGAAACTATAGATCTGTATTCCCAGGTCCCTTTGTTCTACCGCACACCTCAGAGCCCCACCATTCACTGTGCAAGTCTTACCCTGGTTTGTCCTCCCAAAGAGCAACACCTCACGCTTATCTGCATTAAATTCCATCTGCCATTTTTCAGCCCATTTACTTAGCTGGTCAAGATCACGCTGCAAACTTTGATAGCCTTCCTCGCTGTCAACTATGCCCCCAATCTTGGTGTCATCTGCAAATTTGCTGATCCAGTTTACCACATTATAAGATCAGATATTTATTTATTCATCACATGTACATTGAAATACACAGTAAAATGCGTCTTTTTGTGTTACCGAGAACGTGCTGGGGGCAGCCCACAAGTGCTGCCACTCTTCCTGCGTCAATGTTATCATCTAAATCATTAATATAGATGATAAACAACAATGGGCCCAGCACCGATCCCTGCGGCACACCACTAGTCACAGGCCTCCAGTCAGAGAGACAACCATCTACTACCACTCTCTGGCTTCTCCCGCTGAGGCAATATTGAATCCAATTGACAACTTCATCCTGAATGCCAAGCTACTTAACCTTCTGGACCAGCATCTCATGTGGGACTTTGTCAAAGGCCTTGCTAAAGTCCATGTAGACAACATCCACCTCCTTTCCCTCATCGACCTTCTTGGTAACCTCCTTGAAAAACTCTATAAAATTGGTTAGACATGACCTACTACACACAAAGCCATGCTGACTATCCCTAATTAGGCCCTGTCTATCCAAATACTTATATATCCTGTCCTTTAGAATACCTTCCAATAACTTACCCATGACTGACATCAGGGTCACAGTCCTATAATTTCCTGGCTTATTCTTAGAGCCTTTCTTAAACAACGGAACAACATTAACTATCCTCCAGTCCTCCAGCACCTTACCTGTGGCTAAGGATGTTTTAAGTATCTCTACCAGGGCCCCTGCACTTTCTGCACTAGCCTCCCAGAAGGTCTGAGGGGACACTTTGTCAGGTCCAGGGGATTTTTCCATCTTCATTCATCTCAAGACAGCCAGCACCTCCTCTTTCGTAATCTGGATACAGTCCATGACCTCATTACTCTGTTGCCTCCGTTCTATAGTCTCCGTGTCTGTCTCCAGAGTAAATACGGATAAAAAAATCTATTTAAGATCTCGCCCATCTCTTTCAGCTCAATGCATAGATGTCCATGCTGATCTTCGAGGACCAATTTTGTCCTTTACTATCCTTTTGCTCTTAATATAGCCAGAGAAACCCTTAGGATTCTCGTTCACCTTGTTTGCCAGAGCAACCTCATGTCCTCCTTTTGCCCTCCTGATTCCTTTCAAGTGTTCTCTTGCATTTCTTGTACTCTAGCTCTTCATTTGATCCTAACTGCCTACACCTGACACGTGCCTCCTTTTTCTTTATCAGAACCTCAATATCTCTCGATAACCAATGTTCCCTAAACCTGTTAGCCTTTTATTCTAACAGGAACATACAGATTCTGTATTCTCAATATTTCACTTTTGAAGCCCACAAGCATCCCTTTGCCAGAAAACAGCCTATCCCAATCCACACCCGCCAGATCCCTTCTGATGCCCTCAAAATTGGCCTTCCTCCAGTTTAGAATCTTAACCCTAGGACCAGTCCTATCCTTCTCCATAATTATCTTGAAACTAATGGAATTATGATCACTAGATCCAAAGTGTTCCCCTACACACACTTCTGTCATCTGCCCTGTCTCATTCCCTAAATGGAGATCCAGTATCGTGCTCTCTATAGTTGGAACCTCTACATCTTGATTAAGGAAACTTCCCTGAACACATTTGACAAACTCTATCCCATCCAATCTCTTTACTGTATGGGAGTCCCAGTCAATATGTGGAAAGTTAAAATCACCCACTATCACAACCTTATTTTTCTTGCAGCTATCTGTCTCCAGATTTGTTCCTCTAAATCCCACTGACTATTGGGAGGTCTATAATATAGTCCCATTAATGTGGTCATCCCTTTCTTTATCCTCATTTCCACCCATATTGCCTCAGTAGACGAGCCCTCCTGTATGTCCTCTCTGAGCACTGCCGTGACATTTTCCCTGATGAGTAATGCCACTCCTCCCCCTATACTATCTCCCTCTCTGTCATGTCTGAAACATCGGAACCCCAGAACATTGAGCTGCCAGCCCTGCCCCTCCTGCAACCAAGTCTCACTAGTGGCAACAACATCATAATTCCACATGCCGATCCATGCTTTAAGTTCACTTACCCTACCTACAATACTCCTCGCATTGAAATAGATGCAACTCAGAACATTAGTCCCACCGTGCTCATCAACCTGTCGATTTCTGTCTCTGCTTGTAGTCTTAACATCTACTTTCCCCACAGCCCCTCCACTTGCTGCCCTGCCGCTCTGGTTCCCACCCCTCTGCAACTCTAGTTAACCACCCACCCCCCACCCCCTCGAGCATCACTAGCAAATCTTCCTGCAAGGATATTGGTCCCCCTCCCGTTCAGGTGCAAACCATCCCGTTTGTCCAGGTCCACTTGCCCTGGAAGAGAGTCCAAATAATCCAAAAATCTGAAGCCCTCCCTCCTGCACCATCTCGCTATCCACATCTTCCTATTTCTTGCCTCACCAGAACGTGGCACGGGCAGCAGTCCTGAGATCACCGCCCTGGAGGTCCTGTCTTCTTCACTACCTGTGCCGCCACCTGCAGGGGTCCTTGGAATTGTACCCTCAACCCCCCCCCACCCCCTCCCCAAGGCCCTCCACAGCAGAGGTCACCAGGTGGGCAGAGGAAGAGGTTCAAGAGTATTCTAAAAATGTTTTTGAAATTGTGCTGCCCCACTGACTCCTGAGAATCCTGGTCCAGACCACGCAAAGAGGAGGCGGAGCACTCGGGGTGGTACTGAGAACTTTGACTCTCCATTTGGGAGCACCCGGGAATCCCGGAAGCAGAACACCACCTCACCAGTTCCCCACCTGCCCGCGACACTAAGCTCCCTGCCCTACTTGTGGCAGATTTTACACATTGGCCGAATCAGTCACCTCAGAAGCCACAGGATAAACTGGCAGTAAGTCATCCTCTATCCCCAGGGGCCGCTTGAGACGACGGCCGTTTTCTCATACACTCTCATGTTGTCACATCCCTATTGGACCCTGGTGTTCGGTGTGTTCAGTACCTTATGAATCCAGAGTGATGTCTGCATGTTGTTGTTGGGGTGGAGTTGATGGTGGAGCAGAGTCTCCCAACAGTATAAGTCCACGTAGGCGGCCTGCTTCAGTGAGAAGTTACTGGGTGGGAAACAGGTTATTTGTGATCCTGAAACACAGACAATGAAAGTATGATTCTTTGTGTAGTGTTTTTCTGCATCAACAGGTGGTGACGTAACTTGGTCCCTTTATTTGGTGTTGGAGCTAGGCCCCTGGGAACAGTGCTTTGGGTCTGCAGACAGAGAAAATAGTGTGAAGATAGCACAAGTAACACTCAAGTGCTGCAAAGGGTGCTGAACATCGGTGTGTGCCGACCAGCTGACAGAGCTGATGTGGTAAATGATGTATAAATGGGGAAATCGCAGTGGGATCAAAATGATGGATTGTTATTTTCTCTCAAACTGTGAAAGGAAAATGGATGAAAAACTAGAAAAATCAATTGGAAACTCAGCTCGGCATAAGGTGTTCAACAGCAGCCTGGAAGTTATTCTGTGCTGTAAAATGTACCTGGAAGCAATAGCCACACCAGGCCAGTGCAAGGCCACCGGAGAGCACTTAATCACTCAGACCTTTCAGGTGGTGTGAGGAATGCACCTCTCTGCCCTGGCAGTGAACCACTACTTCAGGTGTGGGTTTATTTTGACCTAGAACAGGGAGTGGCATGTGGACGGACACTATAGCCAAAGGGCACTGGGGTAGGGTCACCACAGTCAGGGACCCCGACAAGGAAAGAAGAAAGTCATACCTGCGAGATGAATGTCATCAGAAGCCTGACTGTCTTATCTGTCACTTCACTCCCAGACTCCCTAACCATGGCTCAGGTAGAGCTGGGCCCTTTAAATAAAACTGGAGCAGGCTTCCTCACCTGGGTTAGGACCTGCTCCTGCACTAAAGACCCATGCAATTCACAAAGTGTGGATCAGAGCTAGAACTTCACAGCGGTAACTATCCATCAAACTTCGCACATCCACGGACGTCACTGGCTGGGGCTTCCATTCACGGGCAGGGCCTTGTTGCAGTTCCCCAAAGAGCACTGTGCATGAACAGGATGGCTGAATGCATTTCACTTGTTCTTCAGATAAAAACATAATAATTGCGTTGTGTATAATAAGGTGCTACACTATTATTTCACAAGGAAACCAGTGTCCTGGGTTCAGTGATAGAATCAGTTAAGTGGAATAAAGCAGAACAAATAAGGGAATATCTGGCAAAAGTGACCATAATATGATAGAATTTAATACGAGGACTTCAAGGATTCTGTTTATTAGTTAAAACTGAAAAATTCATGTCCCAGTCATGAAATTTTACAAGCCCAAAATCAAGAGTTTTGGCATTGAGCAGCTACAGAGACAAGGTAAATATGGGATCATCCATGATCTTACTGAGTGCTTGAAATGGTTTAGGGGATCTATGGCCCAAATATCCTGGTTCTGATAATCAATCCCTTATTAAAAGATAATGATAAAGATCGTTTATTGATTAAGGGAGCTCAGAATTCAAAAGCTATGCAACAACATTAGGTCCTTGGTGATCTCCCATCTGAAGTACTATCAATACTAAATATTGATAGTACTTCAGTAAATACTATCGGCTGAAGTTCAGTAAATACTATCAGTATTGAAATACTATCAGTACTATCAATACTATCGCCCAATAGTAACAGGGATATTGAGGAGCATTAGAG
This sequence comes from Pristis pectinata, assembly GCF_009764475.1. NCBI lineage: Eukaryota > Metazoa > Chordata > Chondrichthyes > Rhinopristiformes > Pristidae > Pristis > Pristis pectinata. The sequence goes on from NC_067431.1 coordinate 931,679, forward strand.
AAGCAGATCCTAGAAAGGTGTGAGAATAACAGAGTTGTTGTGATGGGAATTTTAATTTCCCAAACATCGATTGGCATCTCCAGACAGTGAGGGGTTTAGATGGGGTGGAGTTTGTTAAGTGTGTTCAGGAAGGATTCTTGACATAATATGTAGATAGGCCTACAAGAGGAGAGGCTGTGCTTGATTTGGTATTGGGAAATGAACCTGGTCAGGTGTCAGATCTCTCAGTGGGAGAGCATTTTGGTGATAGTGATCATAATTCTATCTCCTTTACGTTAGCACTGGAGAGAGATAGGAACAGACAGGCTAGAAAGGCGTTTACTTGGAGTAAAGGGAATTATGAGGATCTCAGGCAGGAAATTGGAAGATTAAATTGGGAACAGATGTTATCAGGGAAAAGTACAGAAGAAATGTGGCAAATATTCAGGGGATATTTGTATGGAGTTCTGTATAAGCATGTTCCAATGAGACAGGGGAGTCATGAGAGGATACAGGAACCGTGGTGTACAAAGGCTATAATAAATCTAGTCAAAAGGAAAAGAAAAGCTTACAAAAGGTACAGAGAGCTAGGTAATGTTAGAGATCTGGAAGAGTATAAGGCTAATAGGAAGGAGCTTAAGAAGGAGATTAGGAGAGCCAGAAGGGGGCATGAGAAGGCCTTGGCGGGCAGGATTGAGGAAAACCCCAAGGCTTTCTACAAGTATGTGAAGAACAAGAGGATAAGATGTGAAAGAATAGGGTCTATCAAGTGCAGCAGTGGGAAAGTGTGTATGGATCCGGAAGAAATAGCAGAGGTACTTAATGAATACTTTACGTCAGTATTCACTACGGAAAAAGATCTGGGGGATTGTAGTGAGGACTTGCAGCGGCCTGAAGAGCTTGAGCATGTAGATATTAGGAAAGAGGAGGTGCTGGAACTTTTGAAAAGAATCAAGTTGGATAAGTCACCAGGATCGGATGAGATGTATCCAAGGCTGTTGTGGGAGGTGAGGGAGGAGATTGCAGAGCCTCTGACGATGATCTTCACATCGTCGATGGAGACAGGAGAGGTTCCAGAAGATTGGAGGGTTGCGGATGTTTTTCCCTTAATCAAGAAAAGGAGTAGAGATTGTAGTATGAAAGGCCAGGGGTCAGACGACAGTGACGACACTACTGACCCCCATGGTCGGATGATAGCATTGCCTATCAGGTCGGAAGCTACACCACTGTCAATCAAGGGTCCAGCTCCGCCCCACCCATTAAAGAGCACACCTGAGGACTGGCTCATAACCCACATTTGTTCTTGACCCTGAATCATTGGCTTGTTTCACCTGAGCGGCTCCGCCCCGCTACAGCCCTATAAAAGATGGTGCACGTGGGCTCTCGTCCTCTTTTCCGATTGCTGCTGGGGTCGAGGCCACAGGTGAGAGGGTGCACTTCCACAGGGGTCTAGGAGCATCCTGAGTAGATTCCCAGTAGCGTAGAGCCATTGTTTGTCCCGATTCAGGGGGTCCAGGCAACGTATTTGTTCGTTCCCTGATTGTTTGTACTAGTTCGTTGTGTGTGTGTGTGTGTGTGTATGTGTGTGTGTGTGTGTGTGTGTGTGTGTGCACTTCACCTCTGTTGCGACCTCCCCCTCCCACGTTTTGCGATCACCCGAGTGTGAGTGCGTGAGGGTGTATTTGTTCCTTCACATTCTGTTCCCGCGTTGGTCTTTGTGAATAAAATCCTCCTTTTAAAGCACAAAGACTGTGTGTCCAGATACCTTTTATCTTTAAGATACCAAAAGAACCTTTCTCATAACAATTGGCGCTGCGAGCAGTGTCTTAAGGGTATTGGCTGGACACAGACACATATGGGATGTTCTGGAGCAAGGGGAAGAAGGAAAGTTTAGGCACTGAGGAGAGGATCCCAGGATGGACTGATGAGAGAGAGTGATTTGGGAGCTTGGCCATTCTACTGGCAGACCACGGAAAGCCAGTGGACTGGGCTGAACACTTAGATCCACATGGTAAGAAACTGGGGCACCACGTGGTGGTCCTCCTCCAGAAGTTTGGGTTCCCCAGAGCCAAAGGGAGTCAAAGGGGTGCCTCCTGGCTCCTGGCGTCCCTTTTGAGGAGCCAGGTTGAGATTACTGACCAGTGTGGGATACCTGTCTACAGAGGGAAAAGGAGATAGAAACGCTTCGGCAGCGATGTTGCACACTGCAGGAGTCCGTTCAGACTGCCCAGACTCGGGCCAACGACCTCGAGGCCAGGAGTACCGAGGTCGCCTGCCGGCTGATTCAAGTACAGCGGGCACGAGCCCCCCGCAGGTCTGGCTGGCAACCGGACCCACTTAAAATCCGTGCCTTGGTCCAGCGTGGCGATAAGTTGGACGCATGGCTGGGGAATGGGGACATTTGGATGGATGAGGATGAGGAGGGGGTACCCAAAGAGCCCGAGCCCCATCACACCCGCCCCCCGCCCTATGCGCCTGAGCCCCTGCAGGCTCGACCCGTCACCACGCGGTCCCAGGTCTGCCATAGCAGGGAAGGGAGTCAGGATGGGACCCCTGCAGGGAAAGGTGCCCGAGGCCCCTCCGAGATCACGGAGACCCAGGACTTCTCCGTTAACGAGCTCACCCAGCTGGCGGACCGGTACCGCCAGTGGTCAGGCGAATCACTGGCTGCGTGGCTGCTCCACCTGTGGGACGAGGGAACCCCCAACGTGAACCTCTCTCAGCAGGAGGCGAGTGCCCTGGGGAGCTTGTCGGACCAACAGATCATTAATAATGGTCTGCGGGCACCACCGGGAGGGACTGGGGCACCGCTACCCTGTGGGATCGGGTAGTGGCCGCTGTGAGAATCTGATACCCTACCCTCCTCGAGTGGGATTTATACACTCGACCACAGTGGGGCACGGTCAGTGAGGGCACCAGGGTCATCCGGGAGTGGGAGCTAGTGACCGGCATATACGCAGGGACGGGTGACCTCGGGCTGTTAGAAAATACCATCGCGACCAGTGCACTAGTAGGGTAACTGGTCACCACCGTGTGCCCCAACCTGAGGCCAGTGGTCCTGCCCCTCATGGGACCAGTCAGCGGGAGGACAGTACGGGAAGCCATTACCCTCCTGGAGGGGTTAGAATACATGCAGCGGGGGGTGGCCACACAGGTCCACAGGGCGGAGACGAAGGCTGGACCTGTTGCATGCAGGAGTGGACCATGCTACCATAGATGGGATCCCGACCCCTGCTCTCTATGCAAGATGGAAAGAGCTCTGTGGGGGAAGCCTGGCCGGGGGACGCCCCATGACCACCCAGGGGCCAAGCCCGGCACAGGGGGCGCCCCCAACCACCGGACCACATGGGCTGCCCTCGCAGACACCAATACTGCCTCCACACCTCCCCCACCTGAAGCAGCTTTCCCTGCCCTCCGGGCTCAGCCCCGAGACCTGCTGCAAAACAGGAAATGTCCCACTTCCGCAAGCAGGAATCCTAACGAGAAAGGTTCTTTTGGTATCTGAAAGATAAAAGGTATCTGGACACACAGTCTTTGTGCTTTAAAAGGAGGATCTTATTCACAAAGAGCAACGCGGGAACAGAATGTGAAGGAACAAATGCACCCTCACGCACTCGCACTCGGGTGATCGCGAAACGTGGGGGAAGTTGCAACAGGGGTGAAGTGCACACCCGCTCACACACACACACAACGAACTAGTACAAATGATCAGGGAACGAACAAATACGTTGTCTGGACCCCCTGAATCGGGACAAACAACGGCTCTACGCTACTGGGAATCTACTCAGGACACTCCTAGACCCCTGTGGAAGTGCACCCTCTCACCTGTGGCCTCGACCCCAGCAGCAATCGGAAAAGAGGACGAGAGCCCACGTGTACCATCTTTTATAGGGCTGTAGCAGGGTGGAGCCGCTCAGGTGAAACAAGCCAATGATGCAGGGTCAAGAACAAATGTGGGTTATGAGCCAGTCCTCAGGTGTGCTCTTTAATGGGTGGGGCGGAGCCAGACCCTTGATTGACAGTGGTGTAGCTTCCGACCTGATAGGCAATGCTATCATCCGACCATGGGGGTCAGTAGTGTCGTCACTGTCGTCTGACCCCTGGCCTTTCATAATACAGAGATAGCCCAGGAAATTATAGACCAGTGAGTCTTACCTCAGTTGTTGGTAAGCTGACGGAGAAGATCCTGAGAGGCAGGATTTATGAACATTTGGAGAGGTATAATATGATTAGGAATAGTCAGCATGGCTTTGCTAAGGGCAGGTCCTGCCTTACGAGCCTGATTGAATTTTTTGAGGATGTGACTAAACACATCGATGAAGGGAGAGCTGTAGATGTAGTGTATATGGATTTCAGCAAGGTGTTTGATAAGGTACCCCATACAAGGCTTATTAAGAAAGTAAGGAGGCACGGGATCCAAGGGGACATTGCAATGTGGATCCAGAACTGGCTGGCCCACAGAAGGCAAAGAGTGGTTTTTGAAGGTTTGCATTCTGCATGGAGGTCGGTGACCAGTGGTGTGCCTCAGGGATCTGTTCTGGGACCCATACTCTTTGTGATTTTTATAAACGACCTGGATGAGGAAGTGGAGGGATGGGTTCGTAAGTTTGCTGATGACACAAAGGTTGGATGTGTTGTGGATAGTTTGGAGGGCTGTCAGAGGTTACAGCGGGACATAGATAGGATGCAAAGTTGGGCTGAGAAGTGGCAGACGCAGTTCAACCCAGATAAGTGTGAAGTGTTCATTTTGGTAGGTCAAATATGATGGCAGAATATAGTATTAGTGGTAGGACTCTTGGCAGTGTGGAGTATCAGAGGGATCTTGGGGTCCGAGTCCATAGGACACTCAAAGTGGCTGCGCAGGTTGACTCTGTGGTTAAGAAGGCATATGGTGTATTGTCCTTCATCAATCAGGGAATTGAAATCAGGAGCCGTGAGGTATTGTTGCAGCTATATAGGTCCCTGGTCAGACCCCACTTGGAGTACTGTGCTCAGTTCTGGTCGCCTCACTACAGGAAAGATGTGGAAGCCATAGAAAAGGTGCATAGGAGATTTACAAGGATGCTGCCTGGAATGCGGAGCAAGCCTTATGAAAGCAGGTTGAGGGAACTCGGCCTTTTCTCCTTGGAGAGACAGAGGATGAGGGGGGACCTGATAGAGGTGTATAAGATGATGAGAGGCATTGATCGGGTAGATAGAGGCTTTTCCCCAGGGCTGAATTGGTGGCCACAAGAGGATATAGGTTTAAGGTTCTGGGAGTAGGTATAGAGGAGATGTCAGGGGTAAGTTTTTTACTCAGAGTGGTGAGTGTGTGGAATGGGCTGCCGGCAACGGTGGTGGAGGCGGATACGATCGGGTCTTTTAGGAGACTGTTGGATAGGTACCTGGAGCTGAGAAAAATAGAGGGCTGTGGGTAGCCTAGTAATTTCCAGGGTAGGGACATGTTCAGCACAGCTTTGTGGGCTGAAGGGCCTGAATTGTGCTGAAGGTTTTTCTATGTTTGTATGTTTCTATATCAATGGATAAAAGAAATCTGGAATTCTCTTCCCAAAAGGATTGGGGATATTGAAATAAAGATATTGGCAGATGTGAATAAAGGCAGGGAAGTGGTGTGGAGGGACAGATCTTGTCAGATCCAGGTAAGTAGTTGAACAGTTTTGAAGCCGTGAAAAGTCTAGATCTGTTTGTATCAGGGAGGCTTATATCCGGCCTTCTTCACAATCTTAGGATGTCCCAAAGAACTTTACAGCTGTGAGCATGTTGGAATTTTTCTGTAACAGCAAGCTCCTTCAAAAACATCAAGTGATGCTATGTTTTGGAATGGATGAAGTATTGATCAGGGCAACTTTGCTCTTCAAGTCTGTGCCATGCAATCTTTCATAGAACATAGAACAATTACAGCACAATTCAGGCCCTTCAGCCCACAAAGCTGTGCTGAACATGTCCCTACCCTAGAAATTACTAGGCTTACCCCTAGCCCTTTATTTTACTCAGCTCCATGTACCTATCTAACAGACTCTTGAAAGACCCTATCGTATCAGCCTCCACCACCGTTGCCGGTAGCCCATTCCATGCACTCACCACTCTCTGAGTAAAAAACTTACCCCTGACATCTCCTCTATACCTACTCCCCAGCACCTTAAACCTATGTCCTCTTGTGGCCACCAATTCAGCCCTGGGGAAAAGCCTCTATCTACCCGATCAATGCCTCTCATCATCTTATACACCTCTGTCAGGTCCCCCCCTCATCCTCCGTCTCTCCAAGGAGAAAAGGCCAAGTTCCCTCAACCTGCTTTCATAAGGCATGTTCCGCATTCCAGGCAGCATCCTTGTAAATCTCCTCTGCACCGTCTCTACGGCTTCCACATCTGTCCTGTACTGAGACGACCAGAACTGAGCACAGTACTCCAAGTGGGGTCTGACCAGGGACCTATATAGCTGCAACAATACCTCACGGCTCCTAAATTCAATTCCACGATTGATGAAGGAACGGCTCCTAAATTCAATTCCCTGACTGATGAAGGAATCAATCCAGTAGATGAGGGCATAGTTTAACTTGTCATATGCAAACAGCACTCCCTCCCAACCACACTCACATGTCACACCAGATTTTTAAAAGTCAGTTCTTGAGAGAGGGATTTGAACCCACAGCCTTCAGATGCAAGGTGAAAATGCTATCAACTGATGACAGAGACCTTGATGTAATGCTGGCGATGGGATAATATGCAAGAAATCTCAGTTAATTAAATAATTTTATATACATTGCTTGAACAGGTAGAATAACCATAAATTAGAACCAATAAGCAGCCTAAACAAACATCACTATAAGTGATCTTCCCAGTCCTGAAATTCCCTTTTTTTGTTCTATTAATTAGTTAATTAGTCAATTTTAATTAACCATCAAAACTTATTAACTGATAATTAAGTATTCGTTAAGCAAGCATGAAGCATTTAGCATATATCCAGATTTCACGGAAGTATAAACAATCAATGCATTTAGCTATTCAGCAAGCATTAACAGTGCAATAAATTACGGAATTTAGTCCTTAATTAATTATATCGGCATGAACTATTAACCAACATTTGACTACTAGCTAGCCAGTTAATCTGTTAATATGTAATCAATCATCCATCTTGTGTAAGACAGTGAAACCAAGTAGAGCAAGACTCACGAAGAGAGATTTCTTTTGCCAATGCAGCTGAAACCAGAAGAAGAGGAAGTCCCACGGAGATAAATTTAATCATTCGGTCAGTGGCCAGCTCTAAGCGCAAGCCTTTAGCTTTTGAATCCTTCGGTTCCCTGATAAGGGAATCAGATAAAATAAATTCAGTTGCTATACTAGCAACAGACATTCTGCCTGAGAATGGTAATAGTAACAGAGGGGCTCAGCACGGAGGCTCAGAAGGGAAAATGTGAGCTCTGCACAAACTAAATACAAAGTGTCCTCAGATAAAAAGGCACAACATTCAACCAGTTTTGTTTAAAAAAAGAACTAGAAAGTACACAAGGGAGGAAAATAGTATCAAGATGTTGGAACTAACTGCCCTTGAGATTATATAGGGCCAGGGGCTGGACCAGAACTAATTACAAAGTCGTGGTGCCAAGAACCAGAGACTATTATTTGTTGGAACTGAGAACAGAAGGGGAAACCAATGCCACATTCCTTCCTACTGAGAAACTATGTCATCTTAACCAGACCAGCCCAAGCCTAAACACAGAGTATCAACTTCAAATTAGAGAGCTCACTACAAGACCACTGAGACAATCTGGAGCAGTGCAGTTATTTATGGAGTAACTCAGTATCCAGTACACACACACTTTGGGATAAATGCACTTTTCACAAAATTGAACCAGATTGTTCGACCCATTGGCTACACGCATCACCACATCAAAAGAACATGTTGCTTTTGCAGAACTGAAAGCAACTTGGCTTCTTCTAGTCTTACACTGAGCACATTGCAATGAAAAACCAAGCCACTGCAGTAAGCAAAATGTGTCGGACATCTGAACCAAATAAAGTGCTGACAGCACTCAACAGCAGTGAGGACAGCAGTTAACGGTTCTTCATAAATCTTTTAGTGAGGATTTATTGGAGCTGGATCCTGGGATTCTGGCATCCTGACAGTGACTGAGCCTTTAGACTTAGATCCCAGTATATTTAGAAAATTAGAAGGTCCTTTTTCAATGTGGACCTCTTCCCACAGACGAAGTATCAGATAACTGGAGTTCAGCAAATCTGGTACCCTTATTCAAGGAGGGCAGCAGTGATAAGCCAGGTAATTACAGACCTGAGAATCTAATGTCAGTGGTAAGCAAGTTACTGGCAAAAAAATCCATAACAGAGCTGTCAAAAACTAGATGACAGAGGTTTAGGTAAAGGGGAAGAGCTTGAGAGGGGATCTGAAGATTTTTTCAGCCAGGGGGTGTTTGGAACATGGAACGCACTGCCTGGGTGGATGATGGAGGCAGGTACTCTCACAGCATTTAAGGAGTAACTAGAGCACTTGGGTCACCAAGGCATCGCTCTGTGCCAAGTGCTGGTAAGTTGGTAGTTGACGGTCAGTATGGACATAATGGACCGAGGGGACTGTATCTTTGCTGTGTGACTCTGTGACTCATTGGTAGTTCAAGCTCTTGTCTACTAACATATTCAATGCTCTGAGAATACTTGGTTCAACCACTCACTCAGGCAGCACGTTCCAGAATCCAGCTGTCCTCTGGTTGGAAAAGTTCTTCCCAAATTGTCGCTAAATCTCCAACCATCCATTGTGAATGTCCTACCCTGTTCAGACTTCCCAAAGTGCATCATCTCGCATTTATCAGCATTAAGTTCCATCTGTCACTGTTCTGTCCATTTTACCAATGAATTGATATCCTCCTGTATCCAACTGTCCTCACTTTCCATGACACCACCAATTTTCATGTTATCTACAGATTTACTAATCGTACTACATTCCTGTCCAAATCGTTAATGTATATGGCAGTGTGTCCCAGCACAGCCACAGGCTTCCAATAAGAAAATCAACCCTCCACCATCAACCCTTGCCCCTTGTCACCAAGGCAATTCTCGATCCCACTTGCATGGATCCCATGGGCTCTAAAGCTTCAGACCAGCTTCTATATGTGGATCCTCGTCAAAGGTCTTACTGAAGTCGGTGTGGGCTACATCAGCCGCACTGCCCTCAACAACACCTTTTGTCAGCTCATTGAAAAGTTCATTCAAGTTGATTAGACAGGATCTCCCGGTAACAAAACTAGGTTGATTGTCTTTGATTAGCCTCTGCCTTTCCAAGCATAGATTAATCCTGTCCCTTAGGATTTTTTCCAATAACTTCCTGCCCACTGTCGTTAGATTCACAGGCTGGTAATCACCTGGCTTATTCCCACTGCTTTTCTTAAGAAAGGTTCCACATTTGCCCTCCTCCAGTCGTCTGTGGCCAGCGAAGATTTATGAATCTCAGTCAGGATCCCCTCCCTTCGTAGACTGTCCCTCCATCGTAGACTGGGATACATCTCATCAAGTCCCGAGGATTTATCCACATTTAAGTTTGCCAGGATGTCTAACACTTTCCTCCACCTTTTTAATGCTTACCTGTTCTAGAAGTTCGATTTCCCTTTCCCTAAACTCTCCAGCTACAATGTCTTTCCACTTAGTGAATGTAGATGAGAAATAGAACACAGAGCATGGAACAGTACAGCACAGGAACAGGCCCTTCGGCCCACAATGTCTGCACCCAACACAATGTCAAATTAACCTAAATCTCTGCTGCCTGCACGTGATCCACATCCCTCCATTCCCTGCTCATTCATGTGTCTATCTAGAAGCCTCTTAAATACCTCTATCATATCTGCCTCCACCACGGCTGGCAGCCCATTCCAGGCACCCACCACTCTGTGTAAAATACTTGCCTTGCACATCTCTTTTAAACTTTCCCCCTCACATTTTAAATGCAAGTCCTCTAGTTCTTGACACTTCTGCCCTGGGAAAAAGACTCTGTCTCTCTACCCGATCTCTGCCTCTCAACATTTTATCAACTTCTCTCAGGTCTCCCCTCAGCCTCCGCTGCTCCGCAGACAACCCAAGCTTGTCTTCTGGCTCATGCCCTCTAATCCAGGCAGCATCCTGGTCTTAGTCATAGCGCAATACAACACAGATACAGGCCCTTCGGCCTGACCAGTCCATGCCGACCACGGTGCCCACCCAGCTAGTCCCAATTTGCTGCGTTCGGCCCATATCCCTCCAAGCCCCGCCCCTCCATGCACCTATCCAAGTGCTTCTTAAATGATACTGTTGTACCTGTCTCAACCACTTCCTCTGGCAGCTCGTTCCATATACTCACCACCCTCTGTGTGGAAATGTTGCCCCTCAGGTCCATTTTAAATCTTTCCCCTCTGACCCTAAACCTCTGCTCCCTAGTTTTGGACTCCCCTGCCCTGGGGAAAAGACTGTTACCGTCCACCTTATCTCTGCCTCTCATAATTTTAAACAGTTCTATAAGGTCGCACCTCATTCTCCTACGTTCCAAGGAATAAAGACCCAGCCTGGCCAACCTCTCCCTATAACTCAAGCCCTCTGGTCCTGGCAACATCCTTGTAAATCTCTGCACTCCTTCCAGTTTAACCATGTCTTTCCTATAACTGGGTGACCAAACCTGTACACAGTACTCCAGGTGCAGCCTCACCAACAACTTATACAACTGCAACATAATGTCCCAACTCCTACACTTAGTGTCCAGACTGATGAAGTGCAAAGTGCTAAACGTCTTTTTCACCACTATTCATAGTATAAGTCCTACGCAGGTTTGACATTAAAAAGTGCATCACCTCACACTTATCTGTATTGAAGTCCATTTGTCACTGCTCGGCCCACTTCCCTAACTGATCAAGATCCCCCTGTAATCTACAATAACCTTTACTATCAACAACACCTCCTAATTTGGTGTCATCCGCAAACTTACTGATCAAGCCTTGTGCATTCACATCCAAATCACTTACTGTATATACTGTAAATAACGTATAACAAGGATCCCAACACCGACCCCTGCGGCACACCACTAGTCACCCGTCTCCATTCCAAGAAACAACCTTCAACCACCACCCTCTGCTTCCTACCTCCGAGCCAATTTTGAATCCAGCTAACTAGTTCCCCCTGGATTCCATGGGACCTAACCTTCCAGAGCAGCCTACCTTGAGGGACCTTGTCAAAGGCCAAATAGTCCAAATAGTCCAAATAGACAACATCCACTGCCCTACCCTCATCTACCTTTTTGGTGACCTCTTCAGAAAACTGTAAAAAATTCATCAAACATAACTTCCCACGCACAAAGCCATGGTAAACCTCTTCTGCACCCTTTCCAAAACCTCCACAAGCTTCCTGTCATTGGGCGACCAGAAGTGCACACAGTACTCCAAGTGCAGCCAAACCAGAGTTTTATACAGCTGCAACATGACCATCCTGACTCTTATATTCAACGTCCTGAACAATGAAGGCAAGCATGCCCTACGCCTTCTCTACCACCCCATCTACTTGTGTGGCCACTTTCGGTGAGCTATGAAGTAGGACCACAAGATCTCTCTGTCCATCAGGATCCCTGCATACATTCATTTAAGAACTCATAGAAGGGTATGGACCAAGTGTTCTAATGGCAAATGGCACAGAAACAGGCCCTTCAGTCCATTATTCACCCGGTCATTGACTTCAGGATAGGGGACGGTGTACATGCACCTGTCTGCATCAACGGTGCTGAGGTCGAGAGGGTTGAGAGCTTCAAGTTCCTAGGAGTGGACATCACCAACAGCCTGCCCTGGTCCAACCACGTAGACGCCACAGCCAAGAAAGCTCACCAGCACCTCTACCGCCTCAGGAGGCTAAAGAAATTTGGTATGTTCCCTTTGACTCTCACCAACTTTTATCGATGCACCATAGAAAGCATCCTATCTGGATGTATCATGGCTTGGTACGGCAACTGCTCTGCCCAGGACTACAAGAAACTGCAGAGAGCTGTGGACGCAGCCCAGCGCATCACGGAAACCAGCCTCCCCTCCATGGACTCTGTCTATACCTCTTGCTGCCTTGGTGAAGCAACCAGCATAATCAAAGACCCCACCCACCCGGGTCATTCTCTCTTCTCTCCTCTCCCATCAGGCAGGAGCCTGAGGGCACATACCACCAGGCTCAAGGACAGCTTCTATCCCACTGTGATAAGACTATTGAATAGTTCCCTTATACGATGAGATGGACTCTTGACCTCACAATCTACCTTGTTATGACCTTGCACTTTATTCTCTACCTGTACCGCACTTTCTCTGTAGCTGTGACACTTTACTCTGTATTCTGTTATTGTTTTTACCTGTATTACATCAATGCACTCTGTACTAATTCAACGTAACTGCACTGTGTAATGAACTGACCTGTACGATCGGTATGCAAGACAAGTTTTTCACTGTACCTCGGTAGAGCTGACAATAATAAACCAATACCGATTATGTCCATGCCAACCATCAAGTCCTATCTACACTAATCCCATTATCAGCACTTGATCCTTAGCCATGGTGCTTGTGCAGGTGTTTTTTAAATGTGCCTGTCTCCACCACCTTCTCAGGCAGTGAGCTCCAGATTCCAACCACTCTCTGGGTAAAAAAAAATTCTTCCTCAGATCCTCTTTAAACCTCTCCTTTAACCTATGCCCTCTGGTCATAGACACCTCTGCCAATGGGAAAAGTTTTTTAATATTTACCCTGTCTATGCCTCTCATAATTTTGTAAACATTGAGATGCAGCTCCTCAAGGAACGTGTTGAGAGTCTGGAGCAGCAGCTCAATGACCTTGGGCTGATTAGGGAGAGCGAGCAGGAGATAGACAGGAGTTATAAAGAATTTGTAGAGAGTACCTCTGTGGCAGACCCCCTCAAAAATCAGTATCTCATTTTGGATTCCATTGAAGAGGATGACCTGACAGAGGAAGACCATGGCAAACAGGAGTTTGGCACCATACCTGGTGCCATGGTCCAGCGGGCAAGGAGGAATGCGGAGGTCATTGGGGATTCTATAGTGAGGGGAACAGATAAGAGATTTTGCGAACCCGACAATGAATCCCGGATGGTGTGTTGCCTCCCTGGTGCCAGGGTACGGGATGTCACGGACCGGGTCCAGAATATTCTGACGGAAGAGGGTGATCAGCCAGAAGTCTTGGTACATGTGGGTACCAATGACATAGGTAGAAAAAGAGAGGAGGTCCTGGAGGAAGATTACAAGGAACTAGGAAGAAGGTTGAGAAGCAGGACCTCTTACTACCCTAGAGCCACGTGCAAATGACAGTAAGAATAGCAAGATCTGGCAGATGAATGCGTGGCTGTGACTGGGGCAGGGGGCAGGGCTTCAAATTCCTGGATCATTGGGACATTTTTTGGGAGACGGGTGACCTATTCACAAAGGATGGGTTACACCTGAACTCCAAGGGGTCCAATATCCTGGCGGGAATGTTTAATATAGCTGTTGGAGAGGGTTTAAACTAATTTGGCGGGGGAAGGAAACCAGAATGTTAGGATAGAGGAAGAGGTATATAGGAGCAAGTCCAGGACAGTGTGCAGTGAAGATGGTAAAAAGGACAGGCAGGTGAAAAGTCAGGATAATTTGCTGAACAATAGAAGTACAACGAAATCGACAGCAGATACTGGCCTAAATGTACTATATTTAAACGTACGTAGCATTAGCAATAAAGTGGATGACCTAGTGGCACAGCTACAGATTAAAAAATATGACATTGTAGCATCACTGAGTCATGGCTTAAGGAAAGCTGTGAGTGGGAACTAAATGTCCAGGGGTACACAGTGTATAGGAAAGACAGGCAGGTAGGCAGAGGGGGTGATGTGGCCCTGATGGTTAGCAATGATATAAAATCAAGAGAAAGGAAGGACATAGGGCCAGAAGAAGTGGAATCCTTATAGGTGGAGCTAAGAAATAGCAAGGGTAAAAGGACAATAATAGCAGTTATATATAGGCCCCCTAACAGCAGCTGGGCTGTGGACTATAAGTTACAGCTAGAAAAGCGTGTCAGAGAGACAACGTTAAGATAATTATGGGGGATTTTAACATGAAGTTGGATTGGGAAAGCCAGCAAGGCAGTGGATCTCAGGAGAGTGAGTTTGTGGAATGTCTACGGGATGGCTTTTTGGAGCAACTTGTTGATGAGCCCACCGATATGATTGAGTTCAGTTTCAAATTTGAGAAGGAGAAGCTGATAACTGGGGTATCGATATTTCAGTGGAACAAAGGAAATTACAGTGGCATGAGAGAGGAGCTGGCCCAAACTGATTGGAAGAGTAAACTAGCTGGAGGGACGGCGGAGCAGAAACTGATGGAATTTCTACAAGAAATAAGGAAAATGCAGGATAGATATATTCCAAGAAGAAAGGTTATGAATGGAAAAATGGCACAAATGTGGATAACGAGAGAGGTGAAGGCTAAAATAAAAGCAAAAGGGAGACCATACAAGGAAGCAAAAATTAGTGGGAAAATAGAAGACTGGGAAACTTTTAAAAACTTACAGAAAGAAACTAAGAAGGTCATTAGGAAAGAAAAGATGAATTATGAAAGGAAGTTGGCAGATAACATTCAAAAAGATACCAAGAGTTTTTGTAAATATATGAAGAGTAAAAGAGAGGGTTGATATAGGACCAATTGATAACGGTGCGGGAGAGATTATAATGGATGATAAAGAGATGGCAGAGGAACTAAATGAGTATTTTGCATCGGCCTTCACTGTGGAGGACATCAGCAATATACCGGATAGTCAGGGGTCTCAGGGGACAGAACTAAATACATGGAGCTGAGAAAAATAGAGGGCTATGGGTAAGCAAAGTAACTTCTAAGGTAGGGACATGTTCAGCACAGCTTTGTGGGCCGAAGGGGCTGAATTGTGCTGTATGTTTCTATGTTTCTATGAATTCAGTTAAGATTACTAGAGAGAAGGTGCTCCAGAAGCTAAATGGACTAAAGACTGATAAGTCTCCCGGACCGGATGAGGTGCACCCCCAGGTTCTAAAGGAGGTGGCTTTAGAGAAAGCGGAGGCATTGGTGATAATTTTCCAGGAATCGATAGACTCCAGCATGGTTCCAGAGGACTGGAAGATCGCAAATGTAGTTCCGCTGTATAAGAAGGGTGGGAGGCAGCATAAAGGAAATTACAGACCTATTAGTCTGACATCAGTGGTGGGAAAGTTATTGGAATTGATCCTCAAGGCTGAAGTTATGGAATAGCTAGAGGCGCAAGGCAAGATAGGTCCAAGCCAACATGGCTTCGTGAAGGGAAGATCCTGCCTGACCAACCTATTGGAGTTTTTTGAGGAAATCTCAGGTAGGGTGGATAAGGGAGAGGCTGTGGATTTTGTGTATTTAGACTTTCAAAAGGCCTTCGACAAGGTGCCGCACAAGAGACTGATTAATAAGATGAGAGCTCATGGAATTACAGGTAGGATATTGGAATGGGTGGAGCATTGGCTGGTTGGCAGGAAGCAAAGGGTGGGAATAAAAGGATCCTGTTCTGGTTGGCTACCGGTTACTAGTGGTGTTCCGCAGGGGTCGGTGTTGGGGTCGCTTCTTTTTACTTTGTACATTAATGATTTGGATGATGGAGTAAATGGTTTTGTGGCTAAGTTTGCAGACGACACCAAGGTAGGTGGAGGAGTAGGGAGTATTGAAGAAACAGGAAGGTTGCAGAAAGACTTAGGTAGTTTAGGAGAATGGGCAAGGAAATGGCAGATGAAATTCAATGTTGAGAAATGTGCAGTTGTACACTTTGGAAACAGAAATAAACGGGCAGATTATTATCTAGAAGGAGAGAAAATTCAAAGTACAGAAGTACAAAGGGACTTGGGGGTACTCGTGCAGGATACCCTAAAGGTTAACCGCCAGGTTGGATCTATGTTGGCATTCATCTCGAGAGGTATAAAGTATAAAAGTACAGAAGTGTTGGTGAGGCCTCATTTGGAATACTGTGCGCAGTTTTGGGCCCCTTATCTTAGGAAGGATGTGCTGATGTTGGAGAGGGTTCAGAGGAGATTTACGAGGATGATTCCCGGAATCAAAGAGCTTACATACGATGAGCATTTGTCAGCTCTTGGACTGTACTCACTTGAGTACAGAAGAATGAGAAGGGACCTCATAGAAACATTTAGAACGTTAAAAGGACTGGACAGAGTAGATGTGGTTAAGCTGTTTCTCCTGGTGGGTGAGTCCAGGACAAGAGGGCACAATCTTAGAATTAGAGGGTACCGGTTTAGAACCATAGAACCAGAGAACAATACAGCACAATACAGGCCCTTCAGCCCACCATGTTGTGCCGCCCTTCAAACCACATCTAAGCCTATCTAACCCCTTCCTCCCACATATCCCTCTATCTTAAATTCCTCTCTATGCTTATCTAACAATCTCTTGAACTTGACCAATGTATCTGCCTCCACCACCACCCCAGGCAGCACATTCCATGCACAAACCACTCTCTGGGTGAAAAACCTCCCTCTGATATCTCCCTTCAACTTCCCACCCATTACTTTAAAGCCATGCCCTCTTGTTTTGAGCATTGGTGCCCTGGGAAAGAGGTGCTGGCTGTCCACTCTATCTATTCCTCTCAATATTTTGTACACCTCTATCATGTCTCCCCTCATCCTCCTTCTCTCCAATGAGTAAAGCCCTAGCTCCCTTAGTCTCTCCTCATAATCCATACTCTCTAATCCAGGCAGCATCCTGGTAAATCTCCTCTGCATCCTTTCCAACGCCTCCACATCCTTCCTATAATGAGGCGACCAGAACTGGACACAGTACTCTAAGTGTGGTCTAACCAGAGTTTTGTAAAGCTGCATCATTACTTCACGGCTCTTAAACTCGATTCCACGACTTATGAAAGCTAACATCCCATAAGCTTTCTTAACTACCCTTTCTACCTGTGAGGCGACTTTCAGTGATCTGTGGATATGAACCCCCAGATCCCTCTGCTCCTCCACACTGCCCAGAATCCTGCCATTTACCTTGTACTCCGCCTTGGAGTTTGTCTTTCCAAAGTGTACCACCTCACACTTCTCTGGATTGAACTCCATTCTGCCACCTCTCAGCCCAGCTCTGCATCCTATCAATATCCCTCTGTAAGCTTCAACAGCCCTCCACACTATCCACAACACCACCAACCTTTGTGTCATCTGCAAACTTGCTAACCCAGCCTTCTGCCCCCTCATCTAAGTCATTAATAAATATCACAAAAAGTAGAGGTCCCAGAACCGAAACCTGCGGGACACCACTAGTCACAGCCCTCCAATCCGAATGCACTCCCTCCACCACAACCCTCTGCTTTCTACAGGCAAGCCAATTCTGATCCACACTGCCAAGCCTCCATGGATCCCTTGGCTTCTAACCTTCTGAAGAAGCCTACCATGTGGAACTTTATCAAACGCCTTACTAAAATCCATGTAGATCACATCTACTACACTACCCTCATCAATCTTCCTGGTCACCTCCTCAAAGAACCCTATCAGGCTTGTGAGGCAAGATCTTCCCTTCACAAAGCCATGCTGACTGTCCCTAATCAGTCCATGATTCTCTAAATTCTCATAGATCCTATCTCTTAGAATCCTTTCTAACAGCTTGCCCACCACAGATGTAAGACTCACTGGTCTGTAATTCCCTGGACTATCCCTACTACCTTTTTTGAATAAGGGGACAACATTCGCCACCCTCCAATCCTCTGGTACCATCCCTGTGCACAACGAGGACTCAAAGAACCTAACCAACAGTTCAGCAATCTCCTCCCTCGGCTCACAAAGCAGCCTGGGGAATATTCCGTCAGGCCCCGGGGACTTATCTGTCCTAATATTTTCTAACAGCTCCCACACATCCTCTCTCTTGATATCTACATACTCTAGAACATTACCCTTACCAACACTGTCCTCAGCATCATCAAGACCCCTCTCCTTGGTGAATACTGAAGAGAAGTATTCATTGAGAACCTCACCCACTTCCACAGCTTCCAGGCACATCCTCCCACCTTTGTCTTTAATCGGACCTACCTTTACTCAAGCCATCCTTCTGCTCTTCACGTACGAGTAAAAAGCCTTGGGATTCTCCTTAACCCTACTCGCCAAAGCCTTTTCATGTCCCCTTCTTGCTCTCCTCAGCCCTTTCTTAAGTTCCTTCCTTGCTACTCTATATTCCTCACGAGCCCTGTCTGATCCTTGCTGCTTACACCTTATGTATGCTGCCCTCTTCTTCCTAACTAGTTGTTCCACCTCTCTCATCACCCACGGTTCCTTCACCCTGCCATTCCTTCTCTGCCTCACCGGGACAAATTTATCTCTAACATCCTGCAAGAGATCCCTGAACAATGACCACATCTCCATAGTACATTTCCCTTCAAAAATGTCATCCCAATTCATTGTTCTAGCCTTATAGCCTCATAATTCGCCTTTCCCCAATTAAGTATTTTTCCATCCTCTTTGCTCCTATCCCTGTCCATGACAATTTTAAAGGTTATGGAGCAATGGTCACTGACCCCCAAATGCTCACCCACCGATAGATCTGTCACCTGACCTGGTTCATTACCCAAAACTAGATCTAATATGGCATTCCCTCTGGTTGGCCTGTCAACATACTCTGTCAGGAATCCGTCCTGGACACACTTAAACTCCGCCCTGTCTGAACCTTTGGTACTAGGCAGGTGCCAATCAATATTTGGAAAGTTGAAGTCTCCCATTATAATAACCCTGTTATTTTCGCATCTTTCCAAAATCTGCCTCCCAATCTGCTCCTCAGTATCCCTGCTGCTACCGGGGGGGCTATAGAATACTCCCAGGAGGGTAACTGCTCCTTTCTTTTTCCTAACTTCCACCCATATTGACTCTAGAGAGGATCCTTCTACATTATCCACCCTTTCTGCAGCTGTAAGAGTGTCCCTGACCAGTATCGCCTCCTCTCCTCCTCTTCTCTCCCCCACCATCCCTTTTAAAACACTGAAAACCAGGAATATTCCTGCCCTGGTGTCAGCCATGTCTCTGTAATAGCCACAATATCATAGTCCCATGTACTTATCCAAGCTCTCAGTTCATCTCCCTTATTCCTGATGCTTCTCGCATTTAAGTAAATGCACTTTAGCCCATCCACTTTACTACTTCTATAGCCTGTACTCTGCTTCTTCTTCCTCAAAGCTTCTTTACCTGTCAGATCTGACTTTTCCCCATCCCCTTCTTCCTCTGACCTACTCCTCCGGTTCCCTTCCCCCTCGCAATCTAGTTTAAACCTTCCTGAAGTACCCCAGCAAACCTGGCTGCAAGGATATTGGCTCCCCTCAAGTTCGGGTGTAACCCGTCCTCTCTGTACAGGTCCCACCTTCCCCAGGAGAGATCCCAATGATCCAAAAATCTAAATCCCTCCCTCCTGCACCAACTTCTCAGCCACGCATTTATTTGCCATCTCCTCCTGTTCCTACCTTCACTATCACGTGGCACTGGCAGCAATCCCGAGATCACTACCCTTGAGGTCCTGTTCTTCAGCTTTCTGCCTAGCTCCCTGAACTCACTTTTCAGGACCTCATCCCTCTTCCTACCTATGTCGTTGGTACCAACATGAACCACGACTTTTGGCTGTTCTCCCTCCCGCTCTAGAATCCTGTGGACCCTGGCATCTGGGAGCCAGGTTTAAACCTGGTTTAAGACAGAAATGAGGAAAAATTTCTTTAGCCAGAGGATAGTGAAATTATGGAATTCTTTGCCACTTTCAGCTGTGGAAGCCCAATCACTGGAGGCGTTTAAGGACAAGATTGATAAGTAATTAGTCAAGGTATCAAGGGATATGGGGATACGGCCGGAAATTGGGGCTGGATTGGAATAGTATTAGTTTAGCTCATGGAGCAGACTCGATGGGCCAAATGGCCTACTTCAGCTTCTTTGTCTTGTGACCTTGTGATCTATCGAGCCCTCCTCAGCCTCCGCCGCTCCAAGTAAACAAACGCAGCTGATCCAGTCTCTCCACATAACCTAAACAATCCAGCAAACTGTAGCAGGATGGGAACCATGAAATCTTCAGCCTGGAACCAGAACCAACAGTTCACAGCATTTTCTAAACCACGAGGAGCTGGGAACGATGCTGGAGCAGAGCGATTTACGAGCCATAGAACTGTGCAGCGTAGAAACGGGCCCTTTCAGCCGGCCTCAGCTCTTTCATTCATAGAACCATGAGCAGAATTAGGAAACTGGAGCGAAACAGGTTGGGATGGTAGTGTAGCGGTCAGCGCGATGCTTTTACAGCACCAGCGATCAGGGTTTGATTCCCGTCGCAGTCTGTGAGGAGTTTGTGCATTCTCTCGTGTCTGCATGGGTTTCCTCCGGGTGCTCTGGTTCCCCCCCACATTCTAAAGATGTACGGGTAGGTTAATTTGGGGTTTAAAATGGGCAGTGCGGACTCGTTGGGCCGAAAGGGCCTGTTACCACGCTGTAAATAAAATTTAAAAATTTAAATGTCAGAGCAGAATTCTTCACGTAAATGGGGAAGGAAAGGTGTCACCACCCTCCACCCCCCCCCCCCCCCCCCCCCCACCCACCAAAACCCTCTGCAGAAATAATCACAATTAGATTAAAAGAAACTTAGTCCTGGATCAAGGAAAGATTAAACCCAAAGTGTGAGACCAACCTGACCTAAAGGGATAAACTGGCCTTCAGGAAAGGAGAGAGAGAGGGAAAGTGGGAGTTATAAACTGCAAAAGGAGAAAATGCTTGAATCCATCATAAAATGTAAAAACTTTGGAAAATAGTGTCAGGATTGGTCAAAGTCAGCATGGATTATGAAAGGAAGGTTGTGCTTGATGGATTTACTGGAATTTTTTGAGGGTGTAACTGAAGAACAGAAAGGGTGAGTCAGTGGATGTGATGCATTTGGACTTTTAGGTTTTTGACCAGTTCCCACTAAAGATTTGTGTGCAAAATGAAAGCAGGTGGGATTGGGAGCAGCATCGTGACACGGGTCGTGAATTGGTTGGCAGACAGGGAACAAAGGGTAGGAACAAATGGATCCTTTTCGAATGGCAGGTAGTAACTACTTGGGTTCCCAAAATATGTTAATGATTTAGATGAGGGAAATAACTGCACAATCACCAGATGACAGAACATTGGTTGGGAGTGTGAGCTGCAGGAGGATAGAAGACAGAACATAAAACAGTACAGCTCAGGAACAGGCCCTTCGGCCCATCATGTTGTTCCAAACTAATTACACTAGTAATTAAACTAGTCCCGTCTGCCCACACAGTGTCCATATCCATCCATTCTCTGCACATTCATGTGCCTATCTGAGAGCCTCTTAAACACCTCTATCGTATCTGCCTCCACCACCACCCCTGGCAGCACATTCCAGGCACCCACCACTCTGTGTAAAAACCCTCTAATCCAGGCAGCATCTTGATGTCTTGCTGCAGTTGTACAGGACTTTGGTGAGGCAACGTGTTCAGTACTGTATGCATTTCTGATCTCTTGATGTGATGAAGGAACTTCTTGTTATGGAGGGAATCTACTGAAGGTTGACCAGACTGAGATGGCGGCAACTGTGTATGGAGAGGGAGAGGGATGGCTGGACTTAAGTTGCTGCAGTTTAGTAGAATGAAAGGGGATCTCACTGGTATAGAGTCCTGACTAGACTGAATGGATCAGATACAGGAAGGGTGTTCCTGCTGATGGGGAAGTTCAGAACCATCAGTGCAGAAGTTGCCCATTTTGGACTGAGATGAGGTGAAATTTCTTCACCCAAAGAGCGGTGAAAGTGTGGAATGGAGACAGCTCTTCTAAGTGAGGCTTCCAGGTAAGATTCACGTGCTCCTCCTCCAACCTTGTCTACGTCGGTGCTCCCAATGTGGCCTCCTCTACGTCAGTGAGACCAAGCGCAGACAAGCAATGGCCATCCCGAGCTCCCAGTTACATGCCATTTCAATTTCCTTTCCCATTCCCACACCGATCTGTCCATCCTCGGCATTCTCTACTGCAAGGTTGAGGCCCAACACAAACTAGATGGACAACACCTCATATTGACCTCATATGGGTAGTCTCCAAGCCAATGGCATGAACATTGAGTTTTCCAATTTTAGGAACCCTCCCCTCTGGTGGGTTCCCCCCTCACCCCCTCCCTCTCCTTCTGATCCTCCTCCGGTCCTCCCACTCCTACCCACCCCCGCCCTGTGGTTCCATCCACCCACTGTACACATAGCTCACCCACAGGCTTTCCCACCTACCCCCCACCACCCCTGGTTCCGGTCCCATCTGCCCTTCACCTCTCCCCGAATGGTTCCCATTCTCACCTCCTTTACCTCTCAGAGTCCAGCACTGGAGCCCTCTGTGTTCCTGCTTCGCTCCCTCCAGCAGCTTCACCTCCACCCTCCCCGGCCCCAGCCCCCTTCCTCTGCCTCTTATTTTCTTGCACAAAATATTTAAAAGAAAATCAGAACAATAGAACCCTTAATAATGGGGAGCTCTGATCAGTTCATAGCTGGAACCTTTGGATTTAGATGATGCTCAGAGCACTCGAATTCTTAACCCTTCCTTAGTCTTCCACAGTTTATTCCTTGTTCAGTTGCACTCTGGAATAAAGGAGTGAGCAAAGTAACGCTGACCCTTCTGTAGTTTCCATAGTATAGGCAAGCGCAGCAATATGGCCCCTCAGGTTACAGAAATCCACCCTTACGGAGTTCACAAGTCAGTACTCAAAAGTCTGAGATATGGAACAAAGTTTGCTCTTGGAATCTGTGTGTCAATTTTGATTTTATTTTCAGCTTGCACTTCTTGGCACGTGCGGAGATGACGTGGCTTCATGTTACAGAGAGTCGCGATACGGACTGCTTTCTGGGAATTCACCCGCCGGACTCGGGTGTAACTACTGTTTGGTACTGTCCTGTACAATCGGTGTTAATGCCTGGATTAAAATAGCACACTGCAGAATCTTAGACTAAAGATTTCAATTAATGTCAGTAGTTACAATACCTGTCCCATTTTGAATAGTACCTATTAAACTGCACCCACTGAAGTCCAAAAATATTGGGAATATTTTTATTAACTTTTTTGTCCAATGCAGGCATTGCTGGAAAAGTCAACAATTAATGCTCATTCATGTCTACCCTTCACCACAGCAGGTGTGGTGTAAGCGCTAATAGGCACTGAGGGAATGGGGACGTATTTCATATGATGCCATGTAATGTGGTGAGGGTCTCGAGGTGTTAGTGTTCCCCAGCATCCATTGCTTTTGTCCTTATGGTGGGGAGAGACCAGGGGTCTGGGTGTGCTGCTAAATTAAGCCAGGTTTTCTACAGAGCTGTTGTTTTTCTAGGGGCGGCACAATAGTGTAGCAGCCAGCGTGACACTGTTACAGTGCCAGCGACCCAGGTTCAATTCCGCCACTGTCTGTAAGGAGTTTGCACGTTCTCCCTGTGTCTGTGTGGGTTTCCTCCGGGTGCTCCGGTTTCCTTCCACATTCCAAAGACATACGGGTTAGGAAGTTGTGGGCACACTATGATGGTGCCGGAAGTGTGGTAACACTTACAGGCTGACCCCAGCACATTCTCAGTAATGCAAAAAGACACATTTCACTGCATGTTTCAATTTACATGTGAAAAATAAATAAATATCTTATCTACAGATAGTACCCTGCCATCAGGGTACATTGGTAATGGAGATAGTTAATGCTCAGGAAGGTACGTGGGGCACCGAGCCTCTCAGGTGTTGTTGGGGCTGCACTCAATCGAGTAAGTTGAGAGTATCCCATCACGCTCCTGATCTGTACCCTGTAAGTTGTACAAAAGGTTCAGGGAGTCAGGGGGAATTTGTCAGGATATCCAGCAGCAACCAAGCTGTAAACACAGCACCTTTGTGGCTGATTCAGTTCCATTTCCAGCTGAGGATGACCCCAGGATGTTGTTAGCGAGGGAAGGCTGTTGAAAGTCAGGATGATGTGATTAGATTTTCTCTCGGTGGAGCTGGTCCTTGTTTGTTAATAATGTCACCTGGTGTCTATGAACCCATGTCTACCCGCCTCCCAGATCTTGCTGAAGCAAACACAGACCATTTTATTTTCTGATGACAGGTGAATGGAACTGAACATTACACAATCGTCAGCAACTATGTTTATGACATTAGTCTGAACAGAACATAATTGATGATGCAGCTGGGTCAAGGACGGTAACATCAGTGAGTTATAGAGCACAGGAAAAGGCCCTTCAGCCCACTATGTCCATGCTGACCATCAGGTACCCACCTACTCGGATGCCATCCACCAGCACTTGGTCTGTAACCTTCTGTACCTTGACAATTCAAGTGCTCATCTAGATACTTAAACCATAGAACCATAGAACACTACAGCACAGAGAACAGGCCATTCAGCCCTTCTAGTCTGTGCCAAAACTTTATTCCGCTAGTCCCATTTACCTGCACTTGGTCCATAACCCTCCAGACCTCTCCCCTCCATGAATCTATCCAATTTATTCTTAAAACTTAAGAGTGAGCCCACATTTACCATGTCAGATGGCAGGTCGTTCCACACTCCCACCACTCTCTGGGTGAAGAAGTTCCCCCTAATGTTCCCCCTAAACTTTTCCCCTTTCACCCTAAAGCCATGTCCTCTCGTACTTATCTCTCCTAAGCTAGGTGGAAAGAGCCTACTCACATTAACTCTGTCTATGCCCCTCATAATTTTGTAAACCTCTATCAAATCTCCCCTCATTCTTCTGCGCTCCAAGGAATAAAGTCCTAACCTGTTCAATCTTTCCCTGTGACTCAACTCCTGAAGACCCAGCAACATTCTAGTAAATCTCCTCTGCACTCTTTCAATCTTACTGATATCCTTCCTATAGTTAGGTGACCAGAACTGCACACAATACTCCAAATTTGGCCTCACCAATGACTTATACAACTTCACCATAACATCCCAACTCCTATACTCAATACTTTGATTTATGAATGCCAGGATGCCAAAAGCCTTCTTTACAACCCTGTCTACCTGTGACGCCACTTTCAGGGAATTATGTATCTGAACTCCCAGATCCCTTTGTTCCTCCGCACTCCTCAGTGCCCTACCATTTACTGTGTATGTCCTACCTTGATTTGTCCTTCCAAAATGCAACACCTCACACTTGTCTACATTAAATTCCATCTGCCATTTTCTGGCCCATTTTTCCAGTTGGTTCAGATCCTTCTGCAAGCTTTGAAAGCCTTCTTCACTGTCCACTGCGCCTCCAATCTTAGTGTCATCAGCAAACTTGCTGATCCAATTTACCACATTATCATCTAGATCATTGATATGGACAACAAACAACAATGGCCCCAGCACTGATCCCTGAGGCACACCACTAGTCACAGGCCTCCAGTCTGAGAAACAATCATCCACTACCACTCTGTCTTCTCCCACACAGCCAATTTCAAATTCAGTTTACAACCTCTCCATGGATACCTAGTGACTGAACCTTCTGAACTAACCTCCCATGTGGGACCTTGTCAAAGGCCTTACTAAAGTCCATGTAGACAACATTCACCACCTTTCCTTCATCTACTTTCTTGGTAACCTCCTCAAAAAACTCTACAAGATTTGTTAAACACGATCTACCACGCACAAAGCCATGCTGACTATCCTTAATCAGTCTCTGGCTGTACTTCTTCAATGTTGTGAGGGACTCTGCCTCCACCATCCACTCAGGTAGTGTGTTCCAGATTCCAACCATCTTCTGGATAAAATATTCCTTCTCGGCTCCCACTGAGCCTCTTACCCCTTAACCTAGTCCTCTAGTTTTCCCATCTTCTGTGATTATCAGTGAGTAAGTACTGTCCGATGGCACTGTCAACAACATCTCCTGTCTCTCTGCTGGTGACTGTGAGTAGATTGATGGAGCAGTATTGATGGATTCAACCAGCCCTGTATTTGTAGCCAGGACATTCATAGGTGATTATACACCTTGTAGACACGTTGTGGTAACTGTACTACAACAATCTGAACTATAGATGAGGATAGTTTTGCACTGTAAGTCTTCAGTGCTGTGGCTGTGAGCTGTGTTGTGCTGTGGCGTGTTTCCAAATCCCTTGCCCTTTGGTATTTGTTGGATATACAAGGTTACAGATTATGGTGCGGTACAGATCAGCTGCTGTTGGTTGTGACAGATTTAAGCTGCTCTTTCCTGAATCTGTCCCGTTTATCATGCTAGCAGTTCCTCACAACATGGTGAAGAATTACCCACTGTGAATAATGAACTACACGTCCACAGTGACTGTGCAATAGTTTACTATCACTGTTGTAAACTGTACACATCTGTGATAAGTAAAATGGTGAGGGTGAAGTCAAGAACGTTTTGTTTGGTTCTTTCAACACTTGCTTCAAAAACACTGTGGCAGTAAAGCCCTTCAGAATTCATCGTTCTGTGAATGGGCAGGAGTGTCCAAAGTGCAGCTGGAGTTAGAGTGCTCAGTGCTGTCAGTAGGTGTGACGTGCATCTCTCCAGAGAGCTCATTGCTGAGCAGAATCAAGGATCCTTACATGGGGGACAGTGGTCTGGCCCTGGGTGCAGGTGAGGGGTTCTTTCAGTGAGACCCTGGGACCAACAGTGGTCTCTTCATACACGTCAAATCACCTGATCTCCCAGGCTGTGACAGCAATGCAAGGTTCAGCTCTGTCACTGTCAGGTTGTCCATTAGGGAATTGAATTCATTTTGGAGAGCTGAAGACTTCAAACCCAGCGTTGACCTCACCACCTTCCAAACATCATTAACCCCACTTTCAGAGGCACTGACAGCCTTCTGTCAGCACCTCAAAGCACCAACACTGTCTGCACAAAACCTTCCAAATTAATTGACTGGATAAGTAGCCAATGCAGCATCCTCTCCCAGACCAACGTCACCATCTTCGCGGCTGTAATTATGTTCAATTGACTCCTTGGGAGGGCCACCACTACCTATTCAGAAATTCCAGTGGTTTAGTATCTGATTCACCAAGTAATCAAGGAGGAGGAGGTCCTGGGGCTCTTGAAGAACATTAAGGTGGATAAGTCCTCAGGGCCTGATGGGATAAGCCAAATCTGAACCCAAGCAGCTAAGTCACTGTGGATCCCATGCATCACAATCTTCTGAATGAGCCTCCCACGAGGGACTTTGTCAAATGTTTTACTAAAACCCCAGCAGACAACATCCACAGCTCTACCTTCACCAATTGCCTTCGTCACCTCCTCAAAAACTCAATCAAGTTAGTAAGATATGACCTGCCCCACATAAAGCCATGCTGACCATCCCTAAATAGGCCATGGTTTTCCAAATGCTCATAAATCCTATCCTGAGAATCCTTTCCAATAGCTACCCTACCCCTGACACGAGACTCACCAGTCTATAATTTTCAGGATTATCCCTGTTTCCCTTCTGGAGCAAAGGAACAAAATTAGCTATTCACCAGTCCTCCGGCACCACACCTGTGACTCGAGAGGACACGAAGACCTTGGTCAAGGCCCCAGCAATCTCATCTCTCGCCTCTCTCAGTAACCTGAAACATAGAAACATAAACATAGAAAAAAAAACTACAGCACATTTCAGGCCCTTTGGCCCACAAAGCTGTGCCGAACATATCCCACCCTAGAAATTACTAGGCTTACCCACAGCCCTCTATTTTGTTCAGCTCCATGTACCTATCTAACAGACTCTTGAAAGACCCTATCATATCCGCCTCCACCACCGTTGCCGGCAGCCCATTCCACACACTCACCACTCTCTGAGTAAAAAACTTACCCCTGACACCTCCTCTGTACCTACTCCCCAGCACCTTAAACCTATGTCCTCTTGTGGCCACCATTTCAGCCCTGGGGAAAAGCCTCTGACTATCCACCCGATCAATGCCTCTCATCATCTTATACACCTCTATCAGGTCCCCCCTCATCCTCCGTCTCTCCGAGGAGAAAAGGCCAAGTTCCCTCAACCTGCTTTCATAAGGCATGTTCCGCATTCCAGGCAGCATCCTTGTAAATCTCCTCTGCACCCTCTCTATGGCTTCCACATCTTTCCTGTAATGAGGCGACCAGAACTGAGCACAATACTCCAAGTGGGGTCTGACCAGGGACCTATATAGCTGCAACAATACCTCAAGGCTCCTAAATTCAATTCCACGATTGATGAAGGACAATACACCACATGCCTTCTTAACCACAGAGTCAACCTGCACAGCCGCTTTGAGCGCCCTATGGACTCGGACCCCAAGATCCCTCTGATTCTCCACACTGCCAAGAGTCCTACCATTAATACTATAGTCCGCCAACATATTTGACCTACCAAAATGAACCACTTCACACTTATCTGGGTTGAACTGCATCTGCCACTTCTCAGCCCAACTTTGCATCCTATCTATGTCCCTCTGTAACCTCTGACAGCCCTCCAAACTATCCACAGCACCCCCAACCTTTGTGTCATCCGCAAACTTACTAACCCACCCCTCCACTTCCTCATCCAGGTCATTTATAAAAATCACAAAGAGTAAGGGTCCCAGGACAGATCCCTGAGGTACACCACTGGTCACCGACCTCCACGCAGAATATGACCCTTCAACAACCACTCTTTGCCTTCTGTGGGCCAGCCAGTTCTGAATCCACACTGCACCATGGGATCCACCTCGGATCCCATGTCTCCTCACCTTCTCCATAAGCCTTGCATGGGGTACCTTATCAAACGCCTTGCTGAAATCCATATACACGACATCTACTGCTCTCCCTTCATTGATGTGCTTAGTCACATCCTCAAAAAATTCATTCAGGCTCGTAAGGCAGGACCTGCCCTTAACAAAGCCATGCTGACTATTCCTAATCATATTATACCTCTCCAAATGTTCATAAATCCTGCCTCTCAGGATCTTCTACATCAGCTTACCAACCACCAGTCTATAATTTCCTGGGCTATCCCTACTCCCTTTCTTGAAAAAGGGAACAACATCCGCAACCCTCCAATCTTCCAGAACCTCTCCCGTCTCCATCGACGACACAAAGATCATCGTCAGAGTTTCCGCAATCTCCTCCCTCGCCTCCCACAGCAACCTGGGGTACATCTCATCCAGTCCCGGCGACTTATCTAACTTGATGCTTTCCAAAAGTTTCAGCACCACCTCTTTTCTAATATCTACATGCTCAAGCTTTTCAGGCTGCTGCAAGTCCCCACTACAATCACCCAGATCCTTTTCCGTAGTGAATACTGACGTAAAGTATTCATTAATTACCTCTGCTATTTCTTCCGGATCCATACACACTTTCCCACTGCTGCACTTGATAGGCCCTATCCTTTCACATCTTATCCTCTTGCTCTTCACATACTTGTAGAATGCCTTGGGGTTTTCCTCAATCCTGCCCGCCAAGGCCTTCTCATGTCCCCTTCTGGCTCTCCTAATCTCTTTAAGTTCCTTCCTTTTAGCCTTGTACTCCTCCAGATCTCTAACATTACCGAGCTCTCTGTAGCTTTTGTAAGCTTTTCTTTTCCTTTTGACTAGATTTATTATAGCCTTTGTACACCACGGTTCCTGTATCCTCTCGTGACTCCCCTGTCTCATCGGAAAATGTCTGTACAGAGCCCCACACAAATATCCCCTGAATATTTACCAAATTTCTTCCATACTTTTCCCAGAGAACATCTGTTCCCAATTTAATCTTCCAATTTCCTGCCTGAGAGCCTCATAATTCCCTTTACTCCAAGTAAACGCCTTTCTAGTCTGTCTGTTCCTATCTCTCTCCAGTGCTAACGTAAAGGAGATAGAATTATGATCACTATCACCAAAATGTTCACCCACTGAGAGATCTGACGCCTGACCAGGTTCATTACTCAATATCAAATCAAGCACAGCCTCTCGTCTTGTAGGTCTATCTACACACTGTGTCAAGAACCCTTCCTGAACACACCTAACAAACTCCATCCCATCTAAACCCCTCACTGTCTGGAGATGCCAATCAATGTTTGGGAAATTAAAATCCCCCATCACAACAACTCTGTTATTCTCACACCTTTCTAGGATCTGCTTCCCTACCTGCTCCTCAATAACCCTGTCACTATTGGGCGGCCTATAAAAAACACCCAGTAAAGTTTTTTGGTACACCCAGTGAAGTTTTGGGGTATATGCCATCGGATACTGGGGACTTACCCACCTTAATGTTCTTCAAGAGACCCAACACAACTACCTTCTTTGTCTCAAGATGCCCCAGCATACTAGTACGTTCCACACTGATCTCACTATCCTTCACACCTTTCTCCTCGGTAAATACCAATGTCCTAACCTCTCCCTAGTTATCCTTTTGCTCTTGATGTATGTATAGAATGCCTTGGGATTGTCTTTAATCCTACTTGCCAAGGACTTTTCATGGTCCCTCCTGGCTCCCCTAATTCCCTTCTTGAGTTCTTTTCTGGCTTCTTTATATTCCCCAAGGGCTCTGTTTGATTTTAGCTTCCTAAACCTTACACATGCTTCCTTTTTCTTCTTGACTAAATTCACCACCTCTCTCAACATCCAAGGTTCCCCTTCCTTCTCACTGGAACATCCCTGTCCTGTACTCTGTGCAGTTGATCAGAATCAAGATCAGGTTTATTATCACTGACATATGACAGGCAATGTGTTATTTTGCAACAGCAGTACAGTGCAAAGACATAAAAATCTTTAAATTACAAAATAAATAAAAAGTGCAAAAAAAGTAATAACGAGGAATGAGGTGGAGTTCATGGGTTCATGGACCGTTGAGAAATCTGATGGCGGAGGGGAAGAAGCTGTTTCTGTATCATTGAGTGTGGGTCTTCAGGCTCCTGTACCTCCTCCCTGATGGTGGTAACAAGAAGAAGGCATCTTTAGACAATCTCCACGTCAGATGTGGACATGCCCAAAAACAGCTGTTCCCAATGAACTCTCCCTAGTTCCTGCCTTGTAATTTGCCCTGCTGCAATTTAATACCATCATGGCCGGAACAGACATTGTGGGCCGAAGGGCCTGCCCCTGTGCCACACTGTACTGTGTTTCGTGTTTGTTGCTCTCTCCTCCCACTCACCCAGATCCTGGTTCTCGCAAGCCCTCTAACTCACGCAGTCCCTGTTCTCACACTCCCTCTCCACTCACCGGAGCTGGGGCCCAGTCCTCATGCTCAATTTCCACTCACCTGATTCTCTGAAAATTTATTAAAAAAATGAATTAGTGGAATACTGAGGTATTACAAGAAAAGAGAAACAGTCAACATTGCAGGTCTGAGAGGCTTCGCTAACTCTATTTCTCTTTCCACAGATAGGTTAACAAAGGCTCTCAGACTTGCAATGTTGATTGTTTCTCCATAGATGCTGCCTGACCTGCTGAGTGTTTCAGCACTTCTGGTTTTTATCTCAGATTTACAGTACCTGCAGTTTTTTTTAATCTTCAGGATAGTCTTGTGATAGAGGGAGTGCGGTGAAGGTTCATGGGGCAGTGGGTTTGTTTTATGAGGGGAGATTGAGCAGACGAGGCCTATACACATTCAAGTTTAGAAGAATATGAGGTGTTCTCATTGACAAACAAAGTTCTGAAGGGGCCGAGCAGGGGTGGAAGTTCCTCTGGGCAGCAGTCTCCAGAAGCAGCAGCCACGGTGTTAGAACAAGGTGAAGGTATTCAGGCCTGAGCTGAGAATGGTG
Organism: Pristis pectinata; assembly: GCF_009764475.1. NCBI lineage: Eukaryota > Metazoa > Chordata > Chondrichthyes > Rhinopristiformes > Pristidae > Pristis > Pristis pectinata. Next base: position 963,310 of record NC_067431.1, read on the forward strand.
AATCATAAAATGGTTACAGCACAGAAGGAGGCTATTCGACCCAACATGCTCTTGCTGGCTCTCTACCAGAGCAACTCGCTACTTCCACTCCAAGACCCATTCTCCAGGGTCTTGCAAGTTTTTCCTCACCCTATTTCCTGAACCTGACTTCTCCGTAAACATTGGAGGCGCTCGTTCAGTGCGTCGAGTCTATGCAGCTCTCTGAGCATTCCCATTCCCCCACTGATTTACCCCATCATCTGCTTTCCCTACATTTTCATCAACTCTACCGATTCTACCTCTCACCTACACACTAGAGACAATTTACAGCGGCCAATTAACCGAACAACTAGCATGTCTTTAGGACGTGAGGAGAAACCAGAGCATCCGGGGGAAACCCACGCGGTCACAGGGGGAACGTGCAAACCCCACTCTGACAGCGTCGGAGTCGGGATCGAACCTGGGTTGTCGGCACTGTGAGGGAGTAACTCTAACAGCTGCACCACTGTGGCACGTGTATGTTTATCCAATGTATAATCAAATGTACTTCACCATATATTTATCCAATTCCCTCTTGTAGACCACAATGGAACTTACAAACAGTGCCATCACACGCTCTGTAAAACAAGATTTTCCTTGTGTCCTGATGCAGGCTTTCGACCTGAAACGTCGACAACTCCTTTCCCCCCACGGCTGCTGCTCGACCCGCGGAGATCCTGCAGCAGGTTGTTTGTTGCTCCACATTCCTGCAGCTGGAGTCGCTGGTCTCTCCATTTCCCTTGTGTCATCTTTATTCGCCTCCCTGTGATCTTATACCCGTGATCTCAATAGTGGCCGTTTTAATCACATGCCATGTACAGTGGAACCTTGGGGTGCAAGCCCAGAGGTCCCTGAAAGTGGCAACGCATGGTCATAGGGTGGTAAATAAGGCTTGCCTTCATTGGTCGGGGCATTGAGTGTGACAATTGGGAAGTCACGTTGTAGCTGTATAAGACAATGGTTGGGCCACATTTGGGGTGTTGTGTGCAGTTCTGGTCATCATATTATAAGATAAGATCTTTATTAGTCACATGTACATCGAAACACACAGTGAAATGCATTTTTTTTGCGTAGAGTGTTCTGGGGGCAGCCCACAAGTGTCACCACGCTTCCGGCGCCAACATAGCATGCCCACAACTTCCTAACCTGTACGTCTTTGGAATGTGGGAGGAAACCGGAGCACCCGGAGGAAACCCACGCAGACACGGGGAGAACGTACAAACTCCTTACAGACAGCAGCAAGAATTGGACCCGGGTCACTGGCGCTGTAAAGCGTTACGCTAACCACTGTACTACTGCGCCTGGAGCTTTGGAGAGGGCGCAGAAGAGATTCACCAGGATATGGCCTAGATTGGAGTGTATGAGCTGTAAAGAGAGATTGGATAAACTTGGGTTGTTTTCTCTGGAGCACAGAGGCTGAGGAGACCTGATAGTTTATAAGATTACAAGAGGCTTAGGTAGGATAGTTAGCTGGTATCTTTCTCCCAGGGTCATAACGTCTAATACTGGAGGGCATGCGTTTAAGGTGAGAGGGGGTAAGTTCAAAGGAGATTTATCATTGTACTAAATTGTATTGTGAGGCTTTCCTCCTGGTTTTCTCTGACAAGCCGAAGACATGCCGGTAGGTTAATGAACCACAGGAAATGACTCCAGGTGTAGATGACAACACAAGAAAGCAGCAGCGGGAGAAAGCTGCTCAGCTCCTCAACCCTGCCCTGCCATCAGCGTGATCACGGCTGACCTACTCCTGGCTCCTCTCTGCCAAATCCCCACAGCTCTCAATACCTGATCTTTCAAAACCATCTACCTCCCCTTTAGCTACTTCCAGTGGTCCACCTCCACAACCCCTCAGAATTCAGCACCCTCACCAAGAAGAAATTCCTGCACACCCAAGTTTTAAATGACCATCTCTTTATTTTGGCTCTAAGTCCCCTTGTTCGGGACTACCACTAGTGGGAACATCTCAACATTCCCTGTCATGCTTCCTGAGGATCTTATATATTTCAAAATGACTATCCCTCATTTTTCAAAGAATACATAGAACATGGACCAATACAGCACAGGAACAGGCCCTTCGGCCCACAATGTTGTACCAAACTAATTAAGCTAATGAAACCTAGTCCCTTCTGCCTACACGATGTCCATATCCCCCCATTCTCTGCACATCCATGTGCCAATCTAAGAGCCTCTTAAATGCCTCTATCCTATCTGCCTCCACCCCCACCTCTGGCAGCACATTCCAGGCACCCATCTCTTTCTGTGTAAAAGACTTGCCCCACACATCTCCTTTGAACTTACTCCGTCTCACCCTAAATGCATGTCTTCTAGTATTAGACATTTCAACCCCAGGAAAAAGATACTGGCTGTATATCTGTGCCTCTCATAATTTTATAAACTTTTATGTCTCCCATTAGCCTCCACCGCTCCAGAGAAAACTCAACTTTGTCCAACCTCTCCTTATGGCTCATGCCCTCTAATCCAGGCAGCATCCTGGTAAACCTCTTCTGCGCCCTCTCCAAAGCCTCCACATCCTTCCTATAATGGAGAGACCACGACTGAATGCAATACTCCAAATGCAACCAAACCAGAGTTTTATAAAGCTGCAACATAACTTCCTGACTCTTGAACTCAATGCCTCGACTAATAAAGGCAAGCATGCCGGTTCAAAATAGAATCCCAGACCAGCCATCAGTTATGGCAGGGCTTACATGCTATTACAGGCTACAAAACAAAGTCAGGCTGCATAATTAACAACAGCGCATCCCTTCCTGATGAGCTTAACACATCCTATGCATGTTTTGAACATAAGGGAAGGGGATTTTCACCACCCACACCGACAGCCTCCAATGCCACTGAACCTGTGGTCACTGTCGAGGACATAAGATCAGTCTTCCGGAGAGTCAACCTGAGGAAAGCATCTGGCCCGGATGGTGTCTCTGGTTGAGTGCTCAGATCTTGTGCTGATCAGCTGGCAGAGGTATTTGCAGACATATTTAACCTCTCCCTGCTTCAATCCCAGGTTTCCACCTGTTTTAAAAAGACCACTATCATTCCAGTACCGAAGAAAATGACTACTGAAAATGGCTCTGACATCCATCATCATGAAGTACTTTGAGACACTGGTCAGGAAAGGGGACAGTGCACATGCACCTGTCTACATCAATGGTGCTGAGGTCGAGAGGCTCGAGAGCTTCAAGTTCCTAGGAGTGAACATCACCAATAGCCTGTCCTGGTCCAACCATGTAGATGCCATGGCCAAAAAAGCTCACCAGCGCCTCGACTTCCTCAGAAGGCTAAAGAAATTTGGCATGTCCCCTTTGACATTCACCAGCTTTTATCAATGCACCATAGAAAGCATCCTATCTGCATGCATCACGGCTCGGTACGGCAACTGCTCTGCCCAGGACCACAAGAAACTGCAGAGAGTTGTGGAAACAGCCCAGCGCATCACGGACACCAGCCTCCCCTCCAAGGACCCTGTCTTTACCTCTTGCTGCCTTGGTGAAGCAGCCACCATAATCAAAGACCCCACCCACCCGGGTAATTCTCTCCTCTCCTCTCCCATCAGGCAGAAGATACAGGAGTCTGAGGGCATGTACCACCAGGCTCAAGGACAGCTTCTATCCCACTGTGATAAGACTATTGAATAGTTCCCTTATATGATGAGATGGACTCTTGACCTCACAATCTACCTTGTTGTGACCTTGCACCTTATTGTCCACCTGCAATGCACTTCCCTGTAGCTGTGACACTTTACTCTATACTCTGTTATTGTTTTTGCCTGTACTACCTCAATGCACTCTATACTAACTGAACGTATCTGCACTGTGTAATGAATTGATCTGTATGATTGGCATGCAAGACACGTCTTTCACCAATACCAATAACAATAATAAACCAATACACCTTCTTTACCACCCTATCAATTTGTGCAGCCACTTTCAGGGAGTTATGGACTTGGACCCCAAGATCCCGCTGTGCATCAACACTGTTAAGGTTCCTGCCATTAACTGTGTACTGTCCCTTTACATTTGATCTCCCAAGATGCGACACCTCACACTTGGTCGGATTAAACTCCATCTGCCATTTCTCCACCCATATCTGCAACTGATCTATATCCCGCTGTATCCTTTGGTGATCTGCTACAATATCCACAACACCACCAATCTTTATGTCATCAGCAAACTTTCTAATTCACCCATTCACATTTTCATCCAAGTCATTTACAGTATATGCTCATCACAAACAGCAGAGGTCCCAGTACAGATCCCTGCAGGGCACCACTAGTCACGGAACTCCAGCCAGAATAAATCCCATCGACCGCTCCAAAGAAAACAACCCAAGTTTTTCCAACCTCTCCTTTTAGCACATACCCTCTGTCTTCTACAGGCAAGCCAATTCTGAATCCAAACAGCCAAGTCACCATGGATCCCATGCATCTAAAACTTCTGCACAAGCCGACCATGAGAGATCTTGTCAAACGCCTTACGAATATCCATGTAGACAACATCCACAGTTCTACCTTCATCAATCACCTCCTCGAAAAACTCAATCAAGTTAGTAAAACATGATTTGCCCCGCACAAAGCCACGCTGACTGTCCCTAATTAGGCCATGGTTTTCCAAGTGTTCATAAATCCTATTCCTAAGAATCCTCTCCAATAGCTTCCTTACCACCGATGTGAGACTCATCGGTCTATAATTTCCAGAATTATTCTCATTTCCCTTCTTGAACAAAGGAACATCAGCTAGTCCGGGACCTCACCTGTCACTAGAGAAGACACAAAGATCTTGGTCAAGCCCTCAGCAATCTCGTCTCTTGCCTCTCTCAGTAACCTGGGGTATATCCCATCAGGGCCTCAGGACTTATCCACCTTAACGTTCTTGAGACCCAAGATTACCTCCTTTTTCTCAAAATGCTCCAGCATATTAGCGCACTCTACACTGACCTCACTACCCTCCACATCCTTCTCCTTGGTAAATACCAACACAAAGTACTCATTTAGGACCTCACCCACATCCTTTGCCTCCAAGCACGTTCCCTCCTTTATCCTCAAGTAGTCCTACCCTCTTCCTAGTTATCCTCTTGCTCTTGATGTACGTAAAGAATATAGATCCAATTTCTTTAACCTTTCATGATAGGATAACCCACACATCCCAGGAATTAGCCTGGTGTCAGTAGGTGTCTACAAGCATGCGAGAGAGAATAGGTTCCGGGGGAAAATCAGAGTGATGGGAAAGCTCCAGCCCCGGTATAAGTTTGATGGGCTGAATGGTCACCCTTATGCTGTTTCAAAATAATTGAAAAAACTGGGAAATCATATGGAGATGGTTCTCACATATTCACTGGGAAGTGTATACCTGGTCAAAGGTAACATCTGAGAATTTGTACAAATGCTGGAAGAAAATGATCAGGGTGAATTACTTCTGGTTGAAGATTAACGGCAGCAGCAAGGTAGTGTAATTCATTCAACGCACCAGAGGTGCGACAGAACTTAAATAATGTATTGCTCAGTTTAGTGTCTGTTCAATTCTCCTTGGAGCCATTTCAACGAGTCTGTGGATAGGCCTTTGAGGGTTGAGGGTAAGACAGAGTTACTTGTCTATCCTCTGATCTCTGTGCCTAGCCATCACAGTAACTTCTTCACGGTGGACAGACTCACTTCCTTTACTGCATGCAGTGCTGTAAGAGAATGTCAAGAATTGTTTGCAATATTTGAAATACCAGTCATGCTGCTATTGGTGACAGATGAGATGTGCATTGGCATAATTTAGTGTGTGCCAATGCGTGGAAATTAAAACACACGGTGTTACCTCACTATCCCAAGGCCAATGGCAAAGCTGAGCCACAGTTACATGGCAGGCCCTCCGTGCACCGTCCAGTTTTATTCTCCTCATAAATTCCCCCCAGATCCTACCACAAACCCACACACTCAGGCAATTTACAGTGACAAATTAACCTACCCATCTGCACATCTTCGGGATGTGGGAGGAAACCAGAGCACTTGGAGGAAACCCACACAGTCACAGGAAGAACATGGAAACTCCACAAAGTGTGTCAGGATTGGACCCAGGCCACTGGAGTTGAGAGGCAGCAACAACACTGCTTTTCAATGAATCCTCACAAGATCCAACAAGTCCGTGCCTAGTTACATAGCTGGGTGTAAGACTGAGTGATGGCGCAGGTACGTGCCCTGCACAGGGAATAGGTGACCTGGTGTTAGGCTGTATGGTAGGAACACTGATAACTAGAGCACAGGCTGCTGCTGCAGTGATTGTTACAACAGGATGATGCAGCCCACTGGTGAGGTGGGCTGAGGAGCTGCAACACCTGCAGGGTGATGGGCTCCAGAACTTACAATGTCAGACGGAACACTGCACTACACGAAACAGTCGGTTTATGCAGATGAGCTTGTAAGTGGAACTCCTGGGATTCAGAACTTTCCCAAAACATTGGTCTGCGATGGGCTCTGGAATGTTCAGTCTGCTGAGCAACAGACAACTGCTGTGGTATCGAAACTCTAGGCAGTTGAGCACCAGCAACTGACACTTGATTCTGGACTGTGAGTTGGCATCAGGCCTCCATTGTGACTGACAGACCATGTGTTTGCTTTCAAGGAGGACTGCTCATGATTGTGGGTTTAGTTTGGTTAGATTGCAGGGTGTTCCTGTTTGTATCTTAGGCTTGAAGTCCACTTGTTTTAAGATGTGACCAAAATGACAAGTTTGTTCACCAAACCATCGGTACAACATTAGTCAGGTGTTCTCTAACTTCCTCTCCCTTGTCTTCCTCCTCTACGTTTGATCCAATAGATCAGCTGCTTCAAGCAGCCTCTGCATTTGGAGCAAGTTGACATATTATATTCTAAATAAAACTAATATTTATATTCTAAATATCCTTCATAACAACTTATGGCTATGTTTTTCAAGATGTATCCACACAGCTCAGGGCCACATGAGTTGATACAAGTCCAGACCAGTTAAAATCCCCCTCATTAACCCCAACAATGCACGAGCTCACCAAAGTAAATAAAACTCTATAACACGGGCAAATGGGACTAGCTTAGATGGGCATCTTGGTCAGCGTGGACCGGTTGGGCCAAAGGGCCTGCTTCTGTGCTGTATGACTGACTCGATAAATAGGACGAATCTCAAGTAAGACAAGGTACATTCACTTCCAGTTTATTTTCAGTAGAAAATTTTGCGTATAAAAACACTGCTGAGCAAGACAGTATCGGTACAACACTATCAGTAAAACACTGACCCTCCAGTGGGAAAGCAGACAGAAGTTAAAACAGCAGCACATACATCAGGAAGACACTCTTCTGCCTCCATCTCTTTCACAGGAATCCACAAACACTGATCAGCACTTGGCAAGGGCCGACTGAATCAGCTCTGCTCGACTAAGATCTTTTGGAACAAAGCTCAGTGGCTGTGTGTGGTGTCACATGACTCAAACTTCATGAATACCACAAAGAAAACCCTTGTTGCATTCAAACCATTGTATTGCCAACTGGTCACCTTGACCTGATTGTGAACTGAAAACTCCTGCTAACTTAAACCTCGACATTTGCTTTTGTTCTGAATTTTTCCTTCATGCTTGAAATTTGACATCAAAAGGTCAGAGAAGCAAACTTCATCTCAAGGCCTGACTGAGGTCAGCTCACCACAGCCCCCCCAGGGAGGCAGAACTCCAGCAGGGGTGCAGAACGGGGTGCTCACCCCAGGTCAGTGGGCCTGCCTTGTACCCGCACGAAGCCACTTATGTTTTGAGCAGAAAGAGTAATTCCTTAGTTAATATGTGCTGGGAGTAACACCAAGGTCAGCCTCTCGCAATCATTGAACAGACCAAATAAACTAGAACAGAATTTAAAAACCTTTGTGTCACATTATGTATACATCACAGAATAAAAGCACTCACAATCTACTGATAGTTTGAAAGGTTCTGAGAGTCACTGAGAGATCATGGTGAATACCAATGGCCATGCATTTAGCCCTGAAAACATCATTCTGGCTCCCAGCAGGTTCAGTAATGTTGAATTCAATACAAAACTGGAACAGTTACTTTCCTTCACAGAATTTTATAAAGTGAATTGAAACTAAAAGGCATGCTTTGAGCAACCAACCTGCTCCTAGCCCAGTCTGACCAACCTTCAGTCCATCTGTGGGGGGAGGGGAGGGAGTGAGGGTTATCTGGAGTGTTCCAGCTCATTGTACTAATCCCCTCATCCATACACCCCCAAGCATTTACTGGTTCAGTACGATGAGAAATGACCAGTCACCCCACAGAATATCTTCACTGATGGAATTGATTTCATGAAATTTTATACATTATCTACAAGTTGGGAGAGTCTCAGTAGCAGGAACCAATGATACAAGTGAAAGTGTGCTCCAAGCTTCAGTTCTCCAGGATGGAACAATTTATCTGATACACCCAGGCTAGAACGACATACACATTAATGCGCTACACTCCAGAGTGTTGTGTGATCCACTGGCGATAGTTTGACACCTTGGTATAGACTCCTGGTTTATTCTTCCTGGCACAGCCATCTCCCCAGCTGACAATCCCAGCAAGGAATACTTTCCCATTTTCCTCCACGCTGGACATGGGACCTCCAGAGTCACCCTGAAACCAAAGAGTAAAACTGTCAGCACCAGCAGAATAGGCTTGGATATGAGCACTCACACCAAACACAGCCATCAGTGCAGCGTGCGACTCCCTGCACTGGGAGGTTTGCCCTCTGCCATGATTTAATCTTGATCAAACCAAGAGTTAAGTGTCTGTCTGTAGGCACCTGTAACCCCACATCCAGAGTTCCACGATGCAGCTGCAACTAACAAGAACCAAGTGCAACAGGATTTCCCCAGTGGCCCAGCTGGCAGAACAAGCAAACTCCCAAACCCCACAACCTGCAGCTCCCAACCTCCTCCCCCACTGATCCCTCCCCACAGCCCCATCTCACTGCCCATCTGCAGAGTCCACTGGGAACTGAGGCCCCATGGCCTTCCAGGACCAACCCCGACCCCATCCCAGCCCGGCTCCCGGCCCCATCCCAGCCCGGCTCCCAACCTCACCCACCAACACTGGACCTGGTCATTCCTCACCTGCTGTCCCCAGCCCGCCCCTCATCCATACACCGCAGCCTGCGAACTTCGATCCGAGACCCCTGACCCACAGAACCAATCCAAGCCACTGTACTCTCTCCCCCGTGTAGCCAGCTCCAAATCCTCACCCCTCAGCCTGACATCAGCAGCACTCCCTTGCTGTTATACACATTCATGTCATGTCATGTCATGTAAATTTGCAAATGGCACAAAAATGGATGTCGTTGATCGTGTAGAGGGTCTGATGTTGATCGGTTGGGCAGACGGTGGAAAATGGAATTTAACCCAGATAACAGAGTCACACAGCGCAGAAACAGGCCCTTCGGCCCAACTCGTCTATGCCAACCAGGATGCCCATCTGGTCCCGTTTGCCCGTGTTTAACCTTCCCTATCCATGTACCTGTCCAAGTGCCTTTTAAATGTTATTATTGGACCCGCCTCAACCACTTCCTCCGGCAGCTCGTTCCACATACAGACGACCGTTGGGTGAAAAAGTTACACTTAGGTTCCTATTAAATTTCTCACCTTAAACCTACGCCCTCCAGTTCTTGATTCCCCAACCCCGGGAAAAGGACTATAAGCATTCACCCTGTGCGGCTCATGGTTTTCTACACCGCTATAAGGTCACCCTTCAGTTTCATACACTCCACGGAATAGAACGTAGAACAGTACAACTCAGGAACAGGCCCTTCAGCCCACAATGTAGTGCCAAACTAATTAGACTAGTAATTAAACATCTACTAAACTAGTCCCCTCTGTCTACATATCCATATCCCTCCATTCTCTGCACATTCAAGTACCAACCTAAGAGCCTCTTAAATGCTTCTATCGTATCTGCCTCCACCACCACCCCTGGCAGCACATTCCAGGCATCCACCACTCTCTGTGTAAAAAAAAAACCTGCCCTGCACATTTCCTTTGAACTTCCCTCCTCTCACCTTAAATGCATGCCCTCCAGTATTAGGCATTTCGACCCTGAGAAAAAGATACCGGCTGCCTACTCTATGCCCCTCAGGCTTATAAACTTCTATCAGGTCTCCTCTCAGCCTCCGCTGCTCCAGAGAAAACTATCCAACCTCTCCTATAGCACATGCCCTCTAATTCAGGCAGCATCCTGGTAAACCTCTTCTGCGCCCTCCACATCCTTCCTGTAATGGGACGACCAGAACTGAATGCAGCCAAACCAGAGTTTTATATAGCTGCCATGTAACTTTCTGACTCTTGAACTCAATGCCTCGACTAATAAAGGCAAGCAAGCCATACGCCTTCTTTACCACCCGATCAACCTGTGCAGCCACTTTCAGGGAGCTATGGACTTGGACCCCAAGATCCCTCTGTTCATCAACACTGTTAAGGTTCCTGCCATTAACTGTGTACTTTCCCTTTACATTTGATCTCCCAAAGTGCAACACCTCACACTTGGCCGGATTAAACTCCATCTGCCGTTTCTCCGCCCATATCTGCAACTGATCTATATCCCACTGTATCATTAGGCAATCTTCTACACTATCCATGACGCCACCAATCTTTGTGTCGTCCGCGAACTTACTCACCCACCCAACCACATTTTCATCCAAATCATTTAAATATATATGACAAACAGTACAGATCCCTGTGGAACACCACTGGTCACAGACCTCTATCCAGAATGAAACCCATCCACCACTACCCTGTCTTCAATGGGTAAGCCAATTTGGGATCCAATCAGCCAAGCCACCATAGATTTCATGTATCCTAATCTTCTGGATGAGCCTCCCACGAAGGAGCTGGTCAAACGCCTTACTAAAATCCATGCAGACAACACACACAGCTCTACCTTCAAACACCTTCGTTACCTCCTCAAAAAACTCAATCAGGTTAGTAAGACATGACCTGCCCCACACAAAGCCACACTGATGGTCAGATGCTCATAAACCCTATTTCTAAGAACCCTCTCCATTAGTTTCCTTACCACTGACAGAAGACTCACTGGTCTATAGTTTCCAGGAACAAAGGAACAACATTAGCTACCTGCCAGTTCTCCAGCACCACACCTGTGGCTGGAGAGGACACGAAGATCTTGGTCAAGGCCCCAACAATCTCATCTCTCGTCTCTCTCGATAACCTGGGGTATATCCCATCAGGCACTGGGAATTTATATACCTCAGTGTCTTTCAAGAGACCCAACACCAGCTCTTTCCTAATCTCAAAATCCCCCAGCATTTTAGCACGCTCCACTTTGATCTCACTGGCCTCTACGTCCTTCTCCTCAGTAAATACCAATGCAAAGTACTCCTTTATGATCTCGCCCACACCCTCTGCCTCTAAGCTCATGTTTCCCTCTTACATCCTTAAAGTCCATGTAGACAACACCCACAGCTCTACCTTCATCGATCACCTTCGTCACCTCCTCAAAAATCTCAGTCAAGTTGCAGTCACGCTGACTCTCCCTGATTAGGTCATGGCTTCCCAAATGCTCATAAATTCTATTCCCAAGAACCCTCTCCAATAGCTTCCCTACCACTGATGTGAGATTCACCAGTCTATAGTTTCCAGGATTTTCCCTTCTTAAACAACAGAACAACATTAGCTACTCACCAGTCCTCCAGGACCTTGCCTGAAGCTGGAGAGGACATGAAGACCTTGGTCAAGGCCCCAGCAATCTCATCACTCACCTCTCTCCATCAGGCCCTGGGAATTTAGCCACCTCAATGTTCTTCAGGAGAGCCAACACTACTCTATCTGGAAATGCCCCAGCATACCAGCATGCTCCACACTGACCTTGCTCTCCTCCACATCCTTCTCCTTGGTTACACCAACACAAAGTACTCATTTAGTACTCATTCAATCACCCACATCCTCCACCTCCAAAGCACATGTTCCCTCCTTTATCCTTGAGCAGTCCCACCCTCTCTCTAGTTATCCTCTTGCTCTTAAAGCAGGTGTAGAATGCCTTGGGATTCTCTTTAATCCTACTTGCCAAGGACTTTTCATGGCCCCTCCTGGCTCTCCTGATTCCCTTCTTGAGTTCTATTCCAGCTTCTTTATAATCCACAAGATCCCTGTTTGATTTTAGCTTCCTAAACCTTACACATGTTTCCTTTTCTTCTTGACTAAATTCACCAGCTCTCTCATCATCCAAGGTTCCCTTACCCTGGCATCCTTGTCCTTCCATCTTACTGGAACATCCCTGTCCTCTACTCTGTGCAGTTGGTCTTTAAACACCCTCCACATGTCAGATGTGGACTTGCCCAAAAACAGCTGGTCCCAATTAACCCTCCCTGGTTCCTGCCCTGCCCAACCTCTCCCTATAACCCAGTCCTTCAACATCCATGCAGGTCTTTTCTGTACTCTTTTCAGTTTAACGGCATCTCTCCTACAGCAGGGTGACCAAAACTGAACAGATAAGTGTGAGGTGATGCGTTTTAGGGGGCCTTATAAATATGGGACATATACCATGGGGAACACTGAGGAACAAAGAAACCTTGGTGTACAAGTGGCAGCACAGGTAAATAGGGTGGAGGTGGTGGCATATGGGATACCTGTCTTCTATAGCCAGGGCAGAGAGTATATGAGCAGGGAGGTCTTAATGCAACTTTATACAACAGTGGTTAAGCCAAGCTGGAGGACTGCATGCGGTTCTGGTTGCCACAGTATAGAAAGGATGTGACTGCACTGAGAGGGTGTGGGGGTGGCGGTGGGATTCACAAGGATGTTGTGTGGGATGGAGCGTTTCAGTTATGAGAAGAGACTGAATGGGCTAGGTTTGTTTTCCTTGGAGCAGAGCAGGTGAAGGAATGACCTAAAGAGGTGTACTAAATGATTCATGGTGTAGATAGTACAGCTGGATGGGATGTTGGTGAGGCAGCATTTGTGTGCAGTTCTGGTCACCATACTATGTGAAGGAGGTGATTAAGCTGGAGAGGATGCAATAAAGATTGACAAGAACGTTGCTGGGTCTGGAGGGTTGAGTTATAAGGAGAGACTGGAGAGGCTGGGACTGTTCTCCCTGGATCGAAGGAGGCTGAGGGCCGACCTGATAGAGGGGCATAGACAAGGTGGATGGTCACTGTCTTTTCCCTAAGGTAGGGGAGTCCAAAACTAGAAGGCAGAGGTTTAAGGTAAGAGGGAAGAGATTTAAAAGGGGATCAAAGAGGCAAGTTTTTCCACACAGAGGGTGGTGGGGATATGGAATGAGCTGCCAGAGGAGGAGTAGATGCAGGTACAATTACAACATTTGAAAGACATTTGGACAGGTTCATAGATAGGAAGGGTTTAGAGCGATATGGGCCAAACGCAGGTAAAGGGACCTGGCCAGGAAGACACCTTGTTCATCATGGTCAAGTTGGTCTGAAGGGCCTGTTTCCGTGTTGTGTGTCTCTGAATCTAGATGGGGTAGATAGTGAGAAACTTCTCCCCATTGCAGTGTGTCCAAGAACAGAGGGCAAAGGTTCAAGGTGAGGAGTAACAGATTTAGAGGGGATCTGAGAAATCAGAGGATGGAGAAGCCGGTGGAGACAGAAATCACAACTGTTAGATACTCCCACAGCGAGCAGGTACTCCCATCGCATCAAGCGCTTGTATCACCAAGGCTACGGACTAAGTGCTGGTAAATGGGATTAGGAGAAGTAGGACTTGATGGTCAGCACAGACTCGATGGGTTGAAGGGCCTGTTTCTGTGTTGTACGATTCTGAGAGTCCACAGGGAAGTCAGAAAGAATCTCCAGCTGCAAGTTCCTAATTTTTAGTTCCAGATTTTGAGTATTGTGTTTTAATAAGTTTTAGATTAACTGAACAAGAGGAAAGGATAAATTGAGCAAAATTGAAATAAAGTGTAGAAATTAATCGTATTTGAGATGATGACAAAGTAGGGGGAGAGATTCAGCCACCTCAGCCTCCTCTGTGCCCATGTTACAGAGGTACTCGCTGCTTATTCACAATCTTTTGTCAAACTGTAGAACATCACTGGAGGTGAATCAGTCTGCAGAGGACACAGGTAAGGGCAGGTGAGGGGTCCAGGATGGGAAACAGGCAGGCAAGAGCCAGGTGACAGGGATATGCAAGGGGCAAGGGAAGGTGAGGGGAGGATGAAGGAACACAGGGCAAGACATTTCTTCACTCAGAGGTTGTGAAGTTCTCCCCACAGCGAGAAGTCACTGAATGTATCCAAGGATGAGACAGATCTCTAATCTCAAAACGAATCAGTGGGCATGAGGAGAGGTCAGGAATATGCTACTGATACAGAGGATCAGCCATAATTGTTCTGAACTACAGAGCAGGCTTGAAGGGCCCAATGGCCAATAGTCTTATTTCACTGTGTCTATGTGGGCGGGTGGGAGGGGGAAAGAGAAAGACCAAAGGTGGGGGAAAGAGAGAGCACAGGGCTGGGCCGAGGGGGTCAAGAGGGTTGGGATGAGGGGGAAAGGGTATTTCTAAACCTACTTTGAGAGCCATTGTGTTTGAATTTACTGAGCAACTGAACCTCCACTGCCCTCCTGGGAAGGGAATTTCAAAGGCTCATCACCTGTCTGGGATGATGCAGATGCTGGAATTTCGACATGAAAACAGAAAATGCCGGAAACAATCATTAGAACCGGCAGCAGCTGTGGAGAGAGAAGCTGTTCATGTTTCAGGGCGATGACCTTTCTCCAATTCGGGAAGGTCATTGACCCGACACGTTAACAGTTAAATACTTCCAACACTTTTGTTCTCCTCCTCTCAGTCCTGAATGACTGGCCCCTAACTCCAAGTGATTCTACACTCCTCAGTCAGAGGAAACACCCACCCTGCAGGACTGCCCTCTCATTTCACTTTTCGCGCCTCACTCAGAGCATCTTCACGCTAAACAATATTTCCTTCCTTTCCCACTCACCCAGGCCTTGTGGGAAACCCTGAGGTTTCCATGGGACTGACTGTGCCTTGTAACCACCCACCACATTCTGCTTGTCTTATCTACATTCAACTTTGCATAAATTACTGTTTAAAAACAAAACTTTGTGCACAAGTCCACACTCAGACTTACTACGAGTTTCTCAGATCTATCCTACGTGCAGGCACTTTGGTGCAGTGTGCTTTATTTGCCATGCCTACCTGTCGCCAGTGGGAGGGGGATTCTGAATTTCCGATCCACTGTAGAATGTGCTTGTGATGGTCAGGTAAGCTGTGTGTAGTTTATTCTGGTTTAGTCCTTATACAAACCTTGAAAGGCCTTAAAACATCAGCTAACTTTCACAACCAACTTACATACAAGTCACATTTGGAAAAAGGGGCTTTCGAAGTCCGTGGAGTGAGTGAACTCTGTGGGCTCCGCGTTCCCCAGCAATCCATTGTGTACAGAGCAGCATCCACGGGGCCTTACCTGGCACGCATCAATGCCTCCGCTCAGGTACCCAGCACACAACATGTGGGAGGTGACGGCACTGCTCAGCAGATTATCACAGACTTTCCTCTTGATGATCCGTATCTCAGCTTTCTGCAAGACCGTGGCAACAGGACCTGCAGGAGGATAAGGAAAGGGATTGCTGCCAGCTATTAAATCATCCCCTGAACACAAGCATCACGGAATTAGCCCCAAAGTGGCAGCAACAAGTTACTGCAGCCTCACTACATTTGTTGGCTGGTGACATCAGCCTACTGCTCCTCCCACCCAAGGTGGCACCTTGTGGTCATGACCCACCTCGGACTCTCTGCAGCCCTCCCCTACGCAGTAGTGCAGCTTGTACAAGGAAGTCTATTGAATGTTTCCAGCATATCTGAACCCACTGCTGAAAATGTAATTTACCATAAAGGTTGTTTAATCCTCTGGGATTATGACACTTTGCTGATGTCCAAGTTCTTTGGCCACATACCCCCTCCCTCTGGCAGTCCATGTCTCCAGAAACACCCAGTGCAACCCCAAAATTGAGATACACTTCCAGCAGCAAGCAGCACTGCTCACACTGATTCCCTTGAACAGACTACACACGAGCAGTGAGCAGCAGTGCCCAGAGTTGGTGAAAGGGCAAGAGGACCCCTGGGGCCAGTGAAGGAAGAACCTCCAGAAGGACGGACGTCAACTTTCTCGAGGGGGAGGGCGAGCAGCCACAACAACAGGTAGAAAGGGGAACGAGGTCCTACACAGTGAGTAGAGGGAGTCAGGAAAGAGCCTGAAAAGCAGGACTTCGAAGGTAGTAATTTCTGGATTACTCCCAGGGCAGGAATAGAAGGATAGAACAGATGTATTCGTGGCTGAGGAACTGGTGCAAGGGGCAGGGTTTCAGGTTCTTGGATCACTGAAACCTCTTCTGGGGCAGGGGTGACCTGTACAAGAAGGACAGGTTCCTGGCCAGGAGGTTTGCTAGTGCCATTTAGGAAGGTTTAAAATAGTTTGACAGGGGGATGAGAACCAGAGCACTGGGTCAGAAAGTGGAGGGGTTGAGAGGAAGGTAGATGTCAGGGCCAGTAAATCTGTAAGGAAGGTCAGACAGGAGCAAGGTAATGGACACGATGGGACGGACGGGCTGAAGTATGATCACAACTCCTGAAGTTTTTAAGATAGCTATAATTTAGGAAAAGTATGGATCTTGCAGGAGAGTATTAAATTGGAGCAGGGCAAACTACGAGAGTATTATGCAGGAACTAGGAGAGTTAATTGGGACCAGCCATTTCTGGGCAAGTCATCTAACATTTGGAGGGTGTTAAAAGACCAACTACACAGAGGACAGGACAGGGACGTTCCAGTGAGAAGGAAGGACAAGGATGGCAGGGTGAGGGAACCTTGGATGTTGAGAGAGGTGGTGAATTTAGTTAAGAAAAAAAAAGGAAGTGTATGCAAGATTTTGGAAGCTAAAATCAAACAGGGCCCTTGAGGATTGTAAAATAGCTGGAACAGAGCTCAGGCAGAGAATCAGGAGAGCCAGGAGGAGCCATGAAAAGTCCTTGGCAAGTAGGATTAAAGAGAATCCCAAGGCATTCTATACATCCATCAAGAGCAAGAGGATAACGAGAAAGAGGATAGACCATTCAAGGATAAAGGAGGGAACATATGCTTGGAGGCAGAGGATGTGGGCGAGGTCCTAAATGAGTCCTAAGGAGAAGGCTGTGGAGGAAAGTGAGATCAGTGTGGAGTGAGCTAATATGCCAGGGTATTTTGAGATAAAGAAATGTAGTGTTGGGTAATCCTGGAAAGTAAAGACCAGTGACCTCACATCAGTCCAGAAGGATTGGAGAGGATTCCTAGGGACACGATTTATGAACATTTGGAAAACCATGGCCTAATTATCGAAAGTCAGCATAGCTTTATGCGGGGGAAAGTCAGCATAGCTTTATGCGGGGCAAATCACGTCTTACTTTCAAGGAGGTGACAAAGGTGATTGGTGAAGGTAGAGCTGTGGATGTTATCAACACGGATTTTTGTAAGGCGTTTGACGAGGTTCCTCATGGGAGGATCATCTAGAAGAGGTTCTCATGAGTAACTTTGTCAAACGCCTTACTAAAACACCTTATCTAAGATTTGACCACTTGGATTCAGAATCGGCTTGCACAGAAAAGACAAAGGGTAGTGATCGATGGGACTTATTCTGGCTGGAGGTCCACGACTAATGGTGTTCCACAGGGATCCATACTGGGACCTCTGCTGTTTGTGATGTATATAAATGACTTCGATGATGAAAACGTGGATGGGTGGGTTGGTAAGTTTGCAGATGATACAAACATTGTTAGGAATATGTGGAGGCTTTGGAGAGGGTGCAGAAGAAGTTTACCAGGATGCTGCCTGGATTAGAGGGCATGCGCTGTAAGGAGAGGCATAGAGTCATACAGCAAGGAAACAGGCCCTTCAGCCCAGGCCGACTGTGTTGCCCAGCGAGATAGTCCCATCTGCTCACGTCTGGCCCATAGCTCGCTAAACCCCTCCTATCCATGTACTTATCTAAATGGCTTTTAAATGTTGCTAATGTGCCTGCCTCAATGGCGTTGAGGTTGGACAAATGGGTTGTTTCCTCTGGGGTGGCAGAGGCTGAGGAGGCTGAAGATTATGAGAGGCATAGATAGAGTAGATAGTTGGTATCTTTTTCCCAGGGTGATAGCATCTAATGCTAGAGGGAATGTGTTTAAGGTGAGAGGGGATAAGTTCAAAGGAGATGTGTGAGGCAAGTTTTGTTTTTACACAGAGTGGTGGGTGCCTGGAATGCACTGCCAGGAGTGGTGGTGGAGGCAGATACAATAGAGGCATTTAAGAGGCTCTTGGATAGGGACATGGGCATGCAGAGAATGGAGGGATATGGACATTATATAGGCAAAAGGGATTAATTTAGTTAGGTATTTAATTCTGTTCACCTGAAGTTAGTTCTGGTCACCTCATTATAGGAAGGATGTGGAAGCGTTGGAAAGGGTGCAGAGGAGATTTACCAGGATGCTGCCTGGATTAGAGAGTATGCATTATGAGGAGAGACTAAGGGAGCTAGGGCTTTCCTCTTTGGAGAGAAGGAGGATGAGAGGAGACATGATAGAGGTGTACAAAATATTAAGAGGAATAGATAGAGCGGACAGCCAGCACCTCTTTCCCAGGGCACCAATGCTCAAAACAAGAGGGCATGGCTTTAAAGTAATGGGTGGGAAGTTCAAGGGAAATATCAGAGAGAGGTTTTTTACCCAGGGAGTGGTTGGGGCATGGAATGCGCTTCCTGGGGCGGTGGTGAAGGCAGGTACATTGGTCAAATTCAAGAGATTACTAGATAAGCATATGGAGGATATGTGGGAGGAAGGGGTTAGATAGTCTTAGGCGAGGTTTAAAGGTCGGCACAACATGGTGGGCCGAAGGGCCTGTATTGTGCTGTGCTGTTCTATGATTAGTAGTTGAATTAGTTCGGCAATGCCATGGTGGGCTGAAGGGCCTGCTCCTGTACTGTTTTACGTTCTAACTTCATTCATATTTGAAAATAATCAATATTTTTGAAAAGTGGACTCTGTAGAACGTGTGGGGTCCAGCCGGCGTGTGAATGTTCCTGCTCCTCCACAGTTTGAATTACAGCAGTGAATAAAAGTAACAACAACGTGCAGATGCTGGAAATCTGAACTAAAGCCAGAAAATGCTAGAAACACTCAGCAAGTCAGGCAGCATCTGTGGAGAGAGACACAGAGCTGACGGTTCAATGGAAGACCTTTGAATCTGAACACTGGTGACAGCAGGTTGGATCGACAGCACAACAACCATAACCTCGGCAGATTCACGTGCTCCACTCACCGCTTTCACTTGTTTTGCCCCAGCCTGTGACCCAGGTGGATTTACCCACAGGGAAGTCATGTGAAGCATCGGGGAGACAGATGGGTTGAATGACACTGGTGAAAGTCACAGGATGAGCCAACTCCAACAGGGCAATGTCATTATCAAACATCTGTGGGTTGTACTTTTCATGAACAATGATCCGTTTGATGTTCTCCTTCACCACTCGATCACTCAACTTATGTTGAACATGAAGTCCGAGGTACGCAACCCAGTGACCAGGATCAGAGTATCTGCAGGGAGGCCAGGGAGACAGATTAGTAGTGGAGGGAGAGTGCCGGAGATGGATGAGGTGTGTAGTGAGGTAGGTTGGTGCCGGGAGGGACAGTGATACAACGGTAAGGAAGGGGGGAGGGGCAAAGACGGACAGGAGACTGTATCTGGGGAGGAGAGGGGGGTGGAGACAACAGGATGAAGGCCAAATCAAACCCCCCAATGCACACACATTCCTGTGAGGGGAGTGGGGGGATGGGTGGGGGAGGGAGTATCTCCTAGAACTTGCCCACTGAACACTGACCTGGTGCCTTGAAAATCCTGGAAACAGTGGGCTGCTGACACCAGCCAGTTGTTGGAGATCACTGAGGCTCCACATGTACTCCCGAGCTTCTTGAAGTGCAGGCTGACCTGCCAAGGCCACTCTCCGATCTCCGCATCCATACCACCCACAATACGGGAGTGCTTGTACGGTCGAGTCCCACAATCTGTAAACACACGTCAGTATTTAATGGAAGTACTCCCAGCAACCACATCACCTGCCCAAGGCTCCTGCAAAGGACCAGACTCCCAGCCATTACTGGGGCTCCCTCACAGCTCAGCTCCATCATCGAGCCCACCTGCCAGCAGCATTTCACCCTCTCTTCACCCCCTCCCCTGCACAGCTCAACTCTATTCAAACCCCACCTCCCCAAGAGCTCATCTCCCCAGTTCATCAGGACCCCCCCAGTGCTCGGACCTCGCCCCTCAGTCTCCCTAGGGAGCCCCACTCCACCCCTCTCCTACAACAAACTTGAACTTTAGATCATAAGAATGGCGACCAGAAGGCAATAGGGCCTTTCAGCTGGTTTGCTATTCAGTGAGATCAGAACTTGTACCTTGTTTACATTTCCAACATGTTTCCAAAGCTTTCCAACACTATCAAAGTGGTCTGACCAAAGTCCTGTGCAGTGTCAGGAAAATTGTTATGCTTTTCACCCTAATCCCTTACAGTAAAGGTTAATATAATTCACCTGGTGCCTTATTCCTGCAAGTTAACCTTGTGCATCTCCTGAGCACACCCACGTTTACTAGGTGCCCACCATTAAAACAAAACCATCATTCCTCCTAAACAGCACAAGCACTACATCCGTCACCATCTTGTACACTTATTTAATCCAACATTTGACAAAATTTACATTTAAGTGATTTGCTAAGTGTCTCCGTGACCCAATGCCCCAGCAGAGAGGGAGGAATCACCCGCCACGTGAAGTGAGGTGACCAAAACCCACGTGGTCGAGAGGTGTGACCAACTCCGGTGGAGAGGGATTACCTGCCCACTGAAGAGGGGTCTGGCCAACCTCCTCGTCCAGTTGATGAAGGTATTTGGGTACCACTAGCAACCAGGAACTCAATGAGATGCAAGATAATGAGTATTTACCACAATTCTGCTCGTCAGACCCGTCAGCACAATGTCTGGTCCCATCGCACTCAGGATTCTTCTTCTTGATGCAGCTACCGTCCCTACATTTGTACGTGTAATCAGTACAGGCCACAGTGTTCTCGGCTGCCAGGGAACAAATGCATGGCATTACCAAGCCCACAAACAGACCTCCAGCTTACAACTCAGTGGTTCATCGTTAACTGTCCATTGTTCATTTAAAAGCTTCCAAGCAGATAACAGCGCAGGCCAGAGATGGTAAAGCTACCTCTACACTGAGCCATCACTAACTTGATGGTTCAAATGCCTTCCTTCAGTACCCATCACAACTCTGATTCTATCAGACAGATGCTTCAGGGGCAGACCAAACTGCATGTTAGGTACAGGTTAATTTTGGAAAGGTGAGGTGGAGACTCATCAGCTTACCTTCACTGCAACCCTGCTCATCAGATCTGTCCCCACATTCGTCCACCAAGTTGCACCTCTGTACCTCAGGAATACACTTTCCATTCATACACTTCATCTCATCAACTGCACATTCTGAAAAATACAAACACACATTAGACACTGAAGCTCATGACACTGTTGCATTCTTCTTCCTTGGTTCCCTCTGGTTTCAAGAGGGCAGATGTGGCTTATGGTCAGGAGCCAGGCTGGGAGATGTGACAGGATCCAGGAGGGTGGGGGTTGGTGATTTGATAGGACTGGGGGTGTGGGGGTGGGGTGGGGCGGGGGGTGTGGGCAGCAGGACAAGCCGCGTGTTGGGGTGTGGGGGGGGGGGGATGGTGAAGCAGGTGGGTTGGGATGTGTATGCATGAGGAAACTTGAGGGGTGTGGAGAAAGGAGAGAGCCACATGTGGGAAGGGGCAAGAGGGCGTATAAGCAGCAGGGGAACGAGATGGGGGGTGGGGAAGGGAAGGGAAGAGAGTAGAAGTATTGGTACCACAGCAGAAACCGTTGAAGGTACGTACCACAATTTGCTTCATCACTGTTATCGCCACAGTCATTGACACCATCACACACCCAAAACATCGATTTACAGAGCCCTGTACCACAGTGGAACTGGTCACTGCTACACTCTAGGGGAGAGAGAAGAATTACCAACAGTTCCTTGAATCTGTACCCCACCATACCCATAGCCTCTCCTCCAGCCCCAAGGGCACTCAGTCCCTGTGACACGGCCCATCCCCAGCACAGAGGAGCCATTCAGCCCCACAAGCCCACTCAGTCTTGTAACTAGTTCAAGGTTGATTGGCTGGTGACTCAAATTCCCCATGTTGATTCCAAAGCTCTCAGTCCCACCAACGTGTCCATGAAACTGTCTGCATTTAGGATTTTGTCTGATTAAAAATTAAACATCTATTCTTGTAAAAGAGAACAGCTAATTATCAGCAGCTTTACTCTGAATGTCTAAGAAGCAGTAACTTATACATATTCCAAGATTATTTACTGTAATATGACTCCCTCATCCCACTGAGAACATAAGAAATTGGAGCAGGAGTCGGCCACCTGGCCCATTGAGCCTGCTCAGCCATTCAATAAGATCATGGCTGATCTGGCCGTGGACTCAGATCCACCTACCTGCCTTTTCCCCATAACCCTTAATTCCCCTACTATGCAAAAATTTATCTGTGTTTTAAGTATATTTAAAGAGGTAGCCTCCACTGTTTCCCTGAGCAGAGAATTCCACAGATTCAGTACTCCGTGGGAAAAGCAGTTTCTCCTTATCTTCGTCCTAAATCTACTCCCTCAAATCTTGAGGCTATGTCCCCTAGTTCTAGTCTCACCTACCAGTGGAAACAACCTTCCTGCCTCTATCTTATCTATCCTTTTCATAATTTTATGTTTCTATAAGATCCCCTCTCATTCTTCTGAATTCCAGCAAGTATAGTCCCAGGTGACTCAATCTCTCCTCAGAGGCTAACCCCCTCATCCCCAGAATCAACCCAGTGAACCCTCCTCTGCACCACCTCCAAAGCCAGTATATCTTTCCTCAAGTAAGAAAATGCTGCTGCGAAGTGGCAGTAGTGTAACATAGACACCTACCACAGTTGATTTCATCGCTGTTGTCTCCACAGTCATTCCAACCGTCACACTTCAGGTCCAACTGAACACAACGGCCATTATTGCAGGCAAACTTCTTCGGGCAAGCTGCAGAAGAATATACATTATTAACAGTCATTGATGCAGCTTCTCCAGCCCAGGGAGTGTCCCCATGCCATTAACAGGTGCACTTCCAAACAAAATGAACCATTCAGACGATCAATGAGTGCAATTGAAAAAGGAAGGTAAAGATAGAAAGATATTTGATACTTTTGCATGTCCTGGCACTGAAGGTATAGCCAGCAAAGGTGTAACAACATTAACAGTGGCAAATGCAAGAAAATCAAAAGAATTACAGATGCTGGCAATCTGAACCAGATCCCATTTCCTATCCACATACCTTCCAAGTATCTTTTAAATGTCATAATTGTACCCACCTCTACCACCTCCTCTGACAGCTCGTTCCATATACCCAGCACCCTCTGTATGAAAAAGTTGTCCCTCAGGTTCCTTGTAAATCTCTCCCCTCTCACTTTAAACCTATGGCCTCTAGTTTTGTACTCCCCTATCCTGGGGAAAAGACTGTGGTTATTCACCTTATCCATGACCCTCATGATTTTATAAACCTAAGGTCACCCCTCAGCCTCCTACACTCCATAGTCCCAGCCTATCCAACCTCCCCTCATAACTCAAACCCTCCAGTCCTGGTTATGTCCTTGTAAATTGTTTTTGTACCCTTTCCAGTTTAATGAGATCCTTCCTATAGCAGGGTGACCAGAACTGAACACACTACTCACCAATATCTTGTACAGCTGTAACATTACGTCACAACTCCTGTAATCAATATCCTGACCAATATTTCAAGTGCCAAACACTTTCTTCACCATGTCTACCTGTGTCACTACTTTCAAGGAGCTATGTACCTGCAACCCAGGCCTGTCTGTTCTACAACGCTCCCCAGAGCCCTCCCATTAACATTGGATTAACCAGAGTTCAGACAGTCTGAATCATTGGAGGCAGACTTTACAGAACGAGTGCTCTCCAGAGATGGATTCACATCACTCACTCCCTCCTCATCTGTTTTTACTTGCTGATTGTCCTCTTATTCATTCCTCCCACAATCTTGTGCCTCCCACAATCTAACCCTCTCCTCCAAAGTCACACCTCTGTTACTCACGTTTACTAGGATCATAAGGTTCAAACATAGCAGAAAATCCTCGAAATGACTCAGCCCCATCAGAATGGAACTTGACTGTCATCTCATTCTTATTGCCCAGTTCCACCATCTTCGGTTTCTCTCCACAGATCCTGGAAGATAAAAGAGTAGGATTGTTGGTAAATCAACAAAAACATGTGCATTTATGCAGCATTTTTAACTCAGTAAAATGTCCCAAGGTATCTGAAGGAGCCTCTCAGGAGGACAGAGAGGTGGTAGAGTCAGACAACACAGAAACATGAACCATGATTTGAAGTAGACATGAGCACCATTTAGCCTGTCCCACTTCCTGGCCAATCCGTGATGGAACGAGACATCCTTTGTCTATTATTGTTAAAGAAACAGAATCAGAAAGTTACAAACGACCTGCTGGAGGAACTCAGCAGATTGAGCAGCACCTGTGGGGAAAGGTATCATCGACGTTTCAAGTCAAAACCCTGCATCAAGAGTTCCTCCAGCAGATTGTTTGTTGCTCCAGATTCCAGCATCTGCAATCTCGTGTCTCCAGAATCAGAAATCTAGAGTGCAGGAGGGTTCCACCAGCCAAGGATAGATTCTAAGTTACATGAAAATTAAAAGCAGCTTTAATACAAAGAGCTAGCAGGCTACGTAAATGAAGATCATAAACTGCAGACGCTGGAAATCTGAAATAAAAACAGGAAATGCTGGGAACACTCAGCAGGTCAGGCAGCATCTGTGGAAAGAGAAATGGAGGTAACATATCAGGCCAAAGACCCCTCATCAGAACTGGAAAGTGAGAAAACAAGTTAGGTTTAAGTTGTAGAGATGGAGGGAGGGAGAGGGATGGATCAGGCAGGACAAAGGGAATACCACTGATAGGTGAGGTCAGGGTTCCTGTGGGGATAAAATGTTCATGAAACAAACTGTCTGACGCACTAATGAGGGCAGAGAGACACAACACAACCTAAAGCTGCAAAATGCTGACCTATAGGGATGCTAAAACAGTTCAGGCCATGCTAAATGTGAGAGAGAGAGAGAGAGCGTGAGAGAGAGAGCGTGAGAGAGAGCGCGAACATGGAACATTACAGCACAGTACAGGCCCTTCGGCCCAAGATATTGTGCCAACCTTTTAACCTACTCAATCTAAGATCAATCTAACCCTTCCCTCCCACATGCCCCTCCATTTTTCTATCAGCCATGTGCCTATCTAAAAGTCTCTTAAATGTCCCCAATGCATTTGCCTCTACCAGCACCCCTGGCAGCACGTTCCATGCATCCACCACTCTCTGTATAAAAAAAAACTTACCTCTGATATCCCCGCCGTACTTTCCTCCAATCAATTTAAAATTATGCCCCTTTGTGTTAACTATTTCTGCCCTGGGACAAAGTCTCTGACTGTCCGCTCGATCTATGCCCCTTATCATCTTGTACACCTCTATCAGGTCACCTCTCACCCTCCTCCTCTCCAAAGAGAAAAGCCCTAGTTCGCTCAACCAATCCTCATAAGACATGTTCTCCAATCCAGGCAGCATCCTGGTAAATCTCCTCTGCACCCTCTGTAAAGCTTCCACATCCTTTCTATAATGAGGCATCCAGAATTGAACACAGTACTCCAAGTGTGGTCTAACCAGGGTTTTATAGAGCTGCAACATCACCTCGTGGCTCTTGAACTCAATATCCCCACTAATGAAGGCCAACATGCCTTACACCTTCTTAACAACCCCATCAACTTGCACAGCAACTTTGAGGGATCTCTGGACTTGGATCCCAAGATCCCTCTGTTTCTCCACACTGCTAAGAATCCTGTGAATAACCTTGTAGTCTGCCTTCAAGCTCAACCATCCAAAGTGAATCACTTCACATTTTTCCAGGTTGAACTCCATCTGCCACTTCTCAGCCCAGCATTGCATCCTATCAATGTCCCATTGTGACCCTCGACAACCTTCTACACCATCCACAACACCACCAACCTTTGCAACATCTGCAAACGTATTAACCCATCCTTCCACATCCTCATTCAAGTCATTTGTAAAAAATCCCAGAGTAGGAGTTCCAGAACAGATCCCTGTGGAACACCACTGGTCACTGACCTCCAGGCAGAACACGCTCCATCTGCAACCATCTTCTGCCCTCTATGGGCAAGCCAATTCCAAATCTACACCAAGTTTCCCTGGACCCCATGCCTCCTGACCTTCTTAATGAGCCTATCAAATGCCTTACTAGAGTCCATGTACACCACATCCACTGCTCTACCCTCAATGTGTTTTGTCACATCCTCAAAGAATTCAAATCAGGCTCGTGAGGCACAGCCTGTCCCTCACCAAAGCCATGCTGACTGTCCCTAATCAGACTATGCTTCTCCAAAAGCTGAGCTTCTTTACATTACCTCAAACCTCCATGCTTTATCCTTCAACAAACTTATCTCCATGGCATTCCTGACCTCACCCTTTCAGAGATATTCCCTTTACCCCCACCCTCTCTGCTACTTAAACTTAACTTGTTTTCTATCTTTCCCAATTATAACGAAGGGTCTTTAACCTGAAATATTATCTTCCTCCTTCCACTGTGCTGCCTGACCTGCTGAGTGTTTCCAGTATTTGCTGTGTTTAGACTTTTAATTGATCTCAGACCTTCATCCAGAGTCCTGGAGGTTATAGTTCTTAAGTCATCGTTCAGGTACTTAAGACCTGAAGGTTTCTGCCTCCACCATGTTTTTGCAGCAAGTTCCAGACACCTTCTCCCCCACGCCTGCCCCAACCTTCCTCTGGTCCCAACAACTTATCCAAATCTAAGACCCCAAGTAAGGGAACTGGGTCCTTCCTACTCACTGTGGCTCAACCTCTCATAATTTTATACACCTCACTTAAATCTCTCAGTCACATTTGTTCCCTAGAAAAAATGCCAGCTAGCCAGCCTCGCCCCTTGGACTGTCTGCTGATATCACCAGCAAAGTCAGCATTTCTTCCCCATCCCTCATTATCCTGAGAAGGTGGCAGTGAGCTGTCCTGAACCGCTACAGTCTGTGTGGTGAAGCTGCCCCACACTGCTGTTGGGAGGCAGCTGCAGGACGTAGACCCAGTGACGGAGGAACGAGGAGATATTTCCAAGTCAGGATTGTGAGAGACTTGGGGGCAACCTGCAGGTGTTTCCCCCATCCTCGTCCTTCCCGGCGGTACAGATCATGGGGTTGGGAGGTGCTGTGGGCACAGCTTGGCCAAGTAACTGCAGACAGTACACACTGGAGACTGTGTGTGCCGGTGGCGCAGGGAGTGAATGTTTACAGTGGTTGATGGGGTGCCAAACAAGTGCCTGCCTTGTCCTGGATGGTGTCAGGTTTCTTGAGAGATGTTGGCTCGACACTCATCTGGAGAACTGAAGAGTATTTCTTCACCATCTTACTTGTGCCTTGTACATGGAAGTGAGCCACTCATCACACAATACCAGCCTCTGACCTGCTCTTGTAGCCACAGTATTTATGTGGTTGGTCCAGGTGAGTTTCTGGTCAGTAGTAATTCCAGGGGAACCTGGTGATGATAATGTCACTGGAAGGTGACAAGGGAAGGTGGTTCAACTCGTTCTTGTTAGAGATGGTCATTGCCCAGCATTTCTGTAGCATGGAAGTTACTTGCCATTTACAACCTGAAAGTTGTCTGGGTCCTGCTTCATGCAGGCATGGGCTGCTTCATTTGCTGAGGAGTTGCAAGTGGAATTGAACATTGTACAATCAATGAGCACCCACAATTCTGACACTGGAAGGAAGATCATTGATGATACAGCTGTTGACGGTGAGGCTGAGGACACTGCCCTTCGGTGATATCCTGGGCTGGGATGATTCATGTCTGAAGACCACAACCATTTGCCTTTGTGTCTCAGTTTAGAAAATAATCTACGCCTTTATTCCTTCTACCAAAGTGCATAAATATACATTTCCCTACGTTGTATTCCATCTGCCACTTCTTTGCCCATTCTCTCAACCTGTCCAAGTCCTTCTATAGACTCCCTGCTTCCTCAACACTACCTGCCCCCCCCACCTATCTTGGTATCATCTGCAAACTTGGCCACAAAGCCATCAATTCTGTCCTCCAGATCATTAACATACAACATGAAAAGTAGCGGACTCAACACTGACCCCTGCGGAACACTGACAGCCAACCAGAAAAGGCCCCCTTTATTTCCACTCCATATCTTCTGCCAGTCAGCCAATCTTCTATCCATGCTGGTACCTTTCCTGTAATACCATGGGCTCCTATCTTGTTTAGCAGCCTCATGTGCGGCACCTTGTCAAAGGCCTTCTGAAAATCCAAGTAAACAACATCCACTGACTCTCCTTTGTCTATCCTGCCTGTTACTTCCTCAGAGAATTCCAACCGATTTGTCAGGCAAGATTTCCTCTTAAGGAAACCATGCTGACTTTGGCCTATTTTATCATGTGCTTCCAACTATCCTGAAACCTCATCCTTAATAATGGACTTAATAAAAACCTTACCAACCACTGAAGTCAGGCTAACTGGCCTATAATTTCCTATCTTTTGCCTCCCTCCCTTCTTCAAGAGTGGAGTGACATTTGCGATTTTCCAGTCCTCTGGAACAATTCCTGACTCCAGTGATTCTTGAAAGATCTCTTCAGCGGTTAACTGTTTCACTTCCATGGATGCTGCCTGACCTGCTGAGAGTTCCCAGCCTACCAGTTTCTTTTTTCAGGTTCCCAGCATTTGTAGTTTTTGATATTCCTTTATGTACGGCCATGCCAGCTCTGTGTTTAAGGCGTTCAGTCACTCTAACTATTGTACACTAGCAATTTCTCAACAAAACTTTAGGCTAAATGGCCAATTGTCGCTTCTATCACCTTTCTTAAATTGTAATTTTCTGACTGATTTCTGGCAAAGATCCATTGGCATTTCTACCCACTCAGTTGGGTGGAAGTTGAGGGTGAAGATGATCCAGAGATACCTGCATTCCTCACGGGAGCTCAGCTTGTACACACATCAATGGGAAGAAACGACCACTGGCCAATGGGAAGTTCTTCACCCAATTATATTTGTATAATTAAATTGTGATCTAGCATTTCATTACTAGTAATGAAATAATTAAATAGTATTTTACATTTTGAGTGCTTTCAGTTTTTATGAATGACAGAAATATTTAAACTAGTCAACCACAAGACTGACAGGCAGTAATCCTGGGAACACTGTCCAGTCACCCTGAGGGCACAACCTGTCAATGGGCTTGAGAGCCCTGCAGTCTTCCACCGCTATGATCAGCTTCCCAGCAAGAGACTCTACCCAGAAGGTCGCTATAAATAACAATGGGCTGAGGGTGGGTTTTGGCAGTTTGCCAAGTGATGGAAGATCCGGTCCATTAACCAGTGTAATGTCCCCATCCCCTTCCTATGAAAGCCTGATACAGAGACCGACTGCAGCTGGAGAGCTGGCTCCCTTTACCTGCAGTGTTTTCTTTATTCCTGACATAATGCTGACATTAAGTGTGTGAGCTCCTATCCCTGATTTGCCAAAATCCTTTGTCAAAAAATAATTTGTTTTCTGAGGTGTCGTAATAGAATCTTCTTCAGTAAATACAAGTTATTTATTTGCCTTTCCATTAAAAATATTACTGATATCCTTGCAGAGCTGCTCCCGATCACCATCTTTTGCTCAACTGTTTGAGAAATTTGCAATGATTGGATTTTCTGTGCCTTGTTGCCTTTGCCTCTGTTGCCTTTACTGTGGGTGTTTCCAAGGTTATTCCTTGTCCTTCTCCCAGTGATGAGATCTGCACAGGTTTAGATGTTATTGTAGATTTTTGTTTTTAGTTTTATGTCACTATTTATCTCTTTTGTAATTACATTACACTCCTTTCTGAACATTGGTGTTTACCATGGACAGTCTCCGTCACGATAAGCTAAAGCTGGACTTCCTCAAGTCTACATTCTTACCAGCTCTTTACTATTTGTCTTTCAAATATTACATTGAAATATCGTGATCACCATGATCACCATCAGGTAAATGTTCACACACTGTTCCTCTGTTAACTAAAACTGGGGGGGGGGGGGGGGGGGGGGGGCGCGGTGGTCAAGCCCACATAACCCATCTAAAATGTTCATGTGACACATCCCCATAGCAGAGAGGATGCAAATCTTTGCTACTCCAAAAAATGGTGGACCTAAAGTCCTGTACATATAGCTGATTCAATTCTTGACTGTAAAGCTGGAAATATTATTGTGGAAAACTCTCCTAACACACCATGGATATTTACTGCCTTCCAAACATGAGCTACTCTGCTCATTGCAGTTTCTATTTACCTCCCGACATTCTGCAGACCCACTGTTCACTAGTCCCACGCCAGGAGCCTTTTCTCCCTTCATCTTACCAATGAAAACTCCACAGGCTGCTTCCGTCCTCTAGCATTGGCGAATCATTTTTAACCACTAAAGCTATTCCACATCTCCTAATATGTTATTTTACAACACAGTCTGTCATAAAAAAACATGGTTTTCCAATGGTCAACCCTAATATCTGTACAAACATGCTGAATGTACTTTAGCTGATACAGGGTTTTGATTTAGGTTGCCAGGATCAAAACTAACAACCAGTATTGTTGTTACTAAATGTAATTTCAAAACAGCAAAGAATTTAGGTAAAGAATTATATCTCACTGGGGCCAGGACATTTGGTTTCATCTATCCTAATGTTGGAACAATTGTAAATTATCACATTTTTCACCTTACACTATCAATGAAATGTCAGCACGTTTCATGAGAATGGGGAATATTTGGTACAATAATGCCCTCTGCTGAAGTCACAGCAGATAACATATGGATCAGGAACCATTTCAAAACTGACAGGCGTACAGCCAGACACGCAATGTTGCCTGGAAAAGTGAACATGGGAAAATTCTTTGCAACTTTTCACTTAGAAGTTATCTGCGTGGGAGTGCTTAATGAAGAGAGCTAACTCGGACTTTGATGGGCCAAATTGCCTCCTTCAATTCATAAGAAAATATGGAATAAGAATATGAAAATGACGTGTATTGCTCAGTAGTTTGATTGATCATCTACTGGTCTGTGTGGACATGTACTTCAAGCAACATAGAGGGCCATTAATTGACTGTTTCCGTACAGCTGCTCAACGGTCAATTAGCAGCAGGTGAACCTAATGCTTCAGATGAAAATTGTTTTGTGTTGAACATCATTAATGTTAAAATAGATATTAATGTCAATATAACTAGATTAGGAAAACCCAAAGTTGACCAGAGTAGTTCCTTTAAAGTTAGAATGGAAATTGACTCACCTAGTTACGACTTTCAAAACCAGGGAACTGTAGGCCTTTGTCACACTCGTGCAGCACAGAAGCAGGCCCTTCAGCCCATGACGTCCATGCCAAACTTTTAGTCTATCGACACTAATCCCATTGGCCTGTATTAGGTCGGTATCCTTTTATGCCTTGCCTTTTTAAGTGTGTGTCTAAATACTACTTAAATGTAGCTTGGGAGCGAGTTCCAGGTATCAACCAGTCTCTGCGTAAAAAGTCACCCCTCAGCTCCTTCGCTCCAGGGAAAACAAGCCCAGCCTACAATCAAGGCAACATCCTGGTGACTCTCCTCTGCACTCTCTTCCGCACCATCACATCCTTCATATAGTGTGGTGACCAGAACTGCTTAACGTTTTACAAAGTTGTACCATAACATCCCAGCTTTTATATTTTACACCCTGACCCATGAAGGCAAGCGTGCCACACCTTCTTCACCATCCCTGTGAGCCTTTCATTTGAAAGATGTTTTATTTAACCACATATAATCAGATATGGATATTTTTAGTCATGCATATTGGAAAAAATTTCTGAGGTACGGGAGCATAGCGGTTAGCACGACGCTATTACAGCGCCAGCGATCGGGGTTCGATTCCCGTCGCTGTCTGTAAGGAGTTTTTACGTTCTCCCGTGTCTGCGTGGGTTTCCTCCGGGTGGTCCAGTTTCCTCCCACATTCTAAAGACGTATGGGTAGGTTAATTTGGGGGTTTAAAATGGGCAGCGCAGATTCATTGGGCCGGAAGGGCCTGTTACCATGCTGTAAGTAAAATAAAATTAATAAAAAAATTTAGAAAGGATGAATCTGCACAGGGAGGAAGGGGTCGGGGATAATAGGTGAGGAATAATCAGCTCTGCTTTGTGGGGGAGGGGGGCAGATCTAATCTGGTCAATCTGACTGAACTTTGAGGAGGTGAGTAAGTGCACTGATGAGTTTGTTGACGTATACTACATGGACTTCAGTCAGACCTCTGGCGAGGTCCCGTGTGACAGACTGGCACACAAGGTAAATGTCCATTGGATCCAGGGCATTTTGGCAAATTAGATCCAAAATTGGTGGGGCAAGAAGAGACAGAGGGTGCTGGTTAAGGGCTGTTTTTGCAATTGGGTTTGTTGCTGGGACTCTTATCATTTGTTATGTACATTAATAATCTGGATGTGAATATGCAAGGCATGATAAGTAAACTCCTAGATGTCACAGAATTACGGGTGGTGAGGACAGTAGTCAGGCTACGGAACGATATTGATCAGTTGGTAACATGGGGAGGGGAATGGCTGAAAAATGAGAGGAGCTGCATTTTTGTAAGACTAGGATAAACAGAATGAATGGCAGGACCCTGGAAGGTATTGAGGTGTACATTGGTGCACACACAATCCCTGATGACGGCAGGATCGGTGACTAATAAAGGCACATAGGATACTTCAGGGCATAGACTACAAGAGGAGGGAGGTTATGAATGTTTAAAAGCTTGGTTAGGCCACAACCGGAGCACTGTACAATTCTGGTCACCACACTGCAGGAAGGATGTGACTGTGCTGCAGAGAGTGCAGAGGACATTGAGCCGAACGTTGCCTGGGATGGTGAGGAGCAACTGGAGGGACTGGGTTCATTTTCCTTGCAGCAGAGAAGGCGCAGTGGGGACCTGATAGAGGTGTACAAAATTATGAAGGGAATAAATAAGATGGTAAATAGTGAGAAATTAGTCCCCACGGCAGACAATTCTAAAACTGGAAGGCACATTTAAAGTAAGCAATAGGAGCTTCAGAGGGAATTCAAAGAATTTTTTCACTCAGAGGTTGTTTGGAATCTGGAAGGCACTGCCTGAGGGGTGGTGGAGGGAGGTTCCCTCACATCGTGTTAGAAGTATTTAGAGGAGCCCGTGGTGTAGAAGGCTACAGGCAAGTGCTGGATAATGGGACTGGTACAGGTGGGTACTTGAGGGCCAGCTTGGACATGCTTTATGACTGTAAGAGAGCCAGTAAAGAGGTGAGGGGGAGGGGCAAGGCAGGGGCTGAAGTGGAGGAGGAGGGTGAGGGGCAGATGGAGTCAGGTGGGTGAGGGGAGGGGTAGCATTAGGAAGAGGCTGAGACAGACAAGGACAGAGAAAGATGGGGGCAGTGGAGCCTCATGAGGGAGGGAGGGAGGGAGGGAGGGTGGGTGGGGTGGAGACGGACTGGAAGGTGATAAGTAGAAACAAGAGGCTGCAGAGGCTGGAGCCTCCACTTAGCACCTTCCTCATCCACCTTACCCGTCAGACTCCTTGCATTTAAATGGCTGCTGTTCTGCTCCCCCCCATCCTCCCAGATCTGCTCTGCCCTTCATCCTTTTCCCCAGGCCACCCCTCCTCCATCGTTTCCCTGCACTATAAATCTGTGCCCCCTGGTTCGTGAACCATCCACAGATGGAAACTTTTTACACTATCTAAACCATCACTATTGACCATCCAACAGACCTAATCTCTGGTTTCCACAGATCCCAAAATAAACCAGAATTATTCAGAAGAGGTGCAGAGTTCAGTAACCTTGTGGGAACTGATGAAATCACTGTTTTAGGTGTAACAACAATCCCCGTCTCTCAGACCCTGCTCACGGCTGTGGAGTCTTTGCAACAGGTATATAAGGGAACTCTCCACATCCTTAAATGCACTTGGACAGATGCTCTGGTCCAAGAGCCAGGAGATGGAAGGGAATGGTGCTCAGACTGCAAATGAGAGTCCAGTTTAGATCCTCTAATGTGGCCTGTTGTATTAGGGAAACAATCCATGGACGTCACACAAGTAGATAGGGTGATAACGGTGTACGGCATGCTTGCCTTCATTGGTCGGGGCATTGAGTACAAGAGTCAGGAGGTCACGTTGCAGCTGTATTGAACTTTGCTGCACTTTAAGTATTGCATTCAATTCTGGTCGCCCATTATAGGAAGGATGTAGGGGCTTTGGAGAGGGTGCAGAAGAGGTTTACCACGATGCTGCCTGGATTACAGGGTATAAGCTATGAGGAGAGGTTGGACAAACTTGGGTTGTTTTCTCTGGAGTGGCAGAGGCTGAGGGAGACCTGACAGGAGGTAATAAAATTACGAGGAGCATAGATAGACAGCCAGAATCTTTTTCCCAGGGTAGAAATGTCAAGTATTAGAGGACATGCATTTAAGGTGAGGGGAGGAAGTTTAAAGGAGATGTACAGGGCAAGTTTTCTCTTTAAGCACAGAGAGCGGTGGGTGCATGGAACCGGCTGCCGGGGTGGTGGTGAAAACAGATACGACAGTGGCATTCATGAGGCTGTTAGACAGATACATGAATCTGCAGGGAATGGAGGGATATGGATCACGTGCAGGCAGATGAGGTTTAGTTTAATTTGGCATGGTGTTCAGTGCAGACATCGTGGGCTGAAGGGCCTGTTCCTGAGCTGGTCTGTTCTACCGTCTTTGTTGTTAACTAGAAAAACCACAGAGGGAACCACAGCTCCTCAAAAGGCTCAGCAACCTTTGACTACTTCTTTCCCCCGACGATCTAGACACGGCGATGATCTGATGGACAATAATCCAAGGTCTGGATGGCACTCCTGGTGATAAATACTCCTGAATCTGGGCCTGGTAAAATTTTGTAGCCACAAAAGAGAGGTGAAATGAAATGTTGAGAGAGAAGCTAGCTTTGAAATGACACGAACTCCAGGCTGAGGGCGATGGCTGAACTCACCAACGCACAGACAGGCAACAGCACAAAACACCTTTCAGCACTGAGAAGCTGCTATTATTCCCTGGGATAGGACAGTTCAGTTGTGAGGAAAGACTGGATAGATCTGTAGATAGTAGAACACTTTTCCTCATGGCAGAGGTGTCTAACGTTAGACGGCATAGGTTTAGGGTTTGACAAACTGATAGAGCCAAAGGAAAGCAGGTTTTCCCACATTTTTTGAAAATCTTTTTTCATGGTGGACCGGGCTCCCCCTTCAGCCTTCTCAGCTCCAAGTCCAGTGTACTCACTCTCTCCTCATGACGGAGACTCTCCATCCCAGCCAACCTCCTGGTCAGTCTCCTCTGCACCCTCTCCAATGCAGTCAGATCCTTCCTATACCGTGGTAACCAGAATTACACATGAAACTCCAGCTGTGACCTCGCCAGTTCATAACCTCCCTGCTCTTACATTCTACACCTTCAGCTATCCTGAGCACCTTCTTAGTCACCTCTTCTTCTCTGCACCTATAACCTATTCCAAACGAAGGGAAGCTGTGCTATTACTGGTTGCCCTTTTCACCCTGAAAAAAAGATAAAAATGTGGAAAATGTGTTTTCCTTTAGATCTATCAATTTGTCAAACCCTAAGACCTATTATAATTTAAGTTTATGCACTTAATGTTTGCCATGTCTGTACTGTACTGCAAAAAGCCGACTCTCATGGCATTTATACCCTGGGTAGGTGGTGCCCACGGCAATAAACTCAGATGTGTGTGAGTGCAGAACAACTCACTTCTTGTTGTTTATTTCCACGTAGTCCCTGCAGATGTTGTCCTTGTCCGGATTTTGCAAAAGGAATACATTGAACGTGACTTTTACGTGTTTGGAGGGAGCTACCTGAGGAGGAAAAGGATCACAGTGACACAGGGTTCAGGGCAGAGGTGCAGAAAACCCCTTGGATCATCACCTGCCCCACAGCAACATACCAAACACCAGGTGCAGCGAGCTACAACCTGCTGGTTGAAAGGACAGACAAGACCCAACCAACAGGGACTGCTGTCTACTGGTGAAAGCAAAGTTATAGCATTACACACGGAACAATCCCAGACCCAGACACGAGAACCGAGTCAAACATAAACCCTAAGTTACACGTTTTAATCCGTGACAACCAGGAAATGCAGACACCCCGGTAAGATGGTGAAACCCTCAACTTCACCACTGCACCAGTTCAAGCTCCGACCCAGTCACTGTACCAGGGGAAATCAAGACCAGGCCATTAGGCAGAGTTAAACCCAGACCCAAGCAGCACACTTTGAACTAAACCATTCCCACCCACTGCTCCTCAGTCACACTCAGACACAGCCATTAACAGGCAAAACAAACACAGGCCCAATCAACAAATCAAGTCAAATCCTGCCACTGCCCATACATCTGGATCACACTCAGACACAGGGATTACACCTTGGTCAACCCAACACTTCACTGTCGCACCTGCAGCAATCCCGGTCCCACCGCAAACCGGACCAACCCCAGTCCCTACCAATGTAACCTGGACCAAACCAAAATCCAACCAGTGACCCAGATCCACCCAGTTTTATCTCGAGCCAAACACCACTTCCAGATCACACCTGAACTCTACCTCAGAGTTGTAAAGCACAGAAACCGTCACCTCATGTCCACATCACCATCAAGTACCCAGTTTATACCTACCTCATTTGCCAGCATTAAGTCCATAGCTTTCTATGTGTTGGTGATGTAAGTGGTTGTTGAAATACTTAAATGTTGTGAATCCCTGCCTCCACCACCCAGTTAGCCGGGATGCTCCAGATATCTATCAGTCTCTCAATGAAAATGTTCTGACAACCTTCTGGGTTGGAAAAATATTTCCTGCCATCTACCCTATTCATGCCCCTCTGTGATGTACACCTGTTAGGCCCCTGTCTCTCCTCCTTAACTGAACTGCTCCATCCCAGGCAATATCCTGGTAAATCATCTCTGCACCCTCTCCAGTGCAGTCACATCCTGCCTGTAGTGTGGTGACCAAATCCGTACACAGTACTCTGGCTGTACCCTAACCAATGTTTTATAAAGTCATACATAACCTCTCTGCTCTTTATGCCCCAACCAATGAAGGCAAATGATCCTTGGTTCCTCAATACTCTCCAGGGCCCTACTGTTCATTATGGACATCCCACCCTTATCACCCCCCCCCCCCCCCATAATGCATCACCTCACTCTTATCAGCATTAAATTCCATCTGCCATTGCTCTGCCCATCTTACCAACTGACCAATGTCACCCTGTAAACAACAACTCTTCTCACCATCAGTAAATTATTAATATATTTAACAAACAATGAGCGTCCCGAAGGTCACAGCCATCCCATCACAAAAAACCTGCCCCCACCACAAAAAAACCTGCCCCTACCATCCTCTGCCTCCTATCATTAAGCCAGTTTTGGATCCAATTTGCCAAACATGCCCTGGATCTCATTGGCTCTAGTCTTTTGTACCAGTCTCCCAAAGTCTATAACACATAGGGCTCGATGAATTAGCTTAAATCTAGACACTACCGAAATTTTCTTGAAAATCTCAGCTGACTTTTTAAACCTACCAATGAGGGAGTGCTGGAGTGTTGGAGACAATTCCTTGGGTTACGATGTTAACTGAGGCTCCACCCTGTTTCTTGAATGGATATAAACTGCAATTTACAGTTTGTTTTTTGCTGCGTTCCCACTCTGGTTTTAACCAAAAATTGTCAACTTTATAACTGGGCCCAACTTCCAACATTCCCATGGAGCTCAGAGGGAAACACCAGCTTGAAAATCCAGGAAGTCGAAGATCCCATGACACAATTTCAAAGGGGATTAGGAGAGCTCTCCATCAGTCAGTATTTCTACAAATCAGATCAAGTGGTCATTACCACAGCGCTGTTTGTCTTACCACACAGTGCTCAAATGGGCCTCCTCGATTCCTGCATTACAGTAGTAACTCATGATTCATACCTTTGGACAGGGGCGTGGAAGGTACTTTGTAAGGGCAAGTCTTTCCGTTTTTAAGTAAATTTACAAATTCACTGATAAATTGTGGAGATAGTTTGCTGTTGCCCAAGTGAAATTTAACCTTGTCTTCTTACTTTTTAACTTTAGGCCACTACTGTTACTAATTAATAGTTAGTACATTCCTAAAGAGGTCCTTTATTATTATAGCTGTAAATTCTAAAAATAAGTGGGTGCTGAGTGATAATAGAATGTGCTGGAATGGTGAACAGGAGGAAGGAGGCTCCAAGAGTTTTAAATCAAGAGACCGAGATAAAAGTGCCGATATAAAAACCAAAGTAATTACCAGCTCAAAGGAAATAAGGGGATAGGGTTGAAACTCTCCAAGTAGAGGGTTAAAGGGATGTGAATTTCATGGATAATTGAAAAATAAGCAAGGATACTGAACTAAAAAAACATGCACAACATAAATAGAACTTAAAGCACAGGGACAACTGAGACCCGTTGCCAAGTGTGGAGCCCAGAGTTTCCCGTTGACTGAAGTGCTTCCATTTGTTCCGTGTCTGAGACTGAGCAGCAGCAGAACACGGGGGAGAGAAAGAACCCTTCAAACACTGGCGTTCCACGAGATGATCACTCCACACCACAGAGCTTGGCATCCAGGAGAGAGGCAGTACAGGAACACTCCTGGAGCTTGGCATCACTCGGCTTTCAGTGCCGAGTACGAGGAGGGGATTCTAGCGCACTTCCATCGAACCACGGGAGAGGAATCACAGCAAAATATAGATCCATAATGGGCTGCAAGGTGGCTGAACTCAAAACCCCCAAATCCAAGGTACTATGAGACCCCCATGGAAAGGACGGGAGCAGGGGGCCACACTGACACACAGTTCTAAGGTTAGGCTACAAACAGGTGTTGATGTGACCATAGACATGATTCAGGCTGTTCACAGAGTCATTAGCGAGATACAGCACAGAAACAGGCCAATGGTCCTATCCTCTCCCTGACATCAGGGTCAAGGATTTCACTCAACATCTGCAGAATACTGAAACTGTCTGCCAGCTAGCAATGACCCAAAGAGCTGAGATTTTTTTTGCAAGCATCGACGTGGTGGGTTGAGCACCCTCACGGGCCAGGGATTCCCCTGACTGTAGGGGCTATTAGCACAATCCTGCAGGTGCTGTTCCTCTCTGCCGAAGTAAAAGCTTTACATTCAAGGGGGAGGCAACGGGTGCAAGTTGTGAGTTATGTGGAAGCAGAGAGCTGGTATCCTGTGGGACTTCAAACGTAGTGAGTGTAGGAACAGTGGAGAAGGTAGGTAGACACAGGGGCCACGGTGGAGAGAGGGCTTCACATCACAGAGCTGACAGCAGTGAAGGGAGCCATTCAGCCCATCTACTGCTTCCCACCCACTCACCTCCTCCTTCAAGGTGGTTAGGGACCGACAGAAACATGCAAGGTATCGTGGGATTACAAAGAGGTTTTTTTCTTCAACTAATCCAACATTTAAAATGGAGATATAGAGGCATACAGCATAGCAACAGGCCCTTCGGCCCAACTCAACCATGCCAACCAAGGTGCCCATCTAAACTAGTCCCATTTGCCCCATATCCCTCTTTCCTATCCATGCACCTGTCATATTTACAGAATTATCTAGTACTACCTTTTCAGGTCAAGATTTCCATATCCCAACAACTGAGTGAACATGTTTCTCCTTCCTTCCCTTCTATCAGCCTCTAATTATTGACCACCTCAAATGCACCATCACAATTTCTCAGCATCCATCAAACCTTTGCAAGGTGTCCTCATAAACTTCTCTGTTCTAGCAGCAGTCCTAGCTGTTCCATCCTCTCTTTCGAGAGTTTTTCCAAAGAGGCGATGAAGGTGATTGGTGAAGGTAGAGCTGTAGATACTGTATCGTCTACATGGACTTTAGTAAGGTGTTTGACAAGGCTCCTCATGGGATCCTCATCCAGAACATTAAGATGCATGGGGTCCATGATGACTTGGCCATTTGGATTTAGAATCAGTTTGCCCATAGAAGACAGAGGGTAGTGGTCAATGGGACTTATTCTGACTGGAGGTCCGTCACTAGTGGTGTTACGCAGGCATCTGTACTGGGACCTCTGCTGTTTGTGACAAATGACTTGAATGAAAAAGTGAATGGGTGGGTTAGTAAGTTTGCAGATGATACAAAGATTGGTGTTGTGCATAGTGTAGAAGATCACCAAAGGATACAGTGGGATACAGATCAGTTGCCAATATGGGTGGAGAAACGGCAGGTGGAGTTTAATCCGACCAAGTGTGAGGTGCTGCACTTTGGGAGATCAAATGTAAAGCGACAGTACACTGTTAATGGCAGTGTTGATGTTGATCTTGGGTGACCAACTCCATAGCTCCCTGAGAGTGGCTGCACAGGTTGATAGGGTGGTAAATGCAGTGCACGGCATGCTTGCCTTTATTAGCGGAAGCACTGAGTTCCAGAGTCAGGAAGTTATGTTGCAGTTTTATAGATCTCTGGTTAGGCTGCATCTGGAGTAACTGCATTCAATTCTGGTCGCCCCATTATAGGAAGGATGTGGGAGCTTTGGAGAGGGTGCAGAAGAGGTTCACCAGGATGCTGCCTGGATTAGAGGGCATGTGCTATAAGGAGAGGTTGGACAAACTTGAGTTGTTTTCTATGGACCAGTGGAGGCTGAGGGGAGACCTGATAGAAGCTTATACAATTATGAGAGGCATAGATAGTGTAGACAGCTGGTTCATAGATGATGTGTGGGCACGTTTTGTTTTACACACAGAGTGGTGGGTGCCTGGAATGCACTGCCAGGGGTGGTGGTGAAGGCAAGTATGACAGAGGTGTTTAAGAGGCTCTTAGATAGGCACATACATGTGCAGAGAATAGAGGGATATGGACATTGTGTAGGCAGAAGGCATTAGTTGAGTTGGGAGTTTAATTACTAGTTTAATTAGGTTGGCACAACGTGGTGGGTCAAAGGGCCTGTTCCTGTGCTGTGCTGTTCTATGTCTAAAGGATGTCCAAATCTGCTGCACTTTTTCCAAGGGCCCTCTACCTTCTCTGAGATCTGATGCCCAGATTATTCACAAAATTATAGCTGAGGTCTCACTGCCAATTTATAGAATTCCAACATGATCTCCTTGTTGGTTCTGGGACAAGGCAAGGGTCTGGGACTGTGAAGGGTGGACAGGTTTCAAGTTGCCATTGCTAACACCAGCAGTGAGTAGCAGAGACAAAAACTATGCAGAGAGAACTAGGAGATGCAAAGAGCAACAGATGGAATAGGTCAGAAGTAGAAGGAATTGGGGTAAATAAGGTGCAGTCCAGGGTAGGTCCAGAATACATAAGGTGACACGATAAACAAGGTTAGTGAGCTGCAGGCAGGTTACACGTGGATCTGTGATGCAGCAGTGACAGCAGGGACCCAGCTCCAGGCAAGGGAAGACTTCAAAATTAATGGTCCTGGCCACAAGATATTCAGGAAAGACGGGGTGGGAAAACAGAGGTCAATTGTTCAAAGAAGCAACTGTAGAACCGGAAAGGGAAGAAGTGACTGAAGGTTGCAAAGGGTAAACAAACCAGCTCTTAGAGTCACCGACTTGTACAGCACAGAAACAGGCCCTTCGGTCCACCACATCCATGCCGAATTTTTTGCCCACCTACATTAATTCCATTTACCCTCACTATGTCCGTATACTTCCCTGCCTCAACCATTTAAGTGTGTGTCTAAATGCCACTTAAACACAGTG
The DNA here is from genome assembly GCF_009764475.1 of Pristis pectinata. NCBI lineage: Eukaryota > Metazoa > Chordata > Chondrichthyes > Rhinopristiformes > Pristidae > Pristis > Pristis pectinata. The sequence goes on from NC_067431.1 coordinate 1,005,261, forward strand.
ACTGTATCTGATCCCATCTCCTCTAGCAGTGAGTTCTAGATATCAATCACTCTGTGTAAAGAAAACATTCCTCTCAGATCCCGTAAAACTCCTTCCTTTCGCCTTAAACTGCTGCCCTCTTGTTTTTGATACCGCTACAATGAGAAAAAGGTTTTGACTTTCTACCCTATCTATGCCTCTCATAACCTTAACACTTCTATCAGATCAGCCCTCAGCCTCCTTCACTGCAGGAGAAACAAGCCCACGCTGTCCAGTATCTCCCCATAACGGAAGTCCTCCAATCCAGGCAACCTCCTGGTAAACCTCCTCACACTCTCTCCAGCGAACCCACATCCATCCCACAGTGTGACGACCAGAACTGCACACAGAATTCCAGGTGTGATCTTACAAACTGGGGAAGAAGAAAACAAATTTCCAGAACAATTACCTGACTACCGATTGGTGATGATGGGGAGACATAATTTATCCCGATGAATGCTGGGCCCTAACAGTGTAAAAGCACTGATGCAATTCCCCCAATGCACCAAGAGATTTTTCCTGATGGAAGTGGTCTAATTCTGAGGAATGGTGGTGGTGGGGGGGGGGGTGGCGGGGGGGGGGTTGGGGGGGGGTAGAGGTGGGGGCCAGGGCTGGAACATTTCAGTTGGAATCATACCTTGATTCACAATATCATCAAGGTACAATCGTTGTGGAAAAGGATGAAATATAACACTCCACAAAACATAACTGGGGGACTAATTTTGGTGAGTAGAAGAGATCATGTCCAGGAGGGCTGAAGTCAAAGGCAAAACACAGAATAAACAATGGAAGACCTTTGAAGAAAAGGCAAAATCCCAAAGGGCAACAGAAGGAAGAAATTACAAAGTGTGTTGATGAGGGCAGTGCAGCAGATGTGGTTTCCATCGGCTTGAATAAGCTTTTGACAAGGTCCCACAGGGAGACTGTTCCAAAAGGTTAGGGACATGGGATCCAGGGCAAGTTGGCAAATTTGGATTCAAAACTGGCTTGGGAACAGGCTGGAGGGTGATGGTAGAGGGCTGCTCGTGACTGAATGTGTGACTAATGGTTCTTTCATGGACAGGAAGAGCATGCTCTCTAAAGTTAGAGAATGCGATATTGAGCCCACAAGGTTGCAAACTGCCCTGATACAAGATGAGGTGTTGTTCACTGACCTTGCCTTGGGTCTTGTTTCATTCATGTTCTTTCTATACCGCAGTGACCAAAAATGCACACAATATTCCAGATGTAGCTTCAGCAATGCTTTATAAAGCTGTACCGTATCTTTCCTGTTCTTGTATTCTGTGTCTCAGCTAGTGAAGTCTAGCATCCCATGTGCCTTCTACCTGTGCTGCCACCATCGGCGGATTTGTACACCTGGGTTCCTCTGTTCCTAAATACTCCTTGGAGCCCTGCTATTCATTGTCTGTCTGACTCTTATCTGACCTCACAACATGCATCACTTCACACTAACTAGGCTCAAATTCCATCTGTCATTGCTCTGCCCAACATCAGCATGTCATCTGCAAACTAGACATACCCCCTACATTCACATCCAAATCATTAATGCACATCACAAACCGTAAAGTGCTCACTGGCTTTCAATCACAAGAGCAACCCTCCACCACCACCCTCTGCCTCCGACTACAAAGACAATTTTGGATCCAATTTGCCCAGATCTCGTGGGCTCTAATCGTTGGTGCCAGTGTCCCACACGTCAAAGGCCTTACTGTTGTTCATGGAGACCAACTTAACCCCACTGCCCCGATCAGTACACTTTTTGTTGGCTCTTCAAAAAATTCAACCAACTTCATCAGACAGAATCTCCCCATAATGAAGGTGGTTTTTGACTAATTCCTACCTTTCCAAATATCAATTAATCTGCCCTTCTGAATTTTTTCCAATAACTTTCCACCACCAACATTGGATTATCTGGCCTGTAATTACCTGGTTTATCCCCACTGCCACAAGGTACTACATTCACTGTCCTCCAGTCACTTGGCACCTCAGCTGTGGCTGAGGGACCCAAACAGGTGAAGCAGTGATTCACCTGCACCTCTGTTAATCTAATGAACTACATTTGGCACTCGTGATATGATCTCATTTACTTTGAGGAAATCAAATGCAGATTGGGTGACTGCTTTGCAGAGGGGTGACCTGAGCTTGCAGTTACTTTAATTTTCTATCCCACTCTCTCTCTCTCTTTAGCCTCCTGCAGTCTTCCAACAAAGCTCAACAAAACTCCAAGGAACCGCAGCTCCATCTTCTGACGTGGCCCTCAAACTCAATAACTTCAGATAATCAGTCCTGTAGCTCACATTTCCCACACTCCGGTTTTCTCTCTCCTCTTCTGGTTCTTCCGATTTCAGTCTCTCTGATTCATACTTCCTCCAGGCACAAGGTGAGCCTCCTCCCTCAGCCAACACCACCACCTCTTGTGACGTTCAGTCTCTCCTGGTTCCTCTCTGCACTTCCCGTTAACTCCTCTTCATCTTACTAAAACTTCCTTAAACTTGTTTTATTTCTAAATTTTTCATTCTGACGAAAGCTTATAAACTTGAAATACCAACTCAGTTTCTCTCTCTCCATAGACATTGCCTGATCTGTTAAATAATTCCAGCATTTTCAGTTTTTTATTCTAGGAGTTATTTCATTGGAGCATATGAGAATGAAGGGTGATCTCACAGGGGTGTATATAATCACGAGGGGCATAGATAGGGTCAATGTGCACAGTCTTTTTTCCTAGGTTTGGAGAATCAAGAACTAGAGGACATAGGTTTCAGGTGAGAGTGGAGAGATTTAATTTGAATCTGAAGGGCAACTTTTTCACCCAGAGCGTGATCAGTAGATGGAACGAGCTGCCAGAGGAAGTGGTTTAGGCAGGTACATTAACAACATTTAAAAAGGTACTTGGACAGGTACAGTACATGGATAGGAAAGGTTTAGAGGGATATGAGCCAAACACAGGCAAATGGGATGAGCTTAGATGGGAATCTTGGTCGGCATGGACCAGTTGGGCCAAAGGGCCTGTTTCCATGCTGTATGACTCCAAGAGTCCATGGGTTACTGAACCAGACTGTCATGCAGCAGATGATATTTAATAAGATGTAGCAAGAAAAAGGAATGACAACATTATGATTCAAACTTACCCTCAAAATCCAGGTACAGTTTGCTCGAGGCGGGTAATATGCTGGGTAATATGGGGAAGAGATGTTTCCCGATCCTTCCAGTACCTCATTGCACTCTGTCAGAAATAAATGACCTTTCTGGTTAGTGAAGGGTTGTTTACCCACCAGTGAAAGAACAGAGACATGTGGATTCCTAAAGCAGAGTCACAACAGCGAACTAGATCAGGAGCAGGAGCTGCACCGGTCAGTCATCAGGGAGAGGCTGACCCTAAATAATTCAGCCAGACATCAGCTGTAAATATCAAGCTGTAAATCTTCCAGTTCAAAGAGGCATGACACAATTAAGCATTTGCATTTTTGCTCCCAGTGAAGTATCACATAAACTAATGTAATCAATTGAACACTGCCACAGAATCATGTCGATCAGGAGTAGGGATGTTGAGGGGCTTCAATGGGTCAGTCAGTATTCCACAGGGAGATTGAATGCAGGCTTCTGACCTGAAACATTGACAATTCCTTTCCTCCCACAGATGCTGCTCGACCCGATAGAGTTCCTTCAGCAGATTGTTTGTTCCACAGGGAGAGGCTTCACTGGGCAAAATCATGCTCTGGAGAATGGGGCCTTGATGAAATGAATAAGAATCTCCCGCCAATTTCCCAAGTGGCACTGCTGATGTGACTGAATGTGCAGCTGAAACCCTCCCAACCAGCACTCATCACCTGCAACTGCCAGACTTTTGCCACCCCTGGTGCCCAGCAGTATGAAGGGAACACATTGTAACCTAGAACAGTACAGCACAGGAACAGGCCCTTCGGCCCATCATGTGGTGCTGAACTAATGAAACACCTAACTAAACTAATCCCTTCTGCCTACACACTGTTCATATCCCTCCATTCCCTGCACATTCATGTGCCTAACTAAGAGCCTCTTAAACTACTGTATCATATCTGCCTCCACTACCATCCCTGACAGCACATTCCAGGCACCCACCACTCTCTGTGTTTAAAAAAAACTTGCCCGAACATCTCCTTTGAACTTCCCCCCCTCACCTTAAATGCACGTCCTCTAGAATTAGACATTTCAACCGTGGGGAGAAAGATACTGGCTGTCTACTCTATTTATGCCTCTCATTATCTTATAAACCTCTATCAGATCTCCCCTCAGCCACTCCAGAGAAAACAAACCAAGTTTGTCCAACATCTCCTTATAGTACATGCCCTCTAATCCAGGCAGTGTCCTCATAAATCTCTTCTGCACCCTCTCCAGAGCCTCCATATCCTTCCGAAAAATGGGATGAACAGAACTGAATGCAATACTCCAGGTGCAGCCTAACGAGAGCTTTATGGAGCTGTAACATAACTTCCTGACTCTTGAACTCAGTGCCTCAACTAATGAAGGCAAGCACGCCATATGCCTTCTTTACCACCCTATCAACCTGTGCAGCCACTTTCAGGGAGTTATGGACTTGGACCCCAAGATCCCTCTGTACATCAACGCTGTTAAGGCTCTTGCCATTAACAGTGTACTGTCCCTTTACATTTGATCTCCCAAGGTGCAACACCTCACATTTGGCTGGATTAAACTCCATCTGCCATTTCTCTGTCCATATCTGCAACTGATCTATATCCCTCTGTATCCTTTGGCAATCTTCTACATGATCCACAACATTACCCATCACTGTATCATCTGCGAACTTACCAACACACCCATTCCACGTTTTCCTCCAGGTCATTTATAAACATCACAAACAGCACAGGTCCCAGTACAGATCGCTGCGAAACACCACTAGTCACTGACCTCCAGCCAGTATAAGTCCCTCCGTCCTCAATGAGCAAGCCAATTCTGAATCCAAACGGCCAAGTCACCGTGGATTCTGTGCATCTTAATCTTCTGGATGAGCCTCCCACGTGGGACCTTGTCAAACGCCTTAGTAAAATCCACGTAGACATTGTAAACCCAATTTACTTCCCATGCATCACCTTGTTATTCCTTTCCCCAAAGTATACTTCCATACACACTAAAGGTGAATAACTATGGAGCTTAATCCAGGGCCAAGGCATGCTCCTCCTGCACCAGATGGGAGATTAGAGGCACTTTCACTTACTTCTAGAGACTGCAGGATGATATTTTGCCTCCCTGATGCTAGGGTCTAGGAGCAGCTGCAGGGTATTCTGAAGGGGGAGGGTGCACAGGCAGTTAGTGTGGTGCACAATGATATCAACTAAATATGTTGGAAGAAGGGATGAGATCCAGTAATTGGTGTTACGGAATTAGGAGTTAAATTGAAAAGCAGGACTCAGAGATAGTAATCTCAAGATTACTCCCTGTTCCATGTACCAATGAGCGCAGGAATAGGAGATTAGATCAGATGAATGCGTGGCTGGAAGGATGGTGCTGGAGGGAGGGATCTAGGTTTCTGGGACAAGCAGGACAGGTTACACTTGGGCAGGACCCAGACCAATGCCCTAGTGGAGCTGTTTGCTAGTGTTCTTGGGGAGGATTTAAACTAGAATGGCAGGGGGTTGGGGGGGGGGGGGTGGGGGTGGTAACCTGAGCAGGGAGACAAGAGGAGGAAAAAGGTATAGAAGTGAAAGACAGGAAACAAAATGGCAAAAGTGAAAGGCCCAGAAACTACAGGTGACCAACAACGAGGGGCATGGTGTGAAAAATGCTGAGAAATAACAGATGGTCAATAATATCAGTCATTTTCCAAAGTTGTATAGACTCTGGAACAGTTCCACAGATCAGAGCGGAGCTAACGTGTCCCTGCTATTCCAATCAAGGGGAAAGAAAACTGGGCTGAGACAAGTCGCCAAGTCCGCAAGAAAACAGGCAACAGCAGAGCACCTGGGAAACAGCAACAGATAAACACAACGGACTTGTGAGAAGGGAATCACATTGGATAAATCCACCGGAAGTTTTTTGAGGATGTGAGAGCCAGTTGATGAGGGAGAGCCAGTGGATGTGGGGGACTTGAACTTTCAGAAGGCTTTCATCAAATTTCCACGAAAGAGATTAGTGTACAAAATTAAAGCACATGGCACTAAGGTGCAAGGTCCCCACAGGGACAGTGAACTACGGCTGACAACACACCAGGAGTAGAAATAAATGAGTTGTTTCCTGAGTGGCAGGCAGCAACTTGTGGGGCACTGCAGGGTGCTGTGTTAGTGCCCTTGCTACTCGCAATACGTATTAATGATTTTGATGAGGAAAATAAATGCAATATCACCAAGTTTGCAGATTACACAGAGCTGGGTGGGAGTGTGAGCTGTCAGGAGGATGTTGAGAAGCTGCAGCTGGATTTGGACAGGTTGACTGAGCAGGCAAATGTAACGTGAGTAAACATCAGGTTACGAGTCCAAGGTTCTATGACACTTTGGTGGCCAAAACAGGAGGGCGAGTCATTATCTAAGAGGTGATTGGAAAAGCAGGTGCCACGAAACTGGGGTGTCCTTGTGCACAGGAAGAGATGTTGGCCTTCACAGCAGGTACAGTGGAGGGGGCATCTTGAGTATTGTGTGCAGTCTTCTTATCTGAGGAAGACTATTCTTACCATGGAGGGAGTGCAGTGAAGCATCACAGGACTGACTCCTGGTTGGCAGGACTGTGCATAAGGAGAGATTGAGTCAATAAGGCTTGTACTGGCTATGGTTCAGAAGAATGAGAAGAAATAAGGTTCTAATTAGAGCAAGCAGACCAGATGCAGGAAGGATGGTGGAAGACTCCAGGGTCAGGAGTTGCAGTCTAAGGACAAGGTGCAGGCCATGAGGGACTTTGAGGAGATCTTTTTTCTCCCAGAGAGTGGTGAACCTGTGGAATTCTCTACCTCAGAAAGCAGTTGAAGCCAGATCACTACATACATTCAAGGAGTTCAAAGCTAAAGGGCTCAAAGGACATTCAGGAAAAAGCAGGAAGAGGTCCTGAATTTGGACAATCAGCCATGTTCACGTGGAATGATGGAGCAGGCTCAAAGAGGCCAAGGGGGCACTTCCGCTCCTGCTTCCATGTTCCAGGAATCCTGATCAAGCTTCAGTGTCAGTGCAGAGGAACCAGTTGTGACTCGGCCCTGCTCAACCCTATCCTCAGCTTTCATGGGTGCTGACACGAAGAGATTTTACCTTTTATCTTTGGAAGTTGCCTGAACTCCGCTTTGAATCCTGGGTAATTCTCATCATCATCCGTCATCAACGTCACCAGCATCACGTTGCGTGAGGAGATTAACTTGAATGCATTTGTTGGAGGATACATGCCACAGCGCCTGTCAGCGAGAATAAAGGGAACCAGCAGGAGATCAGATACATTTGGATCTTGTGAGGAAGTGCCAGCAAGTCCAGGAGTTTCCATGCATACGTAGTGAAGTCAGAAAGCCTGAAGTTACTGACAGCTGTTTGTCACACATTTCTTTACCTGCACTGCAGCGTTGGACTCTAGATGGAGAGCCCCGGCAGGGAGCTAATGCCAATCCCTGAGCAGGCGAAGAGAATAATTCCCTACTGATCACACTGGAAGGCAACGGTTACACCGTGTGTGTTGGGATTGTTAAATTTTTAACTGTTTGTTTAAAAGTTTAGTGTAGAATACTTAAAATATTTAACTGATTTTTCATTGATTCCAGTATTTGAATAATTTGAGTTTTTGTTACTTGGTTTTGAATGTCTCTGAAGGTCAGAATTCCAGGCAGTGTGCTGTTGAACACTGAACTGAACAAGAATTCTCCAGCACCTTGGAGCTCTTTACTTACTCTGTTATTTCCCGCTGTTCAATCGGACTCAGAGAGTCATAGACCACGACAAAGTCATTGTGGCAAATATTCTCCAGGTCGAAGGTCACGAAGTTGAGTTCGAGGATATGCTGGGGATCTGCTCGGATCACCCACTGGCACCAGGCGTTGGAGGGGTAGGGGGAATTGGGGAATCCGGGTGAGGTGAATGTGCCGACCTTCCCAGGAACTGCATGCAGATCAAAGGAGCAGCTTTCTGTCGGAGAAAGTGAAAGAAATTATAAAATACTTGCAAGTCCTCTTTTGGCAGTCTGCCACTCCCCAACTCACAAGTAAAAACCGTTCCCAATCTCCAGACAAACAGAGAAGACCGTGCAGATACCTGACGCAGACCACACCTCCCCGTCACTCAGCAGCCTTGGTACTTACTGTCCTTTGGCGGCTTCACCCTCTGTGGATCAGCACCTGGAAACATAGTGCAAGTCTCAGCTCAGTTCTGCAACAGATACCCCTACCCCACTCAGTCCTCCCCTACCCCTCCCTCACCTCCCTTCTCCAAGAGCCAGCACTGCTCCCCAGTCACGCACCAGTCCTAATCCCCGTGCTCCCTGTGCACCACTCACTTACTCACGGTCACTGCTGGCCCTCAGTTGCTCACTGACCACTGACTCTCGCTCCACCTCAGCACCCCTCGGTCACCTTCCCCTCATTGTTCTTCACCCACAACCTCCAGACCCCCACCACCCAAAAGACGTACCCTGAACACACATCCCTCCCCAGTCATCAATCACCCTCAACCTGCCACCACCAAACTACCTCCCCCCACCACCCCAAGATCCGAACCCCATGCCCCTCAACATCTCCACCCCTCATCCCCACAACTGCTCTCTGCACCCAATCACACTCCCTCCGCCTACCTGACCTCTCTATCTAAACTGGCTGCTTACTTGGTCCAGTCCTGACACCAGCTGTACTACTAAAACCGTCACTCAGACAGGTGAAAAATTACTTTAGGGACCAAGAAAATGGCAGCGAAATTAAGGGTTTTGTCTCAGCGTTTGGGGTGGTGCTGCTGTGTCACAGTGACCATGGATTGACCCCGATGGAGGGAAAGGAGCAGAGCAGACATGTTGGACTGTAGGGGAAAGGATCGTTCTGGGAAACAGATCCACGGAACAGTTGAAGCAGCTACAAGTAGCTACGTGGGCTACTTCTGCTTCAGATATTTCAATTTACAAACTACAATAAAATCATACAATCTCAGAATCATACAGCACAGAAACAAGCCCTTTGGCCCACCTCATCCATACTGATCCCATTTGCCTGCAATATGCCTGTGTCCCTCTACACCCTCTATCCACCTACATGTCCAAACTCTTTTTAAACATTGTAATTGTATCTGCCTCCACCACTGCCTCCGGCAGCTGCTTCCAAATATTCACCACCCTCTGTGTGAAGAACTTACCCCTCAGATCTCCTTTAAATTTATTCCCTCTCACCTTAAACCTCTGTCCTCCAGATCTGAGCTCCCCTGCCCTGGGAAACAGACTCTGACGACCTACCCAATCTACGGCCCTCATTATTTTAACAAACTCTATAAAGTCACCCCTCAGCATCCTATGTTCCAGTGAGAATAAACCCAAGGATCAGTGTGGTGATCCATGTTTGGAAGCACAGGAAGTCAGTAAGGTCTTGCATGAATACTTCCTGTCTGTATTTACGGTGGAGGAGGACATGGAAGCGGTGAGTTCAGGGGAGGGAAAAGTGATATCCTGGAGCACAACAACGTAACAGAGGTGGTGTTGGAGCTCCCGAAACACAGAGGTGGATAACTCCCCAGAGCCTGACCAGGTGTGTCCTAGAATGTTACGGGAATTGAGGGAGGAGATGGCTGGGCTCTGGCAGAGATTTTTGGATCCTTGTTAGTTATGGGCCAGGTATCAGGAGGACAGCTAACGTTGTGCTTTTATTTAAGAAGGGCAGCAGGGATAAGCCATGGAACTACAGGCTGGTGAGCCTTACATCAGTGGTGGGACCATGTCTTATAGCTAGAGTTTCTCATGGTAGGGGTGTATAAAACTAGAGGGCCTAGGCATAGACATGGTGCACCATAGGGCCTGTTTCTAGGACTCTCTAACTCTCACCCACCAGCCTCCCCTCCTCCTCCCCCACACGGCTCCACCCGCTCCTCACCGCCCTTCCCCTCTCACCTGGTTCCACCTATCACTGCCAGCCCAGTCTCAGCCCTCCCTCTCACCTCTTTATACCAGCTCTCTTCCCTCTACACTCTCAGTCCTGATGCAGGGTCTCGACTTTCAGCAGTTTGTTTTATTCTCCTAATTCCAGCATCTGCAGTCTCTTGTGTCTCTACACCAAAGGCCTTCACTATCCAACCACTGGTGTTGCCACATTCAGGCAGCTATGGACTTGGATGCCAAGGGTCATGCCGTGCATCAGTGCTCCTCGTCTCCCTGCCATTTACTCCATATGTCCATCAGAATTTGACCCCCCATGCTGCATACGTAGATGGATTTGAAGGACAATGACACAGAGGCGCCATTGCCTGTTCCATGCACACAGAGACACACGGTACTTACGATCAACAACTAACTCAGCAATCCTCAGTGATTTTGAGACACCTGGGTGGGATCTGCCAGATATCGAAAGCGATGTTGCTCGTATAGCTGCATCAAGTTCTGCTGCATTCTCTGGTGGGACCCAACATTCAAGCCAGTAATAAGCAATCACGGAACCTTCACTGCAGGAGGAGAGGAGACAGCTCAGACAGGCGGCAGAAACATACAGCTCAACACACTCCAGTTTGCAAGGAGATGTGATTTCACTGAAACGCACAAACCCTCAGGCAGCTTGACAGGGCAGGTGCAGGGAGGGTGTTCACCACGTCTGAGGAGTTTAGAACCAGGGATCACACGAACAGAGAGAAAAAGTAGCAGGAGTAGGTTACCTGGCCCCTCAAGCCTGCCTCACCATTCCATATGATCATGGTTCATCTACATTGGCCCTAATGCACAGGAGGACAAGAAAACACAAGAGCAGGGAGGTTACGCTTCAACTCTACAAAACATCAGTCAGACCTCAGCTGGAGCACTGTGTGCAGTTCTGGTCACCACACCATAGGAAGGATGTGATAGCACCGGAGAGGGTGCAGAGGGGATTCACCAGGATGTGCCTGGGATGGAGTGTTTCAGTCATGAGGAGAGGCTGGGTCTGTTCTCCCTGGAGTGGAACAGGTGAGCAGAAATGATGGAGGTATATAAAATTATGAGGGATGTAGATAGGGATGACCACAGGAAACTTTTCCCAGATCAGAGGTGACTAAAACTAGAGGATGTAGATTTTGGTTAAGGGGGCAGAAATTCAGAGGGGATCTGAGCGGGACCTTCTTCACCCAGAGGGTGGTGAGAACCTGGAATGCGCTGCTGGAGTGAGTGGTGGAAGCTGGGTCGCTGACAGCATTTGAGATGAGCACCTGAATCGCCCAGGGATAGAAGGCCATGGGCCAGGATTGATACAGGTGGGTGCCCGAGGGTGGCGTGGCTGCGAGGGGCTGCACGGCCTGTTTCCCTGCTGCATGACTCTCTGACAACTCCTCTTCTCTGCCTGTTCCCCACAGCCCTCAACTCCCTGATCTTTCAAAGACTTTTCTACCTTGACTTTAAATACTTCCCACGATTCAGTCTGCACAACTCCCTGGGGTAGAGAACTCCAGACATTCACCACCCTTTGCAGGAAGAAATTTCTGCACACCTCCATTTTAAATGACTGTCCCTTATCTTGTAACTCTGTCCCCTCGTTTGAGACTCTCCCAATAGTGAAAACATCCCAACATCTACCCTGTCGTCCCCTCAGGATCTTGTATGGTTTTGTAAGGTCACCCTTCATTCTCTGAAAACCGACCCAATGTGTTTAGCCACTGTTGATAAGACAAGCCTCTCATGGCGTATCTCACTTGGATGGTCTCCAATGCTACTATATTGATTTTAGGTAAGGGGACCAAAACTGTGCGCAGTACTCCAGGTGTGACCTCACCAACACCCTGTACAATTGGAACAAAACCTCCCCATGCTTCAACTCCAACCTCTTTATGCAATAAATGACAAAATGTTGTTTGCCTTCTCAACTACTTGTTGAACCTGCCCATTAACTTTGTGAGTCACGCACCAGAACACCAAGACCTGTCTGAAACATCACTCACTTGCAATCCCTCTCCATTTAGATACTACTCTGTCTTTTGGTTTTTCTTATTGAATTACATGGCCTCACACTTCCCCACAATGAACTCCATTGAACAAGCTTTTGCCCATCACTCCATCTATTGCAGGGTCACAATATCCTCATCACAACATGCCCTTCATTATCTCAAAATAAAGAATAAGCCAGTTAGGACTGAGATGAGGAGAGATTTCTTCAGTGGGTGGTGAATTCGGGGGTAATGTAGCAGTTAGCGTAATGCTATTACAGCACCAGAGACCCAGGTTCAATTCCAGCTGCTGCCTGTAAGGAGTTTGTACGTTCTCCCCGTGACTGCGTGGGTTTCCTCCGGGTGCTCTGGTTTCCTCCCACATTCCAAAGACGCACAGGTTAGGAAGTTGTGGGCATGCTACGTTGGCGCTGGAAGCGTGGTGACACTTGCAGGCTGCCCCAGAACACTCTACGCAAAGATGCATTTCACTGTGTGTTTCGATGTACATGTGACGAATAAAGAAATCTTATCTTATATCTTCTCTACCCCAGGGGCTGTGGAGGCTCAAGTCATTGAGCTCAGGAGAGAGGAATCAAGGGGTACGATGATAATACAGGACAGTGGTGCTGAGCAAGAGGAACAACCATGACCTTGCAGAATGGTGGAGCAGCCTCACAGGTTCTGCTCCTGGTTCTTATGTTCTTAACTGAGAGATCAAAGGAGTGAAGGGAAATAAGGAGGAGCCAGAAGGTTTGATCTGGTGACACAGTTACTCAGCAGTCTATGCACTGGACCACAGTTCACAAGTGGATCCTGCATTCCTGTGACCAAGCTGCACAAGTAACAAGACCAAGGGTTTAATCTCCATGCAAGCTGTAATTAACCACAGTTCCTGGTCAGGGAGGTGATGCATCAAGCTGGGTTCCCAGAGTAACCCTGGAGCACAAGGCATGAGTATTGAGGTCAGAGTGCACAAGCAGGTTGACTGTACCATGTGCTTTCTTAGAACCACACAGGCCAAGAGAAATGTGCCTGTTCATTCATGAAGAACCAGTGATCATGCAACCATGAGAATCTGAAATCAGAGTCAGTCCCCTGGAAATCAGTGATCATGGAACAGGTACCCCTGGTGTCAGAGATCCCTACTATTGGCAACCACGTATCTCACAACCCAAGCATCAGCAAGGATGGACAGTACCTCTGAAATCAGCATCATAGAACTGTGATCCCAGCACTTCCCAAAACAAAACCCCACCCCAGCCCAAGCAGTGCCAGTCAGAGACCTACCTGAATGCACTAACAGTGGAACGAACATAATACGGAGCCACTGCGTCCATCCCCATGTAAGTATTCTGAAGCTGTCAAATTAAAGAGGAAATAATCAAATTTAACAAAAGCGATATACCTTCTCACTACAAATTAAACCACTTTTAACCTATCCCAACTGTACAGTCCGTGAATAGCTGGTCTGTCTCAGGTCTGTGTCCCAGACATGTGCACAATATCCCAGGTGTGGTATCACAGGTCCTGTACACCTGCGGTGCTTTGGTCCGTTCTCTGACCCCCATTGCTGTCTTTGCTCTCAGCACACAGGCTGCACAAACTGTGGACAGTGGTTTGATGATCTCAGAAACTGGAACTTTAAACTGCATCTTTGGTGGGGTGGGGAGGGGATGGAGGGGAAGGAGCGAGGGCAATGAGGCGAATTTAAAAAGTTGCAAAGGAAGGACAAGAGATGGCGCACTGGAGTAACAGGCAAAGTGACAACAATGCGTGCAGGGCATTCGTACCAATGCAGACGAATAAAGGCAAAAACGGATAAAATACTAATTAAAATGCTCCCTTGTGATCTGCTAGCCCCTACAGACTCATGGCTGTGAGGTGACCTAGGCTGGGGACCGGACATTCACAGGTATTTAACTTTCATGGGAGATGAGGTGGGGCATTCCAATAGGGCATCAGTTAGTGCAGCTGCCTCAGGCTCCTGTGACCCAGGTTCGATTCTGACCCCAGGTGGTGTCTGTGTGGATTTTTCACGTTCTCCCCGTGACCACAGGGGTTTCCTTCTACATCCCAAAGGCATGCGGATTGGTAGACTAATTGCACAGTAAGTTGCTCCTTGTGCGAAGGTGAGCGATAGAATCTGGGGGGGGGTTGATGAGAATATGGGGAGGATGGGTGACAGGGGAATAAGACAAATTGATTGCTCTGAGAGCTGGCACAGACTCAATGGGCTGAATGGCCTCTTATGTCACAAGAAAATAGAACAAGAAATATAACATACAATATGAAGGATGCAGTCGGATTTGTGAGAAGTTACTCTGGCTCAGAGAGAAGAGGAAGCAGGATCCATGCAAGCAGTGGCAGGAAACAACAAAGGAGAGACTCCTCCCACAAGGTGATCTTGAGGAGAGTCCAGGGAATACATTCTTGGCCCTGGAGGTAAAGGGGGAACAATCTATTTCAGATCAAGTCATGGATAGGAGTAACTAGTGACTGCACAGTGAAGAACCTTTGGAGAACAAGGGATCGCAAAATTCACATGGAAACAGCAGAACGTGAAGACTAAACAGACCTTTGAGCCTGCTCTGCCAGTCAATCCTGTTGTGGCCAATCTTCCCCCAAACCATTTCCCACTTTCTCCGTAACCCTCGATGCCTTTTGCATCCAGAATCTACCTCCTTCCTAAGTATATTCAGCAACTTGGCCTCCACAACCCTCTGTGGTAGGGAATGCCACCGGACCACCAAGTTTCTCCCCTCCTCAGTCCTAACGTCACATCCTGAAACTATGACCCGTAGTCCTCGACACTGCCTATTCCCCACCCAGAGAAAACACCCTCCCTGCAGTCGGACCATCAGAATTTTGACAAGACGTAGAACATAGTGCAATACAGCCTAATCCTATCTGCCTGCAAATGATCCATATCCTTCCATTCCCTGCTTGTTTGTCTAAATTCCTCTTAAACACCTTTATTGTATCTGCCACCACCACTACCCCGGCAGCACGTTCCAGGCACCTACCACTGTGTAAAAAAACTTGTCCTACGCATCTCCCTTAAACCTTCCCCTTCTTCACCTTAAAATATGCCTGCTAGTATCTGACATTTCCACCCTGGAAAAAAAGACTATCTATGCCTCTCATAAATTCATATTCTTCTATCAGGTCTCCCCTCAGCCTCCACCCCTCCAGTGAAAACAATCCAAGTTTGTCCAATCGCTCCTCTTAGCTAATACTCTCCAATCCAGCAACATCTTCTGCACCCTCTCCAAAGCCTCCACATCCCTCCTGTATTGAGGCGACGAAAACTGTACACAATACCCCAAATGTAGCCTGACCAATGTTTTGGTACATGCCCTCTCATTCTTCTAAACTCTATGAGTACAGGATGAGTCAATTCAACTTCTCCTCACAGGACAGTCCTGCCATTCAAGGAATCAGTCTGGTGAACTCTTATTACATTCCCTTCACTGCAAGTATTTCTTTTCCGAGGTAAGAAGACCAGAACTGCACACAATATTCCAGGCATAGTCTCAACAAGGTACTGTTTATTTGTAGCTGGACATCCTTGCTCCTATAGTCAGTCTCTTGCTATGAAGGGCAACATATCATTTGCCTTCCTTGCACCTCCAAAGAGTAAAAGTCTAAAGATTCCCGAAGGTAGTACCATTGGTAGATAGGGTGGTGAAGGAGCAGGATGAGATACCTGCCTTCATTAGCTGGGAAAAGCATATAAAAGAAGGGAAGACTGTACAACTTTATAAAATATTGGTTAGGTCACAGCTGAAATATTCTGTTTAGTTCTGGTCGCTACACTACGTTAAGGACATGATTGCACTAGAGAGGAGATTCACCAGGAGGTTGCCCGGGATAAAGCACTTCATAGAGTTGTAGAGCACTTAATACATCATGGAAACAGGCCCTTCGGCCTAACTCTTCCTTGCCAACCATGGTGCCCACCAAACTAGCCCCATTTGCCCATATGCCTCTAAACCTCTCCTACCCGTGTACTTATCAACACACACAACTGGAGGAACTCAGCAGGTCAGGGAGCATCTATGGAGGGAAATAAACAATTGACATTGAGTTGAAGGTCTCGACCAGAAACGTTGAATGCTTATTTCCCTCCATAGATGCTGCCTGACCTGCTGAGTTCCTCCAGCACTTTGTGTGTGTTGCTCCAGATCCCAGCACCTGCAGAACCTCCTGTGTCTCCAAGTACTTATCAAAATGTCTTTTGAATGTTGTTATTGTGCCTGCCACAACTACTTCCTCTGGCAGCTCGTTCCATGTTTCCAGCACCCTCTGCACGAACCAAGTGCCCCTCAGGTCCCTTGCAAATCTTTCACCTTAAACCTATGCCCTCTAGTTTTTAGTTCCCTTTCCCTGGGAAAAAGTGTGTGCATTCACCCTATCTATACCCCTCATGGTTTTGTACACCTCTACGTCATCCCTCAGTCTGCTGTGCTCCAAGGAATAAAGTCCTAGCCTGCCCAATCTCTCCATATAACTCAGGCCCTCAAGTCCGAGTGCAGTCTCACCAACGTCTTGTACAAAGGCAACATAACATTCCAACACCTGAACTCAATGCCCTGACTGACGAAGGCCAGCATACCAAACGCCTTCTTCACCACCCTGTGACACCACTTTCAGCAAACTACGTACTTGTACTCCTAGGTCCCTCTGTGCCGTAACACTCCCCAGGGCCCAACCATTCACTGTACAAGTCCTACCCTGACTTGACTTCCCAAAATGCAACACCTTGCTCATCAGCGATGAGAAGAGACTGGATAGGCTGGGTTTGTCATCTGGAGCAGGAGGCTGATGAGGGGTGTGACGGAGATGTACAAAATTACGAGGGGCAGAGATCAAGGAGATAGTAAGAAACAGCTCCCCATGGCACAGGTGTCTAAAGAACAGAGGGCTCAGGTTCATTAGGAAGAGGAACAGGCTGAGAGGGATCTGAAGCATATTGTCATCCAACTGCATGAGGAGGTGGTGGAGCCAGGTGCTCTCACACTTCGGAAACCTCTGGACAAGCACTTGAATCGCCAAGGCACACAAGGCTGCAGACCAAGTGCTGGTGAATGGAATTAGTATAGTTGGGTACTTGATGGTTAGCACAGGCATGGTGGGCAGAAGGTCCTGTGTCTGTGCTGCATAAAACTATGACCTGCATGTTTGCATCCATTGACCGGTGTACAGGGGCCCCCCCAGATCCCTTTGTACATCAACATCTTCCAATATGTCATGATATAAAGAACGTTCTACCTGTTCTGTTTTCCTACACTTATCACTCAATGCTCTCTCTGCCAAGTACTTGCTCACTCACTCACCTTGTCTAACTTGACCTGAAGCCTCTTTCATCCTGTTCACATCAGGTCCATGCCAGCTCCCAGTGCAGCAATCCCACTCCTTGTCTCCTTACTTCCCTGCACCCCTGCAACTTATTCTCTCAATTAATGGCAAAGGGGGGTTAATTTATGCTAAAGGGTGATTTAGAGTCATAGAGTGTCATGGAATCAAACAGCAATACAGCATGGATGCAGGCCCTTCGGCCCAACGAGTCCATGCCAACCACACTGTCCGCCTAGCTAGTCCCAATTTCCTGGGCTTGGCTAACAGTAACCCATTAACCTACCAGTAAATCTGTGGGGCACAGGAGGAAATGTGAGCCCCCAAGGAAATTCTCAGATCCAAATCACTGCTGTACATCAAGAATCGCTTGCGCCCTAATGCACCCCATTAGTAACTCCCTGCCACCCCAAAAAAGACCCCAAAAAGATGCTGGAAATTTGAACCTGATGAAGGGTCTTCAACCTGAAACTGATTCTGGTTCTCTCTCCAAAGATACTGCCGGATCTGATTAATGTTTCCAGAATTTTCTGTATTTATTCCTACTGTCTTCTATCTGCCAACCCAGCTTCCACACCAGTACATTACTCCCAATCCCACGTGCTTCAATTTTGTGCACTGACCACTTATGTGGGACTTTATCAAAGGCTTTCTGAAAATGCAAATCCATCACATGCATTGGTTCTGCCTTGTCTATTCTACCAGTGACACCTCCAAAAACTGCAGAAGTTTTGTCAAACACGATCACCCTTTCAAGAATTCTTGCTGATTTTGTTTAATCCTACTGATAGTTTTTAAATTTCCTATTATTATATCCAAACTAACACCAGCCTTTTCCCTACCACTGATCTTATGCCAACTGGTCTGGAGTGCTGGATTTTCTTTCTTCATCGTAGTTAAGTAGTGGGGTGACATTTGCCACCCTCCAAACTGCAGGAACTGTCTCACAATCTGCAGAATTTGGGAAAACACTACTCATGAATCTACCGTTCCCATGGCTCCACGGCTACTCCTTTCAGTGCGCTAGGGGGTCAGATTGTGAGAAAGGGATTATCAGCTTTGTCACATTCATTTAGGCATCATTGTTTTTACAAATACCAATTTCCTCAAATCCCTTCTTTACATGAGACTCTTGTCCTCAGCTTTCTGGGCAGTTATTTGAGAAAGATTAATTTAGGTTCCTAAATTTAAATAAAGGAATAATATAGATATGAAATAAGAATTGGCTAACATGGATTGGAAATTCAGATCAAAAGGTATCACAGAGTCACAGAACAGTTACAGAAGGGAAGGAGGCCATTCAGCCCATCATTGTCTATACCAGCTCTAGGTAGAAGTATCCCAAGCTGGACCCACTCCCCTGCCCACTCGACATGGCCCTGCAGGTTCTTATCCAGCTCCCTCTTAAAATCTACAAGTGGACCCCCCCCCCCCCCCCCCGCTGCTCCTCCCGACAGAGACCCCAAACCCCACCAGTCACAGTGGTTCATTCCATGTGTCTGGTTCTTGGCCACTCAGCCAGTGGGAAGTTTCTCTCCATTTACTTTGTCATTTTAAATCCCTCCATCATATCTCTGCACAACCTACTCTTTCCAGGAGAATAATCACAGTTTATGATCCAAGTAACAGAGAGATCAGGAGAACTGGTCAAAGCTTTGATCAAACAGAAAGGCCCTTGGGAGTACCTGAGAGGACAGCAGATTAACAGTTGGAAGATATTTGAAGAAATACTTTATTACTTTCAACAAAGATACATACTGTCAAGGAAGTAAGACTCTTTGGGAAAGCAGCTTTGCCTGTAGCTGACTTAAGGGATTACAGATGACATTAGCTTAATAGAGGTTTGCCAAGAATTATGCTAGGCTTGAGATGGAGGGAAATTTAGCAAGTAAGGATGACTAAAAAACTGGTGAAGGGGATTGTAAAAGAGGTTTGTAAAACGAGGGTTCCAAAAGTGAAAAGTCCCTTAGAAGCTGAGACAAGGTCTCAATAATGTCATACCTGTCCTCAGACCACATGCAGGGAGCTTTATTCTGTAATTTACCTGCGCCATGCCTGCCTGCCCTGTGGGTATTTGTTTAACCAAAAACTCACCGTTTCCTCAACCGTGGCAGCAAGTTGCTTAAATGCCTCCGACTCCGAATCCTCCAGTTTCTCAGTGAACTGCTTGTTGGTAATAGTAAGGTAACCATTGTACATTTTCTTGATTCGATTATCTGGCCGAACTAGTGGTGGTCAAAAGGTAAAGTCAGCAAATAAGAATGATTCTCATTCAAGATTTCTGCAATGCTTCCATTACCAGTCTTATATCTACAACGCTACCACATTTAACCATTGTATTCACTCAGTAATCTGGATATTAATCTTTGTCCAGGCTCACTGTGCTCTGAATGCTTAACTCTCTCTGGAAGCACTCTGCAGTCTGGATATGAAACTGTAAGCACAATATGCTACGGATATTCAGTCCAGTGCACAAGCACATTCTACTCACAATATTTCCCATTTACTGCTGGGGTCAACAATCAAATGACACAGGCTTAACATGATTGGTTAAAGACCCAGGAGTGATTCAAGAAGAAGCTACTGACTGATAAGCAAAAAGTTACAATCTAGAATGCATTGCCTTAAGGAACTGTATATAGAGATTTGATTGTAGTTTTTAAAAATGCAACTAGATTAAGATTTGAAGGTTAAAAAAAAATTCCAGAGTAGCACCATGGGAGGATTGCTCTACAACAAGGTAGCCACAACCTCAATGGTTGTTGTTGATGTAACAGTGTACAAGCACAGAGTGCTATGTGTACTTCTCTATTTGTAGGCAAATTTGTTCTGGATCTACGGCACATTTGCAAGTGCATTGTATATTTAGCCCTGAGTGTACTTCGAATATTTATCTCTTTTGCAAGTATATGTGAGCTGGATTTTAATCCTTGCTATAAACACCCTGCGTTCTAGATATTTAGTCCTGGAGATAAATGAATTTTGCTCGAGACATTCAACACACATGAATTCCACTGGCGTTTCTTTAATTCATCCAAACAATGAAGGCATCACTGTGTGTTCCATTCCCACCTGCAGTACCTCCCTTGTGCAAGTGATGTTCCTCCTTCGTCAACTACTGCTGTGATATACTTACAATGAAAATGCCAAACAAGGAGTCCAATCATCAGGGATAATAGGGCAGCCCCAATAATCAATCCCACAAGCAGCATTCTCTCCTTTGGGCTGCGTTTCTCCAACTTCTTCTGGTTACTTGCTGGAAGAAACTCCATTTCCTCTGGAATGCCATTGATTTCCTGTGGAAACCCAGAACATGCTGTTAAAAGCAAACAGAGCCATTGTTCACCCACCCTAGAGCAACCCATCAGGTTCCTACTTTTCACTGAGTAAATATTAACTTTCCATAATGCATTTGTTAGCAACATTGCATAATATGGGATTAAACAGGCAGAGACAAAGTTTGCTGAATACACTGAACTGGGGGGAAGTGGTTGATTGTGAGAAAGGAGGTGATAAAATATCAAGATTAATAAACTTGCAGAATACACATATAATTGGAGAATTTATATTGTTGATAAGTATGTGCAGAAGATCTTGCTGAGAAGAATATGAAGATCACAAGACAAGGGAGCAGAAGTAGGCCATTCGGCCCATTGAGTCTGCTCCAAAGAAAAGGGGAAAAAGAAAAAGAAATGAGAAATGGGGGGAGGGAGGGGGGGTGGCGGCGGGGGGTGATGGGGAGGGGGGGGTGGCGGCGGGGGGTGATGGGGGGTGTCTGCTCCATGAGCAGAAAAAAATATTCTAACCCCAATTTCCAGCCTTATCCCCATATCCCTATATCCCTTGATAACTTGACTAATTAGATACCTATCTATCTCCTCCTCAAACACCTCCAATGATCTGGCCTCCACTGCTGTATGTGGCAAAGAATTCCATAAATCCACTACCCTCTGGCTAAAGAAATTTCCCCTCATCTGTTTTAAACCTGTACCCTCTAATTCTAAGATTGTGTCCTCTGATCCTGAACCACCAAGGGAAACAGCTTGGCCACATCTACTCTGTCCAGTCCTTTCAATGTTTTAAATGTTTCTATGAGGTCCCCTCTCATTCTTCTGTACTCCAGTGAGTACAGTCCAAGAGCCGACAAATGCTCATCATATGTAAGCCCTTTCATTCCAGGAATCATCCTCGTAAATCCCCTCTGAACCCTCTCCAACATCAGCACATCCTTCCTAAGATATGGGGCCCAAAACTGTGCACAGTCTTCCAAATGAGGCCTCACTAGTGCCCCGTACAGCCTCATCAACACTTTCTTACTTTTATACACTATACCTCTCAAAATGAATGCCAACATAGCATTCGCTTTCTTTACCACTGATCCGACATGGTGGTTAACCTTTAAGGTATCCTGCACAAGTACCCCCAAGTCCCTTTGTAATTCCGTACTTTGAATTTTCTCCCCTTCTAGATAATAATCTGCCCATTTATTTCTGTTTCCAAAGTGTACAACTGCACATTTCTCAACATTGAATCTCATCTGCCATTTCCTTGCCCATTCTCCTAAACTATCTAGGTCTCTCTGCAACCTTCCTGTCTCCTCAATACTCTCTACTCTTCCACCTATCTTGGTGTCATCCACAAACTTAGCCACAAAACCATTTACTCCATCATCCAAATCGTTAATGTACAGGGTAAAAAGAAGCGGCCCCAACACCGACCCCTGCGGAACACCACTAGTAACAGGTAGCCAACCAGAACAGGATCCTTTTATTCCCACCCTTTGCTTTCTGCCTACCAGCCAATGCTCCACCCATTCTGTTATCCTACCTGTAATTCCATGAGCTCTCATCTTATTAATCAGTCTCTTGTGCGGCACCTTATCGAAGGTCTTTTGAAAGTCTAAATACACAACATCTACCGCCTCTCCCTCATCTACCCTACCTGAGATTTCTTCAAAAAACTCCAATAGGTTGGTCAGGCAGGATCTTCCCTTCACGAAACCATGTTGGCTTGGACCTATCTTGCCTTGCGCCTCTAGGTATTCCATAACCTCATCCTTGAGGATCGATTCCAATAACTTTCCCACCACCTACGTCAGACTAATAGGTCTGTAATTTCCTTTATGCTGCCTCCCTCCTTTCTTATACAGTGGAACTACATTTGCGACCCTCCAGTCCTCTGGAACCATGCTGGAGTCTATCGATTCCTGAAAAATTATCACCAATGCCTCCGCTATCTCTAAAGCCACCTCCTTCAGAACCCGGGGATGCACCTCATCCGGTCCGGGAGACTTATCTGTCTTTAGTCCATTTAGTTTTCCTAGCAACTTCTCTCTAGTAATCTTAACTGAACTCAGTTCCATTTCTTGAGACCCCTGACTATCCGGTATATTGCTGATGTCCTCCACAGTGAAGACTGATGCAATATACTCATTTAGTTCCTCTGCCATCTCTTTATCATCCATTATAATCTCTCCCGCACCATTATCGATTGGTCCTATATCAACCTGTGTCTCTCTTCTACTCATTATATATTTTAAAAAACTCTTAGTATCCTTTCGAGTGTTATCTGCCAACTTCCTTTCATAATTCATCTTTTCTTTCCTAACGACCTTCTTAGTTTCTTTCTGCAGGTTTTTTTTTAAAAAGTTTCCCAGTCTTCTGTTTTCCCACTAATTTTTGCTTCCTTGTATGCCCTCCCTTTTGCTTTTATTTTAGCCTTCACCTCTCTCATTATCCACATTTGTGCCATTTTTCCATTCAAAACCTTTTTTCTTGGAATATATCTATCCTGCATTTTCCTTATTTCTTGCAGAAATTCCATCCATTTCTGCTCCGCCGTCCCTCCAGCTCGCTTACTCTTCCAATCAATTTGGGCCAGCTCCTCTCTCATACCATTGTAATTTCCTTTGTTCCACTGAAATATCGATACACCATTTATCAGCTTCTCCTTCTCAAATTTGAAACTGAACTCAGTCATATTGTGATCACTAGTTCCTAATGGTTCCTTTACCTTTAGTTCCTTAATCACCTCTGGTTCGTTACACAGCACCCAATCCAAAACAGCCGATCCCCTGGTGGGCTCTTCAACAAGTTGCTCCAAAAAGCTGTCCCGTAGACATTCCACAAACTCACTCTCCTGTGATCTACTGCCTTGCTGGATTTCCCAGTCCACCTTCATGTTAAAATCCCCCAAAATTATCTTAACGTTGTCACTCTGGCACGCTTTTTCTATTTCTAACTGCAACTTATAGTCCACTTCCTGACTGCTATTAGGGGGCCTATATAAACTGCTACTATTGTCCTTTTACCCTTGCTGCTTCTTAGCTCCACCCATAAGGATTCAACCTTTCTCAGAGTCTTCCAACAATTAACAAATCCCAATAACATCAGCAAATAATACTGAAGGACTCACCACTACTCAAATAATGACAGAATAAATTAATTATGGTTCAGGTTCGAAGATCAACAGAGTCAGGACTACACTGTTGTCAGCCCTGCTATGAAATCTCACCATGAAGAAAGAATGCTACCAATACACCCACCAAAATGTAGTAAAATCAGCTAAGATAAAAGCCCTTCCAACAACAATGAAATAACCCAGTGGTTTCACCCATAGGAGCACCAGAACCTGTTACAAAAGTGAGCACAAAACATATTCAAGTACCCCTCCCATCCATGTTAAAATGCTCATGATTTTACAACATAGTGATTGAACTGAAACTGATCTAGGGGCTGTGTGCAGTTTCTTTGCAGACTTTTGAGTCTTAACAGTAACCCTGGACATTGGTCCTTTGGATTTCTGTGAAAAAATACCCTTGAAATGAATTTATGTTCCAAAAGGAGTTGTTTTCCATTTAACTGCTACATAAAAGATTACAATTCTTACCCACTTCTCTACGAAATTACCAAAATTCTCACTTCCCTAACAAAAATTTCAATAACTAAATCCATTATTTAGGTAGTTTACGCCAAATAGTTGTGTAATTCTTTATTTTTTCCCTCTATTTTGGATGGAAAAGATTCGTTTATAAACAATTCGATAATAGCCAAATGACACAATGCTCTCATTTAACGTGAGTTACCAGTGAACAGTGCTACCTTCACACTGTTAGAGTGATCCGCATTGGGGGACAAAGCCTTTTCGCTTGCAGCATGCAAAACATGAATGGACCTAATCGCTTTAGAGTAAATCGCACGCTCTGACTCAGATCGTGCAAAGATCACGTCTGACTTGGAAAATGGAGTCCATACAGGGTAAAGGAACTGAGGGATCTGGGACAACTGAGAAAAACCATAAACACATTGACAAAGGTTAAGAAAGCCATAAAAAAAAACCAAGAGTACTCTGGCTGACTTCCAGAGAAAATAACTGAAAACCGAAATTACGTAAACTTTGTTTGCAGAGTTGATGTAAAGAATAAAGATAAAGTTTACCATTACTGTCAAGCAACTTCTGTGGAGAAGTTGCCCCTTAGGTCCATTTGAAATCTTTCCCCTCTCACCCTAGTTTTGGATTCCCCTACTCTCAGGAGAAAACTGTTACCATCCAACTTATCTATCTCTCTCATAATTTTAAACACTTCTGTAAGGTCGCCTCTCATTCTCCTACGTTCCAAGAAATAAAGACCCAGCCTGTCCAACCTCTCCCTATAACTCACTGGTGAGTATATGGAACGAGCTACCAGAGGAAGTGGGTGAGGCAGGTACAACAGTATCATTTAAGAAGCACTCGGATAGGTACATGGAGAGGCGGGGCTTAGAGGGATATGGGCCAAATGCAGGAAATTGGGACTAGCTGGGTGGGTACCGTGGTCAGCATGGACTAGTTGGGCCGAAGTGCCTGTATCTGTGCTGTATTGCTCCCTGACTCTATGAAGGTGACATGCATCATCAGGGCCATGCCCTCTTCTCGATGCTGCCATCAGGCAGGAGGTATAGGAGCACCTCAAGGTTCAACAACAGCTTCTTCCCCACCGCCATCAAATTCTTGAACTGACCTGAGAAACCTCAGCACTATTTTGACCTCCATTTCTCTCTCTCTCTCTCAGCTTACACTGGTGTCGTGATGTTTATTTGGCTGTTTATTTTTGCGCACGTGTATGTTGTGTCTAATTTACATTAATTTATATTAACTAATGCTGGCCATATTGTAATGCACTGTGCTGCTGTTGTAAAAAGTTAATTTTCACGCATGTAGCCCTGGGTATGTATGCCTTGAACTTGAAAATCAAACAAGCTGTAGATGCTGGAAATCTAAAACAACGAAAGGCTGGAAACACTCAGGAGATCAGGCAGCATCTGTGGGAAGGGAAACAGAGCTAACATTTCAGGTGGGAGACCTTGCGTCAGAATGTCAGTGGAGAACTCTGTCGGAGTAGATTTAACGAGGGTCTTGAGCTGAAAATTTATCTCTGTGTCTCTTCCCACAGATGCACCCTGACCTGTTGAGTATTTTGAGTGTTTTCTGGCTTACCAATTCTCTTGTATTCACATTATTCTGAGATCAGTCCCTTCTAATTACACCACTAAAGCAGTAACTAGTGAGGCCAGTGAAACTTGGATTAATCTTTTACATCAACAGAAGTCAGATAAGAGCCTCCTCCCACAGTCTGTCCCCACCCAGCTCAGTCCATACCCAAACCTGTTGAGACATGCATGCAGTAGGTAGAGACTATGTTGGCCCAGCACTTCAAACCACGGGTACTCAGAAAATAACTCAATACTAAATCAAGTTGTTAATTGGATCAGAGTTTCAGTGAGAATAAACCTCCCACAAGGTGAACAGATCACCACAAAGGATTATTTCAGGGTGCACAGCAGCTACACTGAGTCATTCTATAACCTGAAGTGACTCCTCAGAACTCCTCATAGTGTCCTACAGCACAGAAACAGGCCCTTTGGCCCAACTAGCCCTTGCCGACCAAGGTGCCTATCGAAGCTTGTCCCATTTGCCTGTGTTTGGCTCATATCCTTCCCAATCTTTCCTATCCATATACCTGTCCAAATGTCTTTTAAATTTTGTTAATGTACCTGCCTCAATCACTTCCTCTGGCAGCTCAGTCCATATACTGACTACTCCCTTCGTGAAGAAGTTGCCCCTCAGGTCCCTATTAAATCTCTCCCCTCTCACCTTAAACCTATGCTTTCTAGTTCTTGAAAAGGTCTGCGTGCATTACAATTCCTCCAATCACCAAAAGTGGACAAGCAGTGACTGGGAATCGACTGGGCCACAGGTAGAGAACAGTTTCCCACAATCTACTATCGTGCTTCAAGGCCGTGGGGAGCTACACAACCCCAAGGCCTTAATAAACACAGCTACGTTGTCTGTCCTATCACCGGCCTCCTCAAAGTTCTGGTGGACTGGACATACACAAGAGTGCTGACAGCCGGATGGATTACTAATCAGATTGATTGATTCTACTCAGCATGTCCATCTCACTGCATCTCCCTGAACCAGGTGTCTGAACAGACATGTGGATTATCCAGAAAATAGTGAGCTGTTCTGGTAAACAAGGCATTTAACTAGTAACAATGTCTAGGATGAGAACAAGATCACGTAATTCTCTGAGCCTGCGTTATCGTAAGGCTTCCGTTTCTGGTCAGTAGAGCAGCACAACTCGTAGAGCTGCTGCCTCACAGCTCCAGTAACGCGAGTTCAATCCTGACCTTGGGCACTGTCTGTGTGGAATTTTCAGATTCTCCCTGTAACTGTGTGGGTTTCCTCCAGGTGAACATAGAACACTACAGCACAGTACAGGCCCTTCGGCCCACAATGTTGTGCCAACATTTTATCCTGCTCTAAGATCTATCTAACCCTTCCCTCCCACACAGCCCTCCATTTCTCTATCATCCATGTGCCTGCTCTGGTTTCCTCCCACATCTGAAGGTCATGCAGGTTGTTAAACTAATTGGCTGCTGTAAATTATCCCCAGTGTGTAGGTGAGTGATAGAATCTGGGGAGAGTTGATGGGAATAATAGGATAAAATTAGTGCAAAAAAATCAGTGCTGGTTGGTCTGCGAGGCCTTGGTGCACCAAAAGGCCCGTTTCCATGCCTCACCTCTCTGTGACTCGGTACAGAACCCTCACCAGAGGGAGATGTTCCAGCACAATCACAGGAGCCAGGCAATCAAAGTTCACACCAAACATTCAAACAGGATAGGCCAAAGGAGCAGATTTCAAAGCGTTCCTTGAGGTGAGCTCTAGTCCCATGGGGCTTGAGGAGAGAATTCTAGAGCAACGCAGTGCCTGGCAACCACCAACCACTCACACACTGACCCCCATTTTATTCTCCCCACATTCTCATCAACTGCCCCAGATTCTACCCCTCACCTAAGCACCAGGGGCAATTAACCTCCCAACCCACACACCTTTGGGATGTGGGAGGAAGCCGGAGCACCTGGAGGAAACAACACACAGTCGCAGGAGGAGCATGCAAACTCCACACAGACAGCACGCGAGGTCAGGATTGAACTCGGGTTGCTAGAGCTGAGGGCATGTTGTCTGCTTTCCTGCTGGAGGTGGAGCCAGAGGTGAGGAGAATGCAAATATCACAACTCTGTTCAAAGATGGGAAGTGGATAAACACAGCAACTGCAGAGTCAGAGTTGTACAGAAACAGGCCCTTCGGCCCACTGAGTCCATGTTGACCATCAGTCACCCATTCACAATAATCCCATTTTGTTCTTCCCACATTCCTCCTTAATACCACACTCATCAACACAATTGGGCAATTTACAGCAGCCAGTTAAACCTTCCAAAGTGCACGTCTTTGGGATGTGGGAGGAAACTGGAGCAGCCGGAGGAAACTCACACGGTCACAGCAGCAGAGGGCAGGACCAAAGCCGGATCACTGGAGCTGCAGGGCAGCGGCTTCCACCAGCCGCATCAGTGTTACCCTGAGATGGAGAGATAGTTTAGAGCAACTAGTACAAAGTTATCTACTTGTTTAAACATGGATTTATAATGATGACCGGTAAGTTACATTTATCATGTTGACAGCTCAGAAGGAGGCCATTCAGCCCATCATGTCCATACTCCCCTGCCCCCTGTCCCCTGTCCATCATGTCCCCTGCCCCCTCCACGTGGCCCTGCAGGGTTTTTTCCCCTTCAGGTACTTACCCAGCTCCCTCTTGAACTCTACAATTGAGCCCCCCTCTGCTGCTCCTCCCGACACTGACCCCAGACCCTACTAGTCGCAGTGCAAAAATAACTTTTCAATTTCCTTCACTCCACGTGCCTGGCTTTTGACCGCTCAGCCAGTGGGAGCTTTCCCTCCATCTACTTTGACTGCACCTTTCCTAAAACTTAAATCTCTCCATCAGATCCTCTCACAACCTTCTCTGTTCCAAGGAGAAGAACACCAGCTCCTCCAGTCCGTCCAGGCAAGTGACGTTGCCCATCCCTGGAATCATTTCGGCAAATTATCTGCACTATCTCTAAACCCTTTACATCTTTATGGTTAATGTTTAGCTGGTGCATTATCAAACAAAAACAAGACCCATGTAACATAGAAACCAGTACAAGCTGTCGAAGCCTTGGTCAGAGAAAGGCAGTGGAGAAGCACAGAGCTTCAAAGGAAGAAGTCCGTGGTTTGGAGCCAAGGCAGCTAAAGTTCTGGCTTCTGGTGATGCAGCAGACATGCTGGTGCCAGAATTGGAAGAACGCCAATTTCTTTAAGGCTTGATACTGGTAGACAAGGTCATAAAGACAATAGAGAATGTGTCAAGATGTGTGTGGCTGAGATTTGGAGAAGTAGGACAGCACTGGAATGGTAAGTCTAGAGCTATAGAAGGCCTGGGTAAAGTTCCAGCAGCAGAAATAAGTCTTTAGATAACAGGGGATATCTGCTTCAATCTCAGCTCTGAGAGACATGAAATGGCCAGGTCATAACCTTTCTTCCTCACTTTCAGGCAGTTTCCTGGGATAGGAGTGGTGGCCAGCGAGTTGAGTTTTGGCAAAAACCAAAGAGAAGGCACCAATCCCACTCTGTTCGTTCCTGCATCTCCTCCATTTCCCACAAGTCTATTTTCACCTCATCAACCCCACCCCCCCACCCCAAAATAACAGGGACAGGTTTCCCTTTGTCATCACCTACCACAACCACTTCAATTCCACATCCCACTCCCACACCGACATGTCTATCCACAGCCTCCTCTACTGCCACACTGAGGCCAGACGTAGGTTGGAGAAACAACATCTCATAGTTCGCCTTGATAGTCTCCGACCTGACTGCCTCAACATCGATTTCTCTAACTTTCGGTAACCCCTCCCTTCTTTCCTTGTCTTCCCTCATTCCTGTGGCCCTCTTCCCCCCACCCTCATGACCTGCTCATCCCTTCCCTTTATTCCAGGGTCCACTGCCCTCTCCTACCGGATTCCTTCTTCTTCAGCCCTTTGCCTCTTCTACCGATCACCTCTCAGCTTCTTACTTCTCCCCCCTCCCCCACCTACCTACCTTCCCCCCTCACCTGGACTCAGCTATCACCTGCCTGCGTGTGCCCCTCCCCCTCCCCCTCCCTCCTTATTCCAGCTTCTGCCCTCTTCCTTTCCAGTCCTGATGAGGGGTCTCGGCCCAAAACGTCGACTGTTTGTTTCCCTCCATAGATGCTGCCTGACCTGCTGAGTTCCTCCAGCGTTTTGAGTGTGTTGCTCCAGCTCCCACTTACTTTGTTGCAGGAAATTCTGCCTCATCTAATATTGAATCCAGTCAAGATGAGACAGATGCAACACAGTGCAGCTCAGGGACAAGTGGTGGAAGCGTAGATCACCCTGTCCGTTTTCAGATGCTATCACTGAGAGGCTAAATACAGAAAGACAGTAGAGAACCAAGCATCAGTTCTTGGGGGGCGGTTGAGGAGAATTCCCAGAAGCAGTGTTGTGAGAGCAGCAAGAGGAACAATTGCTGGGATTTAACACACAAGCGGAGAACCAATCAAAAGTAGCACAATTCAGCTGGGCCGTGGGGATAGGTGTCGCTGGAAGACGGAATGGTCAAAGCTCCTGTCTGCAGACAGGTTCAGTTGGATAAAGGTGGATAACCTCCAGCCCAGATCAACAGAAATGTAATTTGTAGTTTTGATAAAGTATGTTCCATTAATGCACCAGGTCCAGAAATCTGACTGGAGGGTTCATAATAGAGGACGGTGAGAAAAATGGCCACTGTTTTGAGGCAACAGAACATTCAAGGATGCTGGGTAGAAAGGAAGGTTGGAGATCAGACAGAACCTTGTTGGGGAGAGTCAAGGGTGGACTTGTTTGAGCAGAGGGGTGAGTGGATGGGACAGATAGAAGTGAAAGTAAACTATTACTGGCTGGCACAGCCCACTGGTGAGAAGGTGATCATACTTGTGATATGACAGTACCCGTGAGAAATCTACACTATCATTCAGGGAAGGAATTTTAAGTTGCTTTTTCCCCCAGGTGGAGGGACAACAATGTCTGAGGAGAGGGAGCAGTGAACATCATCAGCCAACATTTGGCCCAGAAATTAAAATGGCCAATGTTTGGTCAAGATGGCAGTGAGGGAACAGGAAGTGAGTTTCATGCACAAGGTGAGTATGGGAAGGCAGAAGATGAGGCAGAGTCTTGAGGAAGATGTGATTTTAGTCCTGGGGCAGTGGAGAACTGGACGGAGGTGGACAACTGAAGTCACTGTGAAGACAGACTATTTATTTCTGACAAAGTTCATCAGCTCCCCACCCTTGCTATCGGAGACAAAAGTGGCCTGTAGGGAACAGGAGGGGGTTATCTTTGCATTTCTGGATAATCTTTGACTAGCAACCAGTTTTGGCAATGGAGACTGGGATCCAACTACATGTCTAGATAAATCTGAACTTCATGATCCAGATGAAGGGTCTTGACCCAAAACGTTGATACTCCATTTCCCTCCGTAGATGCTGACTGACCTGCTGAGTTCCTCCAGAGATTTGTGTGTTGCTACAGATCTCTGTGTGCCTTCCAACACATGTCAGACTCCCTCAATTTACCTTCTGTGAATCAGCAATCAAATCTGTGCCCTAACTCACACTGTCTCCTCGTTTGCAAACTCTTCCATAGTCACACCACCCCTTCCAGTCCCTGGAATCTCCAGCAGCCCTACAACTGCTGAGATATCTGCACTCATCCAGTTCTGCCGCATTTCATTGCTGCACCATGGCGACTGTGCCTTCCACAACCTCTGCTGACAGCTCTGGTGTTATGTCCATCAATCCACCACTCATATTTTTTCAGACCAAAGCTGTAACAAAGTTTTGCTTAAGTGAACGGGGCTCAAAGTTTGAAGATAATGTGCTTGTTAAGAAGTCTTATTACATGAACACAGGCTGCTGGTTGGTTCAGTTCCCACCAAAGACCATGTCAAATGCTGAGTGCCACATTTTAGGAAGGATATGAAAGTCCTGGGGAAGGCAGAGAAGGCGATCAGTTCTACGGAAAAAGTAGTTGTTGACCTTGGAGGTGTGCAGGAATTTAATAAAAGATTATTAAAATTAAAGGTTTTTGATGGAACAGAGAAAGGAAAATTATTTCTATTGGCAGAAGAGTAAGAAATCAGTGAAACACATGAAAGACAATTGATAAAAGAGCCAGAGGAGACCTGATTTAAAGCAGAGAGTTATAATGATCTAAACAACACGACCTAAAAGCACAGTGAAAGCAGTTTAAATAGTAACTTTTATACTTAAAAGGAACATTGCAGGTCTGTGGAGATAGACATGGGGAGTATCGCCATTTCAACAGCCTGTTTAGAGCTGACAGGGCCAAATTGCTGATGTCCGTGGTGAACTGTATCATCACGAAATATAGTAGTTATATCGATCTGATGAAGTACTCGGCCAACTTTGCATAGAGAAGTGATTGTTTAAATTCTGTTTCCTTTTCACAACTTGTCCTAATCTAAATTCTGATAGACATGGATGCTGCCTGGATTAGAGAGCAAGAGCTGTAAGGAGAGGTTGGACAAACTTGGGTTGTTTTATCTGGAGCTGCAGAGGCTGAGGGGAGACCTGATAGAAGTTTAAAAGATTATGAGAGGCACAGATAGACAGCAAGTGTCTTTCTCCCAGGGTTGAAGTGTCTGAGGGCATGCATTTAAGGTGAGACGGGGGTAACTTCAAAGGAGGTGTGCGGGAGAAATTTTTTTTTTACAGAGTGGTGGGTGCCTGGAATGTGCTGCCAGGGGTGGTGGTGGAAGGAAATACAACAAAGATGTTTATAGACACCATGGATGTGCAGAGAATGGAGGGATATGGACATTGTGTAGGAAGAAGGGTTTAGTTTAGTTAGGCAGTTAATTACCAGTTTAATTATTTCAGCAAAACATCGTGGGCCAAAGGACCTGTTCCTGTGCTGTACTGTTCTACGCTCTGTTATGGGGCAGCGAGTCTCAACCCAAAACATCGACTGTTTATTTCTCTCCACAGATGCTGCCTGACCTGCTGAGTTCCTCCAGCATTTTATGTGTTGTTGTTGAGTAAAACCACTGCCTCAGAGCACCAAAGATCCTGACCTCGCGTGCTGCTTGTGTAGAGTTCAAACACTCTGTGACCGGGTGGGTTTCTTCCAGGTGTTGCAGTTTCCTCCCACATCCCAAAGAAATGGGAGCTGGCAGGTTAATTGGCCACTGTAATTGCCCCTGGTGTGTGGGTGAGTGGGGGAATCTGGGGGCAGTTGATGAGAATGTGGGCAGAATAAAGTTGGATTAATGTAGGATTAGTGTCAGTAGGTTGTTGATGGTCGGCACAGACTTGGTAGGCTGAAGGGCCTGTTTCCATGATACCTTTTTCCATGACTCTATAAACGAGTTAATGTTTTAAGTAAAGAGTCAGTAAAATCATTTCTCAGTGGCATATTTGCAATTTGCTGTCTTACATTTAGTTGACTGACTATGAGAGCTGTTGGAAGCAATAGTTATTTTATTCCAAATTCCACAAAAAATCTACAGGTTCCCAGTTTAATCCTTCCTCAGTCAAAGTCTGATTTATAACCCAATTGGTTAAGCACTTCCTGCTACGTCTGCCTCTTCACGGCCCAGTGCAGATCACGAAACCGGCCTGCTCGAGGGCGGGGTGTGTGGGAGGAGTTTTAAAAGGCTAATTGTTGATGTGGAGGTAGTGTAATCAGGATTACAAAATACTCCGCAATGAAAATCAAAACTGAGGCGGTTGGAAATCTGAAACAAAAACAGAAAATGCTGGAAACACTCCGCAGGTCCGGCAGCATCAATGGAGGCTCCTCCTGCCAACAGCTGTGTTCTGATGAAGGGTCAGCCTTAAACATTAACCCTGTTCCCTGTTTACACATACTGCAGCCTGCTGAGTGCTTCCAGCATTTTCTGATTTGTTAGAAAACACTAGTCCCAGCACACAATTCACCCAAATGATAATAAAACAGAAAATAGTGGAAATACTCGGCAAGTCAGGCCACTTCTGTGGGAAGGGATTACAGGGAAGATTTACCAGGACGTTACTGGGACTTGAGGGACTGAGTTATGGAGAGAGGTTAAGCAGGTTGGGACATTTTTTCATTGGAGTGTAGGAGGCTGAGGGGTAATCTTATAAAATCTTGAGGGGCATAGATAGGGTGAATGCACTTTTTCCCAGGATTGGGGAATCATGAACAAAAGGGCATGGGTTTAAGGTGAGAGGGGAGAGATTTAATCGGAACCCAAGGGACTACTTTTTCATCCAGCGGGTGGTCGGTATATGAAATGAGCTGCCAGAGGAAGTGGTTGAGGCAGGTACATTAACAACATTTAAAAGGTACTTGGACAGGTCCATGGATAGGAAAGGTCTAGAGGGATATGGGCCAAAGGGCAAATGGGACTAGCTGAGATGGGCATCTTGGTTGGCATGGACGGGTTGAGCCAAAGGGCCTGCTTCTGTGCTGTATGACTCTGACTCTCTGTGCCTGGTGGTGGAATCTCTTTGAAGGTGGTGGAAACCGTGGAGGATGTTCAAACTATCCAACATCACTTGGGCACGGTTCTCTTCACATCTTCAGATCACCACTCATTGCTGTGCATTGCCACATGCATTTCACCTCTCTCTGCAACACTGACTCACTATCCACAGTTCCACTTTATTCTTCATCAGTCAGTGCCACCACAGAAGATTTTTCTCCTCCCTTTCAGATCTCAAAGATCGCAGACTCCGAAGGCTCCTGCACTCCAATATCCCTCTGGATCTTTCTCCCTCTTCCCTTTCTCAGATCCCATCGTCCCTCAGTCCCACCCCTTCTGACCTTCAATCGTGAACAATTGGTCCACAGAAGAGGCCTCAGCTTCGTCCTCCTGCACCCTCATCCCAATGAATTCCAAGCTCAACATCACACTGAACTCTTCTGCCACCTCTGCCTGTTTCTTTCACCTTAAACTATAGACCTTTCACAGTGACCGGTGTCACCCACCATCAGAACTGCCCATCCACCTGGACCCCTTGCTCTGGCCAGTACCCTCTCTCGATCTGTTCACTGATAACTGGGTGTTTTATCTTAAAGGAACATGCTTTACCTGAACTCTTGATATTGCACTTCTAAAAGCCTCCCACTTCCCAGAAGTTCCTTTACCTGCGAACAATCTCACGCAATCAAACGCTGCAAGTTATAGCCTATGCCTTCAAAATCGCCCCTGCCTCAATTTAAGACGTGAACCAGTGGACCGGTCCCATCTTTGTCTCACCCTCATCTGTCCCCTTCTGAAAATGCAGCACTTCAGTCACTCAAAACAACCCCAATATTGTCATCAAACCCACTGATAAGGGTGGTGCTTTTCTGGTCTGGTGAACCGACCTCCATCTTGCAGGGGCCAGGTGTCAGCTCACAGACCCCCCCCTCACAACTCTCCCCGGACAGTCCGCTTCTATCTCCCACCCAACACTCACAAGCAGCACAGCCCCGGCAGACCCTTTGTTTTGGCCTTCTCTTGCCCTACCTAACTTAGTTCTTCCCCCTCTGGTCCAGTCCCTTCCCACTTCTATCCCTCAGCCACTTTGACCACTTCCAATTCTCTGGCCCCAACAGACTCATCTTTACCATGGATGTATAATCCCTTTATACCTCCTCCAACCCACATCAGCATGGTCCGAGGGTCTTCTGCTTCTTCCTCAAGCAGAGGCCCAATCAGTTCCCCTCCACCAACACACACACATTGTCCTGGCTGAACTTGTTCACACAATGAACAACTTCTCCTTCTACGCCAGGTCCAAGGTGTAACTATGGACACTCGCATGGGCCCAAGCTATCCCTGTCTTTTTGTGGAATATGCAGAACAGTCTTTGTTCCAGTTCTACCCAGTCCCACTCCCTCAACTCTTTCCCCAGTGGTCATGTTAGATTTCCAGCAGCTGCAGTATTTTTTTTATTTTCATCCAATTGATAAAATTTACAACTCAGAGGACCATTTGTCCATTTGTGCCCCCGCTAATTCTTTCACATGGCCATTGTTCTGATGACAGAGTCATGCAGAAAAGGAAGTTGTAAAGAAGATGCGAGGAGACAGGAGAGGGATGGAGACAGGTTCCATGAGTGGGCAACGCACTGTGATGTGGGAAAATGTGAAGGTGGCCATTTTGGCAGGAAACATACAGAGAGCTCGTTATCCAGCGCTGAGATTTGGAGGTGTCTGTCTGACCCACCAAAGGCTGACCTGCAGTTACAGATGTTTTGTTCAAAATAAAAACATACCACAGATGCTGAAAACCTGGAACGGACTAAATGCTGGAAACACTCAGCAAGTCAGGGACGAAGTTGCCCCTCAGGCCCCTTTTAAATCTTTCACCTCTTACCTTAAACTTATGTCCTCTAGTTTTTAGTTCCCCTTCCCTGGGAAAAAGACTGTGCATTCACCATATCTATGCCTCTCATGATTTTATACACCTCTACAAGGTCACCCTTAACCTCCTACATTCCAAGGAATAAAATCCTAGCCTGTCCAATTCCTCCCTATAACTCAGGCCCTCATATCCTGGTAACATTCTCGTAAGAATTCTTTGCACAATTTCCAGTTTAATGATGTACGTCATATACCAGGGTGGCCAAAACCGTACACAATACTCCAAAGGAGCAAGACACACAGATGTTGGAGGAACTCAGTGGGTCAGGCAGCATCTATGGAGGGAAATTAATAGTCGATGTTTCAGGCCCCATCCTGATGAAGGGTTTTGGCCCGAAATGTCAACTGTTTATTTCCCTCCATAGATGCCGCCTGACCTGCTGAGTTCCTCCAGCATCTGTGTGTTGCTCCAGATTTCCAGCATCTGCAGTCTCTCTTGTGTCTCCACAATACTCCAAATGCAGTCTCACCAATGTTTTGTACAACTGCAACATAACCTCCCAACTTCTATACTCAATGCCCTGACTGATGAAGGCCAGCGTGCCAAACACCTTCTTCACCACCCTGTTTACCCGTGACACCACTTTCAGTGTACTTGTACTCCCAGGTCCCTCTGTTCCACAACACTCCCCAGCGCCCAACCACTCATTGTACAACTCTACCCTGGTTTGACTTCCCAAAATGGAACACTTCACTTATCTGAATTGAAAGCCATTTGCCAATCGTCAGCCCACAGACCCAGCTGATCAAGATCCCCCTGTAATTTTCGATAACCTTCTTCACTGTCTGTGATACCATCCATTTTAGTGTCATCCATAAACTTGCTAACCGTGCCTTGTACATTCATATCCAAATTGCTTATCATAGATAAGGAACAACATAGGCCCCAGCACCAGTCCCAGCGGCACATCACTCCAGTCTGAAAAATACCTTTCCACCATCACCCTCTGGATTTTTTTAAGCCATCCAGCCAATTATGTATCAGCTTAGCCATCTCTCCCTGGATCAAATCGATCTAACTTTCCAGACTAGCCTACCATGTGGAACTTTGTCAAGGGCCTTGCTAAAGTCCATACAGATGTCTACTGCTGTGCCCTCATCTATCCTCTTGGTTACCTCTTCAAAAGACTAACAGATTTGTCAGTCATGATTTCCAACACACAAAGCCATGCTAACTGTCCCTGATCAGTCCCTGCCATTCCAAACGTACAGAAATCCTGTCCCTTAGAATTTTCTACAATAACTTCCCCACCAATGACACAAAGGTCACCAGCCTGTAGTTACCTGGTTTATCCCTGCTACCCTTCTTAAATAATGGATCAACATTAGCTATCCTCCAGGAGACACCAGAGACAGCAGATACTGGAATCTGGAGCAACACACAATCTGCTGGAGGAACTCAGTGGGTCAAGCAGCATCTTTGGGGGAAGAGAAATTGTCGATGCTTTGGGTTGAAGCCCTGCATCACAACATCCTCCAGTCTTTCGCTGGACAAAGATGCAAAACTCTTCATCAGGATCCCAGCTAGCTTCTCCCTGGCTTCCCTTGGCATCCTGGATAGATCTCTGGGGATTTATCAACTCTTATGCATCCCATGACATCTGACAGCTCCCCGGTCTTAATACTGACCTGCTCCAGATTATCCACATCCCCCTCCCTGAACTGCGAGGATGACCCACCTCAGCCTCCTCCAGTGGTCCTCAGCATGATGGATGCTGGTCTTCTGCCAAGTCGATTCACTCCACATGATATCAAAAAATGGCTAAAGGCACTGGACACAGCAAAGTCCATGGACCCTGACAACATTCTGGCAATAGTACAGAAGACCTGTGCCCCAGAGCTTGCTGCACCCTTGGCCAAGCTGTTCCAGTACAGCGACAACACCAGCATCTGCCTGACAATGTGGAGAATTACCCAGGTATGTCCTGTCCACAAGAAGCAGGACAAATCCAACCCAGCCATTTACCACCCCATTGGTCCACTCTCAGTCAGTGAAGTGACGGAAGGGATCATCGATGGTGCTAACACACGGCACTCGCTGAGCAACAACCTGCTCACAGAAGCAGAGTTTGGGTTCTGCCAAAGTCACTCAGCTCCTGACCTCATTACAGCCTTGGTCCTAACATGGACAAAGGAGCTGAGCTCCAGAGATGAAGTGAGAGTAACTGCCCTTGACATCAAGGTAGCATTTGACTGAGTCTGGCATCAAGGAGCTTGGGCTAAACTGGAGTCAATAGGAATCAGGGAAAACCCTCCACTGGTTGGGATCAGACCCAGCACGGAGGAAGGTGGCTGTGGTGGTTGGAGGTCAATCATCTCAGCCACGGGACATCTCTGCAGGAGTTCCTCAGGGTGGCGTCCTTGGCCAACCATCTTCAGCTGCTTCATCAATGACCTTCCTTCAATCGGAAGGCCAGAAGCGGGGATGTTCGCCAATGATTGCACAGTGTTCAAGCACCATTCACAACTCCTCAGATCACGAAGCAGTCCACATCCAAATGCAGCAGCACCTGGACAATATCCAGGCCTGGGCTGACACGTGGCAAGTAACATTCACACCACACAAGTGCCAGGCAATGATGATATCCAACAAGAGAAAATCCAGCTATCGCCTCCTGACATTCAATGGCGTTACCATCACTGAATCCCCCACCTGGGGATTACCAGTAACCAGAAACTGATCTGGAGTACCCATATAAACATTGTGGTTACAAGAGCAGGTGAGAGGCTGGGAATCCTGCGGTGAGTATCTCACCTCCTAACTCCCCAAAGCCTGTCCACCATCTACAAGGCGCCAGTCAGCACTGTGACGGAACACCCTCCACTTGTCTGAGCGCAGCTTCAACAACACTGAAGAAGCTCAATGCCATACAGGACATGCAGCCCGCTTGATAGATACCCCACCTGCAAACAGTTACTCACTCCACCACTGACACACAGAGGCAGTAGTGTGTACTATCTACAGGATGCACTGCAGCAACTCACCAATACTCCTCAGACAGCACCTTCCAAACCCACCAGCTAGGACAAGGGCAGCAAAAGCACGGGAGCACCATCCCCTGGAAGTTGCCCTCCAAGCCACACACCGTCCTGACTTGGAAATGTATCGCCGTTCCTTCACTGTCACCGGGTCAAAATCCTGGAACTCCCTCCCTAACAG
This sequence comes from Pristis pectinata, assembly GCF_009764475.1. Lineage (NCBI taxonomy): Eukaryota > Metazoa > Chordata > Chondrichthyes > Rhinopristiformes > Pristidae > Pristis > Pristis pectinata. The sequence continues at coordinate 1,044,654 of NC_067431.1, forward strand.
CATTGTGGGTATACCCACACCACAAGGACTACAGCAGTTTAAGGCAGCTCACCACCACCTCCGCAGGGGAAATTGGGGATGGGTAATACATGTAAAGCCCACATCTCTTGGATGAATAAAAAAATCTCACCATCCTCCACGTCCTTCTCTTTGGTGAATGCCAATGAGAACATTCAGGACCCCGCTTTCCTCCCCAGCTCCACAGACAGATGAACCCTTTAGTCCCCAAAGGAGTTGGGCTATCCTCCTGCTTCTCATACAGGGTGTCTTGGGATTCTCCTCAAGTTTTACCTGCCAAGTATATTTCATGGCCTGTTTTTGCCTTCCCCATTCCTTTCACTCACCTCAGGCGACGGGGATCTTCCTCAACCTCCTTCCATTAGCTCTAACCAGCCACTAACGTTGGTGATGGATGTGACAGGCCTACAGAGCTTTAATCTGATTGGTGACATAGGATCACTTTGCTCTGTCCACTACACACGGTTTTAGTTGCTTAGCATGTTTCAGCTTCACCAGGTCATCATCAGGTACATTTGGCGCTGCCCCTAATATGCCATCTGAACCCTGGTAAATGGACTACACTGAGGTACCTGCTGCTGGGTCACAAGACTACAAAACAGTAGTGGTGGACATTTCTGCTGCTTCTGATGGTCACAGTCCCTCATCAATGCCCACATCTGTCCTGAGACTGCTCTACTTTGCATATCTGCAGTGACATATAACTGAACGGAGGGTGTCCCCAGTGTGAAGACAGTGTCTGGTACTGCATGGTGCCATCATGGACAGATACATCTGCCATGGGTAAACTGGCAAGGTCAAGGAGCTTTATCCCTTGTGTTGGTCCAGTTAATACATGTCACAGACCCAGTCTGACAGCCGAGTCCTTCGGGGCTCAGGTCAGCAGTGATGCTGCCAAACCACTCGCGATGGATATTAAAATCCCCATCCAGAATACGTCCAGAACTTGGAGTGGCACTGGTTCGTCAACCAAGGAAGGACACCAGATGGTAATCAAGGAGGTTTTCTTGCCCATGTTTGACCTGATGCCAAGAGACCTCATAGGTTTTGGAGTCAATGTTGAGTATTCTTAAAGCTGCCTGTGTATAACTGCACAGCCCTCACTGCTGGGTCCATCCTACCAGGGGCACAACACTTTCTCAGAGAGTGTGTCAACACCTCCCTCAGTTCGGACACCAGTCCCCAGATGTCTGTGAGGACTTTGCAAAGTCGACTGGGCCAAGTGTGTCTCTGAATTCTGTGAACTCTGGATCGATAACCCTTGGTCAAGGGTCACTTGTCCAGTAACTTAACTTGTTACACCACCACTACCAAAGGAAAATACCATGGGAACACTCCACAGCAAAACAATCCCTCAGGAACGTTTCGCAACAGTCACTTCTTCTACAACAGTGTCAAAAACAACAAAATAGGTAACCTGCAGAACAGGTCCAACAGGGAAAGCACTCAGGTGTTGAGAGTGAGGTTAAAGATGGAGAAATACTGCAAGTCAGAACCTTTACCAAACTAAAACCCCTGCATGAGCTGTGAGAGCCTCCCTGCCTGACGTCAGAGTCCCTGCAACAGGCAGCACTGGGCAACCAACAACTCCACGGAGATGAATCACCGAGCAACAGCAGTAGAGCTGAAAGAATGATGTGTTAACCAAATATCCTCCTGTAGCTCATGTCAGCAGTGCATTTTACAGGCATCCGAACTCCAGCCACTGATTTATTCAGGTGACCACCAATTTATACAGCACAAGCCTCCACCAATAGCACAGAAATAAATTGCCAGATAATCTATTCCAATAATATAGGCTGAGGTGTGAACACTGGCCTGGGCAGGTTCACATTTCACCCAGACATTAGTTTGTCAGTTCAGCCTCGCTGGGATGATGTGTGCGGTGTCTGGCTGATCACTTCATTGGGCACCTGTAACCACGGCAAGAGCAACAACAGAACCCTAATGAGCCTCATCAAGTGAAAGTGATGCTGAAACCCAAACAAAAGCAGAAAATGCTGGAAATATTCTGCGTCAGGCAGCACCCGTGAAGTACCAATAGTTTTGTATTTCAGCTGATGACCTTTCATTAGAAAGGCCATCACCCTGGAGTGAAACTGTCCCTCTCTCCAACAGTGTTGGCTGACTTCCTGGGTATTTCCAGCATTTTGTATTTATTCAAGAAAAGGAACTTGTGACAAGTTGTAAAATTCAGATGACGAAGCATTAGTTGGAAACAGTCATTTCCAATCTTTCACAAGTAAATGAAAGGAATAACTGGGAAGACATCCCACCTTAATTTCATAGAAACTGAATCCACCCCCACAGCTTCCAAAAATAGCTGCAGTGATGAATCATCAGCTCAGGCCCCACCCAGCACCAGACACATGCCAGCCCCATCTCCTGACTCATCCCCTAAAGGAGGAGACAGGCCAAACCAAACTGGGACAGATCCACACCCGCACTCCAACAGCATCTACACTTCAGTGATAATACATTTTCAACAAAAGCCAGAGACCATTCGCTGCTTGGGAGATAGTAAACATACCAGAACATTCTCAGCAGGTAGAGCTGTGCTGTACAGCTCCAGCGACCTGGTTCATCCCTGACATTGGGTGCTCTCTGTGACTGCATGGTTTTCCCCCGGATGCTCCAGTTTCCTCCCACAGCCCAAAGGTGGGTTAATTGGCCCCTGGTGTAGAGGACTGACAGGAGAGGGGATGCTTAATGGGCAAGTGAGAAGGAATAGGTTACAAGGGAGTAAGAGGGGGAAATGGGACAGATGGGGATGGGGATGAGAGCTGGCATGGATTCAATGGGCCAAATGTGCTCTGTGGTTACTGAGAGAACGGTACAGATCTTGAACACTGGGGGAGCCGAGGCTTGCTTCAGTATCACAGGATCCAATGTGGGGAACTGCTGGAGGGCTGAAGAAGCTTGGGCAACTTTTCTCTCTCAGAATGTTGCCCTCCCCAACCATCTGCCTGAGCACTCCCTGATCCTCTCCATCGCCAGCCCCTGCATATACCAATTTCTTCTGAGCATCAGCCACTCTTCCCTTGGCTCAATCCTTGCACTCCAATCCACATTATCCTCTTTCCGATCTCCATTTCCCAGACTCCCATCTTCTCTCCAACCTGCCTCCCACTGTAATCCACTCTCCAAGTCTTCATGATCTCCCCTCTCCATGGTAGTAGGAGATCCCTGACAACATTCTACTGAACACAGTGAATATTTGAGCCTGGGAGTTACTCCATGGCCCAAGACATGGACCAAATTTTGGACTTCCATGATCTAGACCTTCATTTTGATCACTCCTGTGAAATCTCCTCTCAGCCTTCCATGCTCCAAGAACACCACCACCAATTTATCCCATCTTTCCATGTAACTGCAGCCCTTCATCCTGGGGACTATTCCAATAAGGCTTTCTGTATTCTCCCCAAACACTTTCCCTGGCTACTCTCTAGCTCCTGATATAGATCTTGGGATTTTCCTTAACCTTACTTGCCAAGGATATTTCATGTCCCCTCTTTACCCTTCTAGCTTCTTTTATAAACAATGGTCATCACATTACAGGAAGGATGTGGAGGCTTTGGAGAGGGTGCAGAAGAGGTTTACCAGGATGCTGCCTGGATTAGAGGGCATGTGCTATAAGGAGACGTCGGACAAACTTGGGTTGTTTCTCTGGAGCAGAGGAGGCTGAGGGGAGATCTGATGGAGGTTTATAAGATTACAAGAGGCATAGAGTCGACAATGGTATCTTTTTCCCAGGGTTGAAATGTCTAATACCAGAGGGCCTGCACTTAAAGTGAGAGGGGTTAAGTTCAGAGATGTGCAGGGCAAGTTTTTTTTGAAAAACACAGAGTGGTGGGTGTCAGGAATGCACTGCCAGAGGTGCTGGTGGAGGCAGCAAATACGATAGAGGCATTCAAGAAGCTCTTGGATAGGCACACGAGTGTGCAAGAAATGGAGGGATATGGACATTGAGTAAGCAGAAGGGTTTAGTTGAGCATTTGATTGCTAATTTAATTAGTTTGGCACAACATGTGGGCTGAGGGCCTGTTCATGTGCTGTACTGTTCTATGTCCTCCTTGGCTACAGATGGATTAACCCTCTGACACTTGATTTCTCAATGGAATATGTCTTTGTTAAGAATTATGACATAGAACCTTAACTCTGCCACTTCACCTCTACAGTCTTACCCATGTTCCCAGTCCACTTAACTCCATCTAATTGCCCAGATTTAAGAAAAGTTTTTATTCAAGTTTCTCACTCTTTAACCTAATATGAAATTCTAGCAATTCTTTGCCAGAAGATCCTTCATTACAGATAACAAATTAATCCTATTGTGTTGCATATAACCAGATCCTAAACTTGCTGTTCCTTGGTTCAACAATATATTCTTCTAGGAAACTGCCCTGAATACACTATATGAACTCATTCTCAATGCTATATTTGCCAATTTGAGTTATTCAATCTGTAGGTTAAAGTCACCCAAATTATTGCAGCACCTTTACTATAATTGGGTTTATTGATGCCAAATAACAGATGGTGACCATTTTAAACAGGAATGTCTATCCCCATTTGACATCCAATGGTATTAACATTGCTAATCTCCAACAACATTGGGGTGTTATCACTGACCAGGAACTTAATTGGACCAGCTACAAACATATATTATCTATAGCAGAAGAGAGGGGAGGTATCTGGAGGCAAGAGTTTACATCCTGATTTCCCAAAGACTTTCCAATATCTACAAATCAGAATCAGGTTTATGACCACTGACTTGGATGATGTAAAATTTGTCATTTTGCAGCATCAGTACAAGTGCAAAGACATTAACTTACTACTAACTACAAAAATAACTAGTGCAAAAGAAGGAATAACGAGGTAGTGTTCATGGACAGTTCAGAAATCTAATGGCAGAGGGGAAGAAGCTGTTCCTGAATCGTTGAGTGTGAATCATGGCAGGGCTATGAATGGAATACCTTCTCCCCACTTGGATAAGTAGAGCTGCCACACTTCAGAAGTTCACACCATCCAGGTCAGAGTACCAGGTTAATTGAATTGTAAATGAAAATCTAAAACTGCAGATGCTGAAAAGCTAAAATATAAAATCTTTGTCTAGGCTCTTTTGTCTGTGTTCTCACTCGCTAACTGCTCCTATTCACTCACTGACCAGATAAACTTGTTTACAGCTTTACCCCATGGTTACCCCAATCTTACCCTCTCAGGGGCATCACCTTCTCCCACCCTTCTGAGTTTCTTTTCTCTCTTTCCCAGTTCTGAAGGGTCTCTGATCTGAAACTAATTCTGTCTCTCTACCCACAGATACAACCTGACCTGCTGAGCATTTCCAACGTTTTCTATTAGTTTTATGAAAGTTAATTATTATAGTTATTACTATAGTTTTATTACAGTATTACAGCATTTCCAACATTTTCTATTATAGTTTTTATTACAGTTAGTTAACACGTCATCAACCTCCCTGGACTTTCAGTTCCTCCATCACTGGCACACCTCCTGCAAGATACAATGCTGCTTCCACAGATGTCCTCTGTTCCTCACACATCCAAAATTTTTACCATCAAGAAGGACAAGAGCTGCCACCTCCTGTATCAAATCACACACTATCCTGACTTGGAAATATACTCGCATTTCTTCACTGGGTCAATATCGTACATCTCCTTACCTAGCAGCATTTCAGGAATCCTTATACCAGTGGTTCAAACTCAGCAACACCTCAGCAAGGTCAACTAAGGGTGGCAGCAAATTGTCTGTGATGCCCACATTCTGCTTATGAATCAGAAGGAATTGCAGTACACCCATTTTCAAATGGATTTAATCATGAAACAGCCAACAAACGTCAATCTCAAACGTTATTCTTGCACTCTCTGTACTACAGGACCCCATCACTTGGACATGACAACCCCCAGGAACATCACTACTGGGCCTTGGGTGTCACAGACCAAAGCTTAGGAAACATAAAAAGCAGGAGCAGTAGGCTGTTTACTTCCTATATCTGTTCTGCCACTTCATATGATGATGACTGATCCTCCCACCCAATTGCTGTATCTTTTCCCTTAATATTCAGAAATCCATCTGAAACACCTCTGAACAATGATTGAGCAACCACAGTCACATGCGTTAGATAATGGCACAGATTCACAGTAAAGAGATAGACAAAGAGATCTCTCTTCATCTCTTCATCCCACAGATCTGGACTCTGGAGTTTGAGGAAACAGCCAATGAACATCAATTCTATCAATCACAGGACTTTGTGGGTATCAGAAACATCAGAGACACAAGAGACGGCAGATGCTAGAATGTGGAGCAAGAAACAAACTGCTGGAGGGACTCAAAGGGTCAAGCAGCATCTGTGGAGGCAAAAGGATGGTCGACATTTTGAGTCGAGAGCCTGCATTGGGACCCAAAACGATTCGCTCCCCTCCAACCTCCCCACCATCCCATGCCATGCACTCCATGCCAGTAAGTACTTCCACATTCAGAGGGTGACACATATTAGGAAGTCACTTCCACAAAACACGAGGATCCAGAACAGAAAGTTGAACAGTGATCAGGGATGCCAAGACACAGAAACCAGTCCAAATCGAGTCCCAGACCAGCCGCCAGTTGTGGCAGGGCTGACGTGCTATAATGGTCCACCAAACGAAGTCGGGCAGCATCGCTGACAACAGCGCATCCTTTCCCAAAGAGCTTAACATATTCTATGCATGTTTTGAACAGAAGGGGATTGGAATGTCACCACCCACCCCGACAGCCTCCAATGCACCAATACCCACCATTGCAGACATCAGTGAACCGCGGAAAGCATCTGGCCCAGATGGGGCCCCTAGATCCTGTGCTGAACGGCTAGCGGGGGTATCTGCAGACATTTTTAACCTCTCCCTACTTCAGTCTGAGGTTCCCACCTGCCTTAAGACCACTATCATCCTGGAGATAATGAAAGGTAACATGCCTGAATGACTACTGCCCAGTGGCTCTGACATCCACCATCATGAAGTGCTTCAAGAGGCTGGTCATGGCACACATCAACTCCAGCCTCCCAGACAACTTCAACCCACTGCAATTTGTGACAACAACCTTTCCCTCATTGTTAGTAAAACAAAAGAGCTGGTCATTGACTTCACGAAGGAGGGAGGTGCACACACCCTTGTATGCATCAATGGTGCAGAGGTGGAGATGGTTGAAAGCTTCAAGTTCTCAGGTGTAAACATGGCCAATAGCTTGCAATGGTCCAACCACACAGAAGCTAGGGCCAAGAAAACACACCAGTGCCTTTGCTTCCTCAGAAGACTAAGGAAATTCGGCATGTCTCTGTTGACCCTCACCAAATGTTTTCAATGCACCATAGAAAGCATCCTATCCAGATGCATCACGGCTTGGTACAGCAACTGCTCTGCCTGTGACCACAGAAACTGCAGAGAGTTCCGCACATCAGGGAAACCAGTCTCCCCTCCACGGACTGTCTATACTTCTCACTGCCTCAGTAAAGCAGACAACATAGACCTCTCCCACCCTAGACATTCTTTCTTCTCCCTCTTCCATCAAGCAGAAAATACAAAAGCTTGATAACACACACCACCAAGCTTAACAGCTTCTATCTCGCTGTTATAAGATTATTGAATGGACCTCTTGTACATTAAGGTGAACTCTTGACCTCATAATCTACCTTCTCATGACCCTTGCATCTTATTGCCTACCTGCACTGCACTTTCCCTGTAACTGCAACACAATATTCTGCAGAACCTATTGCTTTTCCCTTGTACTGCCTCAATGCACTTATGTTTTCAAATGATCTGTATGGATGGCATGCAAAACTAAGTTTTTCCACTGTATCTCAGTACATGTGACAAATTCTAATTTCTATGGTGCATCTATAAAAATTGGTGAGGGTCATTTGGACATGCTGAATTTCCTGAGGATACGAATAGCAGAGCAAACCTAAGGGACTAAGTGAACTCCTCATGTTATCATCTTTCTCACTTTTCACCTCCTCTCACAATCTATGGGTATTTAAAACCATTGATATATGACATTGACACACAAAACAGCAAAGGAACTCAGATCAGGCAGCATCAATGGAGGGAAATGCATAGTCGAAGTTTTGGGTTGAGACCTGTTATCTGGACTGAATACTAAGTATAAAAGAAAATTTCTTTTAAGGGACAAACCTCGGAAACCAGTTAAATGCCCAGAGTGGAAAACATTATCAGAATTTAAGCAACTTCTAGATCAAAAGCATCGAGTATGGGGAGAGACCAGGGGTATAGTTTTGAGATAGATGATTAATCTTGATCATATTGGATGGCAGAGCAGGTTTGAAGGGCTGGATGGCCTACTCCTCCTGCTATTTTTCCAAGTTTCTTTGCAGCCTGGGAATCAAATAACTAAATCTTTGCTGGGTAAGTACGTCCCTCCCTAGGAACCAAGACTAAACGTACATCCAGAGTCATACAGTCATGTGCCCTTCAACCCACCAGTGTACTTATCCATACTAGTCCCATTTACCCACATTTGGTCTGTAGCCTTCAATGTCCAGGCGATTCAAATGTTTGTCTCAATGGTTCTTAAATGTTGTGACAGTCTCTGCTCATCACCTCTCCAGGCAGCGTGTTCCAGATTTCAATCACCCATACGGTTGGTTCCAACCCCTCATATTCCCTCTAAACCTTCCTATAGTGTGGTGACCAGAACGGCACACACTATTCCAGATGTGGATAACTGAACCATAACCTCCCTGCTGTTATATTCTGTACCCCAACTAATGAAAGCAAGTGTTCCATTTGTCTTTTTAATCTGTGCTGCTGCCTTCAGGAATCATTGGACTTGTACGCTAAGGAGCAGTTCCCTTCTTCCAATAGTGTTGGGGGATCTTTTGCAATACCTGATGGGGCAAGTGGGATATATGGTTAAGGATTTCAATTAGTGCAAGGACAGAAGATAATACTGCACTGGAGTTGCATGCTTATAGTTTCATTCTTACGTTCCTTTTACATACATACCAGAACATTTTAAAATCACACACAAAACACTGCCATGTAGCTCTGATTTTAACTGGGCAACGGTTTGCTCAAACCACTAAGGAAACAGTTGAGAATTCTTTGACTGAGACACTGTCCTGAGAATCTCCAGTTGTGAAATTCTGAAACCGAGATGGCAATCTTCCCAAAAACCACAACCGTCCTCCTTTGCTGAGTAGATTAATCTCTCACCTGGTGCCAAACCCATTCCAAGTTCCAATCACTCACACTTTGCCCACTTATCCCACCTGACCTGCGTCCCACTTCCTAGACACTGCCCCCTGCCACTCCTTTCTGGCCACCTGGTGGCAAAATAGTTCAATGTTTCGTTCCAAATCCCTCAGAATTCACCATAGTATGAGGAAGTGTTTAAAACTGAGATCACTTCAAAATACTTTTACCACACTCCACGCAATAACCAAGATAAAAGATAACAAGAAAAAAAGCCAACTGCCACAGACTCCAAGGTCCAGTTAAACTTTCCAACGACAAATTCTATCCAATGGCCATTCGAACATCTTTGGTCTGAAGTGAAACCTGCTTCAGAGCCAGCACCAACACTCCCACGTCCCCAGCACCCAATGCTGGTCTGCAGTCAAGGGCTGAAGACTGAGTTGATGATTAACCCAAGGAAAATGAAAACCAGGGCAGCAAAGAGCTCACACGCAGGGGGGAGGAGGAGGGGGGGGAGGAGGAGGAGGAGGGGGGGGGGAGGAGGAGGAGGGGGGGGGAGGAGGAGGAGGAGGAGGGGGAGGAGGAGGAGGGGGGGGAGGAGGAGGAGGGGGGGGAGGAGGAGGAGGGGGGGGAGGAGGAGGGGGGGGGAGGAGGAGGGGGGGGAGGAGGAGGAGGGGGGAGGAGGAGGAGGGGAGAGGAGGAGGAGGAGGGGGAGGAGGAGGGAGGCTGAAAGGCAGAGCAGAGGATGGAAGGGGGAGGAAGAGAGGGGACAGGAGGATCGGGAGTGGAGGGAGGAGGGAGGGGTAGAGGGGTAGAGGGGAGTGGAGGGGAGTGGAGGGTGAGGAAGGGGCGCCAGGGGAGGGGAGACATTCGCTACTTACGTCTTTTTTGGGGTCGTACGTGAGCCCGGAGTTCCTCATGTTGTCTCCCTCCCTCCGTCTGTCTGTCCCTCCGATTCTCTCTCCCGGGTCCGCTCGGGTCACGTGACAGGAAGAACTTTTCGCCCCGCCCGACTCACCTGCGTCAGGTACGGGAGGGAGTGAGGGAGTGGAGGGAGGGGAGGGGAGGGAGGGAGTGAGTGAGGGGGAGGGAGGGAGTGAGTGAGGGGGAGGGAGGGAGTGGAGGGAGGGAGGGAGTGAGTGAGGGGGAGGGAGGGAGTGAGTGAGGGGGAGGGAGGGGGTGGAGGGAGGGAGGGAGTGAGTGAGGGGGAGGGAGGGGGTGTGGGCGGGAGGGAGTGAGTGAGGGGGAGGGAGGGGGTGTGGGAGGGAGGGAGGGGGTGTGGGAGGGGGTGTGGGAGGGAGGGGGTGAGGGAGGGAGGGAGGGGGGGAGGGAGGGGGGGAGGGAGGGGGGGAGGGGGTGTGGGAGGGGAGGGAGGGGGTGTGGGAGGGGGGAGGGGGTGAGGGGGAGGGAGGGAGGGGGTGAGGGGGAGGGAGGGTGGGGGTGAGGGGGAGGGGGGGAGGGAGGGAGGGGGTGGGGGTGAGGGGGGGAGGGGGAGGGAGGGAGGGAGGGGGTGGGGGGGGAGGGGGAGGGAGGGAGGGGGTGGGGGGGAGGGAGGGGGTGTGGGAGGGGTGAGTGGGAGGGGTGAGGGGGAGGGAGGGGGAGGGGTGAGGGGGAGGGAGGGGGAGGGGAGGGGGGGGAGGGAGGGGGAGGGGAGGGGGGGGAGGGAGGGGGAGGGGGGGAGGGAGGGGGAGGGGAGGGGGGGAGGGAGGGAGGGGGTGAGGGGGAGGGGGTGAGGGAGGGGGGGAGGGAGTGGAGGGGAGGGGGGAGGGGGGGGAGGGAGGGAGTGAGTGAGGGGGAGGGGGGAGGGAGGGAGTGGAGGGAGGGAGGGAGTGAATGAGGGGGAGGGAGGGGGTGTGGGAGGGAGGGAGTGAGTGAGGGGGAGGGAGGGGGTGTGGGAGGGAGGGAGGGAGGGGGTGAGGGAGGGAGGGAAGGAGGGGGTGAGGGAGGGAGGGAGGGGGTGTGGGAGGGAGGGAGGGGGTGTGGGAGGGGGGAGGGGGAGGGAGGGGGTGGGAGGGGGGGAGGGGGAGGGGGGAGGGGGGGAGGGGGAGGGAGGGAGGGAGTGAGTGAGGGGGAGGGAGGGAGTGAGTGAGGGGGAGGGAGGGAGTGGAGGGAGGGAGGGAGTGAGTGAGGGGGAGGGAGGGGGTGTGGGCGGGAGGGAGTGAGTGAGGGGGAGGGAGGGGGTGTGGGAGGGAGGGAGGGGGTGTGGGAGGGGGTGTGGGAGGGAGGGGGTGAGGGAGGGAGGGAGGGGGGAGGGAGGGGGGGAGGGGGTGTGGGAGGGGAGGGAGGGGGTGTGGGAGGGGGGAGGGGGTGAGGGGGAGGGAGGGAGGGGGTGAGGGGGAGGGAGGGTGGGGGTGAGGGGGAGGGGGGGAGGGAGGGAGGGGGTGGGGGTGAGGGGGGGGAGGGGGAGGGAGGGAGGGGGTGGGGGGGGAGGGGGAGGGAGGGAGGGGGTGGGGGGGAGGGAGGGGGTGTGGGAGGGGTGAGTGGGAGGGGTGAGGGGGAGGGAGGGGGAGGGGTGAGGGGGAGGGAGGGGGAGGGGAGGGGGGGGAGGGAGGGGGAGGGGAGGGGGGGGAGGGAGGGGGAGGGGGGGAGGGAGGGGGAGGGGGGGAGGGAGGGGGAGGGGAGGGGGGGAGGGAGGGAGGGGGTGAGGGGGAGGGGGTGAGGGAGGGGGGGAGGGAGTGGAGGGGAGGGGGGAGGGGGGGAGGGAGGGAGTGAGTGAGGGGGAGGGGGGAGGGAGGGAGTGGAGGGAGGGAGGGAGTGAATGAGGGGGAGGGAGGGGGTGTGGGAGGGAGGGAGTGAGTGAGGGGGAGGGAGGGGGTGTGGGAGGGAGGGAGGGAGGGGGTGAGGGAGGGAGGGAAGGAGGGGGTGAGGGAGGGAGGGAGGGGGTGTGGGAGGGAGGGAGGGGGTGTGGGAGGGGGGAGGGGGAGGGAGGGGGTGGGAGGGGGGGAGGGGGAGGGGGGAGGGGGGGGAGGGGGAGGGAGGGAGTGGGGTGAGAGGGATGGGGAGAGAGGGGAGGGAGGGGAGGGAGGGAGTGGGGTGAGAGGGATGGGGAGGGAGGGAGTGGGGGGAGGGGGGGAGGGAGGGGGTGGGAGGGAGGGAGGGGGAGGGGGGAGGGAGGGAGGGGGGTGAGGGGGAGGGGGGAGGGAGGGAGTGGGGTGAGGGGGAGGGGGTGTGGGGGGAGGGAGGGGGTGAGGGAGGGGTAGGGAGGGAGGAGGGGGTGAGGGAGGGGTAGGGAGGAGGGGGTGAGGGGGAGGGGGGAGGGAGGGAGGGGGTGAGGGAGGGAGTGAAGGGGGGTGAGGGAGGGAGCGAGAGAGGGGGGAGAGGGGTGGGGAGGAGGGGGGAGAGGGGGAGGAGGGAGGGGGTGAGGGGGATGGGGTGTTGGGTGGGAGGGAGGGAGGGGGAGGGGAGTGTGGGGGGAGGAGAGGTAGGGAGGGGGTGAGGGTGGCTGGAGTGTGGGGAGGGAGGGAGGGGTGGTGAGGGGGCTTGAGGGAAGGAGGGGGCGGGAGTATGGGGGTGAGGGGAGGAAGGGAGGGGGGTGTGAGGGAGGGAAGGGAGGGGGGTGAGGGGAGGGGGAGGGAGGGAGAGGGAGGGAGTGGGGTTGAGAGGGGGGTGAGAGGTAGACAGGGAGAGGGGATTGAGAGAGGTAGGGGGGGTTGAGAGGGAGGGGGGAGGGAGAGAGAGGGAGACGGTGGAGGGAGGGAGCGTGAGAGGGGGGTGAGAGAGGTAGAGGAAGAGGGAGAGAGAGGGTGAGAGAGGAAGACGGGGGTGAGAGAGGGAGGGAGAGAGGGTGGGAGAGGGAGGGAGAGGGGGGTGGGAGAGGGAGAGGGGGTGAGGGAGATGGGGGTTAGAGAGGGAGGGGTGAGAGAGGGGGGTGGGGGGGCTATTGGTATTGGTTTATTATTGTCACTTGTACCGAGGTACAGTGAAAAACTTGTCTTACAAACCGATCGTACAGGTCAATTCATTACACAGTGCAGTTACATTGGGTTAGTACAGAGTGCATTGAGGTAGTACAGGTAAAAACAATAACAGTACAGAGTAAAGTGTCACAGCTACAGGGAAAGTGCAGTGCAATAATGTGCAAGGTCACAACAAGGTAGATCGTGAGGTCATAGTCCATCTCATCGTATAAGGGAACCTTATAGTCTTATCACAGTGGGGTAGAAGATGTACTTAAGTCTGGTGGTACGTGCCCTCAGGCTCCTGTATCTTCTACTTGATGGAAGAGGAGAGAAGAGAGAATGATCTAGGTGGGTGGGGTCTTTGATTATGCTGGCTGCTTCACCAGGACAACGAGAGGTAAAGACAGAGTCCAAGGAGGGGAGGCTGGTGTCCGTAATGCGCTGGGCTGTGTCCACAATTCTCTGCAGTTTCTTGCGGTCCTGGGCAGAGCAGTTGCCGTACCAAGCCGTGATGCATCCAGATAGGATGCTTTCTATGGTGCATCGATAAAAGTTGGTGAGAGTCAAAGGGGACAGACCAAATTTCTTTAGCCTCCTGAGGAAGTAGAGGTGCTGGTGAGCTTTCTTGGCCGTGGCTTCTATGTGATTTGACAGGACAGACTGGTAGTGATGTTCACTCCCAGGAACTTGAAGCTCTCAACCCTCTCGACCTCAGTTCCTCTGATGCAGACAGGTGCATGTACACTGCCCTCTTTCCTGAAGTCAATGACCAGCTCTTTTGTTCTGCTGACATTGAGGGCAAAGTTGTTGTCATGACACCATTCCACTAAGCTCTCTATCTCCTTCCTGTACTCCGACTCATCGCTATTTGAGATACGGCCGACAACAGTGGTATCATCTGCAAACTTGTAGATGGAGTTAGAGCAGAATCTGGCCACATAGTCATGAGTGTATAGGGAGTAGAGTAGAGGGCTGAGGACGCAGCCTTGTGGGACACCAGTGTTGAGAATAATCGTGCTGGAGGTATTGCTGCCTATCCTCACTGATTGCGGTCTGTTTGTTAGAAAGTCAAGGATCCAGTTAGAGGGAGGTAAGAGGGAGAGGGGTTTGTGCGGGGGAGAGAGGGGTGAGGGCGTGGGAGAGAGGGAGGGGGTGGGGGGGGTTGATAGAGGGTGGGGGGTGAGAGATCGAGAGGGGGGTGAGTGAGGGAGAGTGGTGAGAGATGGAGAGGGGGTGACGGAGATGGGTTAGAGAGGAAGAATGGGGGGTGAGAGAGGGAGGCATGCTGATGGGGGTGAGAGGGAGGGGTGAGTGAGAGAGGGAGGCATGCTGATGGGGGTGAGAGGGAGGGGTGAGTGAGAGAGGGAGGCATGCTGATGGGGGTGAGAGGGAGGGGTGAGAGAGAGGGAGGCATGCTGATGGGGGTGAGAGGGAGGGGTGAGTGAGAGAGGGAGGCATGCTGATGGGGGTGAGAGGGAGGGGTGAGTGAGAGAGGGAGGCATGCTGATGGGGGTGAGAGGGAGGGGTGAGAGAGAGGGAGGCATGCTGATGGGGGTGAGAGGGAGGGGTGAGTGAGAGAGGGAGGCATGCGGATGGGGGTGAGAGGGAGGGGTGAGAGAGAGGGAGGCATGCTGATGGGGGTGAGAGGGAGGGGTGAGAGGGAGGCATGCTGATGGGGTGAGAGGGAGGGGTGAGTGAGAGAGGGAGGCATGCTGATGGGGGTGAGAGGGAGGGGTGAGTGAGAGGGAGGCATGCTGATGGGGGTGAGAGGGAGGGGTGAGAGAGGGAGGCATGCTGATGGGGGTGAGAGGGAGGGGTGAGAGAGAGGGAGGGCATTGGTGAGAGGTGGGGGTGAGAAGGAGGGGTTGGGTGAGGGGGGAGTGGGGGTGAGAGGGAGGGGACGTGAGAGGGGGTGGGTGGGGGGTGAGGGAGGGAGGTGGGGGTGAGAAGGAGGGACGGGGTGAGAGTGTGGGAGGGGGTGAGGGAGGGGATGGGTGAGTGGGACAGGGAGGGAGGGTGAGAGGGACGGGGTTAGTGAGAGGTAGTGGAGGGGTGAGAGGGAGGGGGGTGAGAGGGAAGGGGGAGGGGTTGAGAGGAGGGGGTGAGAAGGAGGGGGATGGGGTGACGGGGGTGGAGGGGTGTCAGTTTTATTGGAGGGAACAGCAAAATTCAAAATTTTATTCCTGGCAGCCTCAGGGATATGTCGCTTGCCTGAGTGCCATTTTATCCCGAGGAACAGGACATTCTGGCTGGAGCCCTGTGCCTTAGCCATGTTCATGGCCCAGCCCCGTTCTCTGAGGGAGGAGATTAACATATCAAGAGCCTCTGAGACAATGGTCTCAGATGGCCCTTGTAGGAGGATGTGGTCAATGTAATGGGCAGTTGACACCTCTGGGGGGGAGTTGAATGCCTTGCATATCCTGGGAGATTAAACCGTGACAAATTGTAGGGCTGTGAATGTAGCCTGGGGGCAGACGGCAGAATGTGTGTTGTCTCCCGTCCCAGCTGAATGCGAATTGATCCTGGCCAAATCCACCACTGCATACCAAGGCTTGGCTGGGCCCCCGCCATATCCTCGACTAGAGTGACTATGTCGGGCACAGCGGCAGCGAGGGGTGGGGCAATCGTATTAAGGTGTATGTAGTCCACCATCATGCGCCACGTCCCATTCTTTTAGTGGACGGGCCAGACGGGACTGTTGAAGGGAGAGGCTGCGGGTCTGACAACGCCCTCCCGCAGCAGGGCTTGGACGGCCTCAGTGATGTCTCGGTGTCCCCCCGGCACTCTGTACTGTCAGCTACAGACAACTTTGGAGGCGGGGGAGGGGGAACAACAACTAGTTCCCATTTGGCTGTCCCAACTACCACTGTAGCCCTGTGACTCCGAACGCAAACTTGCCCCAGTTAGTATGAAGGGACTGTCCCTATAAGACATTGATCCCTTGGATGCACTCAGGCGAGGCCGCTATTAAAACAGTTATGGGTCGAGGAGGTTGGTTCCCAATGGCCATGCGGATCGCGACTTCCCTCGCAGGCAAAAGGGAACACCCCCCCCCCTCAACCCCTCTATCTGCACCTGCGCCCCCGTCCATCCGGCAGGGTTGCCCGGGATGATGGTGTGTTGGGCATCTGTGTCGACGAGTGCCATCCACCTCTGTACGTTCCCCTTCCCCCTACGTACCGCTAGGGGTATATGTGGCCTCTGGTTCCCCGGGCAGGGAAGGGCAATGGAACAAATGTGCCGGGACCCCTGGCCTTCATCCTGTGGGATGGGGGTGGAGGTCTTTCCACTGCGCGTAAAGGGCGGAGGTTGGGACCCCATCTATGCTGGTGCAGTCCACCCCTGTATAACTGTTTGAGCGTGAAATGAGGGGTTGTGTCTCCAACCCTCGTCTCCACTCTACGGACCTGGGCAAATGCCTCCCCGCCCCCCCCCCCCCCCCCCCCCAGCTGATTGTTCTCTAGCCCTTCCAGGAGGGTGATGCCATCCCACACGGTCTTCCTATTAGCCAATCCCGTGAGGGGCAGGACCACTGGCTTCAACTTGCGCGCAGTGGTGACCAGGTATCCCACCAGCGCACTGGTCACCCTGATGTTTTCTAAAAACTCGTGATCGCGGGCCCTCTCATAAATGCCGGTCACCAGCGCCCACTCCCTAATGACCCTGGTGCCCTCACTGACTGTGTTCCATTGCAGTCGCCCGTATAAATCCCATTCAAAGAGGGTAGGGTCTGGACCCTCATGCTGGTCACTACCCGATCCTACAGGGTGGCGGTGTCCCCGATCCCTCCCGGTGGCACCCACAGGGCATTGTTGGTCGGACAAGCTCCCCAGGGCGCTCGCTTCCTGGTGAGAGAGGCTCACGTTTGGGGCCCCCTCATCCCACAGTCGGAGCAGCCATGTGGCCAGGTGCTTGCCCAGCCGCTGGCGGTACCGATCTGCCAGCTGGGTCAGCTCCATGATGGAGAAATCCCGGGTCTCCATAGTTCTAGAGGGATCACGAGCACTTCCCCCTGCGGTGGCCTCATCCCCGTTCCCCTCCCTTCTGTGGTGGACCTGGGACCGCGTGATAACGGGTCGAGCATGCAGGAGTTTGGGTGCGTGGGGGGAGGGCGGGTGTGATGAGACCCAGGCTCCTTGTCATTGTCCATCCATATATCCCTATCCCCCAACCATGCGTCCAGCTTGTCGCCACACTGGACCAGGGCATGAATTTTGAGTGGGTCCAGCTGCCAGCCAGACCGGCGGGCTGCCTGCCCCTGCTGCAGTTGAATCAGCCTGCAGGCGACCTCAGTACCGCTGGCTTCGAGGTCATTGGCTCGGGTCTGAGCAGCCTGGACTGCCTCCTGCAGCACACAGCAGCGCTGCTGGAGCACCTCTATCTCCTTGTCTTTTTGGAGACATGTGTCCTGTATCTGGCCAGTAATCCTGACCTGGCAGCTCAGGAGGGACACAAGCAGCCAGAAGGCACCCCTTTGGCCTTGGGGATCCCCGACCTCTGGAGGAGGGCGACCACATGGTGCCCCAGTTTCTCACCACGGGGGTCTAACTGCTCAGCCCAGTCCACTGGTTTACCGTGGTCTGCCAGCATGCTGGTCAAGCTCCCAAATCCCTCGCTCTCATTGGTCCACCCGGGGATCCTATCCTCGGTGCCTGCACTGGCTTTCCTGCCCCTGTCCCAGAACATTATGATAGTGATCATAATTCTATCTCCTTTACATTAGCACTAGAGAGGGGTAGGAACAGACAGGCTAGAAAGGTGTTTACTTGGAGTACAGGGAATTATGAGGCTCTCAGGCAGGAAATTGGAAGATTAAATTGGTAACAGATGTTCTCTGGGAAAAGTGCGGAAGATATGTGGCAAATATTCAGGGGATATTTGTGTGGAGCTCTGTACAGACATGTTCCGATGAGACAGGGGAGTCATGATAGGATACAGGAACCGTGGTGTACGAAGGCTATAATAAATCTAGTCAAAAGGAAAAGAAAAGCATACAAAAGCTACAGAGAGCTCGGTAATGTTAGAGATCTGGAAGAGTACAAGGTTAAAAGGAAGGAATTTAAGAAGGAGATTAGGAGAGCCAGAAGGGGACATGAGAAGGCCTTGACGGGCAGGATTAAGGAAAACCGCAAGGCATTCTACAAGTATATGAAGAGTAAGAGGATGAAATGTGAAAGGATAGGGCCTATCAAGTGCAGCAGTGGGAAAGTGTGTATGGATCCGGAAGAAATAGCAGAGGTACTTAATGAATACTTTACGTCAGTATTCACTATGGTAAAAGATCTGGGGGATTGTAGTGAGGACTTGCAGCGGCCTGAAAAGCTTGAGCATGTAGATATTAGAAAAGAGGTGGTGCTGAAACTTTTGGAAAGCATCAAGTTAGATAAGTTGCCAGGACCGGATGAGATGTATCCCAGGTTGCTGTGGGAAGCGAGGGAGGAGATTGCGGAGCCTCTGACAATGATCTTTGCATCATCAACGGAGATGGGAGAGGTTCCGGAAGATTGGAGGGTTGTGGATGTTGTTCCCTTATTCAAGAAGGGGAGTAGGGATAGCCCAGGAAATTATAGACCGATGAGTCTTACCTCAGTGACTGGTAAGCTGATGGAGAAGATCCTGAGAGGCAGGATTTATGAACATTTGGAGAGGTATAATATGATTAGGAATAGTCATCATGGCTTTGTTAAGGGCAGGTCCTGCCTTACGAGCCTGATTGAATTTTTTGAGGATGTGACTAAGCACATCAATGAAGGGAGAGTAGTAGATGTCGTGTATATGGATTTCAGCAAGGCGTTCGATAAGGTACCCCAGGTGAGGCTTATGAAGAAGGTGAGGAGACATGGGATCCAAGGGGACATTGCAGTGTAGATCCAGAACTGGCTGGCCCACTGAAGGCAAAGAGCGGTTGTTAAAGGGTCGTATTCTGAGTGGAGGTTGGTGACCAGTGGTGTACCTCAGGGATCTGTCCTGGGACCCTTACTATTTGTGATTTTTATAAATGACCTGGATGAGGAAGTGGAGGGGTGGGTTAGTAAGTTTGCGGATGACACGAAGGATGGGGGTGTTGTGGATAGTTTGGAGGGCTGTCAGAGGTTCAAGAGGGACATCGATAGGATGAAGAGTTGGGCTGAGAAGTGGCAGATGCAGTTCAACCCAGATAAGTGTGAAGTGGTTCATTTTGGTAGGTCAAATATGATGGCAGAATATAGTATTAATGGTAGGACTCTTGGCAGTGTGGAGAATCAGAGGGATCTTGGGGTCCGAGTCCAAAGGACGCTCAAAGCGGCTGCGCAAGTTGACTCTGCGGTTAATGAGGCATATGGTGTATTGTCCTTCATCAATCGGAGAATTGAATTTAGGAACCTTGAGGTATTGTTGCAGCTATATAGGTCCCTGGTCGGACCCCACTTGGAGTATTGTGCTCAGTTCTGGTCGCCTCACTACAGGAAAGATGTGGAAGCCATAGAGAGGGTGCAGAGGAGATTTACTAAGATGCTGCCTGGTATGCGGAGCATGCCTTATGAAAGCAGGCCAAGGGAACTCGGCCTTTTCTCCTTGGAGTGACTGAGGATGAGGGGGGACCTGATAGAGGTATACAAGATGATGAGAGATATTGATCAGGTGGATAGTCAGAGGCTTTTCCCCAGGGCAGAAATGGTGGCCACAAGAGGACAAAGGTTTAACGTGCTGGGGAGTAGGTATAGAGGAGATGTCAGGGGTAAGTTTTTTACTCAGAGAGTGGTGAGTGTGTGGAATGGGCTGCCAGAAATGGTGGTGGAGGCGGATACCATAGGGTCTTTCAAGAGACTGTTAGATCGGTATATGGAGCTGAGTAAAATAGAGGGCTTTGGGTAAGCCTAGTAATTTCTAGGGTAGGGACATGTTGGGCACAGCTTTGTGGGCCGAAGGGCCTGAAATGTGCTGTAATTGTTCTATGTTCTATCCCTCCCCGCATCTGTGTTCAGCTAAGACCTTCGAGACCCTGCTCACAGCACCAAGTGTTGTGAAACAGATTCGAGATCTCGAAGCACAAGGACTCTGAACACAGTCTTATTAGATAAATGATTTATTGACGAAGACAAACACAGGGACAAGGTAACGGGGGCAACACACGCACACGTACTGGTGATAGCGAGCGTGGGAAAATCGCAACAAGGGTAAGATACACACACGCACACACAACGAACTGGATACAGACAATCAATGTGGTCCCCTTGTTCAAAAAAGGTAATAGGGATAGGCCAGGGAATTATAGACCGGTGAGTCTCACGTCTGTGGTGGGTAAGCTGTTAGAAAGGATTCTAAGGGATAGGATTTATGAACACCTAGAGAATCATGGACTGATTAGGGACAGCCAGCATGGCTTTGTGAAGGGAAGATCTTGCCTCACAAGCCTGATAGTTCTTTGAGGAGGTGATCAGGAAGATTGACGAGGGCAGTGCGGTGGATGTGGTTTACATGGATTTTAGTAAGGCGTTTGATAAGGTTCCTCATGGTAGGCTTCTTCAGAAGGTCAGAGGCCAAGGGATCCAGGGAAGCTTGGCTGTGTGGATTAGGAATTGGCTTGCCTGTAGAAAGCAGAGGGTTGTGGTGGAAGGAGTGCCCTCGGATTGGAGGGCAGTGACTAGTGGTGTCCCGCAGGGATCGGTTCTGGGACCTCTACTTTTTGTGATATTTATAGATGACTTAGGTGAGGGGGTGGAGGGCTGGGTTAGTAAGTTTGCGGACGACACTAAGATCGGCAGTTTTGTGGATAATGTGGAGGGCTGTCGGAGCTTACAGAGGGATATTGATAGGATGCAGAGCTGGGCTGACAGGTGGCAGATGGAGTTCAATCTGGAGAAGTGTGAGGTGGTACACTTTGGAAGGACAAACTCCAGGGCAGAGTACTGGGTAAATGGCAAGGTACTTGGCAGTGTGGAGGAGCAGAGGGATCTGGGGGTTCATATTCGCAGTTCATTGAAAGTTGCCTCACAGCTGGAAAGAGCAGTTAAGAAGGCCAATGGGATGTTGGCTTTCGTAAGTCGCGGGATTGAGTTTAAGAGCTGCGAGGTGATGACGCAGCTTTACAAAACTCTAGTTAGGCCACACTTAGAGTACTGTGTTCAGTTCTGGTCGCCTCATTATAGGAAGGATGTGGAGGCGTTGGAGAGGGTGCAGAGGAGATTTACCAGGATGCTGCCTGGATTAGAGAGTATTGAATATGAGGAGAGGCTTAAGGTGCTAGGGCTTTATTCACTGGAAAGGAGGAGGATGAGATGAGAGAGTATATAAAATACTGAGAGGAATAGATAGAGTAGACAGTCAGCGCCTCCTTCCCAGGGCACCAATGCTCAAGACGAGAGGTCATGGCTTTAGGGTTATGGGTGGGAGGTTCAGGGGAGATGTCAGGGGGAGGTTTTTCACCCAGGGAGTGGTTGGTGCATGGAATGCACTGCCCGGGGTGGTGGTGGAGGCAGATACATTGAACAGGTTCAAGAGCTTGTTGGATAGGCACATGGAGGGATATGCGGGAGGAAGGGGTTAGGTAGTGTGAGGGTGGTTTGATGGATGGCACAACATGGTGGGCCGAAGGGCCTGTTTTGTGCTGTATGGTTCTATGGAAAAGCAATACGATACCCTCCACTCCTTAAATCAGTGCGGGCACGGCTGTATGCTACCGGGGATAATAACTTAAATGCTCCTAACCCTGTTGAAGTGCACACCTTAACAACGGTCTCTCCAGCGCCATTCCACGGTTCCTCAGCCTGGGATGTAGCAGGGTGAATCCCTCGGAGCAGTCAGAGAGAGAGAGAACCGGGCACGTGTGGCACTCTTTATTGTGAAGTGGAAATGGTACATTGCCGACCGAGCCGAAACCGGTCTGGAAGGAGCCAGCCGCCTCCATGAGCTGGTCATGTCCTTCCCACAGTCCCAGGACCCACCCCAGACATACAGTGGCATGCAAAAGTTTGGGCACCCCTGGTCAAAATTTCTGTTACTGGGAGTAGCTAAGTGAGTAAAAGATGACCTGATTTCCAAAAGGTATAAAGTTAAAGATGACACATCTCTTTAATATTTTAAGCAAGATTACTTTTTTATTTCCATCTTTTACAGTTTCAAAATAACAAAAAAGGAAAAGGGCCCAAAGCAAATGTTTGGGCACCCTGCATGGTCAGTACTTAGTAACACCCCCTCTGGCAAGTATCACAGCTTGTAAACGCTTTCTGTAGCCAGTTAAGAGTCTTTCAATTCTTATTGGGGGGATTTTTGCCCATTCTTCCATGCAAAAAGGCTTCTAGTTCTGAGAGATTCTTGGGCCGTCTTGCATGCACTGCTCTTTTGAGGTCCATCCACAGATTTTTGATGATGTTTAGGTCGGGGGACTGTGAGGGCCATGGCAAAACCTTCAGCTTGTGCTTCTTGAAGTAGTCCATTGTGGATTTTGAGGTGTGTTTAGGATCATTATCCAGTTGTAGAAGCCATCCTCTTTTCATCTTCAGCTTTTTTACAGACGGTGGGATGTTTGCTTCCAGAATTTGCTGGTATTTAATTGAGTTCATTCTTCCCTCTACCAGTGAAATGTTCCCTGTGTCACTGGCTGCAGCACAAGCCCAAAGCATGATCGATCCACCCCCGTGCTTAACAGTTGGACAGGTGTTCTTTTCATGAAATTCTGCGCCCTTTTTTCTCCAAACATACCTTTGCTCATTGCGGCCAAAAAGTTCTATTTTAACTTCATCAGTCCACAGGACTTGTTTCCAAAATGCATCAGGCTTGTTTCGATGTTCCTTTGAAAACTTCTGATGCTGAATTTTGTGGTGAGGACGCAGGAAAGGTTTTCTTCCGATGACATTTCCATGAAGGTCATATTTGTGCAGGTGTCGCTGCACAGTAGAACAGTGCACCATCACTCCAGAGTCTGCTAAATCCTCCTGAAGGTCTTTTGCAGTCAAACGGGGGTTTTGATTTGCCTTTCTAGCAATTCTACGAGCAGTTCTCTCGGAAAGTTTTCTTGGTCTTCCAGACCTCAACTTGACCTCCACCGTTCCTGTTAACAGTCATTTCTTAATTACATTACAAACTGAGGAAGCAGCTGCCTGAAAACGCTTTGCTATCTTCTTACAGCCTTCTCCTGCTTTGTGGGAATCATTTATTTTAATTTTCAGAGTGCTAGGCAGCTGCTTAGAGGAGCCCATGGCTGCTGATTGTTGGGACAAGGTTTGAGGAGTCAGGGTATTTATAAAGCTTTGAAATTTGCATCACCTGGCCTTTCCTAACGATGACTGTGAACAAACCATAGCCCTAACAAGCTAATGAAGGTCTGAGACCTTGGTAAAAGTTATCTGAGAGCTCAAATCTCCTGGGGTGCCCAAACTTTTGCATGGTGCTCCTTTCCTTTTTTCACTCTAAAATTGTACAAAACAAAAATAATACACTAATCTTGCTTAAAATGTTGAAAAGAATGTTTCATCTTTAACTTTATGACTTTTGGAGATCAGTTCAACTTCTACTCACTTACCTATTCACAGTAACAGAAATGTTGACCAGGGGTGCCCAAACTTTTGCATGCCAATGTACCTAAAATCCAGCCCTCCCCTATGCCTGGGGCCGACCCTTCGACTCCCTCAACCCCGAACAAAAATTGCACGCCTGGTTCACAGACGGTTCCAGCCGCTGGAAAGGGGGAAGCAATATTGGAAAGCCGCAGCACTTCATCCCGCCACAGGGAAAACCTTGACCAAAGAGGGAGTGGGTGGGTCCAGTCAACTTGCCGAATTGGCAGCGGTAGCACATACCCTACAGGACACTACGGGGCCAGTCCACATTTATACCGACTCGGGCAGTGGCCAATGGTATGGCGGTGTGGATGGCCCTGTGGCACGAAATGGGGTGGGAAATTCATGGATGCCCCTTCTGGGGACAGGGACACTGGCGTTTTATCTGGGATCAAGCAACCCACAGACAGATTTCAGTCCACCATGTGGATGTTCATACCCACAAAAATACAGAAGAGGCTATACGTAATGCTGCTGCGGACCAGGCTGCTCAAATATGCTGTGCCACCGCCTCCCCAGATGAACCTGACCTCAGTGCGTTAGCTGCGTGGGCACACCACAAGAGCGGTCACCTAGGGGCCGACGGTACGCGGCGTTGGGCAGAGCAATTCGGGGTTGGTTGGGAAGCATTGGTTGGGAAGACCAATGTAAGTGAGGCCACGAGGCTGGCCAGCAGGGCTGCCGGGTCACATTCACCTCGGCATGGGAGCGGGTCATGTATGGCAGATAGACTATATCGGACCGCTCCCACACCAAAACAAAAAGCAGTACGCCCTGACGATGGTGGACACATACTCCGGTGTCCCGGTGACGGTGCCCTGTGAGAGGGCCGACCAGAACAGCACCATCAAAGGATCGCAGCACCTCTCCTCCAGCTATGGAGTCCCATGGGAGGTGCAATCTGATCAGGGCTCACACTTTGCTGGGGCTAAAGTCCAGAACTGGGCGGTTGAGGCGGGGATCTCGTGGCTGTTCCATATACCCTATCGCCCACAGGTATCAGGCCTGATCGAGAGAATGAACGGCCTGCTTAAAGAGAAAGTACGTACGCTAACACCCTCCCGCACACTGCAGGGGTGGTTGAGTGTGCTGTAGCAGGCCATCGACCAGCTGAATACACGGCCCACTGGCCGAGGGGGGTCCCCGCTGTCCCGTCATCTGGCTCACCCCCCCACCTCCTGACTTGCAAGACACTGGACCCCCCGAGACCGAGGACTCAGGGAGAGTGTGAGTGCGACAGCCACAGGGTCCCCCTCGGAAGGGAGAAGTTGTCACGCGCGGTCCTGGAGACACCCGTTGGGTCGCGAACCCGGGTCACACTAACCTGGCCTGTCTTCATACCCAACACCTGACCTGACGAGAATGAGCCTGTTCCTCAACAGCTCTCCCCCCTCCCCCCCACCCCCTACTGGACAATGGCACTACAGCAGTCATCCCTTCTGTTCACCGCGATGATCGGCATTGGGACGCCTGCCAACACCTTCCTCAGAGTCGCCTACGAATTCGCCAGCACCACTAATAGATCCGACTGCTGGATTTGCGTGTGAACCCCAGCACACGCCGATGAAGCTCTGCCACTCACACGGATCCCGCCGGATGACTTTCAAATGAACTGTTTACATAGACTTTTCGCTCCAGTGGGGTTTGGCAGATTTGTTTGGGGGGGGGGGCAGATGACAGTCCCCCACCACTCCCCTCACCACCACATAACATCTCTTGCAGCGATCCCCGATGGGGTGGGTGTTTCAGGAACTGGTATTTCTCTCCCTGCAATTTGACCTCCACCCAAGTCCCGACTCTCAGGGACGTTCCACAGCCGGTGAGCAAGCCTAAGGAAGGCTGGTGCAGGCTCCCGAATGAGCATGGTTCCACCCTTCCAGTCAGCCACAGCGACTGTGAGCGAAACTGGTATCCGGGTGCCTCAGTGACCACTGCCGATGGTGTCGCGAAACTGGGGGCTCCCTGGACTTTGAACGGGACCCACCAGATTTGCGGCCACCGCGCCTACCCGTGGCTCCCCGCAAACTGGTACGGTTGCTGCTTTCCAGTGTTTCTGGTGCCCTATATCCACACCCTAGATGACCTTGGGGAGCACCTGGCACAAAGCGGCCACCGGGACAAGAGGGCCATTAAAGAGGCAGAAAGGTTTTGGATGATAGCCTTTCCCACATATGGCACGGCCTGATTGTCCCGTGAGGTCATCCAGATGGCCAGTGTGCTCAAACCGCCGGCCAACAAAATGGCAGTGGCACTGCAACATACCGAAGACGCCCTGACGCAGACGGCAACTGAGCTGACGGCCGTCAGGATGGTCGCTCTGCAGAATCGAATGGCCCTGGATTACCTACTCGCTGGGGATGGTGGTACCTGTGCAGTGATTGGTAAGGAGTGCTGCACATTTATCCCTGATGAACCAAGGAACATCACCCACTTGGCTGCTCACATTCAGGACTTGGTGGCTAAAATTCAAAAAGCGAGGGACCAGCTCCTCCAACACAACACGTCTTTGGGAAGCTGGTGGCCGTTTGGGTCTCTGGGGGGATGGTAGGCTACTATCGTCCACTGGGCGACTGCTCTCATTCTCATCACTATATATTATGCTGTGATTGCCAGGTTATTAAGAGCACGTCTGCCCTTCATAAATACTGTACACTGACACGTAGTTCTAGGCTTAGTAATAGTTATCACCATGATTGGCGGGTGGTGTGACTTTCGAGGGGTGGATTGTATTGTGGAGGGCTGTGGCTATCACGTGACAGCACTGCCCATTACCTGGTCGAAAGACACACCACTGTCAATCAATGTCTGGCTCCACCCCACCCATCAGTGCACACCTGACCATTGGCCCCTTTAAGCACATCTGTACTTGGCTTCAGGTCACTGGCCTCTTGTCATCGATTAGCCCCTGCTGGCACCGGGCCATTGGCCTTTTTGAACTACCTGGGCTGGACCCTCCAGCCCTCCAGCACTATAAAGAATGCCACATGTGCCCGGTTCACTGGTGAGAGGGATGAGGGGGTGAGAGTGGTGTTTGGGGGGGTTAGAGGGGGGTTTGGGGGGTGAGGTTGAAGGGTTGTGTGAGGGATGGGGGAGGGTGACAGGTTGAGTGGTGGGTGAGGGTAAGGGGGTGGGGGAGGGGTGGGGGGTTGAGGGGAGGGTGAGGGTTGGGGAGGTTGAGGGGATGGCGGTGGTCGGTGAGGGTTAGAGGGGTGTGGGGGAGTGTGAGGGTTTGTGGGTGTGGGGAGGGTGAAGGGGTGGGTGGGAGAGGTAAGAGGAGGGGGAGGGGTGGGTATTGGTGAGGGATGGGGAGGCGGTAATTGGGTGGGGGATAGTGGGGAGGGGAGTGGGGAGATGAGGAAGGTAGGAAAGTTGGGAGAGTAGGAGGGGTGGTGGAGGCAAGGGGAGGAGGTGGGACGTGGGAGAGGAGGAGCTGGGAGGGAGAGGGGAGGAGGTTATGGCGAGGGGAGGTGGGGGACAGGAGGAGGTGGGAGCAAAGGGGGGAAGGGTGGGAGGTGAGGGGACACGTGAGGGGATGAGGGAGGGGGATGGGGTGGGGAGGTTGGTGGGTGAGGGAGGAGGTGGGGTTGGGATTGAGGTGGGGAGGTGAGGGGGTGTGTGGGTGAGGAGGGAGGTGAGGTGAGGTGATGAGAAGGGAGGTGGTGTTGGAGGGGAGGTTGGGGGTGAGGGGAGGGGCAGGTGAGGGGGTAAGTGAGGGTGGGGGTGAGGGAGGAAGTGAGGTGTTGGGGTTCAGTTGGGAGGTGAGGGGGTGAGGTGGAGGGGGAGATTGGGGTTTGAGGGGTTGGGGTTGAGGTGGGGAGGGGAGGGGTGAGGAGGGGGAGGTTGGGGTTGAGTTGAGGGAGTGTGGGGGTGAGGGGAGGAGGTTGGGGGTGAGGGGTGAGGGAGGGAGGTGGGGTGGGGTTGAGGAGGTGGATGATGGGATGGGGGTTGAGGAGGGTGAGGGGGTGGGAGGAGGTGGGGTTAGGTGAGAGGGTGTGGAGGGAGGTGGGGGGGAGTGGGGTGGGGTGGGGAGAGTGGGGGGGGGAGAGAGGGAGTGGAGATTGGGAGGGGTGTGAAGTAGGAGAGAGGGGGATAGGGGAGTGGAGTGAGGGGGGAGGAGAGGTGGGGAAGTGAAGGAGAGGGAGGGGAGCGGTGGGAAGGGGAGGGCAGGAGGGGAGAGAGGGGGAGGGCAGGAGGGGAGATGGTGGGAGGGCAGGAGGGGGAGTGGAGTTGAGGAAGAGAGAAGGGAGGGGAGTGGGAGAAAGGGGAGGGGTTGGGAGTGGAGGGGGGAGAGAGGGGAGGGGGGAGAGAGGGGAGGGGGGAGAGAGGGGGGGGGGAGAGAGGGGAGTGGGAGTGACAGCAGGAGGGGAGGGGGACAGTCGGAGGGAAGTGGGGGGGAGTGGTGAGAAGTGGAGGGGAGACAGTGGAGGGGTAGGGACAGGTGGAGGGGAGGGAGAGAGGGAAGGAGATGAGAGAGGGGAGAGGGAGGGGGAGTGGAGGGGAGAGAAGTGGGGAGTGTTGAGAGAGGGGAGTGGAGGTGAGAGATAGTTGGAGGGGGAAGAGGGAGAGGAGGGAGTGGAGAGGAAGGAGGGAGGGAGAGAAGGGTGGGGAGATGTGGGCGAGCAGAGGCAGGAGGGGAGTGGGGAGAGGTCAGAGTGGGGGTGCCACCAATTTGAAAAACAACCTAACCCCCCACCCCCTGTCTCCTACCACCAAGGGGGGGGGGTGACTGGGGGCCGTGGGATGGGAGGGTGGTCGGAGGAAGGGTTGGGGATGGTGGGTTGGGGGAGGGGAGGGGGTTCAGGGTGGGTGGAGGGAGGACAAGGAAGGGGAGGGAATGGGGTTGGAGGAGCAGGGGTCAGGGGAGGGGAGGGAAGGGGGGTTCAGGAGAGGGGAGGGGGAAGTCAGGGGAGGAGGGGAGTTGGAGGAGAGGAGGGGGTTTGGAAGAGGAGGGAGGGGTGTCGGGAGGGGAGGAAAGGGGTGGCGTGGGGAGGGGTGTGAGAGTGTGTGTGGATGGGCAGAGTGGGGGATGTGGAGGGGGAGGATGACGGGTGGTGGAGGGGGTGGTGAGGGGATGGGGGAGGGGGTTGGTGCAGCTAATGGGTGGGTGGGGGTAGAGAGTGGGATGAGGGAGGAGTGGGAGGGAGGGTCGTTTCAATGGAGTGGGGTGTTGGTATTGGTTTATTATCGTCACTTGTACCGAGGTCCAGTGAAAAACTTGTCTTGTAAACCGATCGTACAGGTCAATTCATTACACAGTGCAGTTACATTGGGTTAGTACAGAGTGCATTGAGGTAGTACAGGTAAAGACAATAACAGTACAGAGTAAAGTGTCACAGCTACAGAGAAAGTGCAGTGCAATAATGTGCAAGGTCACAACAAGGTAGATCGTGAGGTCATTGTCCACCTCATCATATAAGTCTTATCACAGTGGGGTAGAAACTGTCCTTAAGTCTGGTGGTACGTGCCCTCAGGCTCCAGTATCTTCTACCCAATGGAAGAGGAGAGAAGAGAGAATGTCCTGGGTGGGTGGGGTCTTTGATTATGCTGGCTGCTTCGCCAAGACAACGAGAGGTAAAGACAGAGTCCAAGGAGGGGAGGCTGGTTTCCGCGATGCGCTGGGCTGTGTCCACAACTCTCTGCAGTTTCTTGCGATCCTGGGCAGAGCAGTTGCCATATCAAGCCGTGATACATCCACATAGGATGCTTTCTACGGTGCATCGATAAAAGTTGGTGAGAGTCAAAGGGGACAAACCGAATTTCTTTAGCCTCCTGAGGAAGTAGAGGCACTGGTGAGCTTTCTTGGCCATGGCTTCTATGTGATTTGACCAGGACAGGCTGTTGGTGATGTTCACTCCCAGGAACTTGAAGCTCTCAACCCTCTCGACCTCAGCACCACTGATGTAGACAGGTGCATGTACACCACCCCCTTTCCTGAAGTCAATGACCAGCTCTTTTGTTGACATTGAGGGAAAGGTTGTTGTCATGGGAGGGGTGAGTGGGAGGGAGGGGCATTGGGAGTGGGGGAGAGGCTGGTGGGGAGAGGTGTTGGAGTGTGGGGTGCCACTAATCTGCAAAACAACCCTCCACCCCCACCCTCTGTCTCCTTCCACCAAGCCAATTTTGTATCCAATTGGCTTGTTCACCCTGGTTCGCAGATAGTGGAGAACCACAGCACGGGGTGGTTTCGGAATACATTAAAGAAATTATAATTTGCAGAAAAATTAGTTTTGGAGAAATTGGTGATTCGCACAGATTGAAAAGTAGCAAAAAGATACTGGAACATTTAGTGTGATACCAGTAGTAGGGAAATGCTAGAATTGTCAAGGAAGTGGAAATGGGGGAGCACTTATAATAATCGGATTGGGTAGAGTCAACATGGAGTTATGAAAGGGAAATAGTGTTTGACAAATCTGTTCGAAATTTTACTTAATATAATTAGCATAGGATTTAATTAGTGCAAGTTTCTTCACCCAGAGGATAGTGAATTATTGGTAATATCCTTGTACGACAGGGATAGTGATTATACTCTCTTTAGCTGGTGGCCATTTCCTGGCATGTAGCATAGTTGTAAATGATTACCTAACAGCATGATAAGGTGCTTTAGGTGGGATAGAGGTGGAGGAAAGAGAGGAGGGGAGTTGCCTTTTTGATTAAGGGGAATGTCACAGCAGTAGTCTAAGATACTGAAGGATCATCCAGTGAGGTTTTACGGGTGGAGCTGAGAAATAAGAAGGGGTGATCACATTGTTGGGGTTGTACTATAGCCCCCCCCCAAAAAAAAAGTCAACAGGGATTAGGAGAACAAATATGCAGGAAGATCATGGATTAGTAAAAACAGGATTTTCACAGTAGGGGATACTAACTTTCCGAACACAAACGGGGACCGCCATAGTGCTAACGGATAGATGGGGTGGAATTTGTTAAGTGTGCTCAGGGAAGTTTCATTGGGCAATATACAGAGGGCCCTGGAAGAGGGCAAAGCTCGACCTAATCATGGGTAATAGGGCAGGGCAGGTGACTGAGGTGTCAGTGGGGAAGCACTTTGGGACCAGTGACCATAGTTCTATTAGTTTTAAACTAGTTATGCAAAGGGACAGAACTGGTCCACAGGTTCAAGTTCTAAATTGGGGCAAGGCAAATTTTGATGGTCCAAGGCAGGAGCTTGCAAAGGTTGATTGGTGTAGGTTGTTTGTGAGCGAAAGGACAACAGGCAAGTGGGAGGCTTTTAAAGGTGAGATAGTGAGAGCTCAAGGTCTGCATGTTCCTGTTAGAGTGAAGGGCGAGGCTGGTAGGGGTAGGGAACCCTGGATGATGAGGGATATTGAGGCCCTGGTCAGGAAAAAGGAGACATGGGTCAGGTACAGGCAACTGGGATCAAGCAAATCCCTGGAGTACTGGGGATGAACGAGTGTACTCAAGAAGGAAGACAGGGAGGGCAAAAAGGGGGCATGAGATAGCTTTGGCTAAGGTCAAGGAGAACCCAAAGAGTTTTAACTGTACTAAGGGAAAAAGAGTAACTGGAGAGAGAATAGGGCCCCACAGAGACCAAAGGGGACATCTTTGTGTGGAGCCACAGGAGATGGGCAAGGTCCTTAATGAATATTTCTCCTCTATTTTTACCATGGAGCAAGACATGAAGACTTCAGAATTAGGAAAAGCAAATGGGGATGTCTTGGGGACAGTCTGCATTATAGTAGAGAAGATTCAAGAAGTCTCAAAAGGTATGAAGGTAGACAAATCTCCAGGGCCTGACTGGCTATATCCAAGAACACTGTGGGAGCCCTAGTTGAGAGATTTACATCATCGTTAGCCACAGGTGAGCTGCTGGCAGACTGGAGGGTACCAAATGTGCCTTTATTTAAAAGGGCCCCAAAGAAAAACCTGGGAAATACAGACCTGTAAGTCTAACATTTGTGGCAAGTAAGTTACCGCAGAGGATTCTGAGGGATAAGATTACATACATCTGGAAAGATGGGTTGATAAGGAGCAGTCAGCGCCGCTTTGTCTATGGGAGATCATGTCTTATGAACCAGACTGAGTTTTCTTGATGATGTGACCAAGAAAGTTGATGAGGGCAGTGCAATAGATGTGATTTATGTGGATTTCAGTAAGGCCTTTGATAAGGTTCCGCATGGTAGACTGGTCTGGATCATTATATCACAAGGGATGCAGGGAGAGCAGGCTAATTGGATACACAATTGGCTTGATGGGGGGAAGCAGAGGGTGATGGTGGAAGGTTGTTTCTCAGACTGGAGGCCCGTGACTAGTGGGTGTGCCTTGGGTCGGTGCTGGGCCTATTGTTGTTTGTCATCTCTGTCAATGGATAAGATTCCTTCATCAATCGGGGAATTGAATTTAGGAGCCGAGACGTATTGTTGCAGCTATATAGGTCCTTGGTCAGACCCCACTTGGAGTACTGTGCTCAGTTCTGGTCACCTCAGTACAAGAAGGATGTGGAAGCTGTTGAGAGGGTACAGAGGAGATTTACAAGGATGCTGCCTGGAATGCGGAGCATGCCTTATGAAAGCAGGTTGAGGGAACTCGGCCTTTTCGCCTTGGAGCGACAGAGGATGAGGGGGGACCTGATAGAGGTGTATAAGATGATGAGAGGTATTGATAGGGTAGTTAGTCAGAGGCTTTTTCCCAGGGCTGAAATGGTGGCCACAAGAGGACATAGGTTTAAGGTGCTGGGGAGTAAGTATAGAGTATGTCAGGGGTAAGTTTTTTACTCAGAGAGTGGTGAGTGTGTGGAATGGGCTGCCGACAGCGGTGGTGGAGGTGGATACGATCGGGTCTTTTAAGAGACTGTTGGATAGGTACATGGAGCTGAGAAAAATAGAGGGCTATGGGTAGCCTAGTAATTTGTAAGGTAGGGACATGTTCGGCACAGCTTTGTGGGTCGAAGGGCCTGAAGAGTGCTGAAGGTTTTCTATGTTTCTAATGTACAGGGAATGGTGAGTTTGCAGATGACACTAAAATAGGTGGTATAGTGGACAGTGAAGGTGGTTATCAAAAATTACAGGGGGATCTTGATGGTTGGGTGAGTGGGCCGGGGAATGGCAAATTAAACCTAATTCAAGTGTGAGGTGTTGCATTTTTGAAAGTCAACTCAAGGTAGGACTTTCACAGTGAATGGCAGGGCTCTGGGGACTGATGTAGAACAGAGGGACCTTGGATTACAAGTAGAAACTGGAGTTATAGGTAGACAGGGTGGTGAAGAAGGCTGTTGGCACACTGGCATCAGTCAGGCATTTGAGTATAAATGTTGGGAGGTCATGCTGCAGTTGTACAGGACGCTGGTGAGGCTGCACTTAGAGTATTGTGTTCAGTTTTGATCACCCTGCTATAGGAAAGATGTTATTAAACTGGAAAGAGTGCAGAAAAGATCCACAAGGATGTTGCCAGAACTTGAGGGACTGAGTATAGGGAGAGGTTGGACAGGCTAGGACTTTATTCCTCGGAGTGTAGGGGACTGAGAGGTGATCTTACAGGGGTGTATAAAATCATGAGAGGCAGAGATAGGGTGAATGCACTCAGTCCTTTTCCCAGGGTTGAGGAATCAAGAACGAGAGGATACAGGTTGAAGCTGAGAGGGGAGAGATTTCATCGGAACTTGAGGGGCAACGTTTTGTTTTTACACAAAGGGCGGTATGGATGTGCAACGAACTGCCAGAAGTAGTTGAGGCAAATACAATAACAACTTTTAAAGGACATTTGGACAGGTACATGGATAGGAAAGGTTTAAAGCGATCTGGGCCAAACCCTGGAAAATGGGACTAGCTTGGATTGGGCATCTTGATTGGCATGGACCAGTTGGGCCGAAGGGCCTGTTTCCGTGCTGTATGACTCTGACTCTCATTTTTTTTTCTATTTCACAAGGAGATAGACAGTTGAATTCAAGTACAGATGTTACGTGGAACGTGTGGCCCTGTTATCAGAGTGATGCTCCTGCAATTTGTTGCATGATTACAGTTAACACTGTGGCATTTCCTGGCCCATTATTTAAATCATTCTTTGAACAATTTTGAAATATAGTAGAATTTAGTTAAGGAATCAGGTGGGTTGATGCAAGAGACTCCAGAAATCTTAGCTATGATGGACAAACAAACATCAAAGCCTGCAATGCAGAACGTACAGGCATGTTAGCAAGCAAGGAGAGTGACCAGTGGGCTCCTGGCATATATTACGTATTGTGAAATTGAGATACTTCAGTTAAAGCTAGGTTGTTTACACCTACCAACTTCATCTTGCAAGGTGCTTTCATTATGAAAGTCGTTGTCTTTCATCATGAATAAATGAGCTTCACTGAAGGCAACTTATGAACATTAATTTATCTTTTTTAGAAATGAACATATTCAACACTTCCTGCAGTAAAAAGTCCAAACTCAATGCACATCTGTTCCCACAATAAGAGACTCAAGATTCATTGCAGAGCACTTCTCACAGCTCCAGTGGAAATGAAATTCCTTAGTGCATTTGTCTTTCTGTGCCCCTTCTGTAGAGTCATACAGCACAGAAACAGGCCTTCAGCCCAACTCGTCCTGCGTTGCCCTGCGAGCGTGTCCCATCTGCTCATTTAAGATAACCTTCATTCAATGTTACAAATCAGTCATTGCTTAGGTCATGCTCACGCTAATTCCAGGTTACAGGCTGTCCACCACCAAAGTCATAGATCATTTTACTAGTGCGCGTAACAATAATTGGTTTCCTCAGTAGGAAAGTGACCATTGCAAGAATCTTGCTCTCAGACCACACAAGACTTGGTCACCTCTGGTTTTCTATTTCTACAGTATACAAGGTGTTCTTGTTGATCAGCACTCAGAGCAAACACATGAAAAATCACCGATGTTACTGTGTACCCGAGTACATTCTACGTCAGGTCCCCTTAACCCTCAATCTTACAACTATTGATCTGTCGCTACCTTAAATATATCGAACGATCTGGCCACACCACCACCCCCGGGGACAGAGAATTCCAAAGATTCTCCACCTTCTGAGAAAAGAAATTTCCATGCCTTTAAAAAATCAAACTACACTACATCAACAGTTCCCCTCTATCAACTCTCCTGTTGCGTCCTCAAAAACTTCAAGCACATTTGTCAAACATGATTTACCTTTGACTAAGTTTGATTTTATTTAGCTTTCTTAAATGATTAGTTATTTCCTCATTGATTATTGATTCTGATACCTTGCCCATCACAGATGTTAAACTAACCAGCCTGTAGTTCCCCACCTTCTGTCTTCCTTTTGCACAAGGGAGTCAGATTGATACTTTTCCATTCTTCTGGCACCATCCCAGAATTTCACAGGTTCTGAATATTTTTGGCCAATGGGTCCATCATCTCTGCAGCCACCTGCTTTAAAACCCTTGGGTACAGGTACAGGTACAGGCCATCACCTCCCAGTGATCTGTCCGCCCATGAGTTTCTCTCGTACTCTATCCCCTGTGATTGGGATTCTTACAAGTTCCTCCCTGTTATTTGAAATTAGCCTGCTTGGGATTGTTTGCAGCCATTTCTTTTTGTTATTAATTTACCAGCCTTGTTCTCTAGTGGCCCCTTATCAAACTTGGCCATCTTCTTCCTATTGATTTCTCTGTTGAAACAATTACCCTTTGTTTTTAATATTACACACAAGTTTTCTCTCAAATGCTGTAGAAAGGGAGGATGTCCTGGAGGGATCGTCTACTGAGTCAGTGTGGGTGGAAGTCAGAAACAGGAAGGGAGTGACCACACTGTTGGGAGTATTCTACAGAACTCTCAGTAGCAGTGGAGACAGAGGAGCAGATAGGGAGGCAGATTTTGGAGGTGCAGAAATAACAGGGTTGTTGTCATGGGTGATTTCAACTTCCCTAATATTGATTGGCACCTCCTTAGTGTAAAGGGGATAGATGGGGTAGAGTTTGTTAGGTGCATCCAGGAAGGATTCCTGATACTGTATGTGGACAGGCCGACTAGAGGGGCCATACTGGACCTGGTACTAGGCAATGAGCCCGATCAGATGTCAGATCTCTCGGTGGGAGAGCATTCTGGAAATAGTGACCTTAACTCCTTGACCTTTACCATAGCCTTAGAGAGGGATAGGGGCAGACGATATGGGAAAGTATTTAACTGGGGAAGCAGGAATCATGATGCTATTGAGCAGGAACTTGGGAGCATAAATTGGTGGTAACATGTTCTTGGGGAAGTACACAATGGAAATGTGGAGATTGTTTAGGGAGTACTTGCATGGGGCTCTGGATAGGTTTGTCCCATTGAGGCAGTCTAAGGATGGTAGAGTGAAGGAACTGTGGTTGACAAGAGACATAGAATATCTTGTCAAAAGGAAGCAAGCTTACCTACAGTAAGGTTTAGAAAGCAAGGATCAGACAGGGCTCCGGAGAGTTACAAGATAGCCAGGAGGGAGCTTAAGAATGGACTTAGGAGAGCTAGAAGGGGGGCATGAGAAGGCCTTGGCGAGTAGGATCAAGGAAAACCCCAAGGCAGCCTACACGCATGTGAAGAATAGGACGATGACTAGAATGAGGGTACAACCGATCAGGAATAAAAAAAGGAAATGTGCCTGGAGTCCGAAGAGGTAGGGGAGGTCCTTAATGAATACTTTGCTTCAGTGTTCACCAGTGAGAGAGACCTTGACGTTTGTGAGGATGGCATACAACAGGCTGATGTGCTAGGGCATGTCAACAGGAAGGAAGAGGATGTGCTGGAACTATTGAAAAACATTAGGATAGATGTCACTAGGGCTGGATGAGATATCCAAGGTTATTACAGGAAGCGAGGGAAGAGATTGCTGTGCCTTTGGTGATGATCTTTGCGTCCTCACTGGCCACTGATGATTGGACAAAGGCAAATGTTGTTCCTTTGTTCAGAAAAAGGGAGTAGGGATAACCTGGGAATTACAGACCAGTGGTGGGCAAATTACTGGAGAAGAGTCTTAGAGACAGGATTTATGGGCATTTGGAGAAGCATAGGCTGACTGGGGACAGTCAGCGTGGCTTTGTGAGGGGCAGGTTGTGCCCCACAAGTCTGATTGAATTGAGGATGTGACAAAGCACATTGATGAAGATAGAGCAGTGAACTTGGTGCACATGGATTTTAGTAAGGCGTTTGATAAAGTTCCTCATGGAAGGCTCATTCAGAAAGTCAGGAGGCATGGGATCTAGGGAAAGTTAGCTGTGTGGATTCAGATGGAGCATATTCTGCCTGGAGGACGGTGACCAGTGGTGTTCCGCAGGGATCTGTTCTGGGGTATTGAGTTCGAGAGCCATGAGGTAATGTTGCAGCTCTACAGAACTCTGGATAGACCACACTAAGTATTGTGTTCAGTTCTGGTCACCTCATTAGAGGAAGAATGTGGAAGCTTTAAAGAGGGTGCAGAGATTTACCAAGATGTTGTCTGGATTGGAGAGTACATCTTGAGGATAGGTTGAGTAAGCCAAGACTTTTCTCTTTGGAGAGGAGGAGGATGAGAGGTAACTTGATAGAGGCGTACAAGATGATAAGAGGCATAGATCGAGGGGACAGTCAGAGACCTTTTCCCAGGGTGAAAATGGCTAACATGACAGGCATAATTGGAGGAAGGTATAGGGGCGTTTTTTTTAATACACACACACACACACACACACACACACAGGTGGGTGTGTGGAACACACTGCTGGCAGAGGTGGTGGAGGCCGCAGATACATTAGGGACATTTAACAGACTCTTAGATAGGTACATGAATGATAGAGAAATGGAGGGCTATGTGGGAGGGAAGGGTTAGATAGATCTTAGAGCAGGATAAAATGTCAACACAACATTGTGGGCCAAAGGGCCTGGACTGTGCTGTAATGTTCTCTGTTCGAAAGTCAATTTTCCTCCCTAGGAGCTTTTTAGTCTCCTGCTACTGGATCCTAAAAACTTCCCAGACATTGCAGTTGGGAAGAATATCTATTAATAAACATCCAAGTAATTGCATTGGTTTCTCCTCAATTGCTCCATCCGAACCAAAGTCTTCAATGAGAAGATAACAAAAAGCCTGGACATGTGTGGATGTAGTGTTTATTGATGAGTTTGCATTCAGTTACCTTGCAGATTAGAACTAACACAGTGATACAACTGAAAAAGTGTGCATAGTCTGACTAGACAAATGAGGAATGTGCAGGGGAAACAAACCACAGGTTACCAGAACCTCAGTAAATGCCTAGACTGCAACACAACTTTACTAACATACAGATACACAATGAGAAACAGAATCCTCACCTCCAGTTTCAACTGCCTGTTACAGTGCTAACCATCTAAATGTAGTTTACAGCAGAAAATCCTATAGGTTCCATGAGATAAATCAGTACAAATCCTCTTCATGTACGGTGCTCCATTAAGTAGAAATCTACAGCCTCTATTTATAGATCTTTGTGACACACAAAATAAAACAGATTTAAAATAATTTTATAAAGGAAACAACTATATCA
This sequence comes from Pristis pectinata, assembly GCF_009764475.1. Lineage (NCBI taxonomy): Eukaryota > Metazoa > Chordata > Chondrichthyes > Rhinopristiformes > Pristidae > Pristis > Pristis pectinata. The sequence goes on from NC_067431.1 coordinate 1,082,758, forward strand.
TCATATTCTCATCAGGTAATAGATTTTAAGATTATACATATATATTGCGTAGTACATTTCAAACCCATTTAAAAGAATGGGAATCTTACAATCTACAGTAGGAAGAGCTTTACACTCAAAATCTTGTATGTGAAATGCAGACCTCTAATGTTACAAATCAGTAGTTGGAAGATTGGCTGAACGTGCTATGTTTGGCTCAATTTAGCATCTAGCATTAGATCTGCATCTGCTCCAGATACTTGTAGGTTGGGTTTTCATACCCATGGTTTTGCATCTTGTTCAAGTGACGTTCTTCTGGGGTCAACATGGGATCAACCTGTAAAATCAAAGGATTTTGTTTAAAAAAAACACCTTCGAAGTCCCTCCTCCCTCTCCCTGCCCCTCCTCCCTCAATCTCTGCTGAATTCTGGGAAAAGCAGAAGTTGATACCATCCATTTGCCTGTGTTTGGCCCATATCCCTTCAAACCTTTCCTATCCATGTATCTGTCCAAATGTCTTTTAAATGTTGTTATTGTACATGCCTCAGCATATTTCTCTGGCAGCTGGCTCCATATACGCATCACCATCTGTGTGAAGAAGTTGATCCTCTGTTCTCTTTTAAATTTTTCACCTTAAACCAATGCCCTCTAGTTTTGGATTTCCTTTCCCTGGGAAAAAGACTGTGTACATTCACCCTGTTAGTGCCCCTCATGATTTTATACACCTCTGCAAGGTCATCTGTCAGTCTCCGAGGTCCAAGGAATAAAGTTCCTATCCAACCTCTCCCTATAACTCAGGCCTGGCAACATTCTCATAAATTTCCTTTGCACTCTTTCTGGCTTAATGACATCTTTCCTGTAGCAGGGAATGAAAACTGTGCACAACACTCCAGCTGCAGCCTCACTAACATCTTGTACAAGTGCAACACAATGTCCCAACTCCTGACTGAAGGCCGGCATGCCAAATGCCTTTTACACCACCCTGTCTACCTGTGACAACAGTCAGGGAACTATGTACTTGGACCCCAGGGTCCCTCTGTTCTACAACACTCACAGTGGATGGTAGGGCCCTGGGGTAAGTCCTGCTCTGGTTTGACTTCCCAAAATGCAACACCTGGTACTTATCTGAATTGAATGCCATTTGTCATTGCTCGGCCCACCAAATGGGTCACAAGTGAAAGAGAAATATCAGAAGGGCCTCAAATCTTATGATCAAAGAACAATTCTAATTTAGCTCTGGAAAAAGAAAAACAAGTTTTGCATGCAAGGACTTGTACTTATTCAGTTTGTCCATTATCTCACCTTAAATGCATGCCCTCTAGTATTAGACATTTCAACCCTGGGAAAAAGATACCAGCTAACTACTCTATCCATGCTTCCCATCATCTTATAAACTTCTATCAGGTCTCCCCTCAGCCTCCACCGCTCCAGAGAAACAACCCAAGCCAGTCCAACTTCTCCCCATAGCACATACCCTCCAATCCAGGTAGCATTGTCTGCACCCTCTCCAAAGCCTCCACATCCTTCCTATAATGGGTGACCAGAATTGAATGCAATACTTAAAGTCTAAATCAAAGTCAAGTTTATTGTCATCTGCACAAATCCATGTGTGCACAGGTGAACTGAAAAATTTACTTGCAGCAGCATCACAGGTACATAGCATCAGATACGCAACATTCACAAGGAAAACAAATTAAGCATAAATTATACACAATTTTTTACAAGAAAGAACACAATCAGAACAAAAAAGACAAAGTCCACTGTAGTGCAAAGAGGTCAGGGCAGTCATAGTGTTGCTGTACTGAGGTAGTGATTAGGGTTGTGCAGGTTGGTTCAAGAACTGAATGGTTGAAGGGAACTAGCTGTTCCTGAACCCAGTGGTGTGGGACTTCAGGCTTCTGTACCTCCTGCCCGATGGTAGCTGTGAGAAGGTGGCACGGCCCGGATGGTGGCGATCTTTGATGATGGATGTTGCTTTCTAAAGGCAGTGCCTCCTGTAGATACCACTGATGGTGGGGAGGGATGCGCCTGTGATATATTGGGCTGAGTCCACTACTCTCTGCAGTTTATGTTCCTGCACATCTGAATTGCCGTAGCAGACGATGATGCAACCAGTCAGGATACTTTCAACAGTAATCTGCAGGTTTGTTCAGGTGTTCACTGCCACGCCGAACCTCCTTAACCTCTCAAGAAAGTAAGACGCTGGTGCGCCTTCCTTGTGATTGCATCTATGTGCTGGGCTCAGGACAGTTCATCCGACATGCTAACACCCAGGAATTAAAGCTGCTGACTCCCTCCACCACCAATCCCCCAGTGTAGACTGGCGCATGTTCACCCTCCTTCCCCTTCCTTAAGTCAACAATCAGTTCTTTAGTTTTACTGATGTTGAGCAAGTTGTTGTTGCAGCACCACTCAACCAGGGGTCCTATCTCACTCCTGTACACTTGACTCTTCACTACCTGTGATTTGTCCACCAACAGTGGTGTCATCGGTGAATTTATATGTGGCATTAGAGCTGTGCTTAGCCACACAGTCACGTGTGTATACAGAGTAAAGCGGGGTCTTGAGGTACATCTGTATTGATGGTCAGGAAGGAGGAGATGTTGTTATTCAAGTTTGGGTGGGATAATTGTGTTGAACGCCAAGCTGTAGTCGATGATATAGGCGTCCCTGTTGTCCAGATGGTCCAGAATAGAGTGAAGAGCCAGAGAAATCGCATCTGCTGTTGACCTGTTGTGGCAGTAGGCAAATTGAAGTGGATCTAGGTCACCTCTGAGGCAGGAGTTGATTCGCGCCATAACCAACCTCTCGAAGCAAGTCTTTACAGTTGAATGTAAGCACTACCAGACTGTAGTCATTGAGGCAGGTCACCACACTCTTCTTGGGCACTGATACACTAGATGCCTTTTTGAAGCAGGTGAGAAACCTCAGATCATAGAAGGGGTTGAATATCTCCATGTCTGCACAGATCTTTGGTACTCGGCCAGGTATGCCATCTGAACCAGATGCTTTTCGTGGGTTCACCCTCTTGAAGGATGCCCGGACACTGGCCTCGGAGACTGAAGGTACAGGGGGCGTGAGTGGGTGTGTTACAGTTCTCCCTGTCAAATCAAGCATAAAAGGCATGGAGCTCATCAGGGGCTCGTTGCCATTTATGTAAATCAATCTCATCTTGGAGGAAATAATATTGTGCAAGCCCTGTCACAGCTGTCGAGCATCCATCCATGATTCCAGTTTAGTCTAAAATTGCCTCTGAGCTTGCAATGGCCTTCCAGTGGTCATACCTGGATTTCCTTTTTTGCCTTAAATGCCACAGATCCAGCCCTCTACAGATGACACATCTCCTGCATCATCCAGGGTTTCTGGTTGGGGAAGACCCGGAATGTATTTGTGGGTGCACACTTGTCCACGCATGGCCTTATGAAGTCGGCGATGACTGTGACATATTCATTTAGGTCCGCTGACGAATCCTTGAATGTGGTCCAGTCCGCCGACTCGAAGCAATCCGGAATTCACACCTGTCCTCTCCCATCCAGCTCTTCATATCCTCCTCACCAGTGCCAGATCAGATGCAGCCTAACCAGAGTTTTAAAAAGCTGCAACATAACTTCATGACTCTTGAACTAAATGGCTCAACCAATTAAGACAAGCTTGCCATACGCCTTATTTACCACCCTGTCAACTCTGTGCAGCCACTTTCAGGGAGCTATGGACTTGGACCCCAAGATCCCGCTGTACTAGCCCTTTATGTTTGATCTCCCAAAGTGTAACATCACTTGGCCGGATTAAACTCCATCTGCGTTCCTCCACCCATATCTACAACCGATCTATATCCCGCTTATCCTCTGGCAATCTTCTGCATTATCCACAACGCCAACAATTTTTGTATTGTCTGCAAACTTACTAACCCACCCATCCAAGTCATTTATACATAATGACAAATAGCAGAGGTCCCAGTACAGAGACACAAGTATGGATCCCTAAAAAACACTGAACAGAATCCCTGGAGGTCATGGACCTCCAGCCAGAATAAGTCCCATCAACCACTACCCCGTCTTTTATGGGCAAGCCAATTCCAAATGCAATTAGCTAAGTCACTGTGGATCCCATGCATCTTAAACTTCTGCACGAGCTGACCATGAGGGACCTCGTCAAACGCCTTACTAACATCCATGTAGACAACACTCACTGCTCTACCTTCATTGTTCACCTCCTCAAAAAACTAAATCAAATTAATAAGACATGACCTGTTCAGTCCAAGGCCATGCTGACAGTCCCTAATTTGGCCATGCTTTTCCAAGTGCTCATAAATCCTATCTCCAGGAATCCTCTCCAAACAGCTTCCCCACTCAAATACAAAACACAAGTTTAACCAAAATCCAAGGATGAAAAGATGAAACTTTAATTCAGAGCATTTTCATTTACTGAGCGTCAAGCAGTGCAGCCCCAGTGAATTTGATAACATTTACATCAGGTTGTGTGGAGCTCACTGACCACAGAGTACAAGCCCCAGCAGCTTCATTTTGCTGGAAATAGCAACATGGGTTTCAGTGAATTGTAATAAAGGCCGTATCTGAAATTGTCACATGCAAACCTTGACAATGAAATGTCAGTTACCATATCCCTGCTTCTGAAGCTTATGTTGGGTCTAAGAACACCATGAGCTGTGTATTACATTTGTGGTGACATTGGCGGTGCTAACAAATAAAGCAACAAATTGAGTGTGGCAAATTAGATAGAACTGCACTGTTCCAACTGCACTTAAACAGATCACCAACACGTTGAAGGCTCATTTAATATACTCACCTCTACAATGCCATGACTGATGGTACCATACTGTCTCTTGCGTAACATCACTAAACTGATGACAATTATCATGGCTACGGCAACTGCAATCACCAAAAGGCCAATTAGAGCACTGCCACTTAAACTGAAGTTGTCTCGTAGGGCCCCAGTGTCCTGGAAAAAGACAAGTGTTTATAACAAGGCAGCAGTCCTTCATCACAGCAGACTTTTCCTCATTAGGTCATATATTTGTTAACATATTATACAGCTCTTAGCCATCATGAGGGAAAAGTAAAAATGTACATTAAAAATAGTTAAATGTGGAAGGATGACATTCTGAGGAAATAGTAAACTAGATAAACAGAATCTGGATTTTGCTGATAAAATTTTTATCAAATGCTACTTAAAAACCACATATGCTATTGGCAGGAATGTATGCTATTGCAGTACTGAAGTTATTAGTTTATAAAGCAAACGATTTAACTGATTAAGTTACAAGATTTTGTGAGAAAAGTACACTTGAAGAATCACAAGATAAAATCCAGAATCAGTTTCTGAATGTCTTAAATTCAACCTTCCACTGGGGGACACTGTCCATACCATGTCATTCTCTCTTCCACTGACTCGTTCTGCATTGAAAATCATTTCTTTCACATCAAAGCTCTCATCAATCACCTGCAAGAGCATGGAGCAGAAATTAAAATCAGCTTTTGCACTTTTTTTTGTTAATTCTTCCTTTGAAAATGGAGAGTATGCCACCCAATCCCACAACCCATTCCAGTCTTGACTTAAATCTCTATCCATTGAGTCACCTCATTTCAAAACCCTTAAGATACTTGCCAAATGAAAGTCTAACAAATTCAGTTTTAGATTTTCAATTGACACCCACCATTGACCTCCCCAAATTGTGTTATTTTTTGTAAGGGGGAAATAGAGACCCAAGTTCCACTTATAAAAATCACAGAAGATTCAGAGGTTAATGATGGTCGAATAGAAATGCGGGCAACCAGCGCAGCCTGCACGAGGAACTATAGAAGGACAAAGAGTGAGTTGGAGCCTTAGCACCAGCACTGAATCACAGAATACAGCAAAGGAAGCTACTTAACGCACAAGAACAAAAGAATTAAAATCAGAAGTAGGCCATCTGCCCCCTCAAACCAGCTTGGCAATTCATCAAGATCACGGTTGATCTTTTATTTTAGCACCATTTTCCTGCACTATTCCTGTATCCCTCGATTCCCTTAATATCCAGAAATCAATTGATCTGTTTTGAATTAACTCAACGACTAAGCTTCCCATAGTCCTTCAGGGTGGAGAATTCCAAAGATTCACTACCCTCTGAGTGAAGAAAATTTTTCCCATCTCAGTCTTAAACTGCCCACTCTCTCATTCTGAAACTGTGACCAATGGCTCTGGACTTTTCAGTAGGGGAATTTCTTTCTTGCATCCACACTGTGGAGCTCTACAAGAAACGTGCATGTTTCAATGAGACCATCCCTCACTCTTCTAAACCTTGGAAAATACAGGCCCAATCCACTCACTCTCCCCTCAGACAGCAAATCTGCCATCCCTGGAACCAGTCCATGGAATCTTCACTACACTCCCTCTGTGGCAAGTGCATCTTTCATAAGTAAGGAGATCATAACTGTACACAATATTCCAGATGTCATCTCACCAAGGCTGCAGTAAATAACTGTGGTAAGACATCCTAATTTGTGATTCAAATCCTCTTGCAATAAAGGCTAACATTATTCATGACTGCTTGCTGCAGCAAGGTGTTGGCTTTCTGTGACCTCATTACAAAGGAGCACAGTGGCACAGCTAATAAAACCACGCCTCACAGCACCCGAGACACTGGTTTAATCCTAACCTCAGGTGCTGCCCATGTGGAGTTTGCACATTCTCCCTGTGACTGCATGGGAAGCCTCTGGGTGCTCCAGTTTCCTCCCACATCCCAAACATCTGCAGGTTGGTAGGTTAACACTGATTTGGATTGTAAATGGTTAAATTTGGTTCTTTGAAAGAGCTTTCTCATGGAATCAGCTCAATAGATTTATCCAATTTCCTTTTTAAAGTTATCGATGAAGCTCCTTCAACTCTTTCAGACAGTGAATTTTAGATCTTAACTCAATGCATTTTAAATTTCTGGTGGCAGAGTTCCTTAAATGTGTCCTCTCCCACTGAAAATTGTTCTTTTCTGGAACAACACCCACATAACTGAGATCTGTCTTGGTTTTAAAGCCAAGCATCTCAAAAGTTTTTGTTTAAACCACTGTCTCAACTCTTCTTGCTGCTCTGCAATGTGTATATAAACACTCCCAGATCTAGTCCTGTTGGCTCTGTAGGACAGTATATTATTTATTTTGCCTCTTCTCATTTTTCCTTCTGAAATGTGTCACTTTACTGAATTTCACCTGCCAAGTGTCTAGTTATTTCAGCAGTGTGTGTGCCTGGTCCACTATCATCTGCCCTTGAACAATACACCGTCCATAGCATTCCACCTGCAAAATGTGAAGTGATGCTTCACAAAATCCAGGTGATTAAGATATGTCGATTACAGATGTGGTTCCGACATCTGGAGAACAGTCATTGCTCTGCAGCCTGCAAAACAAAACGCACTACTGCTCACTGCCTTATTCCTTTGGCCAGTATTTCATTGACACAGGCACTGTCCATTGCTGTTAAGTGTATACTGTACTCGGATTCTTAACTAGAACTTGAAGTGATTTTGTTTTAAATGCTGGGAAATCCTGGTTGAACTTGCATTTTATCTGATGACAGCAGGTTGAATAACTACAGTGTGATGAGGGATGTATCTTACTGGGACTATTTCCAATGGAGCAGAAGGCCAAGAGAATATCTAATGGAGGTTATGGAAATACTGAACATTTTAGATAGGCTGAATGGGGTAAGAATGTTTCACAGGGGAGGCAGTAATGAGGGCTGTCACTATAAAACTTGAGAAATGGTAGATACAAGTATTTTCCCTTCAATATGGGAGCATGGAATGCATTGCTACATAGATTCAGAGACCAGTGCATCTTTAATATTTGAAGGCAAGGCAAAGCACAAAAAGTTACTTTTGTATTTTTCTTGCAAAGTTGGAGTAAATCCAACAGATTCTATAACATCAAACTGTGCTGTAAACTTCAATGGATATTTAAAAATAAATATATTTTGATCTTGATGACCTGTTATCATTTTGAGTTCTGGTCTGAACTACAAAGGAGCAAAAATTAAAACTAAAGCAAAAGTGAAAGGTATCAAAACATGCACAACTGCAGAAATTGCTGATAGCACTCAGGAGAACAGGTAACATCTTTGGAAAGAGAAACAGAATTAATGTCTCAGATTGAAATTCCTTCGTTTGAACTGGGAAAGTGAGAAAATAAGTTAGTTTTAGGTTGCAAAGAAGGTGAGGAGGAATAGATAGGACAAAGGGAAAACTGCTGCAAAAGTGAGGGCAAGTTTGCTATGGGGATTCGTGGGAACCCTGTCTTTGACCCCTTAATCCTTTTTCTAGATCTGTTTGTTGCTAACTGGTTGTTTTGATTTTTTTATCCCTCTCATTTCCCCCAACTCTTCTAAATTTGCAGTACTCCATTCACTAAACAGCCAGTTTTGCTGTTGTCATCCAAGTTGCCAACAAAGGGAGTGCCATTGTGTCCAGTGAACTGACCTCCATCTCAGAGGGCAAAAATCAGCTCTGACACATCCTTGTACTCCCTCTGGACCATGACCCCACCACTGAATATCAGGACATTGTCTCCCAGACAGGCATGGACCTCATTTTCCTTTTCTCTGTCGACTGACAGAACTCGAACTGCTGTCCAACAGCCCCACATTTTGCAATGTTTATGTTTCTTTAAATTCTCATTTTCTATCTGCCCTCACTTCATAGATTTTGTTCATTTTACTCCCATTAACCCAACGATGTCAACAACTATTCCCACAGCAATCCTCAGAGATACTTGTTCTATTCCCTGCCTCCCACCTTCTTTGCAATGTAAAACAGAACTGTTTTCTGCCTTCCCTGGTTCTGACCAAGGGTTTTAACCCGAAACATTAATTCTGTTTCTCTTTCCACAGATGCTGCCCAACTGGCTAAGCTTTTCCAGCATTTTCATTTTTTATTTCATTTTTCCAGCATCTGTATTCTGTTCATGCACATAACTCCTTCTGTCTCGTAGAATACTCCAGCTCATAAGGACAAGATGACATATTTTAATGAATTTTCTCCATACCACATTCTCATTAACACTGTTCTCATTGTTGCCAGCTGCATTTTCATCAGGCACCAGTCCATCAGGGTCAATCATCCCAGAACCTGTTCAGATTACAATTGGTATTATTATGTGCGCACAGGGCAACTCATTATGAAAGAAAACTAAGCAGTATTTATCAAATACAACTATAAAATGTATTTTTAAATATACTACAATACATATATAAATTTGAGTCAGATGGTACCTGCATCAACATTCATCTCAGTTGCAGTCTATCAGCTTTGGAGACTTGTACTTAAAAATGTACAGTAGTTACTATAACTACATTGTGAAATGCTACAAATTCCAGTTACATTGAGCTTAACTATGTGTTTTCATCATGGGAGTATGGTACAAGAAAACAGCAGGAACAGAAAATAAAACCAAAGTCAATCAGGAAGTCATGTTGCAGCTATGTAAAACTTTGGTTAGGCTGCACTTTAAGTCTTCTGTGCAATTCTGGTTACCCCTTTACGGGAAGGATGCGGAGGCTTTAGAAAGGGCGCAGAACAGGTTTACCAGGATTAGAAAGTATGAGCTACCAGGAGAGGTTGGTTTGTTTTCTCTGGAATGGTGGAGGCTGAGGGGAGACCTGATAGAAGTTTATAAGACTATGAGAGGCACAGATAGAGTAGACAGCCGGTATCTTTTTCCCAGGGTGGAAATATCAAATATACAAGAGGACATGCATTTAAGGTGAAATGGGGAAAGTTTTTTTTTACACACAGTGAGTGGTGGGTGCCTGGAATGGGCTGCCAGGGCAAGTGGTTGTAGCAGATGCCACAGTGGTGTTTAAGAAGCTGTTAGACACATGAATGTGCAGGGAATGGAGGGATATGGATCATGTACAGGCAGAAAAGAATTATTTTAATTCAGCATCTTGTTTATCACAGATATTTTAAACCGAAGGGCCTGTTCCTGCACTGTACTGTTCTATTTTATGTTCTATACAAGTTTGGCAACAGACAATAGGCGAGTCAACAAACAAATGTGGGGTCAGATCTGAGAGCAACTAATACTATGAAATGTCATCAGTGCTACTTTGAAAAATCCTGTCCATTCCACTCCTGCTCTGATCTGTCTGTGGATTGTAATTAGTAATGGGCATAGAATGAGAACCCCCATCCACTGGACTTTTAAGACTGGAATCCTTTAGAATAACAGATAACGGAAAAGAATGTTAAAGAAATTCAGAGCATGGCCAATAAATGTAATTAAAGGTCTCAGATTATCTAAAGAGCCAAAAATCATGTATCTGACAACTGGCCTCCTACCCTGCTCTAAGTTCTAACATCACACCAATCAAACTTCACTACTGCCACGGTAAGGCCAATTTTTTTTTTAGTTTGCATTTGGCCTTGCCATGGCAGTAGTGAGGGCCAAGGACTGACAGGGCGGTGTGGGAATAGGCAAGGGAGTCGAAATGACATGTAACTGGAAGCTAAAGATGGCCTTTACGGATAGAGCACAGGTGCTCTGCAGAACGGTGCCTTGTCTACGCTTGGAGGAGCCCCCCACCGCATTTCTTTCCTACTGCTACTGATCCATCTCGATTTGCTCTCCCCTTGTTCACCTTTTCCATCTGTTGATACAGCACGGAAACAGGTCCTTCGGCTCAACTGATCCATGCCGACCAAGATTCCCATCTAAGCCAGTCCCATATCTCTCTAAACCTTTCCTATCCGTGTACCTGTCCAAGTACCTTATAAATGCTGTTAATGTACCTGCCTCAACCACTTCCTCTGGCAGCTCATTCCATATACTGACCACCCTCTAGGTGAAAAAATTGCCCCTCAGGTTCATATTAAATCTCTCCCCTCTCACCTTAAACCTATATGCCCTCTAGTTCTTGATTCCCCAACGCTGGGAAAAAGATTGTGCTAATTCACCCTATCCATGCCCCTCATCATTTTATACACCTGTCAGATCACCCATTCTCTTATGCTCCAGGAATAAAAATTCTAACCTGCTCAGCCTCTCGCCATGACTCATGTCCCTAGAGTCTCAGTAACACTCTCGTAAATCTCCTCTGCACTCTTTCCAGCTTAATGGCATCTTTCCTATAGCAGGATGACCAAAATGAACACGGAATTCCAAATGCAGCCTCACCTACGTCTTGTACAACTGTAACATAATGTCCCAGCTTCTACATCCACGTGGGTGTCTTCTCCCCCGGCTTGCCTTCCCTTTCCCCGTCTGGTTCCATCTGCCATCATCCCTCCCTCATCTGGTTCCACATCACCTCCCAGCCTCCACCTCTACTTTTCCCCTCCTATCCTCCCACCTGCCTCCATCTGTTCAGTGTTTTCTTTTTTTGTATCTGTTTCCACCTAACACCCACCAGCCTCTGTCTCAAAACTCCTTCCCCACACCCCCCCCCCCCCTCCACCTATCACCTACCAGCCCCCATCTTCCCTTCCCTCTCACCTCTTTATACTGGTTATCTTCCCTCTACACTAAGTTCTGATGCAGGGTCACATCCTGAAACGTTGAGTATCCCTTTACCTCCAGAGATGCTATTTGACCCACTGAGTTCCTTCTGCATTTTTTTTTTAAATACCAGAACACGTCCAACATCATACTGTCTGAAGTACTGTGTTTCCCAAGGAAGCATGCCATGGTTTCCAAAGTCCAGGGATTTTAGCAATAGGTTGCCAAGGTCAAAACTTTGGGATAAGCTCTTGTTGAAACATAATTAAAGTGGTACAGATTATGGAGGAATAGCGTGCACCCAGGAACACTCTCCCTGTGGGATGACCACATTACCCAGAGGTGAAGGAGCTCCCCAGATACGATTAGTGAACCTTCCTGATTGACTGTGTGGTGAATTGGAACACTGATGCATTTGGAATCATACAGCACAGATATAGTCCTTTCTGAGCATCAAGTACCTAACTAAATACTTCTTACTGTGAGACTACTTGCCTCCACAACCCCTCTGGCAGTGTGTTCCATACTTCAAACATCCAGGTGACACAAGTGGTGTGACTAGAGGACTACTGCCTCACAGTGCCAGAGACCAGGGTTCAATCCTGACCTCAGATGCTGTCAGTGTGGAGGTTGCGCATCCTCCCCGTTTCCTCTCACATCCCCAAGACATGCTGGTCATTAGGTTAATTGCCCACTGTAAATTGCTCCTACTGTGTAGATGAGTGGTAGAATTTGGGGGGAGTTGATGAGAGTGTAGGGAAAATAAATTTTTAAAGAAAAGGGATTAATGTTATTATTTTAATTAGTTAATTAAATTTAATTAGTGTTAGTGGGTGGTTGACAGTCGGGTGCAGACCGTTTCTGTTCTCTCTCTATGACCCTATGACATTCTCTAGGTAAAAAACAACTTCCTCAAACCCTCTCTAAATATGCGACCCTGTACTTTAAACCTAAACCCTCAGGTTATAGGCACCTCTGCTAAGGGGAAAATTTTCTCAATATCTACACTACCTATTTTGGATACCTCAATCAAGTCCTCTCTCAGTCTTCTCTGCTTCAAAGAAAACAAACCCAGCCTATCCAGTCTCTCCTCTTCCTATAGTATGGCAGCCAGAACAGCACATGGTACCCCTGTTGTGGCCCAACCAATGTTCCATTTTGTTGTACCAAAACCTCCCTGCTCAAATGATCCATCTGTTCCTCAGTACTTGCTAGCGCTAACCATTCATTTTTTGTTTCCTAGCCTTATGCCCTCCTAAAATGTAACACCTCACATTTTTTAGGATAAAGTTCCATCTGCAACTGCTCTGCCCATATCATAATCACTCCAGAGCTGAACACCATCCTCCTCAGTATCAACTGCAACACCAATTTTCATGTCATCTACAAACCTATCAATCAGACCTTCTACGTTCACATGGAGATTGTTACCGTATATAACAAACAGCAAGGGTCCCAGCACTGATCCCTATGATACAGAGATGGTCACGGGCTTCCAATCACAAAAAAACCTTAACTACTGTCCTCTGCCTCCTGTCAACAAATCAATATTGGATCCAATTTGTCAAATTTCTCTGGATCCCATGGAATTTTGGATCATTCTCCCACATCCTTGTCAAAGGCTTTACTGAAGTCAGTGTAGACCACAACAAACACAGTACACTCATCCATACCTCTTCAAAAACTGCAATCAAATTAGTCAGACAGGACTTCCTCGACAAATACAAGCCTACTATTCTTAATTCCTTCCTCAGAAAACTTTCCAACCACATATATTATGAAATTAACTGGCTTACCCCTGCTGCCCTTGAATATAGGTACCACATTGCTGCCTCTGGTCAACTGGCATCACCTCGGCAAGAGAGTATCTGAACATCTCCGTCAGCCCCACCAATCTCTCCTATGCTTCCCAGAACAGCCTGGGATACACTTCATCAGGCCCTGAGGAATTATCCACCTTTAGGCCTGCTATGGCATCTAATATCACCATCAGTAATGTCCTTCTCCATAGTGAACAGAATTCATTTAAGACCTCACTTACACTCTCTGACTACACCACAGGTTGTCACTTTGGTCCCTAGTGGGCCCTACTCTTTTCCTGACTACGCTTTTATCCTTTCTCTGCTTGGTTTACCGTCTGTCATAGGAGGTTCACTCGATTCCAAAACCCAGCTCTGGAATGTGATTTAATGCTCTGATTGAACCAAGAGAGACCCCCTATCAATTTAATAACATCAACTTAAATAATTAGCTGCCATGTAGGTATCACACCCAAGGTTAAAATCAAAATTCAGGATCTGCCCCTGCTTGAGCAATCATTTGTTCCAGAGTCAGACAGCTGCAAAAGAAATGAATCAGATTGACCTAATTTGATATCGGTGCTAATATTCCAAGAGTATTAGTTGAGAAATGAAACCAAGGAATAAGGGTAAAGGAGATATGAATAAGGGTAAGTGCCTACAGCTTTGAAGTGACTTTCAACCGTCTGAACCTACTGTTTGGCGTTCTATTTCTCCAGTGAGCAGTCAGCGACTACCTCAATGTTCAGAGTTTATTATGCTCTAAAAAGAATAAAAATTTGTAATTTGAAACAAAATGCTCCAACGCAAGTTTAATTACTGGTGCACCAACTAAACAGTTGTTAGATTCACCATTCCTTTTTTTGTTAAATTACAACTTCTCACAGATCCAAGAAATAAAAAAACATTCCAAGTATGCACTTCATTCAAATAGCATCCACAAAGAACATACACTAGAATGCCATGCAAGTCAGTGATGTCTGGGAGTGAAGCAAAAATACCAAACTTGGCAAGAACATACAAATGATATGCAACTGGGAGGGTGGTGGCAGGGTGTTCAAGTGGGACAAATGGGAAGGTGAGGAGGAGGAATAATGGGTGCAGGAGGTAACATTTTGGACAGTTTTAAACCAACCTTTTTTAGTTGCTGGCAATGAATCCGGCACTGTGTCTGGCAGCAAAGTTAAAAGAAATCAAATAATGAAAAGAGCAAGAAATAAAAAATGGGATAAAATAGGTGCTTACTTATACCTGTCGTAATATTCCACTCCAAAACATTAGGTGAGGAAAAGAGTCAGTCAACATGAAGTGTGGCCATATCCCAGTTGGTCAGCATTAAATCATGCCTTTTTGTCTACTCAAACTCACACAGGGAGTTGCTGAGGCACAGAGACCAAAGTAACTGGTTGTAGGTTGAAGATGGTGTAGATCACAGCTGAAGAATGGGTAGGGGAAAAGATTTGGTGTGGTTGCTGTTTGTTGTGGTCTCAATTGGTTCATATTCCATTCAAATGCAAACTGTATATGTTCATCTTTATTCAAAACTCTATTTTGATGGGAAAGTCAGCACTCAAATTGATTATAAACTTCTGAGGTTGGGAACATGTACATTTGTTACAATATGCTTGGAGCTTAGTTTTACACCTGATCCTATTCACACTTCACGTGATTTGTTTCTAATAGCTTAACATGGAAATATACTGCATCCGCAGATCCCAGTAACCTCTAATTACCATGAACAAAAAACTGCAATCAAACTTCATAAATACGTAAAAGGCCCTGTTCACTGATGATTCTTTTTAATATTGAAGAAAGAAATCTAATCAGCAGTAAGTGTTCATCTTCGCGGTTTCTCTTGAATCTCACCAAGTTCACCTGAGTTTACAAAAATAAAATTCCAGGACGACTTTGGTTTAAGAACAAACATCTTACAGGCAGAGCACGACACCTGCATTTCTCAAGCTTCAACTGAACAACTACAGAAATTCAGTGCTGAAAGGTGCAGTGATATCACAAACAGGAGATAAACAGTACACACTACCAAAACATTTCCCTTTGGACCTCATAGCCAAGAGAATTTTCAAATTCTACAAAGTCAGAGCTTGAGGAGCCAAAATGCATCAAATATCTCAACTCTCTCATATTCAAAATGGGTTGATATCCAGAGAGTCAGAACTCTTCATTCAAAGGAACTATAACAGGCAGACATTATGGATCATGCTTAACCTTAGTATTGAGGATTGCTTGTTTAGTTCCAGCTAATTTGTTAGCTTACATCTACTTTGACACATGGACCTGCAGTTAATCTTTCTTGGACAAATGCACGCACTTGCACACACAGCATATTAGGATACAAATCTGCTTTTCTGAAATATCATTTGTTCATTAACATGCTGCATTAGCAGACACAGCAGAACTGAAAATGTATTTTGATTCATTTATCATTCACGTCATGGGTGTTGCTAGCACAATCAACATTATTGCCCACCCTTAACTGCCTTTGAGAAGGTGGTGAGCTGTCTTCTTCAATCAGTTCTCCTGCTGAGTGTTGCTCGGTAGGAAGTTCCAGGATTTAAACCCAACAACCTTGAGGGAATAGTGATACACTTTCAGCCACGATGTTGTGCAATTTGGAAGGAATGAAGTGGATGTTTCCACACAACTGCCTTATCCTTGGTGGTACAGATCATGCATGGGCTTTGACAGGTGTCGCTGGAGCAACTGAACCCAGCAATGAACCCGAAGAAATTTTTTTCTGGGGTATTTATTTCCAAAGGTAGAGGAAGGAGACCTGGAATTTTCCCCTTCCACTGACAGGTTAAGGGCTTCAAAAATGTTACTAGACTCTGTGACAACTGAAGTATGAGAAAAAAATCTCTTGTATTTCAGACATGTATAATCCTGACAAACAAGCAAAAGAATGTTGTGGCCCATGGTACAAGTAGGAGAAAAATGGGAAGGAAGCCTGAAGATTATTAGATATTTTAAGGAAGACTGATGAGACTCCATCCGAACATTGTATTTTCAAAGGATTTGTTTTTATTCCAAGATATAAGCAATGCAAAGAATCTGGGAAGGATTTGGCCTGATCTACTTTATTATGCCAAAACTAAATATAGTAATTTAAAATTTGATTGCAACATAAGCAATTATTTTTTGGTACAAGTAATACAGACATATCTTCTTGTTACAGGGAGGGGGGAAATTGCATTCCTGGAAAACAGGCTGTATCACGATTTTCCGTAACGTGAGGCTGTGCCATCTGTATGTGTCAAGAAATGCAAGTTGAGAAAAAAAATAAATTTTGCATTTACTTACTTTCTTTTCCACATAAAGTCCGTGAAAGGAAATTTTATTCTATATCTCAAATTTCTGAGTAGTGAATTCTAACGGTGAATTTCCGTTACCTAAATGGCTGGAATGCAGGGGCTTCCCTGTATTTTGCTTCAGAATTTGAGAAAGCTGATTATTTTCTCCAGTTACCCAATAATGTCAGAAACACCTGCACCAGAGCGTTGACCTTTCTTGCTCTAAAAGTGCTTGATTTCATCTTGAGAAGCGTTAATCCCGCAGATCAAAGATTATTGCCTCTGTGAAAGATTTCTCTAATTTAATTTATCCAGCATAGTAAATGGTCTTTCAATCATCATTTCATTAAACAACCCAACTATTTTGCAAACTTTGATCCCAAGCATCACATACCTTGTATATCAGTGATAGGTGACATTGCCTTAACTTGAATAGGCCGAAACGGTTTGCCTTCAACAAATGGTGCCTCAACCGATTCAAAAGCAGACTGGATTTCAGAACTGGAAGCAAAATAATCCATACTAAAGTGCTGCTCCTGCAGAAGCTCATCTAGGAAGAATGAATTACAGAGTCACGTTTTGCTGGGATAATTCCAGGAAACACAAATTAAGGCCATATAAAGAAAAGCAATAGTTTCACCCACATTGCAAACAGGTGAGACTAGTAGATTCAATCCATTGGAGAGTTGCTAAATTCAGCACACTGTTCTCTATCAATATTATAAAGCAAGTTCAGGATTTATTTTCTGACCTATAAATTGCTTTCTCCATCCATATATATCATTACTTGAGCAGTAAGAATGGACTTGCTGCACACCTGCAGATATGCGCTGGGGAGAGTTTAAACTAGAATTGTTGGGGGGTGGCATCTGTATTGGAGAGATTGGGGAGGTGGTGTTTGGCTCTCGTGTGGAGCAGGTGATAGACAAGGGACGTGTTCAGACAGGCTTGAGATGTGTCTATTTTAACGCAAGGAGTGTTGTGAACAAGACAGATGAGCTTAGAGCTTGGATCGATACTTGGAGCTATGATGTGGTGGCCATTACGGAGACTTGGATGGCTCCAGGGCTGGAATGGTTGATTCAAGTGCCAGGTTTTAGATGTTTCAGGAAGGATGGGCAGGGAGGCAAGAGAGGTGGGGGAGTGGCACTGTTGATCAGAGATAGTGTCACGGCTGCGGAAAAGGTGAAAGTTGTGGAGGGATTGTCTATGGAGTCTCTGTGGGTGGAGGTTAGGAACAGGAAGGGGTCGATAATGGTGCTGGGTGTTTTTTATAGGCTGCCCAATAGTGACAGAGTTATTGAGGAGCAGATAGGGAAGCAGATCCTAGAAAGGTGTGAGAATAACAGAGTTGTTGTGATGGGGGATTTTAATTTCCCAAACATCGATTGGCATCTCCAGACAGTGAAGGGTTTAGATGGGATGGAGTTTGTTAGGTGTGTTCAGGAAGGGTCCTTGACACAGTGTGTAGATAGGCCTACAAGAGGAGAGGCTGTGCTTGATTTAGTATTGGGAAATGAACCTGGTCAGGTGTCAGATCTCTCAGTGGGTGAACATTTTGGTGATAGTGATCATAATTCTATCTCCTTTATGTTAGCACTAGAGAGGGATAGGAACAGACAGACTAGAAAAATGTTTACTTGGAGTAAAGGGAATTATGAGGCTCTCAGGCAGGAAATTGGAAGATTAAATTGGGAACAGATGTTCTCTGGGAAAAGTACGGAAGATATGTGGCAAATTTTCAGGGGATATTTGTGTGGAGCTCTGAACAGTCGTGTTCTGATGAGACAGGGGAGTCGTGATAGGATATAGGAACCGTGGTGTACGAAGGCTATAATAAATCTAGTCAAAAGGAAAAGAAAAGCATACAAAAGGCACGGAGAGCTAGGTAATGTTAGAGATCTGGAGGAGTACAAGGCTAAAAGGAAGGAACTTAAAGAGATTAGGAGAGCCAGAAGGGGACATGAGAAGGCCTTGGCGGGCAGAATCAAGGAAAACCCCAAGGCATTCTACAAGTATGTGAAGAGTAAGAGGATGAAATGTGAAAGGATAGGTTCTATCAAGTGCAGCAGTGGGAAAGTGTGTATGGATCCGGAAGAAATAGCAGAGGTAATTAATGAATACTTTATGTCAGTATTCACCACGGAAAGAGATCTGGGTGATTGTAGTGGGGACTTGCAGTAGCCTGAAAAGCTTGAGCATGTAGATATTAAAAAAGAGGTGGTGCTGAAACTTTTGGAAAGCATCAAGTTAGATAAGTCGCCGGGACCGGATGAGATGTACCCCAGGTTGCTGTGGGAGGCGAGGGAGGAGATTGCGGAACCTCTGACGATCATCTTTGTGTCGTCCATGGAGATGGGAGAGGTTCCGGAATATTGGAGGGTTGCGGATGTTGTTCCCTTATTCAAGAAGGGGAGTAGGGATAGCCCAGGAAATTATAGACCAGTGAGTCTTACCTCAGTGGTTGGTAAGCTGATGGAGAAGATCCTGAGAGGCAGGATTTATGAACATTTATGATTAGGAATACTCAGCATGGCTTTGATGAGGGCAGGTCCTGTCTTAGGAGCCTGATTGAACTTTTTTTGAGGATGTGACTAAGCACATCAATGAAGGGAGAGTAGTAGATGTAGTGTATATGGATTTCAGCAAGGCGTTTGATAAGGTACCCCATGCAAGGTTTATAGAGAAGGTGAGGAGACACGGGATCCAAGGGGACATTGCAGTGTGGATCCAGAACGGGCTGGCCCACAGAAGGCAAAGAGTGGTTGTTGAGGGGTCATATCCTGAGTGGAGGTCAGTGACCAGTGGTGTACCTCAGGGATCTGTACTGGGACCCTTACTATTTGTGATTTTTATAAATGACCTGGATGAGGAAGTGGAGGGGTGGGTTAGTAAGTTTGCGGATGACAAAGGTTGGGGGTGTTGTGGATACTTTGGAGGGCTGTCAGAGGTTACAGAGGGATATAGATAGGATGCAGAGTTGGGCTGAGAAGTGGCAGATGCAGTTCAACCCAGATAAGTATGAAGTGGTTCATTTTGGTAGGTCAAATATGTTGGCGGATTGGCGGAATATAGTCTTAATGGTAGGACTCTTGGCAGTGTGGAGGATCAGAGGGATCTTGGGGTCCAAGTCCATAAGACGCTCAAAGCAGCGGCGCAGGTTGACTCTGTGGTTAAGGCGGCATATGGTGTATTGTCCTTCATCAATCGGGGAATTGAATTTAGGAGCCGGGAGGTATTGTTGCAGCTATATAGGTCCCTGGTCAGACCCCACTTGGAGTACTGTGCTCAGTTCTGGTCGCCTCACTACAGGAAAGATGTGGAAGCCATAGAGAGGGTGCAGAGGAGATTTACAAGGATGCTGCCTGGGATGCAGAACATGCCTTAAGAAAGCAGGTTGAGGGAACTCGGCCTTTTCTCCTTGGAGAGACGGAGGATGTGGGGGGACTTGATAGAGGTGTATAAGATGATGAGAGGCATTGATAGGGTAGATAGTCAGAGGCTTTTCCCCAGGGCTGAATTGGTGGCCACAAGAGGACATAGGTTTAAGGTGCTGGGGAATAGATATAGAGGAGATGTCAGGGGTAAGTTTTTTACTCAGAGAGTGGTGATTGCGTGGAATGGGCTGCCAGAAATGGTGGTGGAGGCTGATATGATAGGGTCTTTCAAGAGACTGTTAGATAGGTATATGGAGCTGAGTAAAATAGAGGGCTATGGGTAAGCCTAGTAATTTCTAGGGTAGGGACATGTTCAGCACAGCTTTGTGGGCCAAAAGGCCTGAATTGTGTTGTAATTGTTCTATGTCCCGAGTCCATTGGCTGTGTGGTGACTGAGCTGGATTGGGTACTTACCCAATCCCTTTGTTTAGTACAAGTAGTTGTAAAGTCACCTGAGATAAGGCACACTACATGGGTAAACTCCTCACAATGGAAAACAATAAATTGCTCTGTGGCATTTCGCAATATTCTTATGGATTGAAGAATGAGATAAGATGCCATTCCGAGCATTCCTAGATTTGATACACAAAATACTTTAGGAAAATGAAAATCCATGGAAAATCTATGATGAAGGCTCTTTAACCTATGATGTTAACTGTTTCTCTTTCTGAATAAGTTTCATGACCAGACTGTTTCTAGGATTTTCTGTTTTTATTTTAAATATGTTAGGGATATTAGTTACTTCTACGACTGGCCATTGGAGATATTTGCAAAATCAGCTAGTACATGCAACCAAAAGCAACAGCAAGAGTGCTTAGATGTGAAATATAACTGATGGCGCCCATCCTCAAAAGAGGAAATGAGGTAAAACAACAAGCAAGAAGTAAACACTTAAGTGAGTTTCATACCCCAGGAAAAATATCAGTACCAAGCATCTGAGAAACGTGTGAAGGGAATCAGTGTTTTCCCACAGACCATCATTCCCAGCATTAAGATCCTAATCAGAATCAGCTGAGAGTCACAGATTAATACAGCATGGAAACAGGCCCTTCAGGCCCAATTTGTCCATGCCAACCATGGTGCCCACCAAGCTAGTCCCAGTTTCCCGCGTTTGGCCAACATCTCTCTAAACCCCTCCTAACAATGTACTTATCCAGGCGTCTTTTAAATGTTGTTACTGTACCTGGTTCAACTACTTCCTCATTCCAGATATGCACCACCGTCTGCATGAAGAAGTTGCCCCTCAAGTCCCTTACGAATCTTTCCCTTCTCACCTTAAACCTATGCCCTCAAGTTTTTAGTTCCCCTTCCCTGGGAAAAGACTATGTGCATTCACCCTATCTATATCCCTCATGATTTTATACACCTTTAGGTCATCCTTCAGTCTCCTGCGTTCCAATGAATAAATTCCAAGCTTGCCCAACCTCTCCCAAAAAGTCAGGCCCTTGAGTCTGGCCCTCTGCGCTCTTTCCACTTTAACCACGGCTTTCCTATAACAGGGCGACCAAAACTGTGCCCAATGCTTCAAGTGCAGTCTCACCAACGTCTTGTACAACTGCAACATAATCACATGCCCAACATCAGACTCCCGAAAATGATGCTTTATTCTGAGCTCTTTCATGGCAAGAGTTTACCAGGTGAACAGAGGAAATATTTCAAGAGTGTTCTCAAAGCCTCGTTGAAAAAATGTAACATTCCCATTGACTTATGGGAATCCCTGGCACAAACTACTTCAGATGGACCATTGGGGATGGCATTGAGATCTTCAAGTCCCTTCTTTGGGAGCACACAGAATCCTAGTGTAAACAGCAGAAGATGCACACCACCTACCAACTGCCTGCTTCATTAAGTATCCACTGTCCCACCTGGGGCAGAGCCTGCAGACCCTTTTATCCATCTCAAAACCCATTGAACTGGAGCAGAAAAGTCATCCTTGATGTTGAAGGACTGCCTGCCGATAAGAGAAGGGATTCTGAAACTGAGGCCATGAAACCCAAAAGCCAGTGGGCGTTGAATTCTGATACAGAACCAGCCAATTAACATACTGAAATACTTATGTTTACATATATAATTTACAGCTGGGGATGGAAATATATCTTAACTCAGAAGGAAGGTAACACCAAGGTTCACAAAGAGTTTAAATACAGTATTTGAAAAGGTAAACCATATACATTATTTGAACAGGCTGGGATTTTGATAGATTAGTAATGAAATGATAGTGAATGCAGTGAGATACAACGAAACTACATTTAACAATGGGAACTTAAGTAGCTCAACTGATAAAGTTGTTTAAAAAGGAAAAAAGGGATCTGTGGCTTTATGAAGAGGCTCAGAGTGCAAAAAGAAAAGTTGTGATTTGCCTTCAGTATAGACTGTTGTCTTTAATTCTTGACATCATCATTCAGAAAGGAAGTTAAGCATTGGTGAGAGACACAGTCATACAGCACAGGAACAGGCTCTTCAGCCTACCATGGTCATGCTATCAGGTACCCAAAGTATACTTACCCTACTTACCAGCACGTGGTGCACAGCTTTCCATCCCTTAATAATTCAAGTGCATGTCGACATATTTCCTGACTGTTCTGAGTGAGCCTGCCTGCCCCACACCCTCGTGCAGTACTCTCCACACCTCAACAACGAACTGGGTGATTATTTTCCCCCTCAGCCATTTGGTTTTACTCACTCCAATTATACTTAAAGTTTCCTACCATCCCTCCATCAGGTGTTCCCTCAGCCTCCCCTGCTCCAAGGAAAACAGACCCGGCCCCTCTGGTCTCCCCCATAATTGAAACATTCCATCCCAGCAGCATCCGGGTCAATCTCTTATGCACCCTCCAGTGCAATTAGATCTTTCTATGTGGCAACCAGAACTGTACACAGCAATTCCTGCTTTGGCCTCACCAATATGTTATAATGCTGTACCAAAACCTTGCTGCTCTTATATTCTGTACCCTGGCTAATGAAGGCAAGTATCCCTTCTTTACCACCTTTTATTGGTTCATGAGATTAATAATTTCAATGAGATTGGGATTTTTCTCCTTTTAGTAAAGGAGATGAAAGGAAAATTTAATATAGACATCAAAAATAGGAGGAACTTTGATGGAGTAAATAAGGAGCAAGTGTTTTCAGTGGACAGTACTGGAAGACACAGATTTAATATAATTTGCAATGGAACAAAAGGGTAGGAGAGTTTAACTATTTTTAAGCAAATGGAATGCCTGAAAGGCACCAAAAGCAGCTTCAATATGTAACCTTCAAAAGGAAAGAAAACAAATGCTAAAAAAAAGAGAAAATTACAAGTTGTGGGAAAGAACTAGGGTGTAGGACTAACTGATTCAATCCTTCCAAGTACAAGCACACAGATGGTAAAATGGTCTCCTCACAAGCTGCATCATTCTATGATTCTATATTTCAAACAAGACAGCAGGCTCATTTGTTGTTTGTAGCTCCCTTAAAGATGAACGGAAAACTCTTATATTAATAATGGGAACAGAACTTATGCACAAAGGAGTCACTGGATATCAAATACATATCTCACAACATTGCAACCTAAACACCTAGCACTTATAGGAGTTTGGATTTCACACTTGCTTGTTAGAAAATTCCTCAAAACAACCTATCATTACTCCAAAAAAATGTCGAACTCTACTTGACTGTTGAGTGTTCCAGGTTTGCATCTGGCAGGTGAGGACATGGACAGGTCAATTAGCTTCCTTTTTCCAAGCTCAAACATCTATGAAACAGCAATCCAATATGCTGCATAATTGAACAGAATGCTAGTGTTTTGTGTTTAATTCCAGGTGTCAGCTAACCTCCCAAATTCTGCCTCTGCTTGACACAGCAATCTTAACCCCTTATTTAACATTCATTGGCCAATTCAGAAGCCGAATCTCTTTGGCGGAAAAGAGATTTGTTTCCTTTCTCACACAGTACACAATACCCACTGGCCAAAGGGAAGTAATGAGCAGTCACATGGGTTAAGTTGCTACCTGCAGGCAGTGCTTTATTTTTACATAATTGAATGCAGTAGTTCCAAACTTAACATATTTCAATATTGATGCAGATGATGGAGACACAAGAAACTGCAGATGCTGGAAATATGAAGAAACACACAAAGGAGCTGTAGGAACTCAGCTGGTCAGGCAGCATCCATGGAAGGAAATGAACAGTTGATGTTTCAGGTCAAGACCCTTCATCCAGTCCTGATGAATGGTCTCGACCAGAAATGCCAACTGTCCATTTCCCTCCATGGATGCTGCCTGACCTGCTGAGTTCCTACAGCTCCTTTGTGGGTTGATGCAGACCATATTCATTCTCATGTAATCAAACCTAAGAAAGTACTACAGGACTTGTACTAACCTATTTCATCTTGGATTTCCTCGGCCACAAATGGCATCTGGTAAAGAAGAGAGAGGCTCTGGTTCATCCTCTCTTCGATAACGTGGAGATGGGTCACCACCTAGGCACAGGAGACAAACAAATTTAGTTACTTACCTAAAGAGATCTTCCCTCCACACCCCAGCCTTATAGATCCCAATCTCACCCAGCCCACTTCTACCTTCACCCTAATATCCACAAGCAGGACTGTCTGACCAGACCTATTATTTCAGGCTGTTCTTGCCCCACTGAACCTATTTCTTTCTACCTTGGCTCCATCCTTTCTTCCCTAGTCCAGTCCCTTCCTACTTGTCTCATTGACATCTCTGATGCCTTCTGCCACTTGGGCAGTTTCCAGTTTCCCATCCCTAACTGGCTCACCTCCAACATGGACGTACAATCCCTCTACAAGGGCCTTCACAAGGGCCCTCCACTTCCTCCTTGCCAGTTCCCCTCCATCAACACACACATTGCACGAGATTTTCTACACAGGTGCAGCTGAGGAGCTTCCCGCTTTCCTTGACCATGCCTTTTCCACCACTCTAGATAACAAAAGTATCGATTGCCTCTCATCTACTTCTTGCACCTCTGCTCTCACTCCCTCTTCTTCTAGCAGAGCAAGGATAGGGTTCCACTGGTTATCACCTTGCACCCAATCAGCTCTGTATTCAACTGGTCATCCTTCACAATTTCCGCCACCTTCAATAAGATTCCATCACACAGATACATTCCCTTACCCCCCTGAAAGATTAGGGAGTTACAAAATGAAGTCTCTTTAGAATGCTGACATTTTGTAACTTCCTAATCTTTTAGAACACAGAAAAGTATAACACAGGAACAGGAGCTCCAGGTCGTGATGTCTCTGCCGACCATGATGCCTAATTAAACTAAACCAATCTGCCTGTACGTGATCCCTATCCCTCCATTCCTTGCATGCTCATGTGCCTGTCTAAATGCCTCTTAAACGCCACTATCTTGTCTGCTTGCACCACCACCCCTGGCATCTACCAGTCTCTGTGTAAAAAAAACTTATCCTGCACATCTCCTTTAATCTTTCCCCTTCTAATTTTAAAGCTATGTCCTCTAGTATTTAACATTTCTAATCTGGGTAAAAGACTCTATCTATGCCTCTCAATTTTACAAACCTCTATCAGGTCTCCCCTTAGCCCATGACGCTCCAGAGAAAATGATCCAACTTTGTCCAACCTCTCCTTGTAGATAATACTCTCTAATCCAAACAGCATCCTGGTGAACCCCTTCTGCACCCTTTCCAAAGCTTCCAGATCTTTCCTGTAATGGGGTAATCCAAACTGCACACAATACTCAAAGTGTGGTTTAACCAAAGTTTTATACAGTTGCAACATGACTCAGTGCCACGATCAATGAAGGCAAGCATGCCATATGCCTTCTTTACCACCCTATCTACTTGTGTTGCCACTTTCAGGGAGCTATGGACTTGGACCCCAGATCTGCTCTACCATTTCCACCAACCACTTCCCATCTCATGGCACTTTCCCATGGAACCCCAGGAGATACAACATCGTCTCCTTCACATCATCTCTTCCTACAGTCCAGGTGTGGCAGCAATTCAGTTGCATTTCTTCCAATCTAGTGCTCATGTCGGGGTCTCCTCTATACTTGAGGAACCAAACAGAGATTGGGCTACTGCTTTGCACCTTCATCCAGTCTCTTCCCAGTTACCTCTGACTGACTTGTCTATGGCCTCCTGCACTAGGAGACAACAAAGACCAATGTAAGATTAAGGAACAGTGCTGGGCATGCTGTGTTTTGAACTCAATGATGAATTCAACAATTTTAGGCAACTCATTTTTTCTTGTATCAGAACTAGCCAGTTCTGCTATTACTCATGTGCATCTTACCTCAGCTTTTACCTTATCACAGACACTGCCTGATCTGCTGGGCATTTCCAGCATTCTCCTTTTGCTTTCAGGTTTCAGCAGCAGCTCTGATCTATATTTCACAGCGTTAGCAGGTCCTTTGTTTATATGAATCGGGTGGATCTGTAAGCATAGGGATCACCTGGGCATGCCTGGCCACGCCATATCAGAAATATTTCCTTTGCCCGATCTATCCTCCCCCGACCCACCTTTGCAACTGCAGATGAACTTATTTTCTCACCCTTCCAAAGTCCTGATGAAGGGCCTTTGACCTGAAATGTTAACTATTTCCCTTTCCACAGATGCTGCCTGACATGTTGAATGTTTCCAGCATTTTCTGCTTTTATTTAAGGTATTTTAACATTTGAACATTCAGGTGGGTAAGTCCCCAGGGTCTGATGGGATGTACCCCAGGTGATTGAGAGAGGCAAGAGATAAGATTACTGGGGCCTTGACCAAGATCTTTGTGTTCTCTCAAGCACAGATGAATTCCCACAGGACTGGCGAGTAGCTAATGTTCCGTCGTTCAAGAAGGGAAATAGGGATAATCCTGGAAACTATAGACTGGTGAGTCTCACGTCAGTGGTGGGGAAGCTATTGAAGAGGATTCTCAGAGATAAGATTTATGAGCATTTGGAAAACCATCTCCTAGTTAGCGACGGTCAGCATGGCTTTGTGCGAGGCAGGTCACGTCTTACTAACTTAAGATTGAGTTTTTTCTGAGGTGGTGATGAGATGATTGATCAGTGATCTCACATGCTGGGCTCATCCAGAAGATTGAGATGCGTAGGATCCACAGTGACTTGGCCATTTGGATTCAGAATTGGCTTGCCCATAGAAGAGAGTGGTCTACGGGACTTTTATTTATTGCTTTTTTTAAAATATTTTTATCTCTCTCTCTACATATATATAGATATAGATATACACACACACTATATATATATATATATAGATAGATAGATATACACACACACACATAAAATAAATGACGTGGATGAAAACTTGGATGGGTGGGTAAGTTCGCAGACAATACAAAGATGGTAGCATTGTGCATAGTGTAGAAGATTGGCAAAGGACACAGCAGGATATAGATTACTTGTAGATATGGGTGGAGAAATTGCAGATGGCTTAATCTGGCCAAGTGTGAGATATTGCACTTTGGGAGATCAAATATAAGGGGACAAAACACAGTTAAAGGCAGGACCCCTAACAGCAGTGACATACAGAGGGATCTTTGGGTCCAAGTCCACAGCTCTCTGAAAGTGGTTCCACAAGTTGATAGGGTGGTAAAGGTGGTGTTTGCTATGCTCGTCTTTATTAGTTGAGGCATTGAGTTCAAGAATCAGGAAGTTACATTGCAGCTTTATAAAACTCTGGTTAGATTGCATCTAAACGACTGCATTAAATTCTGGTCACACCATCATAGGAAGGATGTAGAGACTATGGAGAGGGTGCAGAAGAGGTTCACCAGGATGCTGCCCAGATTAGAAGGCATTTACTATAAGGAGAGGTCGGATAAACTTGGGTTGTTTCCTCTAGAGCGGCAGAGGCCGAGGGGAGACCTGATTCAAGTTTATAAAATTATGAGAGGCACAGATAGAGTAGACTAATATTTTTTGCCCAAGGTTGAAATGTCTAATACTAGAGGGCAGGTTCAAGTGAGATGTACGAGGGCATTTTTTTTGTTTAGAAACATAGTGGAATGCACTGCCAGCAGTGGTAGTGGAGGCAAATAGAGGCATTTAAGAGGCTCTTTGATAGGCACATGGATGTCCAAAGAATGGAGGGACATGGACCTCGTGTAGGCAGAAGGGATTTGTTTAGATGGACATTTAACTACTCATTTAATTAGTCTGGCACAACACTGTGGGCTGGAAGGCCTGTTCCTGTGCTGCGCCTGTTCCTATGTTCTAATAAGTAGCCCCCTATATTTTTGTAGCCACTTCCTTTAAATTTTCAGATGCAGACCGACCTGGCGACATTGATCCCATTTACTTCCCCAATATCTTGTCTGTTGTGATCGTGATTATTGCAAGTCTTTGAAACTAGCCCATCAGATACCTTTGGGATATTTGGAGCACCCTCCATTATGAGGACTGATGCATTGTATTGATTTTATCTGCCATTTCCTTGAAACCATTATTAATTCCCCAGTCTCGCTCTCTAGGGCTCCCACACTAAACTTACCTACTCACTACCTTTTTATATATCTGTGAAATATCTTGCTGTTTGTTTTGACATTGCCAGTTTTCTCTCATAATCAAACATTTTTTTTAAAAAACTTCTCTCTACTTTTTTTCTGGTCCTCTGGTGAACCATGAGCACTTACCATTTTGTATGCTCGAGTCTTTGATTGAATATCCAGACAACATACCAGTTTAATTGCCCTGATTTAATTGAGGACATTGGTTGTGGACCCACATGTTCAAACTGTAACTGCAATTCGACCATGTTTCGGTCATTACTCCTTCGGTGTTTCTTAACCACAACATCTTTTGTTAATTTGTATGACCAAATCTAAAATAGTAGAAAGTGAAATCTGGACAGGCTGTAAATATACTGCACCAAGACTCAATCCCTGAAGCACTTCACAAATTCCTCTTCTAGGTACCATTGCCAGTTTGATTGGTCCAATCAATATGCAGATTAAAATTACCCATGATAATTGCACTTCCCTTCTTGCATGCCTTTGATTTTACCCAATTTATACTCTGTCCTGTCAATCTCCAACATGAGTGGGACCTATCACTCCTGTCATATCTTTATCCCCCTATGATTCATTATTTCCACCTAAAGCAATTCCACATCACTATCCACCACATCCATAATCACTACTCAGCACTGCGTCAATTCCTTCCCTGACTAATAAAGCTTGGAAGGTTCTACTACACGTTGGTAACATTCCTACCTTGATCAACAGCATCAAACACGGATGTCATTCACCTTACTGACATGCCTTTCATTTTTCCAACTGTCCACATTACAGATACCACATTTCAGTGCAACCTGATGAAAAGCCCTCGAAGAAATGTAAATATATGAACCCCTCAGTAATGCAATAATGATGCATACGACTGCATTTTCCAAACAGCGTTTTATTCTTTCAACAGTATGATTATTTTCACTGAATTTTGTAAGAATTAGAAACTATTGAAGATCTACTCCAACTTGCATTTACAGAGCCAGCACTTATGGAGTTAATGCTTAGAGAACTTACCAGAGCAAAACCAGACACTGAACAGTGAAATGTTACAACTCTCATGGATAACAGAAGCACTTCAACTGTTTCACTTACCTGGGATTTCATTTGTGCCGCTTTCTCTGGGTCCACAGTCCTTACGTGCTGGTAATGCCGAAGAGTATGCTGCCGATCCTTCTGCTCTGCACGCACATAACGTTTCAGGGCCTGCAGGATGCGATGAGGCTGCAATGGAAATATTTCAACATGTATCAATATCCAGCAGAAGCACACGATTAAATCCAGTACACGACTTTTGTTTCAAACTTCAATTCACTCCCCCTTTTCTTTTTGGAATGCCTGGCTTGAGGAAGCTCTGCTCTTCTATCAGAACAGGCATTCACAGTGTGTCTCATTTTCTGTCAAATCTGCAATTTCTTCCAGTTCTGTTGAAAGGCCATTGTCCCAAAACTCTAAATGTTTCTCTTTAAACATGCTGTGCCTGATCCAGTGATTCAGCAGCTTTAGTTTCTATTATAAACAAACAGTAACCTGCAGTTTTTTGCTTTTACTTGAATGATCACCTTAAAGCACACTTCCAGATGCTGGGACCAAGTCTAATCAAAGATCTTCCAACCCCACTCTCCTTGCATTTCTTAAGCATCACTCTCTCTTCTGAGAACTTGTCAGTTTCATAGCCAATCTTCTTTCCCAATTATTCATTCAAATGCACATAGATAGCTCATGTTATCTGAGTCCTATATCCACCTTTCATAATTTTTAACAAAGAACACAAGATAGCACAGCACAGGAACAGGTCCTTTGGACCACAATGTTGTGCTGAACTAATTAAATGCCTAACTAATCCCCTCTGCCTACACAATGTGCATATCCCTCCATGCTCCGCACATTCACGTGCCGATCTAAGAGCCTCTTAAGTGCATTAATTGTATCTGCCTCCACTATCAACTCTGGCAGCACCCCTTCTGTTTTGAAAGAAATATTGGAAACCAAAGAAAAAACAGGGTCAATTAAAAAACAATGCTCAAGTCATGTGCAGGGAGAAAGTGGGATAAAGATGGGATAAAAGTGGGAGAGTGAATTAATTTGAAGTTTGGAAAGCGGAGGGAAAAGACAAGCTGAAATACAAAAAAAGCTCTGGAAGGGAGAAAGGATGAGGTGGGGAAGAGGACGGGGGAGACAGGGAAGGGGGAACATTTTACGTACAAGAGAAAAATAAAAGACTGAGTGTTTTAAAAAAGCACTGAAGTTCTCTGACATGTCCCGGATAAGACAGCAGTATTAGCAATCAAACCAAATAAACCAGCTAGATCCAGGCTGCTGCAGTAAACAAGATTCAGGATGATAGTAAGATGAATGCCAAGCCTGGTGTTGTTAATTTTTGATATACTCAATGCACGCATTCTCAACAGCAACAGTAAGAAGATCTGGCACAATCTATTTACCACAATTCAAATGGAAGACAATGTGTCCCAGCACAGCAACATGAAACAGTTTCATCCAAGGAAAATACAGAAGATAATGTTTGAAGCCAGTATGCTTTCACTCCTTATATACCTTGGACATTAAAAGCTGGATGATACTGCTGAAAATGCATTAAATTTTACATTTTGTGTCTGGTATTCTAACTGAAACCAGACTACAGCAATGAGTTCTGGTTATTGTACCTATCTGCCAATTGAATAGCTACCTGTCCTCAATACTAAGCTCAAATAGTGTGCATTAGTAGTGAAAATACAGAAACTGGAACCATGATTACCCCTCTGCAGTAACCTGTACTGCTTTACCTGGGAACAAGCACACAGATAAAATTCTTTATTTTATTACTAATCCTCTGATGTCACAAACTTAAAACTTTAATGGGCACGTGAAGCAATTGTTAATGAAGCAGGTACCCACCCTGATTGACTTATTCCACACAAAAAAGATCAGTTTTATCAAATGAAAGTTAACTGAGCCATTGCTGTTCCTAAATCTTCATCTTCCAAATTCCATCAGGACTGAAAGCAATCAGTACTCACCCGTGGTGGATCTGCCTGCAGTGCAGATAGATAGTTCTCCAAAGCAATACGTCGACGATCATTCAGCAAGGCCTCAACACGAGCAAGATGAGTTTCAACCAACTGCAGCTTCTCAGTGGCTGCTTCTTCCTCCACAGCCTCAACCATGTTCTGGAAATGCTGAGTAAAAGGGGGTAATCAACATACTGCACAGCACATCCCCTTGGCACACAACATAATACTCAGACACAAACATTTAATACAAACTCAAAAGCAATTAGAACATGTCAATGGGAGACGAGGAACAAAACATTTTTAAGAATTAAATTGACCACGTCACCTATAACTTAGTGGCAGCAGTTACGGTTCAGAATCATAATATTTGGATTAGAAAGTGACTTGAGAGATTAGAACATGCGATTCATGCTGATGTGTTAAATGCATTTCTAAGAAACTGCTACATAGTTAGAGCTGCTGGTTTTCAGATGATACGTTAAACTGGAGCATCATCTGCTCTTGCAACTGAAGTCTCACAGTATCAGGTCAAGTATTAATAAGTTTAATTCATATTTAACACCACTTATAAAAACATGCTATTGATAGTAAGGCTGCTCTGAGTGGCAAAATTCTGTCTATTACCAAGAGCAGGCTCAGATACACCACTACCCAATAAGATACTGAAGATCTGAAAGAATTATCGGACACCGCCTTTGGTCGACGGTAAGAGAACCAATACACAAGGCAAAAAAATCTCATTGAACCTCCTCTTCATCAATCAAAGGCTGGGAATCAGTGAAGCACTTTGATCCACAGTGGTGGTACCTTATGATTTGTCCTAATGATCCAACTTATCCCTTGTTCTAAAAAAACCATCAAGGCAGGACTATAGAAGGGCACAAGCAGCAGTACCAGAAGTACCGAAAAGTGAGGTGGTGACATGATTAAACTATAACACAGGATCAAATGCATTCTAAACAACAGAAGCAGCATGCTGTAAGATGAGCTCAGACAATCCAGCATTTCATTAAATACAGACAGTACAACTGAAGTCGATGGGAATCAGACAACATTGGTAAGTTGGTTTATTATTGTCACATGTCCCAGTCAAGCTCCTGAAAAATTAACCTGCTTTATCACTGAACTTTCCTCCATCCAAGTGGAGAGGTGTGCTGAAGACTAAGGAGCATTCACTCCTCAGATAATGAAACTCCCCCTAATTTCAATAAGTAGGCCCAGGTGCTAAAATGCCAAGGTCAACATTCAAAGCTGCAATAATTATTAATACATAATTCCCTGACATTCACCAATACAACACTCTCAAGGAACTACTTATTTTGGAGAAGGAGAACAACATGTGAAATATGTAAAATGTAAGCAGCATGCCAAATATTTCGAAGTAAATTGGTACCATTGTTAATAGACGGTTAGATAAGCATATGGAGGAATTTAAAATAGAGGGATATGTGGGAGGAAGGGGTTAGATAGTCTTAAGCGTAGTTTAAAGGTCGGCACAACATGGTGGGCTGAAGGGCCTGTACTGTGCTGTATTGTTCTATGGTTTTGGTCTCAAATTCCACAACAAGCAAAAAACAGAATACAACCACAAATTTCTAACATCACAAAGTTCATGTTGGAATGCATTTATACCTGAACCAACATCTGTCTCTCAGCCTTTGGCAGATTCCTTGCCTGTCGTTCAGCTTCTTCCCACTCTTCTCGAACCTAATTTTGGGAGCAAAAGAAATTAAGTTAGTCAATAATTTCAAAATAATTTTCCCATCAAGAGTTTGGAAAAAAAAAATCAGGTCACCCAGATTAACTATTTCAAAATCTCCTTCAGTGATCAATACAAAAGCCAGATTACCTCTGATATAATTGTGGTAAGTTGTCTCCTTTGTGATAAAGTTTTGGATGGGGAATAACATAATTTTAATCCAGCCAAGATGAAGAAACAATAATTTTTTGTGTCAGGACAGCATGGATCCTGAAGGGTAATTTGGAGGTAGCAGGGTTTCCATGATCCTCCCCCAGGCAATAGAGCTGCTGGTTTCAGAGTGCTGTTGATATAGTGCAATGCTTCCTACAGACATCATACACTGTAGCAATATTGGAGTGGAGGAGGTAGCAAATATCTAATCATTTTTTTTTAATTCTTCTGGTTAGGAGCTGCATTCATCCAGGCAGCTGGGAAGATTGCATTATATTCCTGACTTGTGTCAAGTCGATCACAGAAAGAAAATCAAGGTACAGCATGTACAGGTCATCCATGTACACGTATGTACATGTACACAGCATGTACACTCACCCCCCGCCCCCAAAGGAGGGAAATATCAATTATTTCAGTCTGTCTGTATAGCTCAAGTCATTCCAGAAAATCTGTTTTGCACACTCGAGACTTTCGTTTCTTTCCCATAACAATGCCCAGAATTGGACACAAAATTCCGACTGCAGACTATCAGCGGCCTTAGAAATAACAACACAATAAGTATGGGGTAAGCACTGAAAGGAATCATGCTGAAATGTTCACAATCATCACACCTCTTCTTAACCCAATTTTATCTGATGATTTACTCACATACATCATTGCAGTTAGCAGATAGGAAGAGGGTTTAGAAAGCAACTATTCATTAACATTTAAAACAACTAAAGGAATTTTCTTTCTAATTTGTTAAACAATGCCATTTATGTGAATTTTACTAAAGCTTAAAGTTCATAAAAAGGAGGAAGTATTATCCAAATTGCACCCTGGCCTTCCAGCATCACTATGGCAATAGCTAAACTCAGAGTACTTCTTGTGTTCTGGATACGACAGTCAAATGGCCTCCTTCTAAAGCTTCACTATTGGCAATGTAATAGTGCTTGCAGTCAGTAAGTTTTGGACATGCATTAGTTATTTGCTTTGTAAAGAATGAATAACAAGCCAGATCATCCCTGACCCAGTCCGCTTCACCACACACCCTCGCTTAGCTTTTCTAGACTCCAAGGGCTAACCATCTGCATACACAGTCTGGTGAGATAAAGCAGGCCTCAGGGAGCATTTTCTGATGCCTGCCTCTACAATGCCCTTACAGCTAAGAGTTCAAAGGCTTTGTAACTTTTTCTGTTAAAAAGTATCTAATGGACAGAAACATGTAAAAGCTATTCAGAAAGATATATTGAAATAATTTTTAAAAATTCCATTTAAAACATAAACATATTAAGTATTAAAACTAGACCAGCACTGATCTTTTTCCATCTTGAATGGGGTCACCGTTTGCCTGATACCTTTCCCAGCCATGAAGCACAGCAGCAGAAATGAAGTGCAAGTGGATCCTCATTTCACCGTTCTGCTCTGGATCAATGGAGAGTTCAGCAATGCAATGGACAATAATATTTTTAGTTTATTCACTGCTGTAATATGGGGCAGCCAAGTTACACCAAGCAAAGTCCACAAACAGGAATAAGGTTAGATAATTGATTTTAGCATCCTCAATTAAATGATAAAATATGGCTAGCTTAACAACCCAGACTCCCCTGTTCTTTGAATAACGTAGAGATCCATCATGTCCATTTACAGATCAGGCCTTAGCTCAATGGCTCTTCTGGAAAAATGGCATCGCAGAGGGTGCAACTATGGGCTGAAGTGTCTGTATCAGTATTTAAACATATTAACACAGTAGAAAAAGAACAACCATCATGTGAATATACTGCTATTTATATCCCAGCTATGAGTCAAAAACAGTGTCCATTTATAAACAAATGTACAAATTAGAAGTCGGCCACTCAGAGACCCCCCTCTGCCACCTGACAAGATCACGGCTAATCAGATTGTGACCTCAGTTGCGTCTATCCGAGTTAACCCATCACCTCCTCATTATCAAGAAAATAACTACCTCTCCCTTCAAAATGTTCAAAGACTCTGCTTCTACTGCTCTTTGAAGAAGAGTGTTCCAAAAACTTCTTCTGAACTGCTTCCAATTAAGAGACCAAAGCTTTTCACAGTTATCCAGATGTGGTCTCATTAGTGCATTAAAAACTGAGGCATATTCTCGCTACTCTTGTATATGGTTTCTCTAGCAATAAACAATATTGTCCTGTTAGCTTTCTTAATTTACTTGCAGAAGCTGCATATTAGCTTAATGTGAATCATGCACTCGAACATCCAAATCCCTTCACAATCTCTCATCATTTGAAATTTTTCCAACTAAAATGGACATGTTCACAATTCTCACATTATACTCAACTTGCCAGATCTTTATCCATTCATCTCTACCTGTTGTTGCCTTATGAGGTTCTCTTCACAGCTTACTCTCCTACTTGCCTTTGTCTAAAAAGCAAATTTAGCAACAATACCTCTGGTGCCTTCATCCAAGTCATTTCTGCAATTTGTAAAAAGTTGAGGCTGCAGCACTGCTCACGGTGGTACACCACTCGTTACATTCTGATAACTGGAAAAAGACCCATTTATAATTTCTAATGTAATGTCATAGAGCAATACAGCACGGATACAGGCCCTTCGGACCAACCTGTCCATGCCGACCACTGCGCACACCCAGCTAGTCCCAATCTCTTGTGTTCAGCCCACATCCCTCTAAGCCCCCTCCCGACATGTACCAGTCCAAGTGCTCCTTAAATGATACTATTGTACCTGCCTCGCCCACTTCCTCTGGCAGCTCATTTCATATACTTACCACCCTCTGCATGGAAACAGTTGCCCTTAAATCCAGTTTAAATCTTTCCCCTCTCACCCTAAACCTCTGCCCCCTAGTTTTGGACTCCCCTACCCTGGGAAGAAGATTGTTACCATCCACCTTATCTATGCCCCTCATAATTTTAAACACCTCTATAAGGTCACCCCTCATTCTCCTACATTTCAAGGAATAAAGACCCAGCCTGACCAACCCCTCCCCATAACTCAGGCCCTCTGGTCCTGGCAACATCCTCGTAAATCTTTTCTGTACTCCTTCCAGTTGAATCACATCCTTCCTATTACAGGGTGACCAAAACACACACACTACTCCAAGTGCGGCTTCATCAATGACGTATGCAACTGCAACATAACGTTCATTGTACAAGTCCTACACTGGTTTGACTTTCCAAAATGCATCACCTCACACTTATCTGTATTGAAATCCATTTGCCACTCCTCAGCCCACTTCGTAAACTGATCAAGATCCCCCTGTAATCTATGATAACCTTCTTCACTATCAACACCACCTAAGTTCATGTTATCTGCAAACTTCCTAATATAGCTTGATTGTTGACAATTAGTTTATTATTGTCACATGTACCATGATATGTTTTGCATGACATCCACATAGATTATTTCAAAACACAAGTACATTGAAGTAGTACAAAGGAAAAAGCAATAACAGAATGCAGAATATAGTGTCACAGTTACAGAGAAAGTGCACTGCAGGTAAACAATAAGGTGCAAGGACAACAACAAGGTAGATTGTGAGGTCAAGAGTTCAGTGATCCAACAATACAACAGGAAAATTGATGATTTGAGGTGGGGAAATGGAAATGGGTACGTTTCAATAATTCCAAGCAAGCTTGTCACCAAACTCCGAGACATAGGACTCAACACCTCCCTCTGTAATTGGATCCTTGACTTTCTAACAAACAGACCGCAATCAGTGAGGATAGGCAGCAATACCTCCAGCACGATTATTCTCAACACTGGTGCCCCACAAGGCTGCGTCCTCAGCCCTCTACTCTACTCCCTATACACTCATGACTGTGTGGCCAGATTCTGCTCTAACTCCATCTACAAGTTTGCAGATGATACCACCCTTGTAGGACGTATCTCAAACAGCGACGAGTCGGAGTACAAGAAGGAGATAGAGAGCTTAGTGGAATGGTGTCATGACAACAACCTTCCCCTCAATGTCAACAAAAGAGCTGGTCATTGACTTCAGGAAAGGGGGCAGTGTACATGCACCTGTCTGCATCAACGGTGCTGAGGTCAAGAAGGTTGAGATCTTTAAGTTCCTGGGAGTGAACATCACCAACAGCCTGTCCTGAACAAATCACGTAGATGCCACAGACAAGAAAGCTCACCAGTGCCTCTACTTCCTCAGGAGGCTAAAGAAATTTGGTTTGTCCCCTTTGACTCTCACCAACTTTTACCGATGCACCATAGAAAGCATCCGATTTGAATGTATCACAGCTTGGTACGGCAACTGCTCCACCCAGGACCGCAAGAAACTGCAGAGAGTTGTGGACATGGCCCAGCGCATCACAGACACCAGCCTCCCCTCCTTGGACTGTCTTTACCTCTCATTGTCTTGGTGTAGCAGCCAGCATAATCAAAGACCCCACCCACCTGGGACATTCTCTCTTCTCTCCTCTTCCATCGGGTAGAAGATACAGGAGTCTGAGGGCACGTACCACCAGGCTTAAGGACAGCTTCTACACCACTGTGATAAGACTATTGAACAGTTCCCTTATACAATGAGATGGACTATGACCTCACGATCTACCTTGTGACCTTGCAGCTTACTGCACTGCACTTTCTCTGTAGCTGTGACACTTTACTCTGTACTGTTATTGTTTTTACCTGTACTACTTCAATGCACTCTGTACTAACTCAAATGTAACTGCACTGTGTAATGAATTGACCTGTACGATCGGTTTGTAAGACAAGCTTTTCACTGTACCTTGGTACAAGTGACAATAATAAACCAATACCAAAAATACCAATCAATGTGTTATACATTTCAGGTCAGGCTTTCTCCTGAAACCACCCTTCATTCCATGAAATTTTTTGATTCATAAGAGAACCAAATCCC
The DNA here is from genome assembly GCF_009764475.1 of Pristis pectinata. Lineage (NCBI taxonomy): Eukaryota > Metazoa > Chordata > Chondrichthyes > Rhinopristiformes > Pristidae > Pristis > Pristis pectinata. The sequence goes on from NC_067431.1 coordinate 1,121,008, forward strand.
CGAGGAGCAGGAAGTTTTCCGTTGGCGCAACTCAGCTCCAACAGCTAACTGTGCCGAGTGTTTTCTGCGGGTCAGTCAATCTTCTATCCATACCAATATGCCACTTCCTACACCATTACACTTTCTCTTGCACAATAACCTTTAATGGACACCTTATGGAAATGCAAGGATAGATACCACTTTTATCCACAGCACATTACTTGGAATCACAGTTGCACAACACAGAAACAGGCTCTTCAGCCACCATGCTGCCATTGTACCCATCTACAATAATCCCATTTACTTGCATCTTCTTCAAAGAACTCCAGTAAACTGGTCAAACATTTCACTTTCAGAAAACATGCTGGTGTTGTCTGATAATGTTGAACTTTTCTTAGTATCTTGCTGTAACATTTTTAATAACCACTTTTAACATTTTCCCAATGAGAGGCCAATTAGCTTAACATCTGTCATTTCTTGCTTTCTATCCCCCACCCTTTTTGAATAAATGAGTACATTTGCTATTTGGCAATAAAAATGGAACCCCCTGAACCTTGGAAATTTTGGAAATTAAAACTAGTTCGTCAACCACCTCACCAGCCACTCCTTTTAATACTCCTGCAAGACCCAGAGACTTGGCACCCGCAGCTCAGCACTACTGCCCAGATGATAATTTTCCAGAGATCCTCCCTCCCTTCCAATTTGTGATTTACACCTATTTCAGAGATACAGTAGCATGCAAAAGTTTGGGCACCCCTGGTCAAAATTTCTGTTACTGTGAATAGTTAAGTGAGTAGGAGATGAACTGATCTCCAAAAGTCATAAAGTTAAAGATGAAACATTCTTTTCAACATTTTAAGCAAGATTAATGTATTATTTTTGTTTTGTACAATTTTACAGTGAAAAAAGGAAAGGAGCACCATGCAAAGGTTTGGGCACCCCAGGAGATTTGAGCTCTCAGATAACTTTATCAAGGTCTCAGACCTTCATTAGCTTGTTAGGCCTATCGCTTGTTCACAGTCATCGTTAGGAAAGGCCAAGCGATGCAAATTTCAAAGCTTTATAAATACCCTGACTCCTCAAACCTTGCCCCAACAATCAGCAGCCATGGACTCCTCTAAGCAGCTGCCTAGCACTCTGAAAATTAAAATAAATGATGCCCACAAAGCAGGAGAAGGCTATAAGAAGATAGCAAAGCGTTTTCAGGTAGCCATTTCCTCATTTCATAATGTAATCAAGAAATGACAGTTAACAGGAACGGTGGAGGTCAAGTTGAGGTCTGGAAGACCAAGAAAACTTTCCGAGAGAACTGCTCGTAGAATTGCTAGAAAGGCAAATCAAAACCCCCGTTTGACTGCAAAAGACCTTCAGGAAGATTTAGCAGACTCTGGAGTGATGGTGCACTGTTCTACTGTGCAGCGACACCTGCACAAATAAGACCTTCATGGAAGAGTCATCAGAAGAAAACCTTTCCTGCGTCCTCACCACAAAATTCAGCATCAGAAGTTTGCAAAGGAACATCGAAACAAGCCTGATGCATTCTGGAAACAAGTCCTGTGGACTGATGAAGTTAAAATAGAACTTTTTGGCCGCAATGAGCAAAGGTATGTTTGGAGAAAAAAGGGTGCAGAATTCCATGAAAAGAATACCTCTCCAACTGTTAAGCACGGGGGTGGATCGATCATGCTTTGGGCTTGTGTTGCAGCCAGTGGCACAGGGAACATTTCACTGGTAGAGGGAAGAATGAATTCAATTAACTACCAGCAAATTCTGAAAGCAAACATCCCACCATCTGTAAAAAAGCTGAAGATGAAAAGAGGATGGCTTCTACAACAGGATAACGATCCTAAACACACCTCAAAATCCACAATGGACTACCTCAAGAGGCACAAACTGAAGGTTTTGCCATGGCCCTCACAGTCCCCCGACCTAAACATCATCGAAAATCTGTGGATAGACCTCAAAAGAGCAGTGCATGCAAGACGGCCCAAGAATCTCACAGAACTAGAAGCCTTTTGCAAGGAAGAATGGGCGAAAATCCCCCAAACAAGAATTGAAAGACTCTTAGCTGGCTACAGAAAACGTTTACAAGCTGTGATACTTGCCAAAAGGGGTGTTACTAAGTACTGACCATGCAGGGTGCCCAAACTTTTGCTTCGGGCCCTTTTCCTTTTTTGTTATTTTGAAACCGTAAAAGATGGAAATAAAAAAGTAATCTTGCTTAAAATATTAAAGAAATGTGTCATCTTTAACTTTATACCTTTTGGAAATCAGGTCACCTTTTACTCGCTTAGCTATTCACGGTAACAGAAATTTTGACTAGGGTGCCCAAAGTTTTGCATGCCACTGTATTACTTGTATCCTCCCTAGCAAAGGCTGATGCAAAATAACTATTTAGTCATCTGCTATCTTCTTGTGTTGCTTTATCAATTTCCAAGACTCGTTCAGTTAACTTTTTTTTAAGTATCCATAGAAACGCTTACTGCTTTTTTGTAATTCCTGGCTAGCTTTATCATGCTTCAATTTATCCTTGCTAATTAATCCTTTCATCGTTCTTGGCTGTTTCTTATATTACCTCAGATCATTTGACTTGTTACCCTAACTTTTCTGGCTAACCATGGATGCCAAGTCTTCCCTTTGGAACTTGTCTTCTTTGAATGCATCTGTTCTGTATTCTGAAAAATCCCCTTCAATGTCTGCCACAGCAGCTTCACTGAATGAACCGCTAACCTAGTTTGCCAATTTACTTCAGTTATTTCTGCTTTCATGTCCTACTTGCCTCCATTTAAAATACCAGTCTTGGACATATTCTTCTTTCCTTCAACATAAACATAAAACTCAGTACTGTGACTGCAGTACCTTGGGATGCCTTAATGAATGAGGTCATTAATTAATCCTCTATTCTTGCACAATACCAGGTCTAGAATAGCCTGCTTTCTGGTTGGCTCCAGCACATATTGTTCCAAGAAACTATCCTGAAAACACTTGAACTCCTCATCGAGGCTACCTTTGTCCATCTGACTTTCGAATCTGAATGTAGTTTAAAATCCCCGTGATTATCACTGCACACTTCAGACAAGCTCCCATTATTCTGTCTTTTATACTGTGTCCTATCAATTAGTACTGCTTGAGCACTGGTACACCTCCCCCACAAGAGACTTCTTTCTTTTATTACTTCTGAATTCTACCAAAAACATTTCAATCTGCAGACATCAGTTAAGTCATATGTTAGTGCTTCATATGATGTTGAAAGAATATAGAATTCTTATTCTATCACCTAAAGCTACCATAGCAAACTAGACAGCTAAGAAAGTGTTGGTTTAGTGCAGAATACATGACTATGCACTGACATAACTCAGTGGCACGTCAGAGTTCACACAAGATATCTTTATTAGTCACATGTACATCGAAACACACTTTGAAATGCATCTTTAGCGTAGTGTTCTGGGGGCAGCCCGCAAGTGTCGCCATGCTTCTGGCGCCAACATAGCATGCCCACAACTTCCCAATCCGTATGTCTTTGGAACGTGGGAGAAAACCCACGCAGACACGGGGAGAACGTACAAACTCCTTACAGACAGTGGCTGGAATTGAACCCGGGTCACTGGCGCTGTAATAGCATTCCGCTAACCACTGCCCTACCATGCCTGTCCTACAGTAGGATACCAGGCATCTCACAATCCACAAAGTCAGAGTCATACAGCACAGAAAAGGAGACCCCACATCCCACCAACTCTGCATCAACCACAAAGCCCCATCTGCATTTGTTCCATTTTATTCACCCCATATTCCCATCAGGTTCTAACCCTCATCTACACACACAATAGGGGCAATTTACAGTGGCCCAATAACCTATCAACCTGCATATCTTTGGGATGTAGGAAAAAACCAGAGTACCCTGGAAAAACCCATGTGGTCACAGAAAACATGCAAACTTCACTGGAAGTCAGGGTCAAACCCAGGTCCCTGGAGCTAAGGCAGCAGTAATAGCTGCACAACAAAGTGCTGGAGGAACTCAACAGGTTGAGCAGCATCTGTGGGAGCACAGAAATTGTCGAGGTTTTAAGTCGAAACCTTGCATCAGGACACGTGTCTGTGTATTACTGCGTCTCCAGTAACAGCTGCACAACAGCGCCTTCTGAATCACCCCATTGCTTCCTTGGCTTTTGGTTTATTTTGTACACAATTCATGTGCCATGTTTCAAACTCTTATTAGTTTGACCCCCAAGAGATTTTTGTATTACTTTATATCATCATGTGTCTACTGCAGCTCAGGGGGTAGCAGTTCACACCAAAGGTTATGTTACAAGTACCGGGGCAGATTTTGAACATAACATAAGCTGACTGATTGCTCCACTGTACAAGTATGGTCTTTGGGATGAGACATTAATTCAAGGCCCTATCAGTACTCTCAACTATTTTCAGGATGTGGCAAGGGTTTGCTCCTCACTGTCATCAATAAACCCCAGTAAGAGGTTTATCTGGTCATTATCTCAGGGGTTTGTGGGGGCATGCTGCATGAAAATTGGTTGCTGTTTTCTCCAGACGATGCCAACTACACTTCAAAATGTGCTCAAAGGGCTGCAAAGCATTATGGGACATCAAGGTGGAGAAAGGTGATATACAAGTCCAATTTTTTCTTCTCTCTCCGGAGCAATGGCAGAGGAGATATCCCAGAATGATGACCGAATTAAAGAACCATAGTGTGATACTAGACAAGAGAAGGTGGAATTGTTCTTAAGACTGCTGAAGATTGAAGAGATTTAACAAATTTCTTCAGAAGCTTTAAGTGCTTGTCAGCATGCACCGAAAAACTGCTTTCACTGACAAGTCAGTAATTAGAGGACAGAAATTTAAAATAATTGGCAAGATAACCAGAGGAGATATAAAGTTACTTCTGAAAAAGAAACAGCTTATTAGATTCTGGAATGCACTGCCACAAGGGGTAGTACAAGCAGGTTCAACAGTAACTTTCAAAGAAGAATTATATATATCTGAATAGGAAAAATTTGCAGAGTGTGGTGTGAGAACAGAGGGAGGGGGTACAATCAATTGGATACCTCTTTCAAATGTCAGTGTAGGCTGGCTGAGCTGTGTTCTGTAATATTGCTCTCAGATTAAATGCAAGTCCCAAGTTGTTAACTTCCAATTATTGTGGCTATCGTTTATGGAAAGATTAACTGAAATGAAGTCAATTGCAGCATTCTGCCATGGTATCATATTTATTTGAAACAATGGGAAGAGATTTCCAGTTAGGCTCATGGATGAATTCCCCTTCAGTCTCTGAGCTATGAAAGCAAGCAATCATTACCTTATCCATGCGATCACGGTGTCGGACCTCCAATTGCTGTTTAGCCTTTGCAAAGCGTGTGTGTTCATTTGCATCTGCAGGTGTCTCAAAGTAAACATCTACATCATCAGTTGGGTGAGGTGTTGAAAGAACTGCAAGACAGAAGATGAGTCAAATTCAGGACCTTCTATTAGCTCAGGGTTGCATGCTGGAGACCTTGGATTTCACAACAAACACAAATTACTTCTGCAGTGTTGAACACAATTCCCTTGGTTTCTTTTGCACCAAGACTCGGTTATAAATATTATCTACAAATTTCCATGTATCAGTGTGTCGAAACAACATGGTGTTTCGCTGAATTCGTTAAATCAATAGCATTCAAATTCTACACTTTTAGAAATGTTTAGGAAAAAAATAAGTTTGTCATTGGGAATCAGGCAGTAACACGGACTCCAAGTGAACCCAGCACAAAACAAGAGGTTCAACAATAATGAATTTTCAGAAGCAATCGGAAAACTTGTGCTCAAAATGGTGCTCTATTTAACAATCTATTGCATTTAAAACATGTCAGATTATCATTAGCATCCTACTCGTGTTCATTTGCATGTTTTTTTTTGGAAACATTCATCTAAGCACAGAGGTCATACTTTCCAGAATATGCAATGTCTAATTCTTACTATCCAGACTACACTCTTACCTGATTAGATTCTGGGTGATAAAGATACAGGTCCTGATGCAGGGGAGGCAATGTATATATTTCTATCACATCATCTGTCAGCCTCCTTCACTTCAGGAAAAACAAGCCCAGCCTGTCCACTCTCTCCCCATAACTCCTCTGTGAATCTCCTCTGCACTGTCTCCAGCACAACCACATCCTTCCTACAGTGGCGACCAGAACTTCACACAATACTCCAAAGTGCCTAACCAGACAACATCTACTGCCCTACTTTCATCAATCTTCTTAATTACCTCCGTAATCAAATTTGTAAGGCAGGATTTCACCCACAAAAAGCCACATAATAAATTAAAAATATTCACACTTCCCCCTCCTCAGTCTTGAATTTCAGCAACCATAGCAAAAAAAAGTGTCACCTGGAACCATGAAACCCAAGGCATCATCAGCTGGTAGAAACTGGGCCATAACCTTTCACGGACACAAAAGAATAATCAAGCAGGTAAACACTCCAGACTGCAACCTGAAGTACAACGAGGATTCCCCCTAGAAGCTTGGCTGGAAGTATATTGATGAAAGAAACAAGGTTAACACAGCGGCACTGGGTTTTTATGTACAGCATTTAGTGATGGCTTCAGGGTGTCACCAGCTGAGAAGCATGAATGGACCTACATGAAACATTTTTGATTGTGGAGCCTCATAAAAGATAATCTTTGTGGACCCACAGGTTAGCTGGAATGCAAATTCTCCTTAATTGGAGCCTATAATTTTCAGACTGAGCTCCAGCATGCTTAGTACTTTTGTTGGTTCTACTTGTCACATAAGCTTTTTCTATGCTTTTGCCATCTAAAGGACATGTCAATGTTTCCAAACTGCCGAGTCCAGGTGGAACAAGATACATAGCAACATGCATGTGTAATGTAAGCCTCATTCCCTCAGTGACCAACTGTTGAGGATGTGGAGTGCCTGTTCCACAGGGATAACAACACTATTTGAAATAAACTCAACACTGGAAGGAAAGAGTACTGAGAAAAAAAACCTGATGGTACTCATGCTGGTGGACGAATTGAACATATTTCTTCATGGTGATGTTGAAACACCGATGAGGCATCACGGGCCAGCAAGGTCCAATTAATAACCCCTTGTGGGCAGACAGCTGTAGAGCAGAGTGTAAGATATGGTTATGGGAATACTATTCCAGGGGCTTAATCTACAGGCATGGCAACTGGGTCCAATGTGCAGACAGAGATAAATAATACAAGATACAGAGTGGAAAAATATTAGTAAGCTGCTTACCAACGATAACGCAAGTAGGGCGAGCTCTATGGAGAGTTCAGCAACGGAGTGCAGGCACTCGTGATTAGCATGTCATAAACTAAATGGTTGGCACTCCAACATCTAAGCATGCCAAGAGTGGCATATTTCCAAGTAGAAAAAACAGACAAGTGTGAGAAGTTGTGTGCATGACTGGTGTGACTTCAGACGATTTACGATTTACCCCATTTACTCTGCTGCTTTATTCAACAATTGGCCTTTCACAGGTGTAAACAACAGCCAGATACAAGCTTGAGAGAAACCTCGTTTTCATGGATTTCTTAGCTATTAAGTAACTGCATCCATACAGTGAATTTAAAGCAGCAAACTTCTGACGTCAACTTCAAACTAACATAAAAAAGATTTTGCAAGGAAATATCAGCATTTCACAATGCAACTTCCAACATTCTTCTGTGTAACTGACAGCAAATTCAAAATTCCCACAAACATACTACAAATACTTTTTTCACAGCAGGAAGGGTGGTTTTTCCAGTGGATCTTGTGGAGCACAGGGGTCTCAGACTATAGGTTTCTGTGAATGAGGGGACTTCGGTGAGGAAGGTCTGTGGCATCTTCTCAGCTCTGGTCTTTAGTTAGATAGTGTGACATTGGTGTTAGTCAGATCAGAGGTCTGTAGTTCCCGGGTACAGACACTTTAAGGGGTCCTTTCCATATTGAAAGCATAGCAGGTGAGTTCATTGTACTGCTTGAAGCACATGGGAATTTTGAGAAGCACCTTACCCTCTGGATAACCACATGTGCCTCCAGTTTTGCCAGCCTGAGGACTGAGTTTTGGAACTAGAGCACCAACTGAACAAGACTGAAACCTACACAGATAGCAGGTTTTTAAGAGGTAGTCACAGTACAACAATGAAAGGTAGTCAGAGAAGGAATGGGTGACCACCAAAGGAAGAGAGGCAGGCAGGTAGAGAAACCTTTGAGTTCATTGCACTCAGAAGTCATTACACCATTTTGTAAAATAGTGGAGGTGGATGCATCTTTTGAGTCCATACTGAGCCAAGATCATGGAACCGTGGGTGGAGGAGGAAGATTCCAAGGAAATAATGGTAGGAAACTTGGTGAGAGAAATAGACAGTTGCCTCCCTGGTGCCAGGTCAAGGACTTCACAGAACAGCTGCAGAGCATTCTAAATGGGAGAAATGTGGTCCACACTGGTACTTACAACATAACTACAGTACGGACCAAAGAGATGAGATCCCGCAGCATGGATTTAAGGAGCTATAAGGTTGTAACCTCTGTATTACTTCCATGCCATGTGCTGATGAATAGAGAAATAGGAGTACAGGTCAGATAAATGTGTGGCTTAAGGGATGGTGGAGGAGTGAGAGCTTTAGATTTCTGGATCACTGGCATCATTCCTGGGGAAGGTGGGACCTGTTGCAACTGAACCAGAACATGTCCAACATCCTTACTAGTGCTACTGGGGAGGGTTTAAACTAATTTGACAGGGGTTGGGGCAAAGAGAAGATGAATAGTCAAACCTAGAAGGGAAACTAAGTCAGTCCAATAAGAAAAACAGACATGGGTGCGAGAGGCACATGGAAGAATGGAAAGCTAAACTGCAGTGAATCAGGCAGATTGATTTCAGAAGGTTGATACCTCACATTTGCAGCTGTCACATGGCTGTAAAAAGGGCAGGACTGTCAATTCAACTTTCCAGGGATTGGTGGGTGGGGGGATGGGAAATGAAGAGGTGGCATTATTGATTAAGGAATCCATTACCGCAGTAATGAGAGAGAATAGTCTAAGAGGCTACACAAAGGGAGATCACAGGAACAAAAGGGAGTTGATCACTTTTCTGGGGATAGACCACTGTCAGCCAGAGGCAGAGAAGCAGATATATATGCAAATCACAGAGGTGCAAGAGTAATGGGTTGTAGTAGTAGACAACTTCAACTTTCAAAGTATTAACAGGGAGAGACAGTGTGAAAGGCTTAAAATGAGTGAAACTTTTGAAGAGCACCTTGGAGAGCTTTATGACCCTGCACACGTGGTCCCACTGGATCTAATCTTAGGGTTGAAGTGTCAGTTGGACAGCATTTTAGAGATAATAATTGTAACTTTGCAAGTTCTGCGGTAATTAACGAAAGGGATATGGATGGTTTGGAAATTAAGGTACTGAATTTGGAGGGGGGGGGGGGGGGGTTGCGGCAGCCAATTTCGATATCATAAGACAGGGCCTGGCAAAAAAGACAGAGCAGCCACATGCAGCTATGTCTACATCCAACAAGTGGGAATAATTCAAAAGTAATGAGGCTTCACGGTCAACAGAAAGGCAAGGATAACAAGTCAAGGAACACTGGACATCAGGAGATAGAGGGTTGGAAAGAACAAAAAAGGATGCATATGGCAGATATAGAGTACTGAAAAGATGGAGGCCCTTCAGGAGTATAGAATGTACGTGGGGGCATGACTTAAAAATGTTAGGAGACAAAGAGGGGCCACAAAATGTAAGTGGCATTTTATATTAGCAGCAAAAGGGCACCCAGGGAAACAGTAGGTTCCTTCTGGGACCAAAGTGCAGCCAGAGGATGTGAGCAAGGTCTCAAATGAATACTTTCTCATCTGCATGCACTAAGGAGAAATTCGTTGCATTTGAAGAATTCAGGAGGGCAACAGTGAAATTCATTAATGAGGAAGAGGAATTAGATGTCACCGCAGGTTTTAAGATGGGTAAATACCCATAGCCTGGTGAGATGTATCCCAGGCTGCTTTGGTAGGCAAAGGCCTACTGGGCCCTGACAGGGATATTTGAACCTTAAGGCAAGGTGCCAAATGGCTGGAGGATAGCAAACATGGTATCTTTATTCACGAAGGTCAGCAGGGATGTCCTTGTTCAAATATTTTAAGATAGTTTGCAAATTACCACAATAAAGTTCCTTTTCTGTAGTTTTCCTCATCTTGTCCACAACAGTGAAGTTTATCCTGCAATCTGGATAGCATCTTAGCCAGTAGAGATTTCCCAAAAGATAATTCTGCTTGATTAACATCATCCAATATCTGGAGGAGATTGTAGATTGTGACATTGCTTTCTGGGAAACGATTATACATGGACTTTATATGACATGGTCAGTGACAAGGTGTTGTGTCTGAGATGCTAGAAAAGATCAAAGAGCTTAGAATATGGAAAAGAGCAAATATATTTAAAAAGTATTTTTAAAAAATACTTTAATACTTTAAAAACAGAGAAGAGCAATTGCAAATGGATATGCTGTCCCATGCGGCTCACCCAGCTGGAGGGTGAAAATGCAAACTCGGTTCATGCTCCATTCCAATTTTTAAACATCTGTGTAGCACACGATATGAAGTCCTGCTTTACATTTTGATTCAGTTGGATTTGTATCACCTACCAGTGCAAACTTGCCTTGAGGCTACATAAACAAGTTTAAAGAATTTTCATTCTTGGTAACATTCCCAAAATACACTTCAGAAGGTGCCTTCCACCCAGCAATTAACAAAGAAGTGGCAGGCACTGTTGCGAGTTACTGGAAGGTTACTAGACAGTTCCATTTCTGTTCAAGTTATTGTTAAGCAGAAGACTTCCCCCCCCCACCCCCACATAAAAGGAGCAATCTAAATATTGTTCCATGAGAAAGCCAATGTAACATTTTTATTTTAGCCTCACTGTAACATGACATAAAACAACAATTAATCTATTACCTTTCACATCATTGACAATGTTCTCTTTGTACAAGTTCTCCTCACTGATTGCCTCCTCCCAGTCATCAGCATATTCATCCTCTTCATCATAGTCATAATCCAGATTATCATTGTCCTTCTCCTCCACAACAGGATCTCTTTCCACTTCAGTTGACTCCTCTCTGCTGAATAATTAGTACAAATTCATTGGAAAAACATTGCAAACACCAGAAAATTAAGTCCTCACAACCACACGCATTTTCCATTTCGCAGATTTTACTGTTGGGAACACAGGTATCACCTCAGTGACTCAGTGATGCTGATACGTCCCACAGGATTTTAATGTGCCAATTGCGAGTTTATAGAAATTGTGTCATCTGTACAAATCTGGGGTATTGTCCAAGCCTGATGAATGCATTTCAAATTAATGAAATTGATCTGATGCACATAATTCATTTGCAAGTATCTTCCAAACTACATTTTTCTCCACCATTCAGTTTCTCAGGAGAAGCTGCAGTCGTAGCATTCATTTCAGTGCTCTTTCAATGGACTTTATTTTCAGAGTTAATTTACTACCTGCTATACAATTCATCATTTGCTGTAATCCTCAACACATGTCTGTTGCCACCAGTGTCTCCTGCTGATACACTACGTTTGAAAAAAAGACAGAACAGGGATTGTATATTGATCTCAACTAAAGACAATGATAGCTGCTATTAGAACAGTCATAATGGTTTAGATGATAGGGGACTGTGTTGGCCACGGCAAGATCTTGATAACCATATTAGGAATCAGATAACCATTACCCATTTGGGGCCACTGAGGGCTTAGAACCATAGAACACTACAGCACAGAAAACAGGCCATTCAGCCCTTCTAATCTGTGCCAAAACGGTATTCCGCTAGTCCCATTTACCTGTACCCAGTCCATAACCCTCCAGACCTCTCCTGTTCATGTATCTATCCAATTTATTCTTAGAACTCAAGAGTGAGCCCACATTTACTACATCAGATGGCAGCTCGTTCCACACTCCCAACCACTTTTTGGGTGAAGAAGTTCCCCCTAATGTTCCCCCTAAACTTTTCCCTTTTCGCCCTAAAGCCATGTCCTCCCGTACTTACCTCTCCTAGTCTAGGTGGAAAGAGCCTACTCGCATTTACTCTGTCTATACCCTCATAATTTTGTAAACCTCGATCAAATCTCCCCTCATTCTTCTACGCTCCAAGGAATATAGTCCTAACCTGTTCAGTCTTTCCCTGTGACTCAACTCCCAAAGACCCGGCAACATTCTAGTAAATCTCCTCTGCACTCTTTCAATCTTACACATATCCTTCCTATAGTTAGGTGACCAGAACTGCACACAATACTCCAAATTTGGCCTCACCAGTGTCTTATACAACCTCACCATAACATCCCAACTCCTATACTCAATATTTTGATTTAAGAATGCCAGGATGCCAAATGCCTTCTTTATAACCCTGTCTACCTGCGACACCACTTTCAGGGAATTATGTATCTGAACTCCCAGATCCCTTTGTTCCTCCGCACTCCTCAGTGCCCTACCATTTACTGTGTATGTCCTACCTTGATTTGTCCTTCCAAAATGCAACACCTCACACTTGTCTACATTAAATTCCATCTGCCATTTTCTGGTCCATTCTTCCAGTTGGTTCAGATCCCTCTGCAAGCTTTGAAAGCCTTCCTCGCTGTCCACAGCACGCTTCCAATCTTGGTATCATCAGCAAACTTGCTGATCCAATTTACCACATTATCATCTAGATCATTGATATGGACAACAAACAACAATGGCCCCAGCACCGATCCCTGAGGCACACCACTAGTCACAGGCCTCCAGTCTGAGAAACAATCATCCACCACCACTCTGTCTTCTCCCACACAGCCAATTTCGAATCCAGTTTACAATCTTTCCATGGAAGCCTAGAGTCTGAACCTTCTGAACTAACCTTCCATGTGGCACCTTGTCAGAGGCCATACTAAAGTCCACGTAGACAACATCCACAGCCTTTCTTTTATCTACTTTCTTGGTAACCTCCTTGAAAAACTCTCCAAGATTCGTTAAACACAATCTACCATGCACAAAGCCATGCTGACTATCCCTAATCAGCCCTTGGCTGTCCAAATACTTGTATATCCCGATCTCTCAGAACACCTTCCAATAATTTACCCACTACTGATGTCAGGCTCACTGGCCTGTAATTACCTGGTTTATTTTTAGATCCTTTTTTAAACAACAGAACTACATGAGCTACCCTCCAGTCATCTGGCTTCCTCAGGATAGATTCCCTGGACTATCAATATACAGCAAATAATTTTATATCAGAATTCATGACAGAAAAAGATGATTAGTTACCAATATTATGCTAATAAGAAAGCTCAAGTTGAGAGTCTCAGTTTGTGGGTGTATTCCGAGCTAGAATACATTTCTCAAAACAATTCAGGTGGCTGGTTGCGAAAGCATTCAACAACAAGGGCACCAAGAAATGGGAATTATGCTTTATGAGCCCCAGTCTCTGCTTTAAATATCATGAGGACGCAGAACTGGTTAAGTGGACCATTGGCTGATGTGCCACCAAGAGAGATATCCTTGGCCCAAAAGGTAAAGTAGAATCCCAAGAGATTCTGTAAGTATATTAAGAGCAAAAAGGTAACTAGGGAGAGAATAGGTCCCCTTAAGGATCAGTGTGGTCATCCATGTGTCAGGCCACAGGAGATGGGCTGGGTTGCAAATGAATACTTCTCATCTGTATTATGGAAGCCAAGGAATTCGGGAAAGAGTATCTTAATGTCCAGAAACACATCGAAACATTATGAAAAAAGAGGTGCTGGTGGTGTTGAGGCGCACAAGGGTGGATAAATCACTGAGACCTGACCAAGTGTATCCTTTGATGTTGTGGGAAACAAAGGAAGAAATCGCAGGGGTTCCAGTAGAGATTTTTGTAACTTCGTTAGCCACTGGTGAGGTACCTGAAGACTGGAGGCTGGCTAAGGAGGACTGCAAGGACAAGCCAGAGCACGAGAGGCCGGTAAGCCTAACATCAGTGGTGGGAAATTTATTGGAAGGGATTCTGATCTATCTGCATTTGGAAAGGCAAGGACTGACTAGGTAGAGTCAGCATAGCTTTGTGTGGGGGGAAAATAGTGTTTCATGAAAATGATTTAAAGAGGTGACCAAGAGGACTGATGAGGGCAGGACAGTAGAGGATGTCTACATGGACTTTAGCAAGGCTTTTGACAAGGTCCCACCTGGTAGGCTGGTCCAGAATGTTAGATTACATGGGATACAGGGTGAGCTAGCAAATTGGCTTGGTGGAAGGAGTCAAGAGAAGGTAGTGAAGCATTGTTCTTCAGACTGGAGGCCTGTAACCAGTCATGATGTTGGGTCCTCTGTTGTTCGTCATCAATATTAACAATTTGGATGAGAACGTAGGTGGTATAATTCATAAGTTGGCGGATGACTTCAAAATTGGTGGGGTGGTGGACATTGAAGAAGGGTGTCAGGCAACCACAGGATCTAAATCAACTGAGAAAGTGGGTCAAGGAATGGCAGATAGAACTTAATATGGACAAGTGTGAAGTGATGCATTTTGGAAGTTAAATCAGGGCAGGACTTGTACAGCGGATGACAGGCCCTGAGGAGTGCAGTTGGACAAAGAGACCCAAGGGTTCAAGTACATAGTTCCCTGAAAGTAGCAATATAGGTAGAAAAGGTGATGAAGGTGCACGACATGTTTCCCTTCATTGAACGGGGCTTTGAGTTGGACATCATGTTGCAGCTGTACAAGATGTTGGTGAGACTGCATCTGGAATATTGTGTGCAGTTCTGGTCGCCATACCATAGGAAGGATATGATTAAGCTAGACAGGGTGCAAAAAACATTCACAAGGATGTTGCTGGGACTGGAGGGCCTGAGTTATAAGGAGAGGCTGGATAGATTGGGACAGCCTTCCCTGGAGCCAGGGAGGCTGAGGAATGACTTTATAAAGATTTATAAAATCATCAGGGGCAGAGATAAGATAGATGGTCACAGTCGTTTTCCCAGGGTAGGGGAAGTCTAAAACTAGAGGGCATAGCTTTAAGGTGAGAGGGAAAAGATTTAAAAGTGACCTTAGGGGCAAAGATTCTGGACAAGTTCAGAGCTCACCAAACTGTGAGCATGATACCAGTTGATGGACATCAGCAGGCCTGCTGACACTGCAGGTCTTAATTTTCATAAAGCCTGCCAGAGGAACCACAAAGTAAGCAATGCGCTGTTGGGTCTAATGAGATTAGCTGGTAATTTTATTTTAAATTGGGAAAAGAAATGAATTACATTCTTAATGACAGTAGGACCCAGCATGCGAGTGCTGCAAACATGGCTGAAATATTTCCTCCTGAGATCCCCTCCATTGCAGAAGCAATTGTCAGTCAATTTGATTCACTCCATTTAATACGGAGAAATGCCAGAGAATACTGAGCACAGTACAGGCTGCAGGACCAGACGAGATCGCAGCTGTGCTACTGAAGACTTCTGCTCACCCTCCTGCCAAGCTCTTCTGGTACAGTTTCAACACTGCCATCTAACCGAGAATGTGGAGAGTTCCCACGTACATCCTGTCTACGAAAAGGATACATCTAGTCCAGATAATTGCCATCTAGTTACCTCAATAATCAGCAATGTGATGAAAGGTCTCATTGATAATTCACCAATAACCAATGCCCAGTTTGGATTTCACCAGGCCTCGCAGGCTTAAAATGGACCAAAGAACTGAATTTCTGAGCTGAAATGAGAGTGACTGCCCTTTACACCAAGGCAGTGTGTGACTGAATGTGGCATCAAGAAGCCCTGATAATATCCAAGTCAATGAGCATCTCGGGAACTCTACCTCATTCAAAGAAGACACCTTCGATGTTGGAGGTCGGTCATCCCAGCCAGAGGCCACCATTTCAGGGCGGTGTCCATAGCCTCATCATCTTCAGCTGCTTCACTGATGAGTTTTCATTCAACATAAGGAGGAAGTATTTTGATGAATGCATTAATTTCAATACTGTTTGCCTTATAAAATGAGGCAGCCTATGCCTGCATGTAGCAAGACCAAGATAACACTTGGGCATATGCTAATAAGTGGCAAATAAGATTTACAGTCCCAAGCAGTAAGCCTTTCCATCAGTTAGCCACCCTTTATATTAAACAGTATTACCATCGCCAAGTCCCTCACTGCCAACATTTAGGTGGGTTGTTAATCAGAAACTCAACCCAATCAGCCAGATACTATGACCATAGGAGCAGATTAGAAGCTGGGTATATTGTCATGACTCACCTCTTAACGCCCCCATCAGGACTCCAACAGAATGCTCCCCCATTGCCAGATGTGTGCTGCTTTTGCAGTAATCAGGACAAAGCAGCACACTTGATTGATTTTCATCTTCCTCCATCACTAGCATGTTGTGGCTGCATTGTAAGCCAGTTATAAAATGTCCTACAGTTACTTGGCTAGGCTACTCCCAACTCCCAAATCAAAGAGGACCAGGTTGCAGATACATGGGAACACTACCACTTGCAGGTCCCCTTCAAGTGAACTCTTACCATGACTTTCATGACAAGTAGTCATTTTCAAAAGCAATAAAAGTTGACTTTATTAACAAATTAATAAATAGAAAATCAAAATTTTTAAACTGACCAACGTAACCATTTACATAGAACAGTACAGTACAGGAACTGGCCCCTCAGCCCATGACACTGTGGTAAACTAATTAAACTAGTAATTAAATGCCTAACAAAGCTAACCCCTTCTGCCTACACAATGTTCATATCTCTTTATTCTCTGCACATTCATGTGCCTATCTAAAAGTCTCTTAAATGCCTCCCTCGTATTTCCCTCCACTACCACCCTTGGAAGTGCATTCCAGGCACTCACCACTCTGTGTAAAAACCTTGCCCCGCACAGCTCCTTTGAACTTACCCCCCTCATCTTAAATGCATGTGCATTAGTTTTAGATATTTTGACCCTTGGAAAAAGACATTGGCTGTCTACTCTATCTACATCTCTCAATCTTGGAAACTTCCATCAGGTCTTCCCTGAGCCTTCACTGCTCCCAGAGAAAACAACCCAAGTTTGTCCAACCTCTCCTTATAGCATATACCCTCTAATCCAGGCAGCATCGTGGTAAACCTCTTTCGTACCCTCTCCAAAGCCTCCACATCCTTCCGATAATGGGGTGACCTGAATTGAATGCAATACTCCAAATGCAACCTATCCGGAGTTTTATAAAGCTGCAACATAACTTCCCGACTCTTGAACTCTCTGCCTCGAATAATAAAGGCTAGCATGCCATACGCCTTCTTTAGCACCCTATCAACTTGCACAGCCACTTTCAGGGAGCTATGGACTTGGATGCCAAGATCCCTTTGTACATCAATGCTGTTAAGGCTCCTGCCATTAACAGTGTACTGTCCCTTTATATTCGATCTCCCAAAGTGCAACACCTCACATTTGGCCGGATTAAACGTCTGCCATTTCTCTGCCCATATCTACAACTGATCTATATCCTGCTGTATCCTTTGAAACTCTTCTACACGAGCCACAAAACCACCAATCTTTGTATTGTCAGTGAACTTATGAACTAACTCATCAACATTTCTATCCAGGTCATTTATATAGATCATAAACAGCAGAAGTTCCAGTACAGACGCCTGCAGAACACAGACCTCCAGCCAGAATAAGTCCCATCGACCACTACCCTGTCTTCTATGGGCAAGCCAATTCTGAATCCAAATGGCCAAGTCACCATGGATCCCATGCATCAATTTTCTGGTTCAGCCTCCCACGAGGGACCTTGTCAAACGCCTTACTAAAATCCACGTAGACAACATCCACAGCTCTACCTTCATCAAACACCTTTGTCACCTCCTGGAAAAACTCAGTCAAGTTACCAAGACACGACTTGCTCCACACAAAGCCATTCTGACTGTCCCTAATTAGGTTATGGTTTTCCAAATGCTCAGAAATCCTATCCCTAAGAATCCTCTCCAACAGCTTCTCCACCACTGACATGAGACTCACCAGACTATAGTTTCCAAGATTATCCCTACTTCCTTTCTTGAATAATGGAACATTACCGACTCACCAAGTCCTCTGGAACCTCACCTGTGGCTAGAGAGGACACAAAGATCTTGGTCAAGGCCCCAGCAATCTCATCTCTTGCCTCTCTCAATAACCTGGGGTATATCCCAACAGGTACTGGGGACTTATCCACCTTAATGCTCTTTAAGAGACTCAAACGACCTCCTTCTTTATCTCAAAATCCCCAGCATATTAATACACTCCATACTGATCTCACGATCCTCCACATCCTTCTTCTTGGGAAATGCCGACACAAACTACTCACTTAGGACCTCACCACATTCTCTGCTTCCAAGCACATGTTCCTTCCTTTATCGTTAAGTGGTCCTACCCTCTCCCAAGTTATCCCCTTGCTCTTGATGTATGTATAGAATGCCTTGGGATTCTCTTCAATCCTACTTGCCAAAGACTTTTCATGGCTCCTCCTGGTTCTTCCAATTCCCTCCTTGAATTCTTTTCTTGCTTCTTTATCATCCTCAAGGTCTTCATCTGATTTCAGCTTCCTAAACCTTATATGCTTCCTTTTCCTTCTTGACTAAATTCACCAACTCTCTCAGCATCCAAGGTTCCCTTAACTTGCCATCCTTGTCTTTCCTTCTTACTGGAACATCCCTGTCCTGTACTCTGTGCAGTTCGTATTTAAACACCCTCCACCTGTCAGATGTGGACTTGCCCAATTAACTCTCCCTAGTTCCTGCCTAATACTCCTGTAATTTGCCCTGCTCCAATTTAATACTCTCCTGCAAGGTCCATACTTATCCTCATCTATAGCTATCTTAAAACTGAAGGATTTGTGGTCACTGTTCTCCAACTGTTCTCCCACTGAAAAGTCAGTCACCTGGCCAGGCTCATTTCCCAACACCAGGTCCAGTACGGCCCCTCCTCTTGTTGCATTGTCTACATACTGATTTAAGAAACCCTCCTGGATGCACCTAACAAATTCTGCCCCATCTGAACCTCTTGCACTAAGGAGGTCCCAGTTGATATTGAAGTCACCCACAACAACAACCATGTTGGTTTTACATTTTTCCCTAGTCTGTCTATATATCTGTTCCTCAATGTTCTGGTGGGTATTGGTGGGGGGGAACTATAGTGTAACCCCAGAGTGATTGCACCTTTCTTATTTTTGAGTTCTACCCATAGAGACTCAGTGCACGAGCCTCCATTATGTCCCCTCTGAGTGCAGCTGTGATATTGTCCCTGATTAATGGTGCAACTCCCCACCCTCTTTTACCTCGCTCTCTACCTTTTCCAAAACATTGAAACCCTGGAACATTAAGCATCCAATCCTGTCTCTCTCTCAACCAAGTCTCTGTAATGGCCACAACATCATAGTTCCATGCTCATCACCCCTACCCTTAATACTCCTATCATTAAAATAGACAGACTTCAATCTTTCAGTTCCATTGTGCCTATTACCTTGTTCCTGCCTATCCTTCCTTGCAGACTTACTGGTCAAGACATCTACCTTATCTCAATCCCTCTACTTTCTGACCGGATGCACTGGTTCCCATCCCCCGCCAAATGAGTTTAAACCCTCCTGAGAATTAGTGACAGGAACCAACTAATTCACCCATCAGAAATGCAACCCTGGTGTTTGGAAAAATGCAACTTTTTTCAAAAAAAAAATATACCTTGATTCACCAATCTCTTCCTCATCCACACTTTCAAGATCAGAGTCTTCAGAATTCACATCATCAATTTTGTTTTCGGGACAGCAAACATACTCAGTGCCATGGAACCTGTCGATGCCACATGGAAGCAACATTCCATAGGTGTGCAGAATCATCGACTCAGCAGCACATGCCTGAAACACAAGGGTGACTACACTTAAGATTCAAGAACATTTTGAAAGCAAAAGTACAATTTGTTGAACTGAATACTGATATATTGATATACTATTGGTTAGTAATAATTCATACAGGTAAGCCATCAAAATTTTAATTAAGCACCAAAACATCAGATGAAAAGACAACCAATTATTAATAGCACTCAGCCACCTAAAATGTTGCTGAAGCTGAACCCACAGGCAACACATCCAAGGAATTCACCATCCTAAGCCAATCTGATTCAATAATTAAGCACCAGACACCTCCACTTGACAATTCTGAGCTCAGTACGTACAGCCACAGAGGAGAAGCAGGCCCAGCTGCCCACTGGCTGTGCCAACTGTCAATCATACATTAATCCCAATTTTTTTTATTCACCCCAACATTCTCATCAACTCCCCCAGATTCTATCACTCATCTACACACTAAGAGTAATTTGGAAAATTAATCTGCCAACCTGCATGTGTTTTGCATGTAGAAAGAAATTGGAACACCTGGAAGACACCCATGTAGTCACCAGAGAGATTGTGCAAACTCCACATAGACATTATTTGGAGGTCAGGATTGAACCTGGGTCTCTGGCACTGTGAGATAGCAGCTCGAGCACTAGCTGTATCACCGTGCAGCCCAAAAACTCTGATTAGCTTTTCCAACCAACTTTGATAGCTGTTGGATCCATATTTTAACCAGGTTGTAACTCCAAAGCCAGAGAGCTTTATAACAGGAAAAAAAGAGCAGCAGGTTAAAATTATCATCACCCCTTCACTGGGGTCTGGGGTAGCTCTCTCAGTAGAGTACTTGAAACACTATATGAAAATGTCCAGGCATTTGTGGCTTCTGTTGGGATTTCTCTTAGTTGAAGGATGCTCAAGCCATGCCGAATTGCTCTTTGTGCAGCATGTAGAGGCAAGTTATAAGCCAAACATGACATATAATTAAGAATCTGCATTCTATTATCAATCACACTTTGATGAAGGGGCAGTTTCAGATGGAATTGACAAAACAATAGCATTAGTTACTTTTGGTTACGGTCAGTGGTAATTCATCTTCGAGAAAAGATATTCAATGTTATGGTCTTAGAGAATGAATAAGCCAAAGATCATCTTGTACCAATCCTCTTTGACAAAGAACATAGAACAGTACAGCACAATACAGGCCCTTCAGCCCACAATATTGTGCCGACCTTTAAACCTCACCTAAGACTCCTCAGACTATCTAACAACTTCCTCCCACATTATCCCTCTATTTTAAATTGTACCTCGTGGCTCTTAAACTCAATCCCATGACTTATGAAAGCTAACATCCCATAGGCTTTCTTAACTACCCTATCCACCTGTGAGGCAACTTTCAGGGATCTGTGGATATGGACTCCCAGATCCCTCTGCTCCTCCACACTACCCAGAATCCTGTCATTAATTTTGTACTGTGCCTTGGAGTTTGTCCTTCCAAAGTGTACCACCCCACACTTCTCCGGATTGAATTCCATCTGCCACTTGTCAGCCCAGCTCTGCATCCTAGCAATGTCCCTCCACAATCTTTGACAATCCTCTACACTATCCACAACACCACCAACCTTTGTGTCATCTGCAAACTCGCCTACCCACCCTTTTACCCCCTCATCCAAGTCATTAATAAAAATCACGAACAACAGAGGTCCCAGAACCGAGCCTTGTGGGACACTGCTAGTCACAGCCCTCCAATCTGAATGCACTCCCTCCACCACAACCCTCTGCTTTCTGCAGGCAAGCCAATTCTGAATCCACACGGCAGGCTTTCCTGGATCCCAGGCCCTCTGACCTTCTGAAGAAGCCTACCATGTGGAACCTTGTCAAACGCCTTACTAGGTTTATTATTCTTTGAAGCTAGATAATAGGGAGTAAAAGTGAACACTTGTATGATCAAAATTAATTTACTGGGATAAAATTAACCTTCAATTGCTGTTAAAAATGTTTTGCTGGACATTCATTCACTACGTGAATGTTTTGCCTTGAATCAGTGGATGATTTATTTGTAATGAAGTGAGTCCCTATTTAATCTAATCATTATCCAGGCTGTGGACTAAGAGGAAGTTCCCATTGTGAACTCCTGTGACAGGAGGCAGGCGAAGAGCAGCAGTCAGCCAGCCTCATTGACTTGATGAGTGAGTCTGCTCAGCACTCCTAGCTCTGTTCAGTTCAACCCAGCCCCCAATTGTTGGATAGGCCTCTGTAATGTCAGCCCTGGCATGTAGGAGGCAGAGCGGTGATCTTACAGGGAGAAGGGAACCGGAGGAGTAGGTCAGAGGAAGAAGGGGATGGGGAAAAGTCAGATCTGACAGGTAGAGAGGCTTTGAGGAAGGAGAAGCAGAGTACAGGCTATAAAAATAGTAAGGTGGATGGGCTAAAGTGCATTTACTTAAATGCAAGAAGCATCAGGAATAAGGGAGATGAACTGAGAGCTTGGATAAGTACATGGGACTATGATATTGTGGCTATTCCAGAGACATGGCTGACATCGGGGCAGGAATGGATATTAAATATTCCTGGTTTTCAGTGTTTTAAAAAGGGATAGGAAAGGGTGGGGGGGTGGGGAAGAGGAGGAGGGGTGGTGACACTGGTCAGGGACACAGTTACAGCTGCAGAAAGGTTGGATAATGTAGAAGGATCCTCTAGAGTCAATATGGGTGGAAATATAGGAATAAGAAAGGGCCAGTTACCCTCCTGGGAATATTCTATAGGCCCCCCCGGTAGCAGTAGGGATACTGAGGAGCAGATTGGGAGGCAGTTTTTGGAAAGATGCGAAAATAACAGGGTTATTATAATGGGAGACATCAACTATCCAAATATTGATTGGCACCTACTTAGTGCCAAAGGTTTAGATGGGGCGCAGTTTGTTAAGTGTGTCCAGGACGGATTCCTGACGCAGTATGTTGACAGGCCAACTAGATGGAATGCCATATTAGATCTAGTTTTAGGTAATGAACCGGGTCAGGTTTTGTGTGTGGTAGATCATGTTTAATGAATCTTGTAGAGTTTTTCGAGGAGGTTACCAAGAAAGTAGAAGGAAAGGCTGTGGATGTTGTCTACATGGACCTTAGTAAGGCCTTTGACAAGGTCCCACATGGGAGGTTAGTTCAGAAGGTTCAGACATGAGGTATCCATGGAGAGGTCGTAAACTGGATTCGAAATTGGCCGTGTGGGAGAAGACAGAGTGCAGTAGTGAATGATTGTTTCTCAGACTGGAGGCCTGTGACTAGTGGTGTGCCTCAGGGATCTGTGCTGGGGCCATTGTTGTTTGTTGTCTATATCAATGATCCAGATGATAAGGTAGTAAATTGGATCAGCAAGTTTGTTGATGACACTAAGATTGGAGGTGTAGTGGACAGCGAGGAAGGCTTTCAAAGCTTGCAGAAGGATCTGAACCAACTGGAAAAATGGACCAGAAAATGGCAGACGGAATTTAATGTAGACAAGTGTGAGGTGTTGCATTTTGGAAGGACAAATCCAGGTAGGACATACACAGTAAATGGTAGGGCACTGAGGAGTGTGGAGGAACAAAGGGATCTGGGAGTTCAGATACATAATTCCCTGAAAGTGGCATCGCCAAAGTTGTAAAAAAGGCTTTTGGCAACCTGGTATTCATAAATCAAAGTATTGAGTATAGGAGTTGGGATGTTATGGTGAGGTTGTATAAGACATTGGTGAGGCCAAATTTGGAGTATTGTGTGCAGTTCTGGTCACCTAACTATAGGAAGGATATGTGTAAGATTGAAAGAGTACAGAGGAGATTTACTAGAATGTTGCCGGGTCTTCAGGAGTTGAGTTACAGGAAAAGACTGAACAGGTTAGGACTTTATTCTTTGGAGCGCAGAAGAATGAGGGAGATTTGGTAGAGGTTTACAAAATTATGAGGGGTGTAGACAGAGTTAATGCGAATAGGCTCTTTCCACTTAGATTAAGAGAGATAAGTACGAGAGGACATGGCTTTGGGGTGAAAGAGGAAAGGTTTAGGGGGAACATTAGGGGGAACTTCTTCACTCAAAGAGTGGTGGGAGTATGGAAAGGGCTGCCATCTGATGTAGTAAATGCAGGCTCACTCTTGAGTTTTAAGAATAAATTGGATAGATACATGGATGGGAGTGGTCTGGAGGGTTATGGACTGGTTGCAGGTAAATGGGAACTAGTGTTCTATGGTTCTATGATTCTAGGTGACAGATCTCTCGGTGGCTGAGCATTTGGGGGACAGTGACCATTGCTCCATAACCTTTAGAATTGTCATGGACAGGGATAGGAGCAAAGAGGACGGGAAGATATTTAATTGGGGAAAGGCGAAATATGAGGCTATAAGGCGAGAATTTGGGAATGTAAATTGGGATGACATTTTTGAAGGGAAATGTACTATGGAGATGTGGTCGGTGTTCAGGGATCTTTTGCAGGATGTAAGGGATAAATTTGTCCCAGTGAGGCAGAGAAGGAATGGCAGGGTGAAGGAACAGTGGGTGACGAGAGAGGTGGAACAACTAGTTAGGAAGAAGAGGGTAGCATACATAAGGTGTAAGCAGCAAAGATCGGACAGGGCTTGTGAGGAATATAGAGTAGCAAGGAAGGAACTTAAGAAAGGGCTGAGGAGAACGAGAAGGGGACATGAAAAGGCTTTGGCAAGTTGCGTAAAGGAGAATCCCAAGGCTTTTTTCTCGTACATAAAGAGAAAAAGGATGGCTCGAGTAAAGGTAGGTCTGATTAAAGACAAAGGTGAGAGGATGTGCCTGGAAGCTGTGGAAGTGGGTGAGGTTCTCAATGAATACTTCTCTTCAGTATTCATCAAGCAGAGGGGTCTTGATGATGCTGAGAACAATGCAGGTGAGGGTAATGATCTCGAGTAGGTAGAGATCAAGAGAGAGGATGTGTTGGAGCTGTTAGAAAATATTAGGACAGGTAAGTCCCCGGGGCCTGACAGAATATTCCTCAGGCTGCTTCGCGAGGCGAGGGAGGAGATTGCTGAACCGTTGGTTAGGATCTTTGAGCCCTCGTTGTCCACGGGAGTGGTACCGGAGGATTGGAGGGTGGCGAATGTTGTCCCCTTATTCAAAAAAGGTAGTAGGGATAGTCCAGGGAATTACAGGCCAGTGAGTCTTACGTCTGTGGTGGATAAGCTGTTGTAAAGGATTCCAAAAGATAGGATCTATGAGCATTTGGAGAGACATGGACTGATTAGGGACAGCCAGCATGGCTTTGTGAAGGGAAGACCTTGCCTCACACGCCCGATAGGGTTCTTTGAGGAGGTGACCAGGAAGATTGATGAGGATAGTGCAGTGGATGTGATCTACATGGATTTTAGTAAGGCGTTTGACAAGGTTCCACATGGTAGGCTTCTTCAGAAGGTCAGAGGCCAAGGGATCCAGGGAAGCTTGGCCGTGTGGATTCAAAATTGGCTTGCCTGTAGAAAGCAGAGGGTTGTGGTGGAGGGAGTGCATTCGGATTGGAGGGCTGTGACTGGTGGGATCGGTTCTGGGACCTCTACTTTTTGTGATATTTATTAACGACTTAGATGAGGGGGTGAAAGGCTGGGTTAGCAAATTTGCAGATGACACAAAGATTGGTGGTGTTGTGGATAGTGTTGAGGGCTGTCGAAGCTTGCAGAGGAATATTGATAGGATGCAGAGCTGGGCTGACAAGTGGCAGATGGAGTTCAATCCAGAGAAGTGTGAGGTAGTACACTTTGGAAGGACAAACTCCAAGGCGGAGTACAAGGTTAATGGCAGGATTCTGGGGAGTGTAGAGGAGCAGAGGGATCTGGGGCTTCATATCCACAGATCACTGAAAGTTGCCTCGCAGGTGGATAGGGTCGTTAAGAAAGCTTATGGGATGTT
Source organism: Pristis pectinata (assembly GCF_009764475.1). NCBI lineage: Eukaryota > Metazoa > Chordata > Chondrichthyes > Rhinopristiformes > Pristidae > Pristis > Pristis pectinata. Next base: position 1,146,722 of record NC_067431.1, read on the forward strand.
AGCTTTCGTAAATCGGGGGATTGAGTTTAAGAGCCGCGAAGTGATGATGCAGCTTTACAAAACTCTGGTTTGGCCAAACTTGGAGTACTGTGTCCAGTTCTGGTTGCCTCAGTATAGGAAGGATGTGGAGGCATTGGAAAGGTACAGAGGAGATTTACCAGGATGCTGACTGGATTGGAGACTCTGGATTATGAGGAGAGACTAAAGGAGCTAGCGCTGTTCTCATTGGAGAGGAAGATGATGAGGGGAGACATGATAACGGTATACAAGATATTGAGAGGAACAGACAGAGTGGACAGCCAGCACCTCTTTCCCAGGGCGCCAATGCTCAATACAAGAGGACATGGCTTTAAGGTAATGGGTGGGAAGTTCAAGGGTGATGTCCGAGGGAGGTTTTTCACCCAGGAGAGTGGTTGGTGCATGGAATGCGCTGCCTGGGGTGGTGGTGGAAGCTGATACATTGGACACGTTTAAGAGATTGTTAGATAAGCATATGGAGGAATTTAAGTTAGAGGGATATGTGGGAGGAAGGGGTTAGACAGTCTTAGGTGTGGTTTGAAGGGCGGCACAACATGGTGGGCCGAAGGGCCTGTATGGTGCCGTATTGTTCTATGTTCTAACAGAGGTGCCACTGTCATGAGGGGCATAGAAAAAGTGAATGGTCACAGTCCTTTTCCCAAGGTTGGGAGATTCTAAAACTAGAGGGCATAAGTTTAAGGTGAGAGGGGAAAGATTTGAGAAAGACCCGAGGGGCAAGTTTTTCCATACAGAAGGTGGTGGTTATATGGAGCAATCTGCCAGAGGAAGCTGCAGAAGCGGGTACAATTACAATGTTTAAAGGACATTTAGACGCATACATGGACAGGAAGGGTTTAGCGGGATATGGGCCAAACACAGGCAAATGGGACTAGCTCAGGTAGACAACTTAGTCAGCATGAACAAGTTGGGCCAAAGGGCCTGCTATCGTACTGTACAACTATCACAAAATAGCAACAGAAGAGTTGCCACAAGATCACTGTTGAAACTTCCAAGGAACTCAAATCTGACTTTTCTTTGACAGTGCCCCACAAACAACAAATCAATTGCCAGCTTACAGGGGCCACAATGTCTCTACACCCTAACACTAATGTATGGGCTGCTCTCAAGTCTGCCACAATTGGCACTCAAGAAGCCACGAGTCTCTTTACCAGCAAGAACAAACAGGACTGGTTTGATGAGAACGACCTGGAGATAGAAGATCTAATTAACCGTAAATGTAAGGCATTCTTGGATTGGAAGGTTAATCTTTCCTCAAGAGAAAAGAAACAGCTTTAAAAGCATCTGAAGGCAGAAGTTCAGCAGAAAGGGATTTGTACTATACACAGTACTACAGAGGCTATATATTAGTGAAGCATAACCTACATACTTTTGTGTTTAATTCCCTTGTAACAAATTATAACTTTGTTTGCTTTCTGAATTACCTCCCACACCTGCACACTGTCCTTTTGCTAATCATGCACTGGGATACCCAGATCCCTCTGCTTCTCAGAGACGGGCAATCTCTTCCAATTAAATAATATGCTCTTTCTAAAAAAAAAATCCTGCTAAAATGGACAATTTCACATTTCCCCACAGCGTAAGACATTTGCCAGATATTTTCCTATTCCATTATCTTATCCATATCCCTTCATATCCTCCTTGTGACTTCTTCACAACTTACCTTCCCATGTATCTTTGGGTCATCAGTAAAGTTAACAACACCTTTGGTGTCTTCACACAAGTCACTGATATAACCTGTATGAAGTTGAGGCCCCAAAATCATCTTGATTGTTCATCGTTATCAGCACCAAATCATGAAATTTGTGCAACTTTATTTACTTAACGGATATGAAAATCACAAATAACATCCTTCCTGCAAAAACTGCAATTTTTTTCTTCATTTCCAAGTGGGCTGTTAATTGTTATTATTCTGTGAAATGAGCTTCAACAATCTGAAGTGACAATGTCACCTTTTGTTGCCGATATCAGTTGCTGTTTTTTCCAGTACTCATCAAGAGTCACAGATAATTGGTCAACCTGGAATGTTATCTCAGGTTTTCCATTGCCATAGACACTGCTGACCTGCTGGCAATTTCTACCATTCTGTTTTATTTGAGGTTGTAATTATTGTAATTTTTTTTCTCTCTCAGTTCCAGCAATGTCTTTTACTTCCTCATGTCCTCAATTGTTTCCTTTTATCTACATCACCTCCAAGTGGATCATCTGCAATTAAGAAGCCTTCACCACTCCCAACCAGCAACAACTTTGTCATTCACTCTCTGTCCTCATGTTCTCACAGACATTGCCTTCACATTTTCTTCTCTGCAACTTAAACAAGTTTGTTTTCTAACATTTCCTGGTCCTGATGACATTAGCCTGAAACATTAACTGTTTCTCTCTCCAGAGGTGCTGCCCGAACTGCTGAATATCTCTGAATCTTGCTGACTTTATTTCATATTTCTAATACCTGAAGTCTTTTATTGCTTTTCAACCACATTTTACATTCGACTGTTCAAAACGATTAACAATCTATCAGGTTTTAACAGAATAATTGGCTCAATTAAATTTGCTTCAAATCACTGAACAGTCCAACAAATAGATAAAGGCAAAAAATGTTGGAAACATTCACAAGTTCAGGCAGCATCGATAGAAAGAGGAGTTTCAGCTCGAAGTTCTTTCATCAGAACTTACGAATGCATTTTCTGATCATTAACATGTTGCTGTTTGTGAGAATACGCAATGACAGAAATTAACTGTCTGCCACATCTCCAAAAGGTGTTGATTGCATGCAAAACACTTTGGGATATCTTGAAGTTATGAAAGACACAATATAAATGTGATTGCTTTTAACCCAAGACCACTAATATTAGGAAAAGTCAGTTGACGTCTCGGGTCAGGAACCCCTCCTCAAAACAGGTCCTTCTACTGTTCTGAGAAAGGGTCTTTGACCTGAAACGTTAACTAGTTTCTCTTTCCACAGATACTGCTTGACTGGCTGAGTTCTTCCAGCATTTTCTGATTTTGTATCTATTACAAAACTTCAAAATATACCATTGTTACATGTTTGCTGCACTTTAGTTCCTTCTAGATTCTAAGGAAAGTTCTGGTGAGCATTTGTCTCATGTATTTCACATAAATCTGTAAAGCAGAGCCAACAATGTGTGACAGCTATTCTGTCATTGATCAAGGTGTTGATCCAAAAGCAAATCTCCGAAGAATTTTCAGCCTAATGGCTGAGGTACAGTGTAGAATTAGGTTGATTACCTGGACTGTAAAACTAATACTGGTCCATTCATATCATTGTTATTTGGCTGATGGAACTATGGCAGGAGAACACAACACAATTAGCCAGAAACATGAGGAAATTGCTGGTTTTCAAATGCTGGTAGAATGCAAAAGAAACCAGGTTTCTTATTGTGAACATCTACTTAATTGGTTACTGAACAATGCTAACATAAGGAACAAAATGATTTAACAGATCTAGATGTCAAGGAGCCAACAAACGTTTGCCAGGTCTCCTGGCAGCCCTCCCATCATCATTGCATTTAGTTCTTACCGCTTTAGCGACTGTCTGCCAGTACTGGTGGCTTCGACACTCATCCATTCGCTCCTTGTGGAAGAAGCGGCATTTTTCTGGAACAAGTAGCACATCGCTCACAAACTCACCTACTGAAAAAAATAAATGAATCTGTATTGAAGTTCCCAGAAAGAAGCATAGAGACAAGTTTTCAAACACCCAAAGATCACTGTCAAGGATTTTTGAAAACCCATGGTTACATGCATCAGTAATTTCAACACATTTGGGGTGCAAATTGAAAAGCTCCTTCATAGAGGTGACAAAGACATGGTAAATCCACACAGCCTCCTTCTGTGCTGTGTGATTCAATGAAATTCCAAGTTCAACAATTTAGCTACCAAAAAGGAGCTCTGCAAAATTCTTCTAAATCTTATGAATTTTGATAGAATTAAGAGATCTTATTGAAATGTATAAATAGACATTTTGATGCTTTTTAAAATCAATTGACTCTAGTTTGTTTAAAACTCATAACTCTCGTTTGGCTAGAAGACAAAGCATAACATGCTTGGCTTGCCACAAGGCCATTCCTCTCATCTTGTCCGCATTGACCAAAAATGAAGGGCAGGCATGGTGGTGTTGCGGTTAGCATAACACTTTACATCGCCAGCGACCTGGGTTCAATTCCGGCCACTGTCTGTAAGGAGTTTGTACGTTCTCCCCATGTCTGCGTGGGTTTCCTCCCACATTCCAAAGACGTACAGGTTAGGAAGTTGTGAGCATGCTCTGTTGGCGCCGGAAGCATGGCGACACTTGCGGGCTACCCCCCAGAACACTACGCAAAAAGATGCATTTCACTGTGTTTCGATGTACATGTGACAAATAAAGAAATCTTATCTTATTTAGATTACTCCTACTTCACTGCCATTGCCTGCAACTATTAAGGCTTTTCAAGTTCGATTCCAGCAACCTTTCAAATGTGCTCAGCACGTATGCCTCCAAACCCATTTGGGTAGTGACACCAGATCTCAAGCACACTCAGTCTAAATTTTATCCACCCAACGAGTCCCCTCCATTCCTTCTAACGGAACTGCACCACTCCCTCCCCCAAGATGGCAATGTCTATACCAACAAAAAGAAAATAGGTCTTTCCTGTTCACCTGGTAGTTAAGGGACTTCGGGGAGGAATGAAAATAACAACAGAATTTTATATATAATTTTGAACAATCTTAGACCAGGGTCTTAAATCTAAACAAGGCAATCAATAAAGGTATGAGGCATCCATTGACTGTGGGAGATATGGAAACTACAGCAGTGATTAGACTTGGGTTTGATCCTAACCTTCAATGCTGTGCAGAGTTTGCACGTCCTGTCTGTGGATGCACAGCTTTCCCACCACATTCTAAAGATGTGCCAGTTGGAGGCTTATTTGCTCCTTTAAATTGCCCTAGCATAGGTAGGTGGCAGAAGAATCACGGGTGGAACTGATGTGGATGAAAGAGAAAAAGTTGGAATTAAGTGAAGATGGGTGCTTGACGGTTGGTATGGATGTGTTGGGCTGATGCATCTGTTGCCATGCTGTATGACTCCAAGAATGACATTAAATTCATCCTTAGTTCTCCTTTACTCAGTCTAAAATTTTTAAATCTTCAGGCTTATTTCTTTTTTTGGGGTAATATTATAAGCCTTTTCTTTTGACTTAATTCTATTGTGCTACCTCATTTTTTCCTCATTCCCTTAAAATAAGCTTCTTTTATAGGTAAATGATTTGAAATTTCTTCAGTCTATTTCTCATTCATTATTTATATCTAACTGTGTGTGTTATCATTAGTCAGATGTTCCTCAATGTTTTTTTTTCCAACTGTTCTGACTAATTTCCCATTGCTGGAAGCAGATTGCTCACTTAACTATTTGCATGTGGGATCAGAAAGCACTTCCAGACATACCCCAATTCCTTACTTCTACCTGGCAGATGAATTGAAATGCAAATGAATAATAATAAGAGAAAATTTTACATGTCATATTTCTTCCTCTATTTCCCTTGTACCACTGAGTGGTGGGGAGGCAGATACCCTGACTGAAAAGATTAATCAATTACCCCTGGACTTAATCCAGTAGAAAAATGATGCTCTTTCACGCCCATTTTTCTACCTTAATTACACTGCCCCTAATTAGGCTACTGGGCCAAGCTTCCTTCCCCATCAGTTGCAGTTTAATTGTAAGCATCTCAGTAAATGAATTACAGGCCCAATCCAGAAACTTGCACAGGATAAAATACTGGGCGGTATAGTAACACAGCTAGTAGAGCTGCTGCCTGAGCACCAGAAACCCAGGTTCAACCTTGACCTTGGGTGCTGCTTGTGTGGAGTTTGCACAGGCTCCCTGTGACCACTTGGGTTTCTTTTGGGTGCTTTGGTTTCATCCCACACCCTAAAGACATGTGAGTTGGTTGGTTAATTGTCTGCTGTAAATTGCCTCTGGTGTGTTGGCAAGTGATAGAACCTTGGGGGTTTGGGGAGGGGCGGGGGGGGGGGGGGGTTGGTGGGGGATGTCAGCTGATCAGGGGAATAGGAAATGGTATTAGTGTAGGATTAGTGTAAATATGGGTGCTTGGTGGTCACTGTTGACGATGGGCTGAAGGGCCCATTTCTGTCCTGTCTCTGTCTGCGAGGTGATTACATTTATAAAACTGTGCAGTATCACAGAGATCCTCACCTATTCTTCCAGGTAAACATAAAAGTTCTCTGACACCATTTAAAAGAGTGGAGAGATTATTCCCAGTGCCCTATTCGAAATTTTAATCCTCATATCACAAAACCAGATGTCATCCTGTTGTTTGTGGGACCTTGCTTTGTTCGTCAGAATATATTTGAAGGCACCATTTACAACCCAACACAATATATATGGGAAATGACAACAGAGAGATGCTGACTGGCCCAAGACCGATATCGTTGTTGAGAAACCTGTCACTGAAACCAAGTGATCATCCTCATCCACTATTAAACAGATCTGAACGGGAAGGCTGAATGCATTAGAAGCTGCTCAGAATAAAATCTAACAGATTGCAAAGCAATGCACCAGCAACTGATGGGTATCACGTTGTTAGTGCAACCAGCTGTCCTATGCATGAAATGTCAGTGGTAAACATGTTGTATCAAAAAAAGAGAAAAAGACATGATTGCACCTTCCACCACCATTATTTCTCAGCACACATTCCATCAGCTCGGAGTCATCCATCTCAGGGAATAAAACCAGTAAATAGAAAAGAGATTCAGCAAAGGAAACCCAGGACTCGTGAACCAAGTATAAGGACACAAGGAATAGAAAAATAATGTAATTTAACCTCTTCAACCTCATCCACAAGAGAAAGATCCATGGCTGATGAGTTCTGAGACTTACTTTGCCTGATCCCCATAACCCTAAATTCTTCATTGTCCCAAAAATCTCAGTCTTGAATGTACTCAATGATTCAGTGCTCTGGGACAGAGGATTCTATAAATTCACAATCACATGAATCCCTCTATAACTCAGTCTTATATGGCTACCCTGTCTCCTAATTCTCAACTCTTTCACTAGGGGAAGCATTCTCAGCATCTACCAATCCGTCAAAATTCTCAGTCAGCTCAAAACAAGCCTTACAGCCCACCACGTTCATGCCAACCATCAAGCACCTATCTATACTAATCTCATTTATCAACGCTTGACCTCAATGCCTTGGCAATTCAAGTGCTCATCTGGAGTCTTCTTAAATGTAGTGAGAGTACCTCCCTCCACAACCTACTTGGTTAATGCATTCCAGATAACAACCACCCTGTGGGTGAATAAGATCTTCCTCAGGTCTCCTCTGAACCTCTTACCAAAAACCTATTCCCTCATTTTAGATGGCCTCTGCTTTGGAAACAGTTTCCAACTACCTACCCTATCCACACTCATCATAATTTTGTTCACCTCAAATCAGTCCCCCACAAACCACCTCCATTCCAAGGAAAACAAACTCAGCCTATCCAATCTCTCCTCATAACTAAAGCATTCCATCCCAGGCAACATCTTCTCTGCAACCTCTCCAATGTAATCACAGCCTTCTCTAGTGTGGTGACCAGCTCTGCACACAGTATTCCAGCTATGGCCTAACCAATGTTTTACACATTTGTACCATGTACTCTGGTTAATGAAGACAAGCATCCTGTCTACCTTTGTCACTGTGTCATCTACCCGTGTTTCACCTTAAGGCATCTTCTGACATACACCAAGGACCCTCTGTTCTTTAGACACTCCAGGGCCTGATGATTCATCATTTCTATCCTATCCTTCGCAACTTGTTGCAAGCTGCTCTCTGCAGATCCACTCATAACTTTTATTAGAATTTAGATTTAAAAGAGTAGAACAATTATATGTCTCTACCCGCACTGTACTTTCTCTGTAACTGTAACACTTTATTCTGCATTCTATTATTGTTTTACCTTGTACTACCTCATTGCACTGTTGTAATGAATTGATCTGTATGAACGGTATCCAAGACAAGTTTTTCACCGTACTTCAGTATATGTGACAATAATAAACCAATTTACCAAATTTCATCATCTTGCACTTATCAGAGTTAAATTCCATCTGCCATTGCTCTGCCCATCTTACCAACTGATCAATGTCATCCTGTAGCCTATGACTATCTGCTCAATTGTCAGCAGCACCACTAATTTTCATGTGATTTGCAAATTTACTAATCCAGTCTCCTACACTTATATCCAAATTGTTAATTTTGGATCTACCTCCAATTTTGGATCCAATTTGCCAACTTGCCCTGGATCCCATTGAGGAAGTGAAGGGTTAAGAATTGCAACCATACCTATAACTGGTAAACAAAAAATATATATATGCATTTATATTTCTCTAGCAAGTACTAGCAAGCTGCTGACCCACTAGTTAAGTTGGAGTGTTAAGTATGTTAACTGCCTTTGTTTCGGGTAATGGACCATTCCGTTATGTCAGACTGTGGCGATACTGGGTGTAATTAACATCAAGTTGAAGGCTTGGTCTAAACAATGCCTTTGAATGCCTTGATTATAACTCAATTATACTAAGACAAGAGGTGTGATAGCTGTCTGGGGATCTCTACAGCTTGACTGAAACTCGCGGCGCCGTATGCATGGGACGTGCGTGACAATTCCTGTATAAATGTCTGTCTGCCCTTTGTGCGGGGAGAACTCGGGAAACGACTCTTAGTGAGTGCTGAAGAAAATTCTCCTAGCAGTGCACTGCTAATAAAGGTATTTGTTCGGATCGACCTCGTGGCACTGTGTTACTTACAGCAGACAGAAGGGGAAAATTAATTTCGGGACGACACCATGGGCTCCAAACCTTTGGACGAGTTTCTTATGTGGGACTTTGCCAAAGACTGACTGAAGCCCATAAAGACTACATCATTCCACTTGATTACCTCTTGCAAAAATTCAATCAAATTGGTCAGACAGAATCTCTCCCTAACAAAGCTAGACTGGCTATCTTCGATAATCCCTGCTTCGATAATCCAAGTTTAGAGTTATCCTGTCCCTCAGATTTTTTTCCCAAAACCTCCCTCCCACTGATTTTAGACTCACAGTCCAATAGTTACTTGACTTAACCAACTGCTCTCCTTGACTAAAGCTCTCCAATTTGCTGTCCTCCAATCAGCTGGCACCCATTCCATCCGCCCTTCTCGTCGTGGAAGTCAACATTCCATTTGGAATGCTCTGGCGAAGCAAGCAGACCATCACCTCAACTTCCTCAGAAGACTAAGAAAATTCAGCATATTCCCGTTAGAGCATTCTGTCCAGATGCATCATGGCTTGGTATGGCAACTGCTCTGCCCAAGACTGCAAAACAACTTCGGAGTGTGGACACAGCTCAGTCCATCAGGAAAACCAGCCTCGCCTCCATGGACTCTGTCCACTGGCTTGGGAAAGCAGTCAACATAATCAAAGACCCCTCCCATGCCGGACATTTTCTCTTCTCCCCACTTCCATTGGGAAGACAATACAAAATCTTGAAAACATACACCACCAGACTCAAGAACATCTCTATCCTACTGTTATCAGACTCTCGAACAGACCTCATGTATGATAAAGATGAACTCTTGATCTCTCAACCTACCTTGGCATGGCTCTTGCACCTTATTTGTCTACCTGCACTACATCTAACTATAACACCATATTCTGCATTCTGTTACTGCTTTTCTTTTTGTACCAACTTTATGTACTTATGCTTGGAATGATCTGTCTGGATGGCATGCAAAACAAAGCTTTTCCACTGTGTCTCAGTAAAGGTGACAATAATAAACCAATAATCAATTACAATGAATGTTGCGATTCCAGGAGAACAGAGGGAACTTTTATATATACAGAAGGCAGCAACACAGGTAGAGAAGGTGGTTAAAAAAACATGTAGGACACTGGCCTTCATTAGCCAGGCCGTAGATGATGAGAGCAGAGAGGTTATGCTAGAACAGAACAGTAGTTGGCCCACTAACTGGCCCAAATGGAGTACTCTGTACAGTTTCAGTCGCCTCACTACGAGAAGGATGTGATCACAGTGGAGATGGTGCAGAGATTCACCAAGATGGAGTTTTTCAATTATGAAGAGAGACTGCAGATGCTGGAATCTGGAGCAACAAGCAATCTGCTGGAGGAACTCCGCATGTCGAGCACCATCAGTAGGGGCATGGGAGGAATTGTTGGCGTTTCGGGTCTAAACCCTGCATCAGTCCTGATAAGTGCGAGGTGTTGCATTTTGGGCAGACAAATCTGGCTAAGACTTGCACAGTGAATGGTATGGCCCTGGGCAGTGCTGTACAACAGAGGGACCTAGGAGAAAAAATTCATGGTTCCCTCAAAAAGGCATTACAGGTGGACAGGGTGGTGCAGACGGCTTTTGCCACGCTGGCCTTCATCAGTCAGGGCACTGAGTTGTGATGTTATGTTGCAGTGGTACAAGACGTTGGTGAGCCTCCTCCGGTCCAGGGAAAAGAAGTTCAGCCTATCTGATTACTCCCCATAACTGAAGGCCTCTGACTCAAACAACATCCTGGTGAATTTCTTTTGCACTCTCTCCAGTGCGAACACATCCTTCTTAAAGAATGGCGACCATATCTGCATGCAACACTCAAAATGCAGCCAAATCAGTGTTTTGTCAAATTGCAACACAACATTGCAATTGTCTACCTGCATTGCACTCTCCTTTTGTATTCTGCATTCTGTTATTGCTTTTCCCTTGTAGTACCTCAATGTACTTGTATTCTTAAGTGATCTGTATGAGTGACATGCAAAACAAAGTTTTTCATTGTATCTCAGTACATAGGACAATAATAAACCAATTACCAATTTGACTTTCTAAGTATTTGCTCAGAGGGTCATACAGCATGAAAACAAACCCATGCTGTTTTCACATTGACCATGAAACATCCATTTACACTGTTCTCTCCACAATTTCCTCAACTTCCCACACCCCTCCCCCCAGGTTCAACCAGCTACCTACACACAAGGTGCAATTTACCCTGGCCAATTAAACTACAAATCTGCACATCTTTGAAATGTGGAAAGTGGAGCACTCAGAGGAACCCCATGCAGTCACAAACATGCAAATTCCACACAAACAGCACTGGAAGTCAAGCCTTTCACCAGAGTCTTCAGACGTATTCTGCATTTCTTGTGCAAAGGCACTCAGAGTTCTCTGATCAGCAATAATGAAGAGGGTCACGGCATTTAAATCAATATTCTGAAAAAAGTTCAGGAGATCATATAAATTAAATGCAAGAACATCAGAACTAAAAGTAGAAATAGGCCATTTGATCACTCATTCCTGCATGGATGGTCTGTCACCACAGCACACACTAACCCTCATTAAGAACATAAAAACATGAACAGAGAGAGAGGCAGGCCATTTGGCCCTTTGAGCATGTTCTGCCTTTCTTCGAGATTCTGCTACCTCAATGCCATTTTCCTGCACTACTCCCAAATATCTTGATTACCTAAATATTCAGAGAACCATTGATCTCTGTTTGGAATAAAGTCAATGATTGAGCCTCCACGGTCTTATACCTTGATTTAGGCAAGGAGACCAAAACACACATTGTACTCCAGCTCTGGTCTCAACAAGGACCTATATCACTGCAGCAAGACATCTTTACTCTTATACTCAAATCCTGTCATAATAAAGGGAAACTTCAACAGCTGGACCTTTTTTTTCCCCTGTTGGCTTTTTGCACCTTCAAGGATAAATAGTTGTTGCATAATATACAGTGGCATGCAAAAGTTTGGGCACCCTGGTCAAAATTTCTGTTACCATGAACAGCTAAGCGAGTAAAAGATGACCTGATTTCCAAAAGGCATAAAGTTAAAGATGACACATTTCTTTAATATTTTAAGCAAGATTACTTTTTTTATTTTTTATCTTTTACGGTTTCAAAATAACAAAAAAGGAAAAGGGCCCGAAGCAAAAGTTTGGGCACCCTGCATGGTCAGTACTTAGTAACACCCCCTTTGGCAAGTATCATAGCTTGTAAACGCTTTCTGTAGCCAGCTAAGAGTCTTTCAGTTCTTGTTTGGGGGGGGGGGGGGGGATTTTCGCCCATTCTTCCATGCAAAAGGCTTCTAGTTCTGAGAGATTCTTGGGCCATCTTGCATGCACTGCTCTTTTGAGGTCCATCCACAGATTTTTGATGATGTTTAAGTCGGGGGACTGTGAGGGCCATGGCAAAACCTTCAGCTTGTGCCTCTTGAGGTAGTCCATTCTGGATTTTGAGGTGTGTTCAGGATCATTATCCTGTTGTAGAAGCCATCCTCTTTTCATCTTCAGCTTTTTTTTAAACAGACAGTGTGATGTTTGCTTCCAGAATTTGCTGGTATTTAATTGAATTCATTCTTCCCTCTACCAGTGATATGTTCCCTGTGCCACTGGCTGCAACACAAGCCAAAAGTATGATCGATCCACCCCCGTGCTTAACAGTTGGACAGGTGTTCTTTTCATGAAATTCTGCACCCTTTTTTCTCCAAATATACCTTTGCTCATTGCGGCCAAAAAGTTCTATTTTAACTTCATCAGTCCACAGGACTTGTTTCCAAAATGCATCAGGCTTGTTTCGATGTTCCTTTGAAAACTTCTGACGCTGAATTTTGTGGTCAGGACACAGGAAAGGATTTCTTCTGATGACTCTTCCATGAAGGTCATATTTGTGCAGGTGTCGCTGCACAGTAGAACAGTGCACCATCACTCCAGTCTGCTAAATCTTCCTGAATGTCTTTTGCAGTCAAACGGGGGTTTTGATTTGCCTTTCTAGCAATCCTACGAGCAGCTCTCTTGAAAAGTTCTCTTGGTCTTCCAGACCTCAACTTGACCTCCACCATTCATGTTAACTGCCATTTCTTAATTACATTACAAACTGAGGAAGCAGCTGCCTGAAAACACTATGCTATCTTCTTACAGCCTTCTCCTGCTTTGTGGGCATCATTTATTTTAATTTTCAGAGTGCTAGGCAGCTGCTTAGAGGAGCCCATGGCTGCTGATTGTTGGGACAAAGTTTGAGGAGTCAGGGTGTTTAAAAAGCTTTGAAATTTGCATCACCTGGCCTTTCCTAACGATGACTGTGAACAAGCCATAGCCCTACCAAGCTAATGAAGGTCTGAGACCTCGGTAAAAGTTATCTGAGAGCTCAAATCTCTTGGGGTGCCCAAACTTTTGCATGGTGCTCCTTTCCTTTTTTCACTCTAAAAAGGTACAAAACAAAAATAATACACTAATCTTGCTTAAAATGTTGAAAAGAATGCTTCATCTTTAACTATGACTTTTGGAGATCAGTTCATCCTCTACTCACTTACCTATTCACAGTAACAGAAATTTTGACTAGTGGTGCCTAAACTTTTGCATGCCACTGCATATTAATTCTGAAAATGTTTGCCATAGTTTACTTACTGTGATAACTTTTAATGTTGTTTCCAATCCAGCATAGCTAACTCATGCCTCATGCATTAATTTACTTTACCTTTATACGAAATTGTATTATGTTACGCTTACACTTCCCTAAAGTCCTCTCAACAACCAATTACTTATTCAGCTTTCCCACTGCACAATATTAGATGCAGAATAGAGAAAGAGGAGCCAATAATGGAGCAGGCTATTTTAGAAAACTGCTTTCATGAATTCATCTTCCACACCGTCACTGCTAATTTGGATTTCCAAGTCTATATGTAGATTCAAGTCCCTGATAATTATTTTATCACTTTGTTATACGTACACCATTTTTCCTCCTCTAACTCGAAATGGAGAGATGCTTACCGACAGACTAACTTTTGCTTATTGTTTCACAGCCTGGTACTATCACATTGCAGTTCACAAATTTAAATTTCACCTCACCAACTATTAAGTTTAAACCCATATCTATTGGGCAAGTTATTCCATTTATTAGGACTCCCAATGGAACAGATCTCTTTCCCCAGCCACCACCACAACCCTCCCCTCCCCCCCAACACCAAGTAGAGTATAAGTGCTCCTTGATTTCAGCCATTCTTCACACAGCAGAGTGGAATAGAGTTAATGTACAAGATCAATGACCTTTCAATAATAAACTGGGAAAGGGAGAGATAAAACAAGCCTGAAGTTGCGGAGAAAGAGGGAAGGGCAGTGGCAACACAGAAGTAGCCGTGTGATAGGCTGGATAGAAGGGCAAAAGGAGTAATAAAAGCAGGATGAGAGGGGATAGCAAGGGGATTAGTCAATAAACAAGAGGCAGATCAGGAGGAGATGCAGGAACAAGATGATTAACTAATATAAAAAAACTGCAGTTGCTGGAAACCTGAAATCAAAAGAGAAAATGCTGGAAACACTTAGTTGGTCGAACACTCATACTGCATGGAAATAGGCCCTTCAGCTCAACTCGTCCACGTTGACCATGATGCCTTCCTGAACTAGTCCCATTTGCCTGCTTTTCGCTCATATCCCTGAAAACCTTTATCCATGTACCTGCCCAAATGTCATTTAAAAGTTGTAACGATACCTGTCTGTACCTACCACTTCCTCTGACAGCTCGTCCCATACACCCACCACCCCATGTGGAAGAACCTGCTCCTCAGGTCCCTTTAAATCTTTCCCCTCTCACCTTAAACCTATGCCCTCTAGTTTTAGACTCCCACGCTGGGAAAAAGACTGTGACCATCTACCTTATCTATGCCCCTCATGATTTTATAAACTTTCATAAGGTCACCCCTCAGACTCCTTTGTTCCAGGAAAAACAGCCCCAGCCTATCTATCCAGTCTCTCCTCAACTCAAGCCCTCCAGTCCTGGCAAAATCCTTGTGAATCTCTTCTGTGCACTCTCCAGTTTAATCATATCCTTCCTGTAGTATGGCAACCAAAACGGCACACAATATTCCAGATGCAGTCTCACCAGTGTCTTGTATAGCTGCAACATGAGAACCCAACTCTTGTACTCAATGCTCAGTCTGATGAAGGCGAGTGTGCCATACAGCTTCTTCTTCACCTTGTAATATCACCACTTTCAGGGTACTATGTATTCGTGCCCCTAGGTCTCTGTTCCACAACACTCCTTAGGATTCTGTCATGTATTGTGCAGTCCTGCTCTGGTTTCACTTCCCAAAATGCATTACTTTGCACTCGTTTGAGTTAAATTCCATCTGCCATTCCCTTGCCACTTTCCTAGTTGATTTAGATCCTGTGGTAACCAGAGGCAACCTTCTTCACTGTCCACTTTACCACCAATTTTGGTGTCACCCACAAACTTACTGATCATGCCACTTACATTTTCATCCAAGTCACTAACAGACATGACAAACAGCAGGGGATTCAGCACCAATCCCTGTGGCACACCACTGGTCATAGGCCACCAATGTGAAAAATAACTCTTCACTACTACCCTGACTCCTTCCCACCAAGCCAACTTGGTATCCATTTGGCGAGCTCACCATGGATCAAAAGCCTCACTGAGGTCCACGAAGACGACCTCTGTCACTCCACCCTCATCAATCCTCTTGGTCATCCCTACAAAAAACTCGATCAAATTTGTGAGACACGATTTCCCATGCACAAAGCCATGCTGACTATTCTGAATCAATCCTCGGCTTTTCAAATGCAGATAGATCCTCTCTCTCAGAATCCCCTCCAGTAAATTACCTACCACTGATGTTAGGCTTACAAGCCTAATAGTTCCTTAGTTTATCCATGCAGAACTTCTCAAATAAATTCATGACTTCCAGCACCTCACCCACGGTTGAGGAAGGTACAAAAATCTCCACCAGGGCCCAAGCAATGTCTTCCCTTGCTTCCTGCAACTCCCTTGGATACAGTTGGTCAAGCCCCAGGCTTTTATCCACCTTTATACACTTCAAGATTGCCAACACCTCTTTCATGACATCATAGTTTCAGGACATCACAGATCTCTTCCCTTAGATCCCCAGTTTCCTGAGCTTCTTCACAGTAAATACAGACAAAAAGTATGCATTGAAAATGAAATCTTAAATGAATCTTAGCCATCTCTTGTGGCCCCGCACACAGACAACCACACTGATCTTAAGATCTATTCTTTCCCTTTGTTACCTTTTTGCTCTGAACATACTGAGGGAATCTCTTAGGATTCTCCTTTACCTAGTTGCATGCCATTTCAACTCCCCTCCCCATACCAACCTGTCTATCCTCAGCTTTCTCCACTGCCAGGGTGAGGCCCAGTGCAAGGCCCAGTGCAAGCTGGAGGAGCAACACCTCATATTCTGCCAGAATAGTCTACAACCCAGCGGCATGAACATTTAATTATCCTATTTAAGGTAACCCTTACCCCCAATGTCTCCCCCCATCTCTGATCTGCTGCCAATTCTTCCATTTCTGTTCGCTTTCCCAAACCACCCTCCAGCCCCCACCATCATGCATTTTTGCTCCCCTCCCACTCCTGGTTCCATCCACCTACTACCCCCACATTTCACCCATCAGATTCTCCCTCCTCCCCCAACTGGTTCCATCTGCCCTTCACCTCTCCCCTTTATCACCTTCTTCCTTATCAGATTCCAGCATTGGCAGCCTTCGTGTTCCCACTTATCATCCTCCTCGCTCTCTCCACCGTCACCCTCCCCTTCCCCCTCCCCCTCCTGGCTCTATCTGCTTTCTCTGTCTGCCTCCACTGTCATCAACCTGCCTGTCTCCCAACTCAACCCCTTCAACTCCCCAAACTGGCTCCACCTGCCCGTCATCCTTTATCTCTCCTCAGTACACCAATCACCTACTGGCCCATCTCACCCCTCCCCCTCTTCTCTTCATACTGGCCATCTACATTCTCCACTCCCAGTCCAGGTGCAGGGTTTTGACCAGAAACGTTGACAATTCCTCTCCCTCCCACCCCGAAAATTGTTGCTTGACCTGCCTAGTTCCTCCAGCAGATTTTCTGTTGCTCTCTGGTTCTCCTTTATTTGTCAAGGACGTGTCATGTCCCCTGATTTCCTTCTTAAGTGTACTCCTGCATTCCTACAGTCAAGTGACTCTCTTGATCCCAGTTGCCTCTACCTGACATATGCCTCATCCTTATTCCTGACCAGAGCCCCACTATTGCTCATCAGCCAGGGTTCCCTAATCCTGCCAGCCTTGCCCTTCACTCTAACAGGAATATATTAGCCCTGAACTCTCCCTATCTCACTTTTAAAAGCCTCTCACTTGCCAGACACCCCTTCGCTAAAGCCTCTCCCAATCAACCTTTGCAAGAACCACAGAACCATACAGCACAAAACAGGCCCTTCGGCCCACCATGTTGTGCGTCCGTCAAACCACCCTCACACTACCTAACCCCTTCCTCCCGCATATCCCTCCATATGCCTATCCAACAAGCTCTTGAACCTGTCCAATGTATCTGCCTCCACCACCACCCCAGGCAGTGCATTCCATGCACCAACCACTCTCTGGGTGAAAAACCTCCCCCTGACATCTCCCCTGAACCTCCCACCCATAACCTTAAAGCCATGCCCTCTCATCTTGAGCATTGGTGCCCTGGGAAGGAGGCGCTGACTGTCTACTTTATCTATTCCTCTCAATATTTTATATACCTCTATCATGTCTCCTCTCATCCTCCTCCTTTCCAGTGAATAAAGCCCTAGCACCTTAAGCCTCTCCTCATATTCAATACTCTCTAATCCAGGCAGCATCCTGGTAAATCTCCTCTGCACCCTCTCCAACGCCTCCACATCCTTCCTATAATGAGGCGACCAGAACTGAACACAGTACTCTAAGTGTGGCCTAACTAGAGTTTTGTAAAGCTGCGTCATCACCTCGCAGCTCTTAAACTCAATCCCGCGACTTACGAAAGCCAACATCCCATTGGCCTTCTTAACTGCTCTTTCCAGCTGTGAGGCAACTTTCAATGAACTGCGAATATGAACCCCCAGATCCCTCTGCTCCTCCACACTGCCAAGTACCTTGCCATTTACCCAGTACTATGCCCTGGAGTTTGTCCTTCCAAAGTGTACCACCTCACACTTCTCCAGATTGAACTCCATCTGCCACCTGTCAGCCCAGCTCTGCATCCTATCAATATCCCTCTGTAAGCTCCGACAGCCCTCCACATTATCCACAAAACTGCCGATCTTAGTGTCGTCCGCAAACTTACTAACCCAGCCCTCCACCCCCTCACCTAAGTCATCTATAAATATCACAAAAAGTAGAGGTCCCAGAACCGATCCCTGCGGGACACCACTAGTCACTGCCCTCCAATCCGAGGGCACTCCTTCCGCCACAACCCTCTGCTTTCTACAGGCAAGCCAATTCCTAATCCACACAGCCAAGCTTCCCTGGATCCCTTGGCCTCTGACCTTCTGAAGAAGCCTACCATGAGGAACCTTATCAAACGCCTTACTAAAATCCATGTAAACCACATCCACCGCACTGCCCTCATCAATCTTCCTGATCACCTCCTCAAAGAACTATCAGGCTTGTGAGGCAAGATCTTCCCTTCACAAAGCCATGCTGGCTGTCCCTAATCAGTCCATGATTCTCTAGGTGTTCATAAATCCTATCCCTTAGAATCCTTTCTAACAGCTTACCCACCACAGACGTGAGACTCACCGGTCTATAATTCCCTGGCCTATCCCTATTACCTTTTTTGAACAAGAGGACAACATTCGCAACCCTCCAATCCTCTGGCACCATCCCCGTGGACAAAGATCCTTACCAGCGGTTCAACAATCTCCTCCCTAGCCTCTCGAAGCAGCCTGGGGAAAATCCCGTCAGGCCCCGGAGATTTATCTGTCTTAATATTATTTAACAACTTCAACACATCCTCTCTCTGGATATCTACAACCTCGAGAACATTACCCCTACCAGCACTCCCTTCAGTGTCATCAAGACCCCTCTCCCTGGTGAATACCGAAGTGAAGTACTCATTGAGAACTTCTCCCACTTCCAGCCGCCTCCAGGCAAATTCTCCCACCTTTGTCCTTAATCGGACCTACCTTTACCCTAACCATCTTCCTACCCTTCACGTACTTGAAAAAGGCCTTGGGATTTTCCTTAACCCTACTAGCCAAAGCCTTTTCATGTCCCCTTCTAGCTCTTCTCAGCCCTTTCTTAAGTTCCTTCCTCGCTACTCTATATTCCTCACGGGCCCTGTCTGAACCTTGCTGCTTATACCTCATGTACGCTACCTTCTTCTCCCTAACAAGTCGTTCCACCTCTCTCGTCACCCACGGTTCCTTCACCCTGCCATTCCTTCTCTGCCTCACCGGGACATATTTATCCCTAACATCCTGCATAAGATCCCTGAACATAGACCACATCTCCATGGTACATTTTCCTTCAAAAAGGACATCCCAATTTACACTGCCAAGTTCTCTCCTTATAGCCTCATAGTTAGCCCTTCCCCAATTGAAAATCCTCTTGTCCTCCCTGCACCTGTCCCTGTCCATGACAATTTTAAAGGTTATGGAGCAATGGTCACTGTCCCCCAAATGCTCACCCACCAATAGATCCTTCACCTGTCCCGGTTCATTTCCTAAAACTAGATCTGTCTAATACCATCAAAATTAGCCTTGCCCCAACTTAGGACTTTAACTTGTGCAGCAGTCTTTCTATAACTTTTTTTTTGAAGTTATTAGAATTATGGCCATTGTTCCTAAAGTGCTCCCCACTGACATTTCAGCCACTTACTCAGCCTTATTTTCCTCAGTTCTCTGTGGAAAGAGAAACTGAGTTATGTTTCACGTCTGAGATTCTGTCAGATTGTAGGAAGCTACCAGAGTGAATAAAATCTTCTGATATGAATGGAAACACAAACGGGTATTACTATATGCCATTTGAGAAGATAAACTGAAAGACAAGGTAAGCAAGAATAGAGGGATCCAGGCCTGTATTTGGATACTGAAAATTAAAAATCTGCAGATGCTGGAAATTTGACAAAAGACAACAGAAAATTCTGGGCATGCAGGTCAGGCAGCATCTGTAGAAAGAGAAACAATGTCCAGGGCTCTTCATGAGAATTGGGAAAGAGAAATATTCAATAATCTTTAGTTAAGAAAGTATGCAAGATACATGGCTTTGTTAATATGGGTGTTAAACACAAAATACAGTAACTCGTTAGGCCTGAGTTGGAGTGCTGTGTACAGATCTGGGCAGTACACTTCAGTTATAATATCAAGATCGTGCAGAAGATAGAAAGAAGATTAAGCAGGATGCCAAAGATGAGGGACTTCACTTACTTGGAGTGATTACACTAGGAGTGGTTACACAAACTGAAATACTCTCCTGATAACAGAGATCAAGGAGAGAAACAAAAGATTTTCAAAATTGAGTGGGCGAGTCAGGAGAAATTATTTCCTGTGGTAATCCATAGTCGTACAGCTAGAATAACTAGTAAAAAAAAACTTTCATGAAATGGGTTACTGAGGTCTGAAATGCACTGCCTCAAAGGACTGGAATCAGAATCTCTAGGAACATTAGAAAAGATATGCTTTAAAAAGACAACTAGGAAATGTCACAATTTATCTTCACCGTTAACTTCATTCTTGGAAGTCAAATGGAAAGGAGGTGTTTTACTGCAGAGGAAAAGGCTGGAGTGAGCTGCTTAAACATTTACACCTCCTCACAGCTAATGACAAACAGGGCATGCTGGAATTCAATTCTGTTTTAAGCAAACATTGATGTTTGCACCATGAACATCAGAGTTGTCCCGTTCATTGAAAAGCACAGAACCTTCCCTTTGTGAATGCTGTGGAGAAGTAAACAAACATGCAAGCTGCTTGTGATGTAACCACATTCATAAATCACTGAAAAGTAATTAGCAAATGAACCAAGGGGGATTCTTATGCAATGGGCTGCAGTTTAGGATACACAGACAGGTGGTGGAAGCAAATTCAGTAATAACAATCAATATATCCAGTTCAATTTTGAAAGTTTTTTTGAGACTGATTTGTGAATTCTGTAAGGGCAAATTTCTGCAACCTGAGCGGCCATAATGTGGAGGTTGCATGTCCCCGAATATCAAAAAATTGAGGATATGTAGAAAAGGGAAGGGAATGTAATAAACTGTAAGGTTCTTTCCACGAACAGGCACAAACATGGATATATGGACAAAATAACCTCACTTGATGATTCTCTGTATAATCCATAACTCAATTCCATAGCTCAATTCCATATTATTCACACAAAGAAAAAAATATTAAAAATTTCAACATGATATTGATCTTGGGCCACATAAAACTTGCTTCATTCCACTTTAATCAATTCAACAGTCGCATGGTCTTCTTCAATCAACGGCAGACCTGTTTTGGCCAAGAGGTTTGCCTATAGTCCTCCTGACATTAATAAGCCTTAATATGTCTGGATCCCTTGCTCTATTTTCTTGCTTTTCCAATACCTAACACCATGATGCTTGGCATCTTGATTTTTCAAACAACCAAGCTATCCCAATGAAAATACACTCACTGAGCAAATCTCAAAACCATCACAAATGTTAAGGCAGCTATAATCTAAGTAGCTATGCAAACTGAAATTCGTCACTGAGATTCAGGTGAAACTGTTGTTCCTCAGATTAGATGTATCCCAATCCAACAATTCTCTTGACACCCGTTACACAAACTTGCTGGTAAGTTTTACTGACAATAACCTGGATCTA
Source organism: Pristis pectinata (assembly GCF_009764475.1). Taxonomy (NCBI): domain Eukaryota; kingdom Metazoa; phylum Chordata; class Chondrichthyes; order Rhinopristiformes; family Pristidae; genus Pristis; species Pristis pectinata. The sequence goes on from NC_067431.1 coordinate 1,168,375, forward strand.
AATGCATTTTGCAGAGATAACAAACTTTGTAGACTAACCTAAACAGTAGCTCATTTAATGTCTTATTATGAAATGTAATTAGTCTGATGCTACCAGCGATACTTTTATATGAGACCTTCTCACCATACACAGGATGAAATAACAAACACCAAGTACTTTCACTGCAGCTATCTTTAAGATTCCAGTTTTAGGAATACCATGAGAGGGAATACACAATATCGCTGGCTGCTTTTCCAATCATGGCGGGTTTTGGGTAAAGATGAACTTGTACTCACCCAGGCACTTAACGGGAATGACCATATGAGTGTGACCTCGGCACTGCTTCTTTCCCTTTTTACACCAGTTCTCAATGCTGATTGGTTTATTTGCTTCCATCACATTTGTAATTTGAAGCTCTGGATAAACCTAACAAGAGCAAATGTAACATTTATATTTCAGACAGATTTATATTTCTGACTACCAGCAGAACAAATAGCAAATGGAGTTTAATTTGAGAACATTTGTTGAGGTTTTCATGGAAGGCAGCATCCACCTTGATATCCAGCACAGAAGTTGTGATTTGCTTCTGACTTCGAGTTACTAATGGTTCCAACTCACGACAGGTTCAGCAATTCTTGCGTAAATGATGATCTGCGTAAATTATCAACCTGAAAAGTCAACTCACTCTCTCCTTGCAGAGTTTCTCCAGCACTTTCAGGCTTTATTTGACATCTTCCACATTTGCAAAGTTTAGCTTGATTTTACGACCTGGGAAATAAATGCTATCAATGGGCTCCATGGACAACACTGTACTTCTCAAGGGACAAATGAATGATTTGATGGGTTAGTTTGTACAACTTCTATTGTCACCCGAGCAAAAGATGGTAACACAGCAGAATTTTAGGCAGTCAAATAATAATGAAGAACAGCCACTTATAAGACTCACCTCCTGACAATATTGCTGAATCTCTTCCTTGTTCCCCAAGCAGCTTTTGGTTCCTGAAGGATCAGGTTCCCATTTTCCATTGTGAATATTGACATGCATATTGAGCTTCCCACAGAACATTGCAATCTGTGGCTCTGCCACTGCGAATCCAGCTCCAGTATTGGCTGCTAATGCCTGAAACAAAGAAAGAAAAAACTTGACCGGCAATTCTTCCCTCATGAACCAACATTATCCAAATTAATCCAGCAGGCATTTGAATTCTTTCTTATTTAATTTGTACATAGGATGTAATTGTCCAGCTGTAATAACTTTTCACAGAGCTTCAGAAGCAGCCAGGATGAAAGCAGCATCACAGAAGTAGACGTGTAGAAATGCAATAAGTAGATATAGTGGCATGCAAAAGTTTGGGCGCCCCTGGTCAAAAATTTCTGCTATTGTGAATAGCTAAGCGGGTAAAAGATGACCTGATTTCCAAAAGGCATAAAGTTAAAGAATGACACATTTCTCTAACATTTTAAGCAAGATTACTTTTTTTATTTCCATCTTTTACAGTTTCAAAATAACAAAAAAGGAAAAGGGCCCGAAGCAAAAGTTTGGGCACCCTGCATGGTCAGTACTTAGTAACACCCCCTTTGGCAAGTATCACAGCTTGTAAACGCTTTCTGTAGCCAGCTAAGAGTCTTTCAATTCTTGTTTGGAGGATTTTCGCCCATTCTTCCTTGCAAAAGGCTTCTAGTTCTGTGAGATTCTTGGGCCATCTTGCACGCACTGCTCTTCTGAGGTCTGTCCACAGATTTTCGATGACGTTTAGGTCGGGGAACTGACCTTCAGCTTGTGCCGCAAGGTAGTCCATTGTGGATTTTGAGGTGTGGTTAGGATCATTATCCTGTTGTAGAAGCCATCCTCTTTTCAGCTTCAGCTTTTTTGCAGACAGTGTGATGTTTGCTTCCAGAATTTGCTGGTATTTAATTGAATTCATTCTTCCCTCTACCAGTGAAATGTTCCCTGTGCCACTGGCTGCAACATAAGCCCAAAGCATGATCGATCCACCCCCGTGCTTAACAGTTGGAGAGGTGTTCTTTTCATGAAATTCTGCACCCTTTTTTCTCCAAACATACCTTTGGTCATTGCGGCCAAAAAGTTCTATTTTAACTTCATCAGTCCACAGGACTTGTTTCCAAAATGCATCAGGCTTATTTAGATGTTCCTTTGCAAACTTCTGACACTGAATTTTGTGGTGAGGATGCAGGAAAGTTAAATGCAAGAAGCATCAGGAATAAGGGTGATAAACTGAGAGCTTGGATAAGTACATGGGACTACGATATTACAGTGGATAAGTACATGGGACTACTATTACAGAGACATGGCTGACTCCAGGGCAGGAATGGATATTGAATATTCCTGGTTTTCAATGTTTTAAAAGGGATGGGGTGTGGCGATACTGGTCAGGGACACTGTTACAGCTGCAGAAAGGGTGGATAATGTAGAAGGATCCTCTCAAGAGTCAATATGGATGGAAGTCAGGAACAAAAAAGGAGTATTCTATTGGCCCCCAGTAGCAGCAGGGATATACTGAGGAGCAGATTGGGAGGCAGATTTTGGAAAGATGCAAAAATAACAGGGATATTATCGTGGGAGACTTCAACTTCCCAAATATCCATTGGTACCTGCTTAGTGCCAAAGGTTTAGACGGGGCTGAGCTTAAGTGTGCCCAGGACAGATTCCTGACACAGTATGTTGACAGGCCGACTAGAGGGAATGCCATATTAGATCTAGTTATAGGTAATGAACCGGGTCAGGTGACAGATCTATCGGTGGGTGAGCATTTGGGGGATAGCGACCACTGCTCCATAACCTTTAGCATTGTAATGGACAGGGATCGGAGCAAAGAGGATGGGAAGTTATTTAACAGGGGAAAGGCAAATCATGAGGCTATAAGGCGAGAACTTGGGAGTGTAAATTGGGATGACATTTTTGAAGGGAAATATACTATGGAGATGCAGTCGATGTTTAGGGATCTCTTGCAGGATGTTGGGGATAAATTTGTCCCGGTGAGGCAGAGGAGGAATGGCAGGGTGAAGGAACCATGGGTGACAAGAGAGGTGGAACACCTAGTTAGGAAGAAGGTGGCAGCATACATAAGGTGAGGAATATAGAGCAGCAAGGAAGGAACTTAAGAAGGGGCTGAGGAGAGCAAGAAGGGGACACAAAAAGTCTTTGGCGAGTAGGGTTAAGGAGAATCCCAAGGCTTTTTACTCATACGCGAAGGGCAGAAAGATGGCTAGAGTAAAGGTAGGTCCGATTAAAGACAAAGGTGGGAAGATGTGCCTGGAAGTTGTGGAAGTGGGTGAAGTTCTCAATGAATACTTCTCTTCAGTATTCATCAAGCAGAGGGGTCTTGATGATGCTGAGGACAGTGTTGGTAAGGTTAATATTCTAGAGTATGTAGATATCAAGAGAGAGGATGTGTTGGAGCTGTTAGAAAATACTAGGACAGATAAGTCCCTGGGTCCTGACGGAATATTCCCCAGGCTGCTCTGCGAGGCGAGGGAGGAGATTGCTGAACCATTGGCTAGGATCTTTGAGTCCTCGTTGTTCATGGGAATGGTACCGGAGGATTGGAGGGTGGCGAATGTTGTCCCCTTATTCAAAAAAGGTAGTAGGGATAGTCCAGGGAATTACAGACCAGTGAGTCTTACGTCTGTGGTGGGTAAGCTGTTAGAAAAGATTCTAAGAGATAGGATCTATGAGCATTTAGAGAATCATGGACTGATTAGCGACAGCCAGCATGGCTTTGTGAAGGGAAGACCTTGCCTCACAAGCCTGATAGAGTTCTTTGAGGAGGTGACCAAGAAGATTGATGAGGGTAGTGCAGTAGATGTGGTCTACATGGATTTTAGTAAGGCGTTTGACAAGGTTCCACATGGTAGGCTTCTTCAGAAGGTCAGAGGCCAAGGGATCCAGGGAGGCTTGGCTGTGTGGATTCAGAATTGGTTTGCCTGTAGAAAGCAGAGGGTTGTGGTGGAGGGAGTGCATTCGGATTGGAGGGATGTGACTAGTGGTATCCCACAGGGATCAGCTCTGGGACCTCCACTTTTTGTGATATTTATTAATGACTTAGATGATGGGGTGGAAGGGTGGGTTAGCAAATTTGCAGACGACACAAAGGTTGGTGGTGTTGTGGGTAGTGTGGGGGGCTGTCGAAGCTTACAATGGGATATTGATAGGATGCAGAGCTGGGCTGACAGGTGGCAGATGGAGTTCAATCCAGAGAAGTGTGAGGTGGTACACTTTGGAAGGACAAACTCCAAGGCGGAGTACAAGGTTAATGCCAGGATTCTGGGCAGTGTGGAGGAGCAGAGGGATCTGGGGGTTCATATCCACAGATCACTGAAAGTTGCCTCACAGGTGGATAGGGTAGTTAAGAAAGCTTATGGGATGTTAGCTTTCTTAAGTCGTGGGATCGAGTTTAAGAGCCACGAGGTAATGATGCAGCTTTACAAAACTCTGGTTAGACCACACTTGGAGTACTGTGTCCAGTTCTGGTCACCTCATTATAGGAAGGATGTGGAGGCGTTGGAGAGGGTGCAGAGGAGATTTACCAGGATGCTGCCTGGATTAGAGAGTATGGATTGTGAAGAGAGACTAAAGGAGCTAGGGCTTTACTCATTGGAGAGGAGGAGGATGAGTGGAGACATGATAGGGGTATACAAAATATTAAGAGGAATAGATAGAGTGGACAGCCAGCGTCTCTTTCCCAGGGCACCAATGCACAATACAAGAGGGCATGGCTTTGAGGTAATGGGTGGGAAGATGTTAGAGGGAGGTTTTTCACCCACCCAGAGAGTGGTTGGTGCATGGAATGTGCTGCCTGGGGTGGTGGTGGAGGCTGATACATTGGTCAAGTTCAAGAGATTGTTAGATAAGCATATGGAGGAATTTTAAATAGAGGGATATGTGGGAGGAAGGGGTTAGATAGTCTTAGGTGTGGTTTGAAGGTCGGCACAACATGGTAGGCCGAAGGTCCTGTATTGTGCTATGGTTCTATGGTCCCCTGAACCTAAACATCATCAAAAATCTGTGGACAGACCTCAAAAGAGCAGTGCATGCAAGACAGCCCAAGAATCTCTCAGAACTAGAAGCCTTTTGCAAGGAAGAATGGGCGAAAATCCTCCAAACAAGAATTGAAAGACTCTTAGCTGGCTACAGAACGCGTTTACAAGCTGTGATACTTGCCAAAGGGGGTGTTACTAAGTACTGACCATGCAGGGTGCTCAAACTTTTGCTTCGGGCCCTTTTCCTTTTTTGTTATTTTCAAACTATAAAAGATGGAAATAAAAAAGTATTCTTGCTTAAAATATTGAAGAAATGTGTCATCTTTAACTTTATGCCTTTTGGAAATCAGGTCATCTTTTACTCACTTAGCTATTCACAGTAACAGAAATTTTGACCAGGGGTGCCCAAACTTTTGCATGCCACTGTATTACAAAATGGAGTATGGTCACATACCACATGACAATATGAAGAACTGACCAGCTATTAGGGGACTTAACCACATTCCATTGATGAGTCATGGACAGATCTGGCTTGTTGGGCCTCTGCTTTTCAGTACCAAGGCAGTTTGAGTGGGATATGCAAGGTTACTGAATACTAGAGCCATTGCTCTGGCTCAGAAAGAGTGAACAGGGTGTCCGGTAAGCATCATAGGATGACCCAGAGCTTTTGACCATCTATCCATAAGATGGTTACACTATCCCTCTGTAACTTATTAGTCACCTAGTTGGGTATGCTGTAGCCAGGCAGGGACAAACCAGAAAAAGGTACAACAACAGACGTTTTCCTTTGTTCCATTGTTGTCTGGAGCACACACTTCTCTCCATTGGTGGTAGTAAGCCTTTGATGCTTATAGCAGACCTGGGTCTCAAGTGATTCTTCAATCATTTGATTTTCCCCTAACACAATTCATTGGGAATATAGCTTCTTGATCAATTCCAAGTCCATCCATACTGCTGTGGATGATGGGGACAAGTTCATTAATGTAACAACTGGTGATGGTTTTATTGTATATATGTATTGATGAGGATAACGCAGTTAACATCATCTACCTGGACTTTTGTGAAGTCCCTGACAAGGTCCTACATGAGAGATTGGTCCTAAAGGTTACAGCCAATAGGGTCCATGTCAAGTTGATGAATTGGATCAAAAATTAGCTTGGTATAAGTGTTATGGTGGAGGATGTATTTTGCGAATGAAAGCCTGTGAGCAAAGGTGAAGCACAGGGATCAGGGCAGGGATTGTTATTGTTTGTTTTATCATTTAATAATTTGGCTATGAATGTAGGAGGAATGATTACCAAGTTTGCAGTCAATACAGTGTTGTTGATGAGGAGGAGGATAGTTGTGGGCTCACAGTACAATGTTGATCTGTTGATGAGAGGGCAGAGCAGTGGCAGATGGAATTTAATCCTGATAAATGCAAGCTAATGCACTTTGGGAGAACTATTAAAGGTAGGTCGTACACATTGAATCGTAGAGTGATGGGTGTATTGATGAACAGAGGGCACTCGGTGTACAAGTCCAAAAATCCCTAAAGATGCCAGAATAGGGTGAAGACGTATGGAATATTTGTCTTCATTACCCAGGTCATGGAGTAAGAGCAGGGAGATTATGATATAACTTTATAAAACATTTATTAGGCCACAGCTGAAAAACTTTGTCCAATTCTGGGCACCACACTACAGGAAGGTGATTTCTCCTTCAACTCCACTCATTCTCCAGATCCAAGGTGTAGCCATGGGAGCTTGCATGAGCCCAAGCTACCCATCTTTTTGTGGGACATGTGGAACCGTATTTGTTTCAGCTCCATGCAGGCCCACACCCTCAGCTTTTTTTCTGATATGAAACTCATCATTAGGCAATTAGCCAGACAACAGGAACAGCAGTAACAGCAATGTAACTGCTGCTTAATGTTAATCAATTTTAACAATGAGACTGTAGAACCTGACAACCAATAAATAGGATTTTGCATTCTCTGTGGTGCTCATGCACACTTGGATCTGAGGACTGCTTTCTACAGTACTGGATGTCAGCTGATCTGGTCAAGAAAGATGCATCTTTACTCCTGCAACTCATCATGAGCCCAGGCTATGGGAGGTATTATAACATGATTTTTTTTATATTTTGATCTCTCTCTCTCTCTCTATAATGGTATTAATCAACAGTCCTAGTGACCGTGTTATGCTTATAGTTTTAGCTCTTGAATATTTTAGGACTTTCAGATGTTGAGTATTTTGAGAAGGCGAGTGGCAGAATTCAGGTCAATACACACTGGTAAATTGGGGAATGACATAAGAGTTGAAACTTAATGCATAATATCATGGAAAGAAGAATAAAGATAGGCACCATAAGTATACTGGTCCTTTTTTTTAATAAAATGGTATTCAGGGCAGTTGGATAAAATACACATTTTTGATGGTGGACTGTTAAGATGTTTAAAAAAAACACGTTATTTTTCTTTAAAAAAAAGGAGCCACAAAGCAGAGGAAATTGTGAGAACCTTTAAAAACCACTCAGATTGTGTTCAATTCTGGGCACTTTGGAAGAATGTAAGGATTGAGAGAGGATGCAGAGGAAACTTTCTTTAAAAAAATAGCACCAGGGATGTGAGGCTGCATTATTTTGAGACATCAAAAGATGAACTGCTTCCACTGAGCAGACATGAAGGGACATAAATTTGATAGAGTAGTTATGGGGGAAAACAAAACTGTTTCTACTACTAAATTTAAAAGCTTCCAGATTTGGATTCTTCCTTGTGGAATCAACTCTGCCATGCTTACCACAAACTAATCAATCTCAGAAAATAAAACCCATGATCTGGTCTGATTGCATCTGCAGATTTTACACAAATCTCGGAACTGATAAGAGGCACTTTCTGACATATTTTCCAATTCCATGAGAAATGGTACCAGCATGGCTAACCAGAAAGCTAACGTTCATATTTAAGACAGAAAACATGGCCAGGGACAGAACTGCTGTTTACCATTCAGATGAATCAAAAGCACAATTTCTATATTTGCAGCAAGGTACCAAATTAGGAAAGATAATCAACAATGAGGACACAACAAATTACAGGACAACCTGAATAAAACTGAAGGATGGCAAGTGAATTTCAACACAGTTATGAGTGGAACATTAGATTTTGTTAACAAAATTAAAGCACAAGTCAGATAAAGGCAGAAAGAGTCCTCAAGCTCTGCATACTCAATAACATCACCTGAAGACCACATCAATGTGCTAATTTGCATGCTTCATAAAATATCGTAAAATAAGGAACCTAAACAAATGCTAGTAAACAAAGATAATCAGCACTTGTGGACAAGCAAAACTCAAGACCACCAATATAAGATGGTCACCAAAATGATAATTTAGAACAAACATTTACTTGGGAGAATAATGAATTGCGCAGATGAAACATCACAGAGGGACACCTGAATAAACACTTGAAGGTGAATTAGAGAATGTTACAGTGCAGGAGACAGCCACTTGGCCCATCGTGTCCATATTGACTCTCTAACATGACAGCTCATTAATTCCAGCCCCTTCTATGAGCTTTGCAATTTATTCTAATTGGAACATTTATCCAATTCCCTCCTGAAGGCCACAATGCAACTTGACTCCATTCTGCAGGCAGTGCATTCCAGATTCCAACCACGTTGTTGAAGGAAGTATTTTCCTCCTGTCACTATTCATTCCATTCCCCTTATTTGAAACACAGAAACAGATGACTGGAGTCGGTAATTTTTCCCTTTAATGTTGCTCTGGCATTCAATGTGATCATGGCTGATCGTCCAAATTCCGTATCCTGATCCAGCTTTTTACCTGCATCCTTTCATGCCTTTAGCCCCAAGAACTTTACCTAACTACTTCTTGAATATATTTAACAATGTGCCTTCAATGCTCTTTTGTGGGAGAGAATTCCACAGGTTCACCATTTCTCAGAGAAGAAAATTCTCCTCACCTCAGTTGTACATGGCTTGCACCTTATCCTTGGTCTGGTACTTCTGGTCCTGAACTTCCCTGCTATTCTGCATGTAGTCTGATTAGACCTGCCAGAATTTTGCAAGTTTCTGCAAGATCCCTTCTTCTAAAGTCTAGCAAACACAAGCTTAATTAACCCAATCTCTCCTCATACACAGTCTTGCCATCCCAGGAATCAATCTAGTCAACCTTCACCAAACTCCCTTCATAACAGGAACATCTTTCCTCAGATAAGGAAACCAAAACTGCACCGTAATGTGCGGTCTCATCATGGTCCTGTACAACTGCAGTAAGACATCCCTGTTCCTGTACTTGAATCCTCTCATTATTAAGGGCAACATACCATTTGCCTTCCTAACTACCTGCTGCACCTACATGCTTATTTTCATCAACTGGTGCACAAGGACATCCAGGTCTCACTGCACCACCTCCTTTCCTAATTAATCACCATTTTGAATCTGCTTCCTGGTTAAGTGGTTGAGGCAGAAACTGTATCAAAATTAGATAAAGGTGGATGGTCAAACTTCAAAGGACAATGGAAACAGGTTGAGTTAATATGATTAGGGCCAGTTGTTCTTAAGTGAACGTGCACATGGATTGGTCAACCAGACTTGTGCTGACCATGATGCCAATCCAACTAATCCCATCTGCCTGGACATGGTATGTATCCTTCTATTCCCTGCCTGGACATGTGTCTGTCTCAATGTCTCTTAAACATTACCATTGCATCTGCTTCCACCACCTCCCCTGGCAGCGTGTTCCAGGCAACTGACCACTCTGTCTAAAAGGGCCTTGCACATGTTCTTTAAACCTTCACCTCTCACCTTAAACTTATGCCCTTTGATATTTGACATTGCCACCCTGGGAAAAAAAATGACCATCTACCCCATCTATGCCTCTCAATTTTATTTACTTCTATCACTTAATTCTTATTTTTAAACTTTCTGACTTTGTTCTGCAATCTATTATTTTTAGTCCTACGTAATCTTGACATTATCAGGTTGCTGGTTTGTATCTAATGAAGCTTTAACACCTCCACTTGATTCACAACAAACATCCCACCTCCCCTGTATCATCCATGCATCCTAATTCCATACAGACTACTTTTCTAATTCTTTGGAATTTAACAAGCATATTATTCCTTTCTACTGTCGGTGCTTCTTCCACATATTATTCAACAGAGGGAAGCAATGATTCATTCAACTTTCCTAATCTACTGCCAATCAGATAAGATTTGCCCTTCTGTATTTCGAACCAAAGCGGATAACTTCACATTATTTTGAATCTGCAAAGCATATGTGCACTCACTCAACCTGTCCAAATTACACTCGAGTCTCTCTGCATCCTCTCACTGTTCACACTCCCACGTAGCTTTATATCTGCTGCAAACTTGATGTTCCACTTATTCCCTCATCCAAAACATTGCTTCTTACAGTATTCCAATAATCACTGCATGCCATTTGGCAAAGGACTCACTTATTCCTACTCTGTTTCCTGTCTGTCAATCATATCGGTATATTACCTCCAGTGTCACGTGTTTTAACTCTGCACACTAGTCTCTTACAGGGAACCTTGATGAAAGCCTTCTGAAAATTCAAATGCACATCCACTGGTTCTCCCTTATCTATTCTACTGGTTACATCCTTAAAAACTTTAGCCTTATCAAACTTGATTTCACATTCATAAATCCATGCAGACTTTAACCAATCTGTTCTCTGGCACTGTTCTCCAAATGCTCTGCTATTACATCTTTAACATCTTCAAGCATTTCCCCCATTACTGATATCAGATTAACATCTATAATTCCCCACTTTCTCTTTCACCTTTTTTTTAAAAGTAGTTACCTTGCAGTCCCGAGAAACTAATCTAGAGTCTAAAGAACATCGATTACCAATGCAGGCACTATTTTGAGGCACTTCCTTACACACTTTGAGATGCAGACAAAGGCACTGGGGATTTTTCAGCCTTTAATCCCACCACTTTCCTTCACATCTGATTCACATGCCAATTTGTACATCTCCTCCTTGCATCTAATACTATCGCAATTTAGCCCATTAGTCCCAGTTGAACCAACCTTCTTGTTTTAGTTTTGCACCAGATAGCAATGAACAATTGCTGCAATTTGTCTATGTGCTCCTTAAACGGTTGCCGCTGCCAATCCAACATCAACTCCTTGATTAATGTTCCTCAATCTGTTTTTGCTTATTTAGATTCAGTTCTCTCAACTCAGAATCCACCACATCACCCATCCTGTTGAATTCTACCATATTATGGTTCCTCATTCCCAAGGGGCCTCACATAACAAGGTTGTTAATCCTTTCTCAATACACAATACTCTGTGTAGGATAGGCTTGCCCTCTTGTTGACTCCTTGTCACATTAGTCCAGAACACTATCCTGTAAAAACCCCAGGAATTCCTCCTCTACAATATTGTTACTAATTTGGCGCGGCCATTCTGCGTGTTTGCTGATTCAAGTTACCCATGATTACATTTGTATCTTTATTCCACATTCTTCATTCCCTGTTTAATGCCATTCCCAACATCCACTGATATTTGAAGAACTATACAGGCAGAGCTACTGCACCAGCTTGGCCTCAATCCTGACCAAGGGTTGTCCATTCTTCCCTTCAACTGTGTAGATTTTCCCCCAGGTGCTCCAGTTTCCTCTCACATTCCTAAGATGTAGTATTTGGCAGGCTCACTGGCTTCTACAAACTACTCCAAAGCATAGGTGGGTGGGAGAAGTGGTGGAGGAGTTAATGCTCATGGGTAAGAATAGCTTTCAAGAAAATATGGTGGAACAGGAGCCATCATTGACTTTAAGGGCCAAATGGCCTCCCTCCAAGTTGCAAGAAAATACAAGAAATAAAATTTCCATTGATATCCTCTTTGGTAGTTTTGTTTGGTCTACCCATAGAGATTCCATATCATCCAAACCAAGATCATACATCACAATTGTGTTACTTTCTTTCACTACTTACACAACTCCACCTCTCTTTCCTACCTACCCTTCCTAAATAATGAATACCCAGATGTTCAGCTTTCATCCTTGGTCCATCTGCAACCACGTCGTCAAAATCCCAATTCATCATATCATTTATCTATTTGCATAATTAATTAATCCAATTTATTGAGAATGCTCCAGAGTTAACACAGAATGTCCTTCAGGCTTGTTTTTTTTTGAAAGATTCTTAACTCCCTTATTTTGCATTGAAGCTCTGTTTGCTTTTCATCCTTGATATCTCTGCCCTCATTTTTGCTTTTCCCCTTGCTCTATCTCCATGCATAGGTTCCCAACTCACTGACACTTAAGTTTGAACCCTCCCCAACAGCACTTGCTAACACTCCCCAAGGACATCAGTACTGGTCCTGCCCAGGTGCAGCCTGCCCACTTGTACTGGCCCCACCTCCCCCGAACAGATTCCAATGTCCCAGGAATCTGAATCCCTCTCCTTTGTATGATTCCTCTCAACTCACACTCATACAATAGATATATCCTGCTATTCTGGCACGAACTAGCACATAGCACTGATAGTAATACTGATATTACAACCTTAGGACACAAGTTTTTTTTAAAAAGAAAGGGACCTCTATATTCAGCTTGTAGAACCTCATTCCTTTCCTTTTAAATCTACATAATTCTTACTCATATGCATCAAAATAACTGGCTGTTCACACTTCTCCAGAACACTCCGCAGCTGCTGAGATATCCCTGACTCTACTACCACAATATCACTAAAGTTTGAAGTTCACCACCACATCTTGATGATCAATATACAAATCAAGAATTTTCCACATGATTGTTTCAATTTGTTCTCAAGAGCATTGTTGTGCTTAGATGCAAAGTAAAAATCCCAAAGAACCCTTGTCACCTCCAAACTCAGTTGCCAAGGTGCAATCCACCCCAGTTTCTCCATTTACTTTCTCCAAATTATTTAACCATGTTTTCATCACCTTCAGCTTTGACCTCTCAAGGAGCAATGATGTACAGAGGGACCTTGGGGTGCAAGTCCATAGCTCCCTGAAAGAGCTATGGAAGTGGCAAATCAAGTGCTGTACAATTGGGGAATTAAATTGACAAGTCATGTTGCAGCGGTGTCAAATTTTGGTGAGACCACATTTGAAGTAGTACATGCAGTTCTGGTTGCCACATTACCAGAAGAATATAGTCTTTGCAGAGAGTGCAGAAGAGATTCACCAGGATATTACCCGGGACAGAGTGCATAAGGAGAGGTTGGACAAACCTGGATTCTTTTCTCTGGTACAGAGATTGAGAGGTGACCTGATAGAAGTACATAAAATTATGAGAGGCATAGATAGAGTCAAGTCTTTTACCAGGATTTATGAGGAACGATTTTTTTTAAATGATGCCTGGAACACGCTGCCAGAGAAAGGAGAAAAAGCAGATTCAACAGCAACATTTAGACAGACTCATGAACAGGTCGGGGACAGAGGGAGATGGACTTCGTGTTGGCAGATGCCATTAGTTTGGATTGTTATCATTGTCAGCGCAGACATCATGCCGACAGGCCTGTTCCTGTGCTGTTCTGTTCTATGCATGTTGGAAAAGGGGTGGGGGGAAACAGGACACCCAGTTTTGAGGAAAGGTCTCTATCCTGAAACTTTAACTCTTGTTTCTTTCCACAGATTCTACTGACCTGCTCAATGTTTCCAAGATTTTCAATTATCGTTTCAGATTTCCAAAGTCTGCAATTTTTTTTGATTAATGGACATGTGAGAAGTAAATGGTCTCCGAAGGGCAACACCTCCTGTATGGTGAGCTGACCGTTTAGAGCTGAAGCAACAAATAATAAGATCTGAATGTGAATTGAAGCAGACAAATGGGGCTCAAGGGATAGAAGCCCACATCAAGGTCAATGACTCAAAACTGGTAGAAGCTTCAAAGTTATACACGCTGGAATATCGACAAATCTAGGAAAGGATAAGAGAGTTTACCAACTGACAGAGATAAATGAACACCTTACTGCATGGTGCAAGAACAATGCCACTTTCGTAAGAAACCCTCTTCAGAATAAAAAGGTTGCGGCACAAATTATGAACGACAATTAAAACCAACAACAGGACTTACAAACTGCATTCAGGTCACAACAGAAAATCATTTTGACAGTAAAGAGGAGCGAGGGAGCAAACATTATTCCAGCGAAGAAAAGTCACAGGGAGAAGGCTATTTTAGAGGGAATAATTAATCACATTGCAGGCCACAACCTGGATCAGGATGGCAACTTTTCTATCCTTAAGGTCATCAGTTAAGAACATATAACAGTACAACACATTGTGCCAAACTAATTAAACAAGTAATTAAATGCCTAACTAAACTAATGCCTTCTGCCACACAATGTCCACATCCCTCCATTCTCTGCACATTCACGTGCCTATTTAAGAGCCTCTTAAACACCTCTTATCATATTTGCCTCCGCCACCACTCCTGGCAGCGCATTCCAGGCACCCACCACTTTGTGTAAAAAAAACTTGCCCTGCACATCTCCTTTGAACTTGCTCCTTCTCACCTTAAATGCATGCCCTCTAGTATTAGGCATTTCAACCCTGGGAAAAAGATATTGTCTGTCTACTCTATATATGCCTCTCATAATCTTATAAACTTCTACATGGTCTCCCCTCAGCCTTCGCCGTTGCAGAGAAAACAATCCAAGTTTGTCCAACCTCTCCTCATAGCACATGCCCTCTAATCTAGGGAGCATCTTGGTGAACCTCTTCTGCACCCTCTCCAAAGCCTCCACATCCTCCCTGTAATGCGGCGATCAGAACTAAATACAATACTCCAGATGTGGCTGAACCAGAGTTTTATAAAGCTGCAACATAACTTCCCGACTCTTGAACTCAATGCCTCGACTAATAAAGGCAAGCATGCCATATGCCTTCTTTAACACCCTATCAACTTGTGCAGCCACTTTCAGGGAGCTATGGACTTGGAAACCCAAGATCCTTCTGTGCATCAACACTGTTAAGGTTCCTGCCATTAACTTTGTACTATCCCTTTACATTTGATCTCCCAAGATGCAACACCTCACACTTGGCCGGATTAAACTCCATCTGCCATTTCTGCACCCATTATCTGCAACTGATCTATATCCCACTGTATCATTAGGCAATCTTCTACACTATGCACAACGCCATCCACCTTTGTATCAACTGCAAACTTATTAACCCAGAAAGCTGTTTAAAAGAGAAGATATGCCTCAATTTAGAAAAGAGTTACATTTCTGGAAAATGTTCTGTTAAGCAAAAATTCATCAATTGAAATAATGGGAAATGCCTTTTTTCAATCTCGGAACTTGGTTGTATTGCAAGGCTCAAGATACTTGGTTAAAAAACTAAACTCCCAAAAAAATCAGCACAAATATCTTAAACAATATACATCAATTTATTAACAGTTAAATCTTTGATTAAGATAGGACGAACATACATAATGTACCCCTTCAGGGTATTTACCAAGTGAAACCGGTAAGATCCTGATGGTTGATATGGAGGGTATGAAATCTGGAACTAAGGACCACCTATTTAAGACAAGAGAAGAGGCAAATTTTGTTCTCTTAGTGGCTCCAGGTTAAGAGTCCATAGAACATCCTTCCTGAATGGGAGGACCTTCTTTTGAGGCTGTTGAGCAAGGGTGGCAAGTATTACAGTGCCTCAAGTAGGTGGGAGTGTGTTGCAGTTGCAATCAGATCATCCATGAACTTACTGAATGGTTCAGCCAGCTAAAGGGACCAAGAAGTCTACCCTGCTCCCAGTTTACATATTTGCATACAAAGTGGTTGTAGTGGCTTTGGATGTCAAGGTGGCAGTTGAGGAGGTGCGAAGCACGGTTGTCACTGGTGGGTAAATGATGGTTGTGGTGATGAGTCAGAATTTGATGGAATTTGCAGCATCACTGCCGAGTTTTCTTCCTGTGATGGAACCTGGGTGGCTGATGAGCAAGGTTTAAGGTCGTGTCTTTTTGATCTCAAAGCTCTTCACAGGAGAGCACAGTCACGTCTAAGACTGCACCATATTGGAATTGTCATCTTTGAAAATCGCAATCACTTTCTTGATGCAGAACATTTCTTCCAAAAGCCTTTTTGTAGTGAATTATTTCGGCGGTATAATGCTCTGTGGTTCTTGGTGACCTGCTGCATAAGACTGCAGGTAGTAAAACATTGAATGTGGTGATAACACCATGGTTCATGGATTTGCAATACTAAACTAGTGGAAGCGAGTTTGGAGAATATAAAAGAGGTTTCAGCAGAATATGAACAAGTTGAGTGGCAAGAACATCACAGGTGGTATTTATTTTGAAAAACTTTGGTGAATATAGCTCAAAATCAGAATGTTTGTTAAATGGAGAGAGATCTGGAAGTATTGATATGAAAAAGAACCGAGGTGTGATTGCAAAGGAAACACAGAGTCAACATGCAAGTGTAACAAGTGATTCAGAAGACCTTTGTCCGCCTTTATTATGAGAGGATTGGAATAATGGAGTAACAAAGTCTTAATGTGACATTGCACCTGGAGTATTCAATGATTTGGATGACACGGTTTGTGACACTAAAACAGGTGGTATCATAGACAATGAAGATTATCAAGAATTACAACAGGATCTTGATCAACTGGGTAAGTGGGCTGAGGAATTGCAAATGGCATTCAATTCAGATGTGTGAGGTGTTGCATTTTGGGAAGTCAAATTAAGTTAGGACTTTCACAGTGAACAGAAGAGCCCTGGGGATTGTTGTAGAACAGAGGCTCCGAGGGGTACAAGTACATCGTTCCCTGAAAGTGGCGTCACGTAGTCAGGATGGTGAAGGCTTTTGGCATGCTGGCCTTCATCAGTCGGGGTATTGAGTATAGAAGTTGGGATGCTATGTTGCAGTTGTACAGGACGTCTGAGAGGCCATATTTGGAATATTGTATTCAGTTTTGGTCATCGTGCTATAGGAAAGATGCCATTAAGCTGGAATGAGTGCAGGAAAGTTTTATAAATACATTGCCAGGACTCAAGAGGGAAAGGTTGGGCAGGCTGGGACTTCATTCCTTGGAATGTAGGAGACAGAAGGGTGATCTTTTAGAGGTGTATAAAAATCACAAGGGGCATAGATAATACAGCCTCCCCCCCCCCCCCCCCCCAAGGAAAGGGAACCAAAAACTTGAGGGCACAGGTTTAAGGTGAGAGGGAAAAGATTTAAAAGGGACCCCAGGGCAACTTCTTCGCACAGAGGGTTATGTGTGTATATCAAATGAGCTGCCAGAGAAAGTGGCTGAGGTAGGAACAACAACAAAATTTAAAAGACACTTGGACAGGTACATGGATAGGAAAGGCTCAAAGGGATATGGGTTAAATGGGACTAGATTGGATCAGCATGGACCAGTTGGGCCGAAGGGCCCACTTCTGTCCCACTGTGTCTCATTTATCTTATTACCTAAGAAAGGTTGTACTTCCTCTGGAAGGAGTGCAGCAAAGACATACTAGACTGCTTCCTGGGGTGGAGGGTTTGCCATACGAGGCGAGAGTGACTGGATGAGAACTGATTGTCTCAAGCCGAGAAGAAAAAGATTTCATTGAAACTTACAATTTCTCAATTATTTACATTTCTATTTATACCAATGACAGTCAAACAATCATAGATACAGCATGGAAACAGGTCTTTTGGCCCATTAAATCCACACATAGCATCAACCACCTACACGAATACCATTTTTTATTTTCCCTATGGGTTCCATCACTAACCAATGTGCTAAAAGCAATTTACAGTAGCCAATTAACCAATCAATCTGCTCGTCTTTGGGATGTGGGAGGAAACTGCAGCACCCAGAAGAAACCCATGCAGTCACAGGGAGAATGTGTAAACTCCACACAGACTGCATCCAAGGTCAGGATTGAACCCAGGTCTCTGGTACAGAGTCAGCAGCTCTGCTTGCTGCGTTACTCGGCAGCCGATCTGAGGAGGGGACAGACCTGAGGTATCCAATTTTTCCAATGGTGCAAAATAGGTGGAAGGGCAAGTTATGATGAGGATATTGTGACTTTGTAATGGGATACAGACAGATTGAATAAATAGGTAAAAACTTGGTGAATGGTGTTTAAAGTGGGAAATTGAGAGGTCATACACGTCAGTCAGAGGAATCAAAAGGCAGATTATCGAAATAAAAAGGGGCAGAAAATGAGTGAAATACAGAGGGTTCTGGGAAAGGGATCAAGGTGTTTTTGTGCATTAATCACAAAAAGTTAGCAGGCAGGTGCAACAAGTAGTTAAAGGGCAAATGGCATATTGGTCTTCATTGAAAAGGGGTTGGTGTTCAGAAATACGCAAGTTTTGTTACAATTGTACAGAGCATTGGTGAGGCCACACCTGGAATACTGCGCAATTTTGGTCCCCTTCCCAAGAAAGGATATAGTAGGATTGCGGGCAATCCAAAGGAGATTCACCAGGTTAACTCCTGGGATGAGAAAGTTGCCCAATCAAGCGAGGCAAAGTAGACTGTGTCTGTATTGTTTGGCGTTTAGAAGAGGGGTCATCTTATTGAGACACAAGATCCCAAAGAGGCTTGACAGGGCATGTGTGAAGATCTTCTTACTGGTGGGAAAGTCAAAGTCAGGTTTATTGTCATATGCATAGAGCAAATAGTTTTCTGGTTAAGGGACCAATCATTTAGAACCCAAGTATGTACACATTTCTTCTTGCAGAGTGTAGCAAATCTTTGGAATTTTCTACCCCTGAGAATTGTAGCTAGTATTTAAAATGGAGGTAGATAAATTTTTGAAAGATCAGGGAATTGAGCACTGAAAGACCAGTGTATTATGCCTAGACAAGGGAGACTACAATGGGATGAGGGAGGAGTTGGCTTACGTAGACTGGAAATACAGACCATATGGTGGCACAGTTGAGGAACAGCAGAAGACTTTCAAAGAGATCTTTCAGAGTGCTCAACAAAAGTATATTCCAGTTAAAAGCAAGGATAGTAAGGGTGGGGAGAACCAGCCTTGGATAAGGAAATAAAAGGTGGCATCAAGCTAAAAGCTCATGCATACAAAGTCGCCAAGAGTAGTGGGAAACTGGAAGATTGGGTAAACTTTAAAAAGCAACAAAGAACCACTAATCAAGCAATGAGAAAAGGGAAGACTGATTATGAAAGTAAACTAGCACAAAACATAAGAACATAGTAAAAGTTTTTATAATTATATAAAGCAGATAAGGGCAGCTAAAGTGAACTTAGGTCCCTTGGAAGATGAGAAGGGGGAATTAATATTGGGTAATGTGGAAATGGCTGAAGCCTTAAACGACTATTTTGTGTCGGTCTTCACAGTGGAGGACATATCCAACATGCCAAAGAGATGTTATGGATGCGATGGGAGGTAAGAACCTCAATACAATCGCTGTCACTAAAGAGGCGATGAGCAAACTCGTGGGATGCATCCCAAGGTACTGAAAGAAATGGCGGAAGGTATAGTAGATGCACATGATAATTTACCAAAATCTCTGGATTCTGGGCAGGACCTGGCAGATCGGAAGACAGCAAATGTCACACCACCGTTTAAAAAAGGATGTGGGCAAAAGGCAGGTAACTATAGGCCAGTTAGCTTAACATCTATAGTTGGGAAAATGCTTGAAGCTATCATTAAGGAAGAAATAGACAGCTGGATAGAAGTGGTTCCATCAGGCAGACACAGCATGGATTCAGGAAGGGCAGATCCTGTTTGACAAACTTACTGGAGTTCTTTGAGATATAATGAGCACAGTGGATAGAGGGAAACAGGCAGATGTTGTATACTTGGATTTCCAGAAGGCATTCGATAAGGTGCCACATTAAAGACTTATCCATAAGGTAAGGATGCATGGAGTTGAGGGTAATGTGAATTGCAAATATCAACCAGCCTTTGTGTAAAAAAAAACTTATCCCTCAGATCCCCTTGAAAGCTCCTCCTCACTTTAAACCTATGCCCTCTTCACTTCTGATAAACCTACCGTGGGAAAAATATTCTGACCATCTACCCAACCTATGCCTCTACAGTTATATATTCTAACAGGTCACCCCTCAGCCTCCTTCGCTCCAGTGAAAACAAAACATGCCTATCCAATCTCTTCAGATAACCAAATTCCAACAATTCAGACAATAACTTGATTAACCTCCTCTGCACTCTCTCCAGCACAATCATAATCACAATCAAAACAAGGAACTGATTGTGGACTTCAGGATGGAGAAGTCAGGAGAACACACACCAGTCCTCATTGAAGGGTCAAAGGTGGAAAGGGTGAGCAGCTTCAAGCTCCTGGGCATCAACACCTTGGAGGATCTATCCTGGACCCAATGCATTGATGCAATCATGAAGGCGGCACGCCAGCGGCTCTACTTCACTGAGAGTTTGAGGAGATTTGGTACGTCACCAAAGACTCTTGCAAATTTCTGACTGGTTGCATCACCACCTGGTATGGATGCTTCAATGCACAGGATCACAAAATGCTGCAGAGGGTCGTAGACTCAGCCAGCTCCATCATGGGCACAACTCTCCCACCATCGAGGACATCTTCAACAGACGGTGCCTCAAGGCGGTGGCATCCATCACTAAGGACCCTCACCATCTGGGACGTGCCCTCTTCTTGTTACTATGATCAGGGAGGAGATACAGGAGTCTGAAGATCCACACTCAACATTTTAGGAACAGCTTCTTCCCCTCCACCATCAGATTTCTGGACAGTCCATTAACACTAACTCATTATTTTTTTTTTGCACTGTTTAATTTATAGTAACTTAATGTCTAAGCACTGCACTGCTGCCAGAAAACAATAAAGTTCACGACATACAAGTCAGTAAAAGTAAACCTGATTCTGGTCTTCCTCCAGTGTGGCGATCAGAACTGCATACTCTACTCCAAATGCCAGTGTTTGTTAAGCTGCATCATAATTTCCCAATTTTATATTCTGTGCCCTGACGAGTGAAGGCAAGTGTGCCATATGCCTTCTTCCCCCCCCCCCCCCCCCACACCATATATCTGTGTTGCCACTTGGACTATTGTGTACATAGTACAATAGGATATAGTAGCAATAGAGAAGGCAGGAGAGATTCACCAGGAGCTGGGTGACTGTTAGGAAAGGGAAGGGGATTAGACAGAAGGAGCAGTGCACCCCTGTGGCCGTTCCCATCAACAATAAGTATACTGTTCTGGATACTGCTGGTGGGGACGACCTACCAGGGACAAGTTGTAGTGGTCAAGTCTCTGGCACCGAGGCGGGACCCTCATCTCAGATAGGAGGGAGGGTAAAGAGGAGAGCAGTAGTGATAGGGGATTCAATAGTTAGGGGGACAGATAGGAGATTCTGTGGGAGAGATCGAGAATCCCGGATGGTCTGTTGCCTCCCTGGTGCCAGGGTCCGTGATATCTCAGATCGAGTTCTTGATATTCTCAGGAGGGAGGGTGAGCAGCCAGATGTCGTGGTCCATGTTGGGACCAATGATGTGGATAGGAAGAAGGAGGAGGTCCTGAAAAGAGAGTTTAGGGAATTAGGTGCAAAGCTAAAAGACAAGACCTCCAAGGTTGCAATCTCAGGATTGCTACCAGCGCCACGTGCTAGTGAGGCTAGAAATAGGAGGATCATACAGCTAAATACGTGGCTAAGGAGTTGGTGCAGGAGGGAGGGCTTCAGGTTTCTGGATAATTGGGCCTTGTTCCAGGGAAGGTGGGATCTGTTCCGGAGGGATGGTTTACACCTGACCTGGAAGGGGACTAACATACTTGCAGGTAGGTTTGCTAGTGCTGCTCCGGTGGGTTTAAACTAGATTTGCAGGGGGAGGGGAACCAGAGTGTTAGAGAAGAAAGTGAGGAGGAAAATGATCGTGCGAGGTCTGCAGGTATGGACAGAAATCAAAGGTTTGTACATGACAGTAATGTTCTGAGGTGCATCTATTTCAATGCAAGGAGTATTGTAGGTGAGGTGGATGAGCTTAGGGTGTGGATTGGCACATGGGATTATGATGTTATTGCTGTTAGTGAGACATGGTTGAAGGAGGGGCAGGACTGGCAGCTTAATGTTCTGGGCGTCCGTTGTTTCAGATGTGATAGAGGGGGAGGGATGAAAGGGGGAGGAGTGGCATTACTGGTCAGGGAACAGATCACAGCTGTGCGTACACAGGACAGCCCGGAGGGCTCGTCTACAGAGGCCATATGGGTGGAGCTGAGGAACAGGAAAGGTGTGGCCACACTAATAGGGTTGTATTATAGACCGCCCAATAGTCAGAGAGAATTGGAGGAACAAATCTGTAGGGAGATAGCAGACCGATGTAAGAAACAGAAAGTTGTGATAGTAGGGGATTTTAACTTTCCACATATTGACTGGGAATCCCACACTGCGAAAGGGTTGGATGGCTTGGAATTTGTCAAATGTGTTCAGGAAAGTTTTCTAAATCAATATATAGAGGTACCAACGAGAGAGAATGCAATACTTGATCTCCTATTAGGGAACCAGGCAGGTCAGGTGACAGAAGTATGTGTAGGTGAGCATTTTGGGTCCTGTGACCATAATGCAATTAGTTTCAAGATAATTATGGATAAGGATAGGTCTGGTCCTCGAGTGGAAGTTCTAAATTGGAGAAAGGCCAATTTTGTGGAAATGAGAAAGGATCTAGTTAGGTTGGATTGGGATAAGTTATTTTCTGGCAAGGATGTAATCAGTAAATGGAAAGCCTTCAAAGACGAAATT
Organism: Pristis pectinata; assembly: GCF_009764475.1. Classification (NCBI taxonomy): domain Eukaryota; kingdom Metazoa; phylum Chordata; class Chondrichthyes; order Rhinopristiformes; family Pristidae; genus Pristis; species Pristis pectinata. The sequence continues at coordinate 1,191,043 of NC_067431.1, forward strand.
TTGAGAACGCAGAGTTTGCATGTTCCTGCCAGGATTAAAGGCAAAGGTAACAAGCATAGGAAACCTTGGTTTTCAAAGGATATTGGTGAGCTGGTTAAGAAAAAGAGAGAGGTGTATAGCAGGTATAGGCAACTAGGAGCGGATGAGGTACTTGAGTATAGGAAATGTAAGAAAATAGTAAAAAAAAAAGGAAATCAGGAAGGCAAAAAGAAGACATGAGGTTGCTTTGGCAGATAATATGAAGCTAAAGCCAAAGGGTTTCTACAGGTATATTAAGAGCAAAAGGATAGTAAGAGACAGAATTTGTCCCCTAGAAGATCAGAGTGGTCGTTTATGTGTGGAGCCTCAGGAGATGGGGGAGGTCTTAAACAGTTTTTCTGCATCAGTATTTACTCAGGAAACTGGCATCGTGGATATGGAAGGAACGGAAACAAGCAGTAGGGTCATGGAACATATAGAGATTAAAAAGGAGGAGATACTTGATGCTTTACAGCAAATAAAGGTAGATAAATCCCCAGGGCCTGACAAGATATTTCCTCGGACCTTGAGAGAGACTAGTGTAGAAATTGCAGGGGCCCTGGCAGATATATTTAAAATGTCCTTAGCCACGGGTGCGGTGCCAGAGGACTGGAGGATAGCTCATGTTGTTCCACTGTTTAAGAAAGGCTCGAAGAGTAAACCAGGTAATTACAGGCCAGTGAGCCTGACAGCAGTAGTGGGTAAATTATTGGAAGGTGTTCTGAGAGATAGGACATATAAGTATTTGGACAGCCAAGGGTTGATTAAGGATAGTCAGCATGGCTTTGTGTGTGGTAGATCGTGTTTAACAAATCTTGTGGAGTTTGAGAAGGTCACTAAGAAAGTAGATGAAGGTAAGGCTGTGGATGTTGTCTACATGAACTTTAGTAAGGCCTTTGACAAGGTCCCACATGGGAGATTAGTTCAGAAGGTTCAGTCAATGGGTGTCCATGCTAAGGTTGTAAACTGGATTCAAAATTGGCTGAGTGGGAGAAGACAGAGAGTGGTTGTGGATGGTTGTTTCTCAGATTGGAGGCCTGTGACTAGTGGTGTGCCTCAGGGATCTGTGTTGGGGCCATTGTTGTTTGTTGTATATATCAATGATCTAGAAGATAATGTGGTAAATTGGATTAGTAAGTTTGCAGATGACACTAAGATTGGAGGTGTAGTGGACAGCGAGAAAGGCTTTCAAAGCTTGCAGAGGGATCTGGACCAAATGGAAAAATGGTCCAGAAAATGGCAGAAGGAATTTAATGCAGACAAGTGTGAGGTGTTGCATTTCGGAAGGACAAATCAAGGTAGGACATACACAGTAAATGGTAGGGCACTGAGGAGTGCCAAGGAACAAAGGGATCTGGGAGTTCAGATACGTAATTCCCTGAAAGTAGAGTCACAGGTAGACAGGGTTGTAAAAAAGGCTTTTGGCATCCTGGCATTTATAAATCAAAGTATTGAGTATAGGAGTTGGAATGTTTTGGTGAGGTTGTATAAGTCATTGGTGAGACCAAATTTAGAATATTGTGTGCAGTTCTGTTCGCCGAACTACAGGAAGGATGTCAGTAAGATTGAAAGAGTGCAGAGGAGATTCACAAGAATGTTGCCGGATCTTCAGGAGTTGAGTTACAGGGAAAGATTGAGCATGTTAGGACTTTATTCCTTGGAGTGGAGAAGAATGAGGGGAGATATGATAGAGGTTTACAAAATGATGAGGGGCATCGACAGAGTTAATGCAAGTAGGCTCTTTCCACCTAGATTAGGAGAGATAAGTATGAGAGGACATGGCTTTAGGGTGAAAGGAGAAAGGTTTAGGGGGAACATTAGAGGGAACTTCTTCACTCAAAGAGTGGTGGGAGTGTGGAATGGGCTGCCATCTGATGTGGTAAATGCCGGCTCGCTCCTAACTTTTAAGAGTAAATTGGATAGATACATGGACGAGAAGGGTCTGGAGGGGTATGGGCTGGGGGCAGGTAGATGGGACTAGCAGAATAATGTTTCAGCACAGACTAGAAGGGCCAAATGGCCTGTCTTCTGTGCTATAGTTTTCTATGGTTGCCTTAAATACAGGGCTGCAGTTGGAAGGAGAGTTTGGATAGGCTGGGTTTACTCTTACTGAGTGCAAGAGGCTGAGGGATGACTTTGCAGAATTTGTAGAAAATTATGAGGGACATAGACAGGATAATAGTCAGGATCTTTTCCCCCACAGTGCAGGTAAATCGAGAACAAGGCGGCACAGGTTTCAGGTGAGAGGGGGAAACATTTAAAGGAGATCTGAAGGGTAGGTTTTCCCCCACACAGAGGGTAGTGTATATCTGGAACAAGCTGCCAGAGGTGGTGGAGGCAGATGCATTTACAACATTTAAAAGGCATTTGGAAAGGTACTTGGATAGGAAAGGCACGGGGGATCTGGGCCTGATGCAGGCAAATGAGATTTGGCATCACAGTTGGCATGGACGAGATGGGTTGAAAGGGCCCGACTCTGATGTCCGATTCTGCAGTTCTTTGAGCCATCTTCCATCTCCTAGCACCTCACCTGTGGCTTACGAAGATGCCATAATCTCCAGCAGGACCCCATCATTCTCCTCTTTTGCTTCTTATAGCAACTTAGGATAGATCCCTTCCAGCCCTGGGGTCGTAACAATACCATGGTGTCTCATGACACCTATCAGCTCTCCCTTCTTAAAACTGACATAGTCCAGATTATCCATGTGCCCATCCCTGAACTGTCCACCATGTCCTTCTCCTTGGTGAATACAGACGAAAAGTATTCATTTGGGATCTTGCCCACATCGCCTGGCTCCACAAATAGATTACCTTTTTCCCTTCAGGGGACCCACTCATTCCCTGTACACCACCTTACTGCTGATGTACCTACAGAATGCCTTGGGATTCTTTTTAATTTTATTTTCCAAAGACATTTTTTGATCCTTTTATGCCCTCCTAATCCTTTCTTAAGTTCTCTCCTACATACTCCATATTCCTCAGGAAAATCCCTACCAAGTCCATGGTTCCCTTAAAGTGTCAAAGTTGGTCAATAGGGTTGTGAAGAAGACATATGGCATGCTTGCCTTCATAGGATGGGGCACACAATATATCTGTGTGTTGGTGAAGTGGGCTGAGGAATGATACAGAATGTAGAACACAGAACAATACAATACAGGATCAGGCCCTTCAACCCACGATGTCTGTGCTGACCATGATACCTGCACATGGTATGTACCCGTCATCCCATGCCTGCTCATGGGTCTTAATACCTCTTAAAATGTCACTAGTGTACTTGCTTCCACCATCTCCCCTGAAAGTGCATTCAGGCACCTACTTCACTCCATGTAAAGAAACATTTGCCTCACATATTTCCTTTGAGCTCCCCCCACCACCCCCCCCCCCCCCAACCAACTATCTGTATTCTGTGCCTCTCATAGTTTTGTGTTCTTCTATTATGTTACCCCTCAGCCTCAATCACTCCAGGGAAAACAATCCAAGTATGTCCAACTTCTCCTTTTCGCTAATACTCTTTAATCTAGGCAACAATCCTGGTGAATCTCTTCTGCATTCTCACCAAAGCCTCCACATTCCTCCTGTACATCAGTGCTCCTTAGGGTCCTGCCCCTTATTGTATACTTTGCTCAACTGAGGGTGGGACATACACCATGAATGGCAGGGCCTTAAGGAGTACTGAGGAACAGAGAGGCAAGTTATTTTTGTTTTGTTTTTTTAAATAGAGTGATTGTTATCTTGAACCTGCTGCCAGAGGTGGTGGTGGAATCAGATGCAACTACAACGTTTAAGATGCATTTAGACAGTCACTTTAACAGACAAGACATATGATCTAAAACAGGAAAATGGGATGAGTGTGGAAAGGCATGGACGTGGTGGACCCAAGGGATTATTTCTGTGTTGTACAACTCTGACACTAATGATTCTGGATGCCTATACCTGAACATGATGACCCCGTACTCTTAAAACTCTTGGAGTCAGAGTCATACAGCATGGAAACATTAGACCCAAAACACCAACAATTCCTGATGGTGCTCGACATGCGGAGTTCCTCCAGCAGATTGCTTGTTGCTCCAGATTCCAGCATCTGCAGTCTCTCTTCATAATTGAAAAACTCCATCTTGGTGAATCTCTGCACCATCTCCAGTGTGATCACATCCTTCTCGTAGTGAGGTGACTGAAACTGTACAGGGTACTCCAGTTGGGCCAGTTAATGGGCCAACTACTATTCTGTATAGTTGCAGCATAACCTCTCTGCTCTCATCACCTATGGCCTGGCTAATGAAGGCCAGTGTCCTGCATGTCTTTCTAACCACCTTCTCTACCCGTGTTGCTGCCTTCTGTATATATAAAAGTTCCCTCTGTTCTCCTGGAATCGCAACATTCATTGTAATTGATTATTGGTTTATTATTGTCACCTTACTGAGACACAGGGGAAAAGCTTTGTTTTGCATGCCATCCAGACAGATCATTCCAAGCATGTACATCAAGCTAGTACCAAAGGAAAAGCAATAATAGAGTGCAGAATATCCTGTTACAGAGAAAGTATAGTGCGGGAAGACAAACAAGACATGAAGTGTTCATCCTTATCGTACATGAGGTCTGTTGTAGAGTCTGATAACAGTGAGATAGAAGCTGTCCTCAAGCCCTGTGGATGTTTTCAAGCTTTTGTGTCTCCTGCCTGATGAAAGGGGTTAGAAGAGAGATGACTGGGGTGGGAGGGGTCCTTGATTATGTTGGATGCTTTCCCTGAGGAAGCAGGCAGTTGGTTGGTTGGTTGGTTTTATTGACAGACTGGGCATATATCTATCACAGCAATGTTAATCCTCCTAAAATGCATCACCTCCCATTTTTCATCATTAAATTCTAGCTCCACTGCTCTGCCCGTCTTTCCAATTTATCACCATCCTTCTATGCCTGAAGTCAACCTGACTATCAACAATGCTCTCTGCAAACTTAATAATCATACTCCTTCATTCACATCCAAATCATTAATGTATAGCAAGTGTTCCAGTACGAATTCCTGTGGATCACCATTATTTAGTTTTCCCAATCACAAAGAAAAAAGCCATCACCCTTGAACCTCCAAGCACCAAGGCAATTTTGGATCCAATTTGCAAAATCCATAGGTTTTTGGATCAGTTTCCATGTGCGATCTTGTCAGAGGGCTTATTAAAGTTCACCCAGATTGCAAAACCCTCATGCGTACCTCTTTAAAAATTGGAATCAAATCAGTCAGAAAGCAAAATTAGTCACAGAGCATTTCCCCTTGAAAAAGCCCATATTATCCTTAATTAATCTACGCCTCTCTAACTGCACATTAATCCTGTCTTTCAGACTCTTCTTCCAATAATTTCCTTACTACTGACATTAGACTCATCAGCCTGTTAATTTTGAAGACAAAAGGGACTGCAGGTGCTGGAAGAACTCAGCGGGTCGAGCAGCATCTGTGAAAGCCGAAGGTCGAAGTTAACATTTCAGGACCCAGTTCCATCTGCCCATCATCCATCCACCTGGGTCCACTTACTCATCAGCCCCTCCCCACCTGACTCTACCTATCACCAATGAGCATCTGTGCAAATCCCTCCCCCCCCCCCCCTCCAGCTTACAACCCAGCTCTGTCTACCCATTGTCTCCTCCCTATCTAGTCTACCTGGTTTCACCTGCCCATCATCTCCTCCCCATCCAGTTCGACTCATCACCTACCAGCCTCTATCCCACTGCGCTACGTACTGCTATATTCTGACAGTCTTTCCTATTCCCTCTCAATCATGATGCAGGGTCTCGACCTGAAATGTTGACTCACACCTTTTACCTCCACTGATGCTGCTTGACTTGCTGAGTTCAGGTTAAGCAGTCATTTACTTACACTTCCAATCTTGTGTACTGCACTTAGTGTTCACAAAGTTGTCTCCTCTACACCAGAGAAACCAAACATAGATTGAGTGACTGTTTTGCAAAATACCTGTGCTGAGTCCACAAATGCGACTCTGAGCTTACGGTTGCCTACCGCTTTAATTCATCATCTCACTGTGACCTTTCCGAATGTGGCATCCTGTACAATGAGGCCCAATTCAAGCTTGAGGAACAACACCTCATCTGTCTGGGCATATGACAGGCTGCAGGACTCAACACTGAATCCAAGTTTTAGATAAGCCTCTATTTGTATGAGAGCATGTCATTTTTGCCTGTTGTAATTTTGGCTCAGTTTATTTTTTTTAAACCTTTGTATTTGTACAGTTTGGCTTATTGGGCAGGTTCCACGGCCTTCCCAGTAGCAACACAAAGGCAAAGCAGCCTAATCCGATCTGAACAGCCCCTTTAGGCTCATTCTATCAGAGAAATTCCCTCTTCCACCTATCACCCCCCGCCCACCTTCTCTGCTCCCTAAACCAACTTGTTACTTTCTTTCCAAGTTCTGTTGAAGGGTCCAAGACCCAAAAATACTTCTCTTTCCAAAGCTTCTGCATGACCTGTCAAACATTTCCAGCATTTTCTCTTTAGTAAAGAGTAGGGTCCATTAGGAACCAAGGGGGCAAACTGTGCATGGAGCCAGAGGACATACATGACATCTTAAATGAATCCTTCTTATTTGTATTCACCAAATGTTCAAACCAGCCACTTTCAGAAGAACCATCACTGGCTTTACGTTCTTTCAAGGTTCGACATTATCTCACTATTATCATATTTAGGGGAAAATGCCATTAATTCTGATCATCAATCTGCATGCTTACCCTTCATCCATTCTCTCCAGGATAACACCTCTGCCTTTTGCAACACATAATGCACTTACAGGATAACATTTTGGGCAGTAACTTTTATTTTGCTGTTGTTGTTACAGATTCTCCCTATCTTCAGCACAGCATGGTGTAATAAACAGCTGATGTTCACCATTTTCAGTTCTATTAATTACACCAGTTTAGTATTAATGGTTATAGCTTTCTACAATTTCTTTGAAAAGGTGCAATCTCCTGAACCGTCGAGTCATTTTGTTGTTATCTTGAAGAATCCTGATAAAAATTGGACTATCAACAAAAGAAAAATGTGGGATGAAATTTTCATTTTAACGAGAAGTGTGCCAAAAGCTTTAAAAAAAAATATCAAGGACATTACAGCATAAATAAGTCAGACATTTGTAAACAGAAGAATGTTGGCAGTTTCATCATTACTATTACTGACAATGAAGAATGGCTGCATGGAGTTCCAGAATTATTCAATGAAGAATCAGTTGGATGCTACAATAGGGAAAAGGGCAGCATTATTGTTCCCATGGGTAAAGGAATTGATCAAGCTTTGCAGCATTACTCAGCTCTTTTAATCTTGTAAATTAACTGTAAGACCAAGAGATGTTATCAAACTAAATCTCAAATAAAAATGACAAAAAATGCTTACGGAACAAGACTGAAGCTCTTGAGTAATTAGTTTCAAAACGAATACTTCAGCCCCATTAAATAACCAACATAAGCCGATCAGGCAACAACAAATGATAGAGTAATTATATATAGACAAACTAGCAACACCAAAGGCTCATTGTTCTCTACAAGTCCAATTTCTCATAGTCCTTAATAGTAATAAGGAATCCAAATGTCAAAAGGATTAATTTTATTTTAGGTCATACTCGTAGGCTGTTATTGGGCAAGTCCACATTTGATATGTGGGAGTCATTTAAAGGTCAGCAGGTCAGAATTCAAGACCAACATGTTCCCACAAGGAAGAAAGAAAGACAAGGATGGCAATGTTGGATGATGAAAGATGTTAAAAATTTAGTCAAAAAGGAAAAGGAAGCACATGTAGGGTTTAGGTAACTGAAAATGGACATGGCCTTTGAGGAATACAAAGGAAGCAGGAAAGCAGAAACAGGGAATCAGCAGGGCTAAAAAAAGGGCCATGAAATGTCCCTGCAAAGGATGAGGAGGCTCAGGAGAGGGTATCGAAGGGTGAAAATGTCATATAGTTAGGGCACAGCTTTAAGGCAAGGGGGAAAAGTTTAAAAGATTTATGAGGCAAGTTTTTTTTGGCACAGGGAGTGGTTAGGTGGCTGGAACGTGCTGCCAAGGAGATGGTGGAGGCAGATACAATAGCAATGTTTAAAAGGCATTTATTCAGGCATATGAACAGACAGTGAATGGAGGGATAGGGACCACATGCAGGCAGTTTTACAATTTAAATTGGCATCATGGTTGGCACAGACATTGTGGGCTGAAGGGCCTGCTCATGTGCTGTACTGTTTTGTGTTCTATATTTTGGCCAGCTCTGCCATATCTTAATTTCCTTTCAAACCTAACCAACCCATGAAAGACTTGGATAGAGTGGACATGGAGGAGATGTTTTCATTAGTAGAACAGTCAAGGACTTGAGGGCACAGCCTCAGAATAAACAGAGACACAAGAGATTGCAGATGCTAGAATCTGGAGCAACACAAAAGGCACTGGAGGAACAGGCAGCATTGGGGGGGGGGGGGAGGGGGGGTAATGGACAGTTTACATTTCAGGTCAAGACCCTTCACCTGGACTCATATCTAGATCTAGACAGAATAAAGGGACGTCCCTTTAAAATGGAAATAAGGAATTTCTTCAGCCAGAGTGGTGAATTTGTGGAATTCATTGCCACAGGGGGCTGTGGAGACCAAGTCATTGGGTGCATTTAAGGCAAGTTGATAAATTCCTGATTGGTAAGGGGGTTAAAGGGTTACGGGGAGAAGGCAGGAGAATGGGGTTGAGAGAGAGCGAGAGAGAAAAATCAGCTATGATTGAATGATGGAGTAGACGTGAGGGGGTGAATGGTCTAATTCTGCTCCTATGTCTCATAGTTCAAGGACCATGGAGTGATTCACATGTTAATACACTATTTAAATGCAACTCTTGATAATTAGTATCTTGAAAAACAATGCAGTTAGATCCTGTAAAATGAACCATATATTTAAACCTCATGCTGGAGGGCACAATTCAAACAACTGGAAAATACATCAACACAGCACAACAGAAGCAAAGACAATACCAGGCATGGGAAATATTTGCATCTGCAGCAGAACATCAGCCACTCTTACCTGGGGAGCTGCCATGGTCCCTTACGAGATATCTTTCTACCTGCCACAGAACACCACAAAGCAATACAAACCACAAGACGGTGATTAATGTGTGCAAAATAACACATTTGAATGACACATGACTTCAACCATTCAATTATACAAATTTAAAAACATTTCATATCAAATCCAATAAACTAAGAATTCCATGATCTCCAATTCAAAATCAACAGAAGTAAAACTGCTGACAAACAAATCTGAAGTAAAATAATTTCTAATTAACGAGAAACAGATGTCAATGTACTGATTACATCTTACAAGTGTTTTCACATGCACTGCCCTTTCAATATTCAGTGACCCAAACAAGGCCTATTGCAAGGTTTAACAAGCACAGCTACACAAGCACAGCTACCGCCACACACACAGTTCCACAAGCGCAAGAGTGAGGAAATACAGTCAGAAATGCTGCATTTTGCATGTGGCATTAAACCAAGGCCCAGGAAAAACAGAAATATCCCACAGCACTATTTCAAAGATGACTGACGCAGCAAATCCCAGTCTTCTTGCCAATATTTATCCTTTAAGTTATAACATTAAAAAAACCTGGTTATTTCACAATGCAATTTGTGGGGATACGCTGCATACAAATTAGCTGTTCCAATTCCTACATTACAATCACAAACACATTTCAAAAGTACTCTACCGGTCGTAAAGCATTTTGGAAGTTGTGAATGGGGCTGTATCAATTCTAAGTTTTCCTTTCTTAGCTACCAAGCCATGCACATGCTCAGAGACCCTCGACCTCATGGGCCTCTGCTTATGAGCTCCACATATCTCCACAAACACAAATATGCTCCAGAACACACATCTTCAGCTACATGCTAAAACACTCATCCTCACCTGTCCCTGCAGCAGAGTATTCTATCAAAGTAATACACTTTAGTTGTTTAGAACTGTTGTTCACTACATGTACGATGATTGTATTACTGAATGAACAATACACAAGTTTTGGCAAATAAGCTGGAATAAATTCAAATACCACCATTTAACAATTTAAGTTCAGCTAATTAAACAAATCTTTTGTGTAAATCAGTTATCAGTCATGGTGACCATTATAGTTCTTAAATATAGTACAGCCATAACAATCTTGCTTCACAGTCATTCTTTGAATCAGCAAATCTACTACCCTTCCCAACAAATGATGGCAGATTGGCCTGGTATTGCTTTCTCTCGTTACATTTGGCGTCTTCCCGTCCCCTAGAATTGCCATAAAATCTAAAATAATAATTGAATAGAGCAGAGCCAATATGAATTTATCAAAAGGACATGGTGTTTGATAAATATTTGTTTTTTTTTTGAGGATGTAACAAGCAGAATATACAAGGGAGAACCAGCTAATATGCATTTGGGCTTTCAGAAGGCCTTCAATAAATGCAGCTCAAGATTAACAAACACAATTTTAGTACACAGTTTTGGGGGTAGTATATGGGTGGGAAGAGAGGATCAAAACCACAGGGTCCTGACCCAAAACAGCCACAGTTCCTTCCCTCCTGACAGATGCTACTTGACTGCCAAGTTCCTCCAGCAGTTTGTTTTTTTGCTGTGGATTCCAGCATCTGCAGTCTCTTGTGTCTCCAAGAGGAAAATATAAAGTTGCAGAAAGGGTAGTAGGGGTGGGGGAAAGCATATTGGTGATAGGAAATCTCTCTGATCAGGTGAGGACAGGGTTGCCATGTGGATTAACTGTTGAAGTCATCTGTTTGACAATTTAATGAGGGTAGTTGAGAGGGAGAGGCAGGCAGGGAGAAAACAAACATAGGAACATGTAACAGCTGTAAAATGCACATCACAGCTGTAGGGAATACCCAACAGAATGGAAATGCACGAAATGCCTAGCGGTGTTAACGGAGAGAGAAAAACTGAATTAATATTGCACATTGATAACCTACAGCTGAATTGACTAGTTACCTTAAAAAGGGAGAAGTGAGGCTTTCGTGGACTGAATGCATGTACTTTCCAGAACAATTATCATTTTCTTCCAGGGCAACACCCTCAGCATCAAGGCTGTAATTAACACTTTTCAGCTCCAATAGGCAGGTCTGTTTGTTTGCTTGTCTGACACCAGATTCCCGAAACAAAATCTATTCCAAGTTCTGTGGCACCAAAAGATTAACATTCTTCAAAGTGCACAACATCTGCCCCAACTCCTTAAAATCCACAGCCCATGATGCTCAAAATAGATAAGGGTCATTTGGGACAGCATTGAGAACTTCCAGTACTTTCATCAGGAACACATGGAAGACAAGGAGCATGCCACTTGCCAAGCTACCCACCCACTTATTCTGTCAAACACCTCATGCCCCATGTAGCAGAATCTGCAGGTCCCACAACTCGCCTCACCAGCCATCTCAGAACCACAGAAGTCATTCTCAATCCAGTGTTACTGCCTCAGAAGATGATAATGATAAAACACCAGTTAGACCAGAGCTCAAGACCGCAATAATTCTGGTCATTACACTGCGGCAAAGACATGATTGCACCAGAGAGGAAATTTATGATGATGTCGCTAGGACTGGAAAACTGCAGCGATGAGCAAGGTTGGATAGGCTGGGTGTTGCTTTCTTTGAAACCCAAGCTGAGGAAAGACCTAATTAACATGTATACAATGATGAGGGAAGTATATAAAGTAAAGGTAGAAGGACCCATTTCACTTAGGGATCAAAAATCTGGGAGTACAGATTTAAAGTAAAATTTGAGAACCAATTTTTTTTTCATCCTGAGGTGAGCAGAGTTTGGAACTAGTGGTATTCATTAAGTACCTGGATATGAGCCATGACCTGCAAGCTATGGCCTAAGTGTTGGTCAGTGGAATTAGGCTGGGTAGCTCTTTTAAATTGGCACAAACATTGGGCTGAATGGTCCCCTCCTGTGACATATACTTTTCGCTAATTCTGCAACAGGAATGGGAAATAATGCAGAGTATGTACAAGTCCCTGAGAAATAAATTACTGGTGGGAGTAATCTTCGTACTCCATAAGTTATACTGGTTCAATTGACTTTTTGGGGGATTTCAGCATCGCTGGCAAGGCCAGCATTTCATACACACTCCTCAACGAGATTGTAAGAAAGGTACTGCAGTAATCATGAACAACTTCGATCTTTATATAGATTGGAGAAATTAAATTGATATGGAGTATACATATTCACACTGGGATTATATCCCATTTCTGATAGGACAGCCTAGCTTTATCAGCATAACTTCGAAAAATACAAGATGAAATCCTTTGCGCAAATAATTGGTGGAATTGAGAGATAATGTGGTTCAGGAAAAGGAAATTATATTTGACAAAGTAGATCCTCGAAGATGAAACAAGCTGTGCTGTAAAGGCCAATTACGAGGTGTGGTGATGTAATGTAATGTATTTAGATTTCCGAAAGATTTTTAATAAGGTGCCATTGAAGAATGTCATGGCATTTTTGGGTGGTGGAGGGAGGGTGATATTAACATGGGAAGAGGACTGGCTAACGAACAGAAAACAAACAGAGATAAATGGGTTACACGCAGGTTGGCAAGCTGTAACACCTGGGCTGCCACAGTGCCCCCACTGTAACAGGTATTGATGCCTGAGATGAAGAGACCAGCTGTACAAATTTGATGATACTAAGCAGGAAAGCAAATTGTAAGAAAAACAAAGTCTACAAAGGAGACAGATGGATATAGAGTGGGCAAACAGATGGGTGATTAAATAATGAAAGGAAATGCGAGTTTATCCACTTTAATCAGAAAAATTGAGAAGTGGGATGTTGTTTAAATAGATAGAAAGAGATAACAAAATGCTACTATGCACAGGGATCTGGGTGCCTTTGCACATAAAACGCAAAGTTAGCCTGGGGTACAGCAGGTCATCAAAGAGGCTGATGAAATTTTGACCTTTATGACAAGTAGAATGGAGTACAGATGTAGGTATGTCATGCAATAACTGCCGTAGGTTTCCGTGAGACGACACTGAAGGACTTGAACAGGTTGGGAGAATGGGCTAAGAAGTGGCAGATGGAATACAGCAGCGGCGTGTGTACGGTCATACACTTTGGAATAAAGGTGCAGACTATTTTCTAAATGATGAGAGAATTCAGAAGTCAGAAGTACAAAGGAACTTGGAAGTCCTAGTGTAGGATTTCCTAAAGGGTAACTTGCAGGTTGAGTCATTGGCAAGGAAGGCAAATGCAGTGTTCGCATTCTTTTTGAGAGGACTAGAATTTAAAAGCAAGGATGTAATGCTGAGGCTTTATAAGGCGTTGGTCAGAACACATTTGGAGTACTGTGAGCAGATTTGGGACCCATATCTAAGGAAGGATGTGCTGACACTGGAGAGGGTTCAGAGGAGGTTTATGAGAATGATCCTGGGCATGAAAGGTTAACGTTTGATGGCTCTGGGCCTGTACTCACTGGAGTTTAGAAAAATGAGGGGGATCTCATTGAAGCCTATGGTATATTGAAAGGCCTGGATAGAGTGGACATGAAGAGGATGTTTCCAGTAATGGGTGAGAATAGGACCAGCGGGCACAGACTCAGAATAAAAGGACATCCCTTTAGAACGGAGATAAGGAGGAATTTCTTAAGCCAGGGAGTGGTGAATCTATGGAATTCATTGCCACAGATGGCTGTGGAGGCCAAGTCACTGGGTATATTTAAAGTGGAGGTTGATAGGTTCTTGATTAGCAAGGGCATCAAAGGTTACAGAGAGAAGGCAGGAGAACAGGGTCGAGAGGGAAATACAAATCAGTGGTGTTTGAATGGCAGAGCAGACTCAATGGGCCGAATGGCCTAATTCTGCTCCTATGTCTTATGGTCTGAAGGACTACTGGTCTCATTACTTTTGGAAAGATACTTCTGCTGGAAACTTCAGAGAAGGTTGATTTCTGAGATGATGGGGTTGCTTTAAGGAGGAATGATTGAGCAGCTCGGCTTGTATTCAATGGAGTCTGAAGGAATTTTCTCTCAATGAAGATTAAAATATTTTGAATTTTCTGCACGAGATGACTTTGGAAACGGTTGCTGAATGTTATCAAAGGTGAGATGGATAGATTTTGTATAGGGGAGCCTGCGGCTTTGGGGAAGAGGCAGCAAAGTGAAATTGAGAGCCAAATCAGATCAGCCATGATCTAATTGAAGAGAAACAAAGGACTGCAGATGCTGTAATCTCGATGAAAAACACCATGATGCTGGAGGAACTCAGCAGGCCAGGCAGCATTCGTGGAGAAAAGCAGGCAGTCAACGCTTCGGGTCAGGACCCTTCTTCAAGATGATCTTTGCACTCTTTAGTCAGGATATCAGCTTTCTCAGCATAAAATTTACAGCATGAATGTTTTGTCCCAAAGAGAATGATGGTCACAAACTAAGAGATAAGGCTCAAAAAGCCAGCACCTTTCAAGATTCAAATGGAAAGAAACAGCTCATAGGTTTACACAAACTGCATTGCTGCTTACACAAAGCAACATCAGTCACCATTTCAAGCAGCTTCCCCAGTCATGTAGAAATGTAAAAACAAAGTCTATTAATGGCTGAAGTAAATGAATGCTCAACAAAAAGACGCTTGAAGATAATTTCCCAACATCAGCACTGTGCAGTTAATAATGAACAATAGCAACGATTGCTAGATCAAGAGTGCTAAAAATAGTACAATGAGCTATATTTACTAGTCACGTGTACATCGAAACACACAGTGAAATGCACCTTTTGCATAGTGTGTTCTGGAGGCAGCCCGCAAGTGTCACCACGCTTCCTGCGCCAACATAGCATGCCCACAACTTCCTAACCCAGACGTGTTTGGAATGTGGGAGGAAACCAGAGCACCCGGAGGAAACCCACACAGACACAGGGAGAATGTACAAACTCCTTACAGACAGTGGCCGGAATTGAACCTGGGTTGCTGGTGCTGTAGTAGCATTACTCTAACCGCTACACTACCATGAAGCTTATGCAATAGTATGAATTGAAAGCGAATCAGATCACAAATCCTGGCAAGAGATTGAAAGGAATTGTGTAGATAGCCTTTGATCTTTTTTCAAAATGTGCTGCTTTTTGCCTGCCTCTGCACATCACATTTAAAAAGTGACACAGTACGACTGAATCCAAACTTTTAATGCCCCTGAAACAGTCAATGGGGTACATCACATATCTGCACAAGGTGACGTGATTATTGAAAATCAATGCTGCATGCAACACGTACTGAGGGCCATGTATCAGAATTGAACTACTCCTGAACAATCATACGTTAGTACTTAGACGTGATAAGCTAAAAGCATATCCTCAGCAATGCACATTAAAAAAAAATGCCACCTAAGAGAAAATGAATTACATGCTTAAAACATGGAAGCAATTCAGCCAAGAAGTATGTGTAAACTTTCATCCACCCTGGTCCAACAACCTCAGCCTTTTAAATTTATTTCTATGTAATATAATCTTTCATTTCTTCCTCAATGCCAACTCTGGGAATTAATTCCCAAGCACTTTCATCAGGGCACTGTAGTCAGACAATGAAAAGCAACAATTCCTATCAGGATGAAAACTCCCAAGCTACTTTTAAACAGGTATCTGAACTATGACCCCTTCAATTTGTTGATTCGAGTGGCTAAAATCTGAAAGCATCTATATATTTCAGTCTCCACAAACATCAAAAACATAACTTCTCACCATGATTTCCCAGCCTGAAACTTAATAACTAGCTTTTCTTATTTTAAACTTAAAACAACTTCAGGCCATTTGATCCATCAGGTCCATGCCAGCTCCCAAGGGAGTATTCCTATTCCTTTTCTCCTTACTTCCCTGTACTCCTGCAACAACTTCTCTCTCATATATGCCCATCAACACCCCCTTGGTTCCCTCTTCCAACAAGGGAGAAAACTGGAGCCCCCCACCCCCGAGAAGACCCATGCAGCCATGAAGCGAACATACAAACTCCGCACAGACAGTGCAAAAGGTCACGATTGATCGTGGATCCCTGGAACCACTAGGCAGCAGCACTAACTGCCTCTTCTTCCACGATTTCTTTGTACTAAGTTGCTGCAAGGAATCCAAGTATGACTTTAATTACATGCCTTGTCCTTATTGCCCTCACTAACACTTATTCCTGCTCTCAATACACTTCATTTGGATTAATACAAAGATAAATGATGGTGTAAACCTTCTGCCTGTTGCCTCTGCCGCTCCTCAACTTATACCAATTACCAACAAAAAGTCCACTGAAAGATATATTCATTAAAAGAATTACGAAAGTATGTTAGAATTTGCAACACTAATTTGCAGATATAAGCAAAACTGTGAAGTCGATAGAGAACATGGAAGTCACAGAAACAGCAATGCAGTAGCAAACAAAGCAGTAGCCACACGACTGTAATAAGTATCGCCAGCTGGCACACTTGCGTGTTCAGGTATTATGCAGACTACTTGCAAAGTATTTCATTTGATCTCTGATGCCCAAAAATATTTCTGGACATTTCACACTGTGCCTGATTCACAATCTATGCAAAGAATAAAGTGAGGAATCGAAAGGAGGTGCTGACTACCAGAAAAACATAACAAGAATACACTATACAGTGGCATGCAAAAGTTTGGGCACCCCTGGTCAAAATTTCTGTTACTGTGAATAGCTAAGCGAGTAAAAGATGACCTGATTTCCAAAAGGCATAAAGTTAAAGATGACACATCTCTTTAATATTTTAAGCAAGATTACTTTTTTATTTCCGTCTTTTACAGTTTCAAAATAACAAAAAAGGAAAAGGGCCCGAAGCAAAAGTTTGGGCACCCTGCATGGTCAGTACTTAGTAACACTGCCTTTGGCAAGTATCACAGCTTGTAAACGCTTTCTGCAGCCAGCTAAGAGTCTTTCAATTCTTGTTTGAAGGATTTTTGCCCATTCTTCCTTGCAAAAGGCTTCTAAGTACTGTGAGATTCTTGGGCTGTCTTGCACGCACTGCTCTTTTGAGGTCCATCCACAGATTTTCAATGATGTTTAGGTCGGGGGACTGTGAGGGCCATGGCAAGACCTTCAGCTTGTGCCTATTGAGGTAGCCCATTGTGGATTTTGAGGTGTGTTTAGGATTATTATCCTGTTGTAGAAGCCATCCTCTTTTCATCTTCAGCTTTTTTACAGACGGTGTAATGTTTGCTTCCAGAATTTGCTGGCATTTAATTGAATTCATTCTTCCCTCTACCAGTGAAATATTCCCTGTGCCACTGGCTGCAGCACAAGCCCAAAGCATGATCGATCCACCCCTGTGCTTAACAGTTGGAGAGGTGTTCTTTTCATGAAATTCTGCACCTTTTTTTCTCCAAACATACCTTTGCTCATTGCGGCCAAAAAGTTCTATTTTAACTTCATCAGTCCACAGGACTTGTTTCCAAAGTGCATCAGGCTTGTTTAGATGTTCCTTTGCAAACTTCTGACGCTGAATTTTGTGGTGGGGATGCAGGAAAGTTTGGAGAAAAAAGGGTGCAGAATTTCATGAAAAGAACACCTCTCCAACTGTTAAGCACAGGGGTGGATCGATCATGCTTTGAGCTTGTGTTGCAGCCAGGGGCACAGGGAACATTTCAGTGGTAGAGGGAAGAACGAATTCAATTAAATGCCAGCAAATTCTGGAAGCAAACATCACACCGTCTGTAAAAAAGCTGAAGATGAAAAGAGGATGGCTTCTACAACAAGATAATGATCCCAAACACACCCCAAAATCCATAATGGACTACCTCAAGAGGCACAAGCTGAAGGTTTTGCCAAGGCCCTCACAGTCCCCCGACCTAAACATCATCGGAAATCTGAGGATGGACCTCAAAAGAGCAGTGCATGCAAAACGGCCCAAGAATCTCACAGAACTAGAAGCCTTTTGCAAGGAAGAATGGGCAAAAATCCTTCAAACAAGAATTGAAAGACTCTTAGCTGGCTACAGAAAGCGTTTGCAAGCTGTGATACTTGCCAAAGGCAGTGTTACTAAATACTGACCATGCAGGGTGCCCAAACTTTTGCTTCGGGCCCTTTTCCTTTTTTGTTATTCTGAAACTGTAAAAGACAGAAATAAAAAAGTAATCTTGCTTAAAACATTACCATCATCTTTAACTTTATGCCTTTTGGAAATCAGGTCATCTTTTACTCGCTTAGCTATTCACAGCAACAGAAATTTTGACCAGGGGTGCCCAAACTTTTGCATACCACTGTACAGTCAAACAAAGCATCAGCAAACACTTGCAGTTTCTAATCACAAGAAACAAAACTAAAGTTGTGAGCAAAGGAAAATACTTCAAGACTGATTCCAGAAATACTGAACCTATTTTAAGATTTGGAAAGTGCTAATACTTAAACCGCCATGATGACAATGAAGTTATGTCTTCCCCTATAATCCCAAGGAACCCCTTCTTCATTCTCAGAAAGGATCAGTACTGCATAAGGACCATTAACCCATACCTCTACACAGTTCAGGGTCCACCAGAGCTGCAGTCCACTAGATGGCACCAGAACACCGCTGCCATGCTGATGTTGATCAAGCTGGCCCACGCATCCCTGCCCGACCCAGTCTGCAGGAACTTCACACCCACCACACAGAACATCCCCTTGCCAACATTTCTTCCCAGTCCCTTATCTCATTATGGCACAATTCCACTTCATACCTCACACAGGGTACCCTCCCACTAGGGCTCATCCACACAAATCCTAACTCAGTGGCACAGCCACTCCCTCCACCCCCAAAGGCAAACGCAGTCTAATCTCCTCACCCCCATTTCTCCCCCTCAACCCAACCCACTACCCCATCCCCCCTATTCCAACCCACCCGCTGCAGCCCATCTCGTTCCATCATAGCCCGCAATCCCATTCCCCACTTCAGGGCATGGCCCCTCCCCTGCACCCCACCCGGCGCCACAGTCCCCCCGCTCCTCCCCCTCTCCCCACAGCCCCCCCGCCCCGCCCCCTCTCCCCACAGCCCCCCCGCCCCGCCCCCTCTCCCCACAGCCCCAACCCACCACCCTTGTCCCCCCCTCATTCCGACCCACCCGCTGCAGCCCAGCTCGTTCCATCATAGCCCGCAGTCCCATTCCCCACCTCAGGGCATAACCCCTACCCTGCACCTCCCCCCGCCAGGCCCCACAGCCCCCCGCCCCTCTCAACCTCCCCCAGCCCCTCCCCCTCCCCACGGCCCCACAGCCGCCCCGACCCCTCTCCCCACAGCCCCCCCGCCCCTCCCCACTGTCCCTCCCCTCCCCCCGGGCCCACAGCTCCCCCCCCCCAACCCCACCCCACCCCGGGCCGCCACAGCGCAATGCAGCCCCGCTCGGCTCCGCCCGCGCCCAGCCCGCCTCTCTCCCGGCCCAGTGCGGGCTGATCCCCCGGCCCCGGGCAGCCCGATCGGGGCAGGGCTGCCGCCGGCGATGCGCCGCCGAGCCCGGGCAGCAGGCGGCGGAGAGCTGCCGTGATTTGTGTGGTGGATCCCAGGGTGGAGATAACGGGCCCGGCCGGCCGCCCACGGGGGGCTCCTTACCTCGACGTAGGCGGCAGCGGCGGGCACGGCCGCCAGCAAGAGCAGGCGGCCCACAACGGCGACGAGGGCTCGGGTTGCCATGGCGGACCGTGTCCCCTCCGCTCAGTTCCCGGTCCCGGGCGTCGAGACCAGTCCTGCGCGTCCCCGGCAGACGCGCACCCGACGTGCTCGCTCACGACCGACGCTCCACGTATGCGCGCCCCGGCCTCCTTCAGCGGCCGAGGGACACGTTTGGTGTTCCCGGCGAGGGGGGGGGAGGGGGCAACTCTGCCCGCCCCCCACCCCCAGCCCCACCCGTACCCACAGCCGCAGTCTCAGTCTGTCAGGTTCTCCCCCATCCCTCCTCCAATTCTCCCCCATCCCTCCTCCAATTCTCCCCCATCCCTCCTCCAATTCTCCCCCATCCCTCCTCCAATTCTCCCCCATCCCTCCTCCAATTCTTCCCCATCCCTCCTCCAATTTTCCCCCATCCCTCCTCCAATTCTTCCCCATCCCTCCTCCAATTCTTCCCCATCCCTCTTCCAATTCTCCCCATCCCTCCTCCAATTCTCCCCATCCCTCCTCCAATTCTTCCCCATCCCTCCTCCAATTCTTCCCCATCCCTCCTCCAATTCTCCCCATCCCTCCTCCAATTCTTCCCCATCCCTCCTCCAATTCTTCCCCATCCCTCCTCCAATTCTTCCCCATCCCTCTTCCAATTCTCCCTGACCTCACTCAACAACACCCCGCCAACCCATTTCTCCTCGCCTTCCTTCTGTTTCGCTCCATCCAAATCTCCTCCAGTTGAGTGAAGTGCAAGGTGCTCTGTTGGGACAAGCTTCACTTGAAACTGAGCTGGGACCAGTGACCAAATGAATTGAATAACAAGAACTGTAGCTCAACTGCATAGTCGAGGGTGTAGGCATTTTCAGGTGAGGAGAAAGTTGAAGAACAAGATGATAGTGCAGGATAATGATGACCAGAGTGTTAGGAGGAAATGGTAAGAAGAAAAAAGTTGCATACAGTGTTGGAAACAATGTGTGCAGAATGGAAGTAAATGAGATTAATTTTTAGCCATTACAGAGATAAGCATTGCAAAGTGGTCAAAGTTGGGAATTAAATTTACTTTTATTTAGAAGAGATATGGAAAATGGAAAAACAATGGGATATTGGAGAATGGAACTAAGTTAGTAGAGAGAAAGGATTTAGCATGGAAAATCAAGGAATAGAATCAATTGAACTGAAAAACAGTGAAGGGTGGAAAACATTGGTGGGAGTTGTCTCTTGGCGTCCAGGCAGCAGTGATAATGTAGTTCAGAGCATAAATCAGTAAATCAGAGGTGCATGCAACCAAGAGTAATACAGTATTCATCTACATGTAGACTGGGCAAACCAAATTGGCTGTTGTGATGTGGAGGACAAATCCATAGACTGCAAAAGAAATGGTTCAAGAGATCAGTATGTTGAATAACCAAGGAGGGCACGGACTATTTTACACCAAGTATATGAAATAATTCATGAATAATCTTGAGACCTTTCAGGGAAGAATGATTATAATGTAGTTTTATTAACATCCAATGTGATTTTATTCAATGCTAAACTGTGGTTAAATGTAAAGAAGGCAAATTATGAGGTTTCAGGTATGATCTAGTTCTGGATTGGGAAATTAGAAGGTACAACAGCACACGAACAATGGTTAACATTTAAAAAGTTATGCACAGTTTACAACTAACACAAAGCACAAATAACCAAAAGGAAAAGAGGTCCAAATATGGCTATAAAAGATAATATTTGATCAAATGAAAAGATTTATAGCAAAAATGACCAGTAAGCCTGTGGATTGGAAAAGAGGACCAAGAAATCGGTAATGAAAGACGAAAAAACTCACAAAAATAGTCAACGATGAGGCTGCAGAAAATGGGACACTGAGAGGAATTTACAATTGTTCACAACGAAGCACATTGGAGAAAGCAATGGCACTGAAAGCCTGGCAGTCCCCACGGTCTGATCACCTGCATCCCAACTTAGACTGTCGATGCATCAGTTGTATTCTTCCAAGATGCCACGGATTCCAGAATGTTTCTCACAGATATAATCCCATTATCTAAGGGAAGGAGAAAGAAAACACGGCGAGTGACAGACCACTTTGCCTGATGTCAGTCTTGGGAATTGCTGGAATCTACCATTAAGGAAATAGTTACAAGGCACTTGGTAATTGGATTGGGCAGAATCAAGAAAGATTTATGAAAAGGGAATCACATTTAACAAATTTCCTTAAAGAATTTTTTAGGTCATAAACACAAGAGTACATAAGGTGAAGCCAATGGATGTAGCTGCAAGAGGACTGCAGGGATCAGTGCTGGAGCCCTGGTTGTTCACAATCTTTGTTGATGGTTTGGTTGAGGGGACCAAGCTTTTACTGATGATAGTCAGTTGTGAGGAGGATGCAGAAGATATTCAAGGGGGTATACACAGGCTAAGTAAATGGACGAGGAAGACTCTGAGGAAATATGTGGTGCCATCCACCACGGAAAATGTAGAAAAGTGTTTTTATTTAAATGATGAAGCATTGAGAAGTGTTGATGTTGAGAGGGACCTGGAAGTCCTTGGACACAGCAATGGATACAGCAAATGGAGTGCAAACACTATGTTGATCTTTACTGCAAGACGGGTTTAGTGAAAAAATACTAGTGAAAAAAAGTTCTGGTCAAATGGCACTTGAGAAACTGCAATCGAGCAAGTGCAACCAAGCTTCCCAACAACGATTTCTGGGTTGGTTTGGTGGGACAGGGTGATGGTTCCGGATTAAGCAGATGGTGCTTACATCCTGGATATTTAATGTAATGATTGTGAGAAGCTCCATTCTGTGTACCTGAACGGAGATGCCAATGTCACAAGGGGCTCTTCTGAGATTTACTGCCAAAATAATACCTGTCAACTCTGTCAATAAAACATTATGAATGAGAGAACTTTTCTTTTTTCCGGCAAATATTATCAACCCGGCCATCCATCTAATTAATTTACGTCACACTACCTCCAAGGCAACTATACACTTCTGTAGGTATGGAGGCCAAAACTGTGTGCATGGTGATATACAGAACTTCCTTGTGTTCTCTGATATTCCTGCAATTAAAGCCAACATTCCATTTGTATCTGAATTGTTTGCTGTATCTGGAGATTAAATCTATACATTTTATGAAGCCGCACACACGGGTCCTGCTGTACACCATTACAAATTTCTTATTATTTAAAAAATACCTGTTTTCATATTCTTCAGCCCAAAATGAACAACGTATTTTCGCACATGCTAACTTTTAACCACTCACCCAGCTGGTAACTGCCCTGCTGCAGACTCTGCGTCTTTGTCTTGACTCACTCTTTCCTTATCACTATGACCTATGCTTATTTCCAAGTTAACAAAGGTGTTCCACAGATAGTCCTTGCCTTTTGCTTTTGCCTGCTGATCTGCTCAATTCATTTCATGAATTATTAATATCTATTTAATGATATTTTTGAAGTATGGACAAATTGAATGAACAAAACAGTGCAGCACAGGGACAGGCCCTTCAGCCCAGGATGTTGTGGAGAGTGCAGAAGATTGCCGAAGGATACAGTGGGTTATAGATCAGTTGCAGGTATGGGTGGAGAAATGGCAGATGGAGCTTAATCCGACCAAGTGTGAGGGGAGATCAAATGTAAAGGGACAGTACACCGTTAATGGCAAGACCCTTAAAAGTGTTGTGTACAGAGGGATCTTGGGGTCAAATCCATAGCTCCCTGAAAGTGGCTGCACAGGTTGATTGGGTGGTAAAGAAGGTGTATGGCATGCTTGCCTTTATTTGTCGAGGCATTGAGCTCAAGAGTCAGGAAGTTATGTTGCAGCTTTATAAACCTCTGATTAGGCTGCATTTTGAATATTGCAGTCAATTCTGGTCGCCCCATTATTGGAAGGATGTGGAGAGGGTGCAGAAGAGTTTTACCAGGATGCTGCCTGGATTAGAGAGCATGTGCTGTCAGGAGAGGTTGGACAAACTTGGGTTGTTTTCTCTGGAGCAGTGAAGGCTGAGGGGAGACCTATAAAGATTTATAAGATTAGGAGAGGCTTAGACAGAGTAGAAAGCTGGTATCTTCTTCCCAGAGTCAAATATCTAATACTAGAGGGCACACTTTTAAGGTGAGAGTGATGTTCAAAAGAAATGTGCCGGGCAAGTATTTTTTTCCAGAGAGTGGTGGGTGCCTGGAATGTGCTGCCAGGGGTGCTGGTGGAGGCAGATACAATAGAGGTGTTCAAGAAGCTCTGAGGTAGGCACATGGATGTGCAGAGAATGGAGGGATGTGGACATTGTGTGGCAGAAGGCATGAGTTTAGTTTGGGATTTAATTACTTGTTTAAATAGTTCAGCACAATATCATGGGCTGAAGAGCCTGTTCCTGTGCTGCACTGTTTTATGTTCCCTTACCTTGCCATCCTTGTCCTTCCTTCTTATGCATAGGTTATACATTCATTTTGTATCCATAACCTGCTGGCCATAGAATTCAAGACGATGCCATATTTCACCGCTTTGACACATCCAGGATTGCTCGACATTGGCCTGGCATCGATTCTTGCCAGTCAGGCCTGCTGAAATAACACTGCTACCCGTAGGCAGGATATCGCGTCAGTGAGCTCTGAAGCAATGTACCAATCATCATCAAGCCCAAAGTTGCTGTTCTGGCCCTGGACTGCCACTGCTGCTGTACAAACGTAAAGCAAAAGGCCCAAAATGATGACACTGCACATCAATATCTGGGTGTCCATGGAGAGGCGAATCGTCACGTCCACTGGCTTGCTGGAGGACTTCCGGGATCAGTGGGTACTGCAGGGCGAGGGTGCATTCTGAGCAGCAAGGACCGTATTTCAATCTGAAATTGTTGTAACCATTGGAAGTAAAGTTATTGTTGAAAAAAAGCTGCAGGAGCTTCACGGAGAAGGACGACAGATGAGGTCCCTCCTGCCACTGCACACAAATTAATGCGGTGTGAAAAACCCATGAACTATTGACGTTGTTTGTAAATGGATAACTGTGTGTTAATAGTAATGTTATTCCATTACTTCACATGGATGAACATGTTGTCTTAAACATGTTGGATTTATACTTTAGAATTTTTTATGAATAAAATATACTTTGAAATGTAAAGAAACACACAGCAAGACACCATTTGGTTCATCAAGTTTACATTGACTCTTGAATCAGAGCCACTAGTCCCATTCTCCCAGTTACCTCCATGCAACCTATTCTCCCTCGCACATGCCCATCAAATCCACCCGAAGAATCCCATGGTCATACTGCACAGAGGCAGACCCTTCACCCCCGCCAGACATCTGATCCCACAAAACCGATTTTATTTCCCCCATAATCCCATCAATTCCCCAAGATTCTACCCCTCACTCACACGCAGGGCAACTTACAGTGACCAATTAACGTGTGGAGAAAAGCTGATGGAACACACATGGTCACTCCACTCCTCTGGTCAGGATCGAACCCAGGTTGGTCCACTTGTGAGCCAGCCTCTTCCCCACTATCTTTCCCCTGGACTCATCTTTCTCTGTTTCCGTCCTCTCTCTCTGCCCTACATTGTTCTCTCACCTCTTTGCCTTCTCACTTATTCACTTTTCTGCCTTTCTGGGCCCCACTTAACCCCTCAGATATGTCAAACCCTTCCTCTCGCACCTCCATCCTCCTCTTCACCCTTGCCCATCCCTACTCCTATCCCTTCACATCCTCTTTCTCGCCCCCTCTATATCCCCTTTCCACCCTCACTACATTCTCCTGTACTTTTCCCACCTATCCCCTTCCCAACTCTGTCCTGCCCCATCCCAACATCTCCTTCCCTCTACACCCCACATTTCCTTCCTGATCCCAACCCCTCCACTGCACCTTCTTCCCCAGAAGCTCCGCTCAACCCCACTCCCACACCTTCCTTCCTCCAATCTCCCTCGACTCCTCTTACATCTCTTCCCTCCTTCGCCTCTACCCCTATTCCCGCCCAACCTAGACCCCCCTTTTTCCCGATCACTGCTCCCTCCTTCCCACTCCACCATTCAACCTTTCCTGCCCCCAAATCTATCCCCCTCCCCATCTCCTTCAACCTCTCCCATTCTCTCCTCCCAACTGCCCATCTCTCCCCTCCCTCCATCCCTCTCCCCTCCCTCCATCCCTCTCTCCTCCCTCCATCCCTCTCCCCTCCCTCCATCCCTCTCTCCTCCCTCCATCCCTCTCCCCTCCCTCCATCCCTCTCTCCTCCCTCCATCCCTCTCCCCTCCCTCCATCCCTCTCCCCTCCCTCCATCCCTCTCTCCTTCCTCCATCCCTCTCTCCTCCTTCCATCCCTCTCTCCTCCCTCCATCCCTCTCTCCTTCCTCCATCCCTCTCTCCTCCTTCCATCCTCTCCTTCCTCCATCCCTCTCCCCTCCCTCCATCCCTTTCTCCTCCCTCCATCCCTCTCCCCTCCCTCCATCCCTCTCCCCTCCCTCCATCCCTCTCTCCTCCCTCCATCCCTCTCCCCTCCCTCCATCCCTCTCTCCTTCCTCCATCCCTCTCTCCTTCCTCCATCCCTCTCCCCTCCCTCCATCCCTCTCTCCTTCCTCCATCCCTCTCTCCTCCTTCCATCCCTCTCTCCTTCCTCCATCCCTCTCCCCTCCCTCCATCCCTCTCTCCTCCCTCCATCCCTCTCCCCTCCCTCCATCCCTCTCTCCTTCCTCCATCCCTCTCTCCTCCCTCCATCCCTCTCCCCTCCCTCCATCCCTCTCTCCTCCCTCCATCCCTCTCCCCTCCCTCCATCCCTCTCTCCTTCCTCCATCCCTCTCTCCTCCTTCCATCCCTCTCTCCTTCCTCCATCCCTCTCCCCTCCCTCCATCCCTCTCCCCTCCCTCCATCCCTCTCTCCTTCCTCCATCCCTCTCTCCTCCTTCCATCCCTCTCCCCTCCCTCCATCCCTCTCCCCTCCCTCCATCACTCTCTCCTGCCACGTTGCCACCATTTTCCTCTCCAAACATTCCCCTTCCTTGATCCATCTCTCCTCTTCCTTCATTTCAAAGGGACCCGAGAGGCAACTTTTTCACGCGGAGGGTGGTGAGTATGTGGAACGAGCTGCCAGAGGAAGTGGGTGAGGCAGGTACACTGTATCATTTAAGAAGCAGTTGGATAGGTACATGGAGGGGAGGGGCTTGGAGGGATATGGGCCAAATGCAGGAGATTGGGACTAGCTGGATGGGCACCGTGGTTCGCATGGATTTGTTGGGCCAAAGGGCCTGTATCCGTGCTGTATTGTTCTGTGATGTGGATGAAAATGTAGATGGGTGGATTAGCAAATTTGTGGATGACGCCAAGATTGGTGAAGCTGTGGACGGTGTAAAGAACTATCAAAGAATACAGCGGGATATAGATCAGTTACAGATATGGGGAGAGAAGTGGCAGATGGCGTTTAATCTGGGCAAGTGTGAGATGTTGCACTTTGGGAGGTCAAATGAAAGGAGTAAGTATATTGGTAACAGTAGGCTCCTTAATAGAGAGGGATCTTGGGGTCCAAGTCCATGGTTCATTGAAAATGGCTATGCAGATGGATAAGGTGGTAAAGAAGGTGTTTGGCATGCCTGCATTAATTGTTAGGAGTGTTGAGTACAAGAGTAAGGAAGTCATGCTGCAGCTTGTATTGTGGAGGGCCGTGGCTGTCACGTGACAGCACTGCCCATTACCTGGTCGAAAGACACGCCACTGCCAATCAAGGTCTGGCTCCACCCAACCCATCAGTGCACACCTGGCCATTGGCCCCTTTAAACACCTTTGTACTTGGCCTCGGGTCATTGGCCTCTTGTGATTGATCAGCCCCTGCTGGGTCCGGGCCATTGGCCTTTTTGAACTACCTGGGCTGGATCCCCCAGCCCTCCAGCACTATAAAGAGTGCCACATGTGCCCATTTTTTTCTCTTTGGTTGCTCCGAGGAACTGCGGAACGGCGCTGGAGTGACCATTGGTTAGGTGTGCACTTCAACAGGGTTAGGAACATTCTAAGTTAGTATCCCCGGTAGCGTACAGCCGTGCCTGCACTGAGTGAAGGGGTGGCAGGTATCGTATTGCTTTTCCTTGATTGTCTGTACCCAGTTCGTTGTGTGTGCGTGTGCGTATTTTACCCTTGTTGCGATTTTCCCACGCTCGCTATCACCGGAACGTGTGCGTGTGTGTGTGTCGCCCCCGTTACCTTGTCCCTGTGTTTGTCTTTGTAAAGAAATCATTTATCTCTAAGACTGTGTTCAGAGTCCTTGTCCTTCAAGATCTTGAATCTGTTTCATGAAAATTGGTGCAGTGAACAGGGTCTCAAAGGTCTTGGCTGAACACAGATACGGAGAGGAATGTTCTGGAATGGGGCAAGAAAGCCAGTGCAGGCACCGAGGATAGGATCCCCAGGTGGACCGATGAGAGCGAGGGATTTGGGAGCTTGGCCAGCATGCTGGCAGACTACAGTAAACCAGTGGACTGGGCCAAGCAGTTAGACCCCCATGGTGAGAAACTGGGGCACCATGTGGTTGCCCTCCTCCAGAGGTCAGGGTTCCCCAAGGCCGAAGGGAGTCAAAGGGGTGCCTTCTGGCTGTTTGTGTCCCTCCTGAGACGCAAGGTCAGGATTACCGGCCAGATACAGGATATGTGTCTCCAGAAGGACAAGAAGATAGAGGTGCTCCAGCAGTGGTGCTGAAGGAGGCAGTCCAGGCTGCCCAGACCCAAGCCAATGACCTTGAGGCCAGAGGTACCAAGGTCACCTGCAGGCTGATCCAAATGCAACAGGTGCAGGCAGCCCACTGGTCTGGCTGGCAGCTGGACCCACTTAAAATTCGAGCCCCGGTCCAGTGCGGCGACAAGCTGGCCGTATGACTGGGGGATAGGGATATATGGATAGACAATGACAAGGAGGGGGTGCCCAAGGAGCCTTGGTCTCATCACACCCACCCTCCCCCCTACGCTCCCGAACCCCTGCATGCTTGAACCGTCATCACGTGGTCCCAGGTCTGCCACGGAAGGGAGGGGAAAGGGGATGCCACCGCAGGGAGAAGTGCCCGTGGTCCCTCTGAAACGACAGAGACCCGGGATTTCTCCGTCAAGGAGCTGACCCAGCTGGCGGATCGGTACTGTCAGTGGCCAGGCGAGCACCTGGCCGCATGGCTGCTCTGACTGTGGGATGAGGGGGCCCCCAACATGAGCCTCTCTCACCAGCAAGCGAGTGCCCTGGGGAGCTTGTCTGACCAAAAGACCGTTAACAATACCCTGCAGGTGCCACTGGGAGAGACCAGTGATTATGCTACCCTGTGGGTTCGGGTAGTAACCGGCATGATGGTCCGGTACCCTACCCTCCTTGAACGGGATTTACACGGGTGACCACAGTGGAGCATGGTCAGTGAGGGCACCAGGGTCATTAGGGAATGGGCGCTGGTGACTGGCATTTATGAGAGGGCCCGCAATTGTGAGTTTTTAGAAGATACCAGGGTTGCCACTGCGTGCCCCGAGTTGAGGCCTGTGGTCCTGCCCCTCATGGGACCAGCTAATGGGAAGACCGTACGGGAAGCCATCACCCTCCTGGAAGGGCTGGAGTACATGCAGCGGGTGAAGCCCACCCAGGTCCTTAGAGCGGAGACAAAGGCTGGAGACACACCCCCTTGTTTCACACGCATTTATACCTGGACCTGCTGCGCGCAGGGGCGGACCACGCCAGCACAGATGGGGCCCCGACCTCCACAGTGGTGGTGTTAGGTACCAGCAACAAAAGAAACACACCGATTCATACATTAGTGTTAGAAACTATTTTATTAATCACTACTTATGATAATAAGAAAAATAAAAGTAAAAATGTTAGATATTAAACATTAACCCCCAAAACTAAACTTGAAGTGTGTGAACTCTTTTGGTGGCACTAGATGGAGCAGGTCACGTCTTGGCTCTTCTCCACCCACCTTTTAATCTCTCGTACACCACCCCTTGATAAGACTCTTATAATACTTTTATAAGATTGATTTTGATTTTTAATTGCCAGAAATGAACACCAGAGCTAAAGCTGCAGCTGACAGCAAGGGGAATGGAGACCCCCAACTTACTTTGGAAGCTATTTGTAAATTGGATAAAAAACTTGGTCAGAGATTTTCCACTTTGGAAACACTGTTGAAGGAGATTGAAGACAGACAAAAAACACTTATACAGGAAAATGTTAAACAACAGCAATTAATTGCTGAATTGGATGAAGCTGGCAAAGAGAGAGATCGTAGACTGAGCTCACTGGAAAAAGATTTAAATGTGACCACCCAAATACCGGAACAGCAAAGACAGAAGATTATTGATTTAGAAAGCCGCAGTTGGAGAAACAATTTGAGGATTATTGGCCTTCCCTAAGACACTGAATCTGGTAATCCTATTGAATTCTTTTCCAAACTTCTGATAGATGTGTTTGGCACCGAATTTTTCTCTGTACCTCCCATACTCGATCGTGCTCATTGAGCGTTAAGAGCAAAACCCCCGGCCGGGCAAAATCCACGGCCAGTAATATTGAGATTTCACTATGTGTTACTAAAGAGCATTTGATTTGAATCACTCATCGTCAAGGAATGATCCAATATAAAGATTGGAAGTTTCGTCTGGTTGAAGATTACAGCCCAGAAGTTATGAGAGAGAGACTGAGTTATAAACCGATTACATTGCGACTTTATCAAGGGAAGTATCAACCTGCATTATTGTTCCCAACTCACCCGAGGATTGTACTCCCTGACAAATCATATAAATGGTTTAATTCAGTGAATGAAGCTGAAGAATTTCTCCAAGATTAACTTTTGACTTCAGATGGTTAAGAAATGTGCTATTCTTTGATTTTTATACCTATTTGGTCTACGAGGTAATAATTAATTTACAGATTTGAATGTTTTTTTGAGTCGAGAGATATTTTTCTGCCCTTTGTTAACACTTTTGTGCCTGGTTCTGGAACATAGATACTTATCATGTTTCTATTTAACAATTCTTTTTTTCTCTCATATCATTTTACTTTATTATTTTTAATTGTTTGTTTTGGTAATAATTAAGAATTAATGACTGAGTGACTGATCGCTTTTTTCTTTTGAAATAATAGTAAGATCGTATTTTTTAAATGTCGACTGTCAGTATTTTTGACTGTGTGGAACCTTCTCAGCAAGCACGTTTACATTTTGAAATCCTGTGCTGGGTACTTGGACTTTCATGTTTTGACTATTGGCGGTGTCTTGCATTCCTTTTAACTGGGAGATTTGCCACCAAAAGAGGTGGGGTTAAGGGATTTAGTGGGTAGCATTCTGGCTGTCTATTGGCCAGTTTTTGGGCTTTTGTGGGCAGGGGTGGGCTGCTTTTAGGTTAGTTTTATTCCTCTTCTGGACTGATAAACTACAAATATGCCTGAACTGTTGTCATATCCGGCTCCTCTTTGAACTCTTTTTCCTCTTCCTGTTAATGAGTCTCCTGTGCAGTAAGGTTAACCCTTTACATACCATATGTTTTTAGTCTATTAAAATGGATAAGATGATTAATTTTGTTACATGGAATACAAACGGCTTGAATAATCCAATTAAGCCGAAGATCTTTAAAGTTTTTCATAGATTGAATGCTCAGATGATTTTTGCACAGGAGACTCATATTAGGAGAGAGGATAATCAGCACTTTTTTAGATTTTGGAGGGGTCAACAGTTTCATTCTAACTCACAAGCAAAGGTGAAAGGAGTCTCTATTTTTATAGACTTCTCGATTTCATTTGTTCATCATGAAACAATTTCAGACCTGAATGGTAGATTTTTATTAATTACTGGCTTACTTCATAACAAAAAAGTTGTTATGGTTAATGTTTATGCACCCAATGTGGATCATCCTGAGTTCTTCAAACATTTATTTGCATCTTTTCCTAATTTAAATGAATATACATTGATTATGGGTGGAGATTTCAATTGTTGTTTAAACCCTTCGATGGATTGATCTGTGCCAAATCACATACTTCCAAACAAATCCGCTGTCTTTATTAATTCCTTCTTAGTTGATTCTGGAATTTTAGAAGTTTGGAGATTTCTACACCCAAGTGATAAAGAGTTTTCATTCTTTTCTCATGTCTATCACAACTACTCTAGGATTGATTATTTTTTATCAATTCTTGATTAGCTCCTTTTGTTACTGACTGTAAGTACGATGCAATTGCTGGTTCTGATCACGCGCCAATGAAACTATCAATTAAATTAGCGGACGTACCCTCTGGTGCCAGACAATGGCGACTCAATCCTTCTTTACTGCAGGATTTAGACTTCGTTCATTTTATTAAAGAACAGATTTCCTTTTTCTTCTCAACTAATTTTACAGAAGAAATATCCAGTGGGACATTATGGGATACTTTTAAAGCTAATATCCGCAGTCAAATTATTTCATACTCTGCTGGATTGAAAAATCAAACTAACAATGAATTACATATATTGGCTGATAAGATTAAATAAATCGATAACAACTACTCTGATGCTCCTAGTTTGGGGCTCTATAAAAGGAGAACAGAACTTCAATTACAACACAGTTTATTATTAACATCTCCAATTGAAAATCAATTACTCAAAACTAGGAGTCAGTTTTATATACATGGTGATAAATTTGGTAAATTGTTGACCAACCAACTGAAAGTTGTTTCAACTAAACGTCAGATTATTAAAGTTTGTAAACGAGATGGTAATTACACGGTGGACCATGATCATATTAATAAATCTTCTCAAGAATTTTATACTTCTTTATATCAATCAGAATTTCCTGAGGATTCTACATTAATGCATGAATTTCTAAGGAATTTGAAGATTCTGAAATTATCACTTAATGAGGAAGAACTAAAGAAAGTAATTTCTTCAATGAATTCGGGTAAAACACCCGGTCCCGATGGGTATACAGTTGAATTTTTAAAATCCTTTTCTGATCTTCTCACTCCCTGGTTAGGTAAAAATTTTAAAGATGACCTATCAGTAGGTAAATTACCACAATCCTTTTATGAAGCAATTATCTCTTTAATTCTTAAAAAGGATAAAGATCCCACTGAATGTGCATCTTACAGACCTATTTCTTTATTGAATGTGGATTCCAAATTTTTTTCCAGAATATTGGCTTCTAGACTGGAAAAGGTACTTCCACAAATTATTTCTGATGACCAGACAGGATTTATTAAGAATCGTTATCTGAATTTTAATATTAGGAGGTTAATGAATATTGTATATACCCCTTCATCTACAATTCCAGAATGTGTTATCTCGCCAGATGCTGAGAAGGTGTTTAATAGAGTCAAATGGGAATATTTATTCAACACACTTGGGAAATTTAATTTTAGCCCAAATTTTATATCCACGATTAAATTGATATACCATACACCTTTGGCTTCAATACCTACTAATAATCAGAGATCCCCCTTTGTCAGGCTTTTACGAGGCACTAGACAGGGCTGCCCTTTAAGTCCTTTATTATTTGATATTGCCTTGGAACCCTTGGCAATTGACTTTCCGGACTCTTTTAACATATTGGGTATCACTCGTGGAAAGAGGACCCATAAGATATCACTATATGCAGATGACCTCTTACTCTATATCTCTAACCTGGTGAAATCTATCCCTGCAGCACTATCACTGCTTCCTCAGTGTAGTGTTTTCTCTGGTTATAGATTAAATCTGAATAAGAGTGAACTTTTCTCATTAAATATGCAAGTCTCAATTTATAGGCAATTACCATTTAGATTAGTGACTGATTATTTTACGTATCTGGGTGTTAAAATTACCAAAAAGCACAAGGACTTATTCAAAGTTAACTTTTTACCTTTAATCGAGCATGTTAAACAATTGTTTACTAAGTGGTCTCCATTGTCTCTGTCATTGATTGGTCAAATTAATGTGGTTAAGATGAATATTTTACCAAAATTCTTGTATTTATTTAAGGTGGTTCTAACTTTCATCTCGAAATCCCAAGGTTAAGTAAGAATTATTTACAAAATTTAAAAAATGGATGGCGGTATGGCTTTGCCTAACTTTAGATTTTACTATTGGGCAATTAATATTAGATATTTAATTTTCTGGGCACAAGATTTAGATGTAATTCAATGTCCCCGATGGGTGCATCTCGAGTATGAGTCTGTGCAAGGATTTTCATTAGCTTCTATTTTAGGAGCCTCACTCCCCTTTGCACTTAATAAACTGAGTAAACAAATGATTAACCCAATAGTTAAACATACGATATGAATATGGTTTCAATTTTGTAAATATTTTGGATTGAATAAATTCATTTTATCAAGCCCTATCCAATCCAATTTTGTCTTTCAACCATCCAGAATTGATTTAGCTTTTTCTTTATGGAGAATGAAGGGAGTAACACGCTTTCATGATTTATTCATTGATAACTGTTTTTTGTCTTTTGAACAGTTGTCTAATAAATACAATTTGCCTGGATCACATTTTTTTTGATATTTACAGATCAGAAATTTTTAAAAAGTTATTTTACCTACTTTTCCAATACCACATAAAATTGAAATTACAGAAAAAAAATTTAGGTCCTAATCCTTATCAGAAGGGCTTGATAGCAATAATTTATGATCTGATTATGAAAGTACATCTAGAGACACTTGATAAAATTAAGAATGAATGGGAAAGAGAACTCCAGATACTTTTACCCACAGAGACATGGAAGAAAATTCTCTAATTAGTTAATACATCTTCAATGTGTGCCAGACACTCTTTGATACCATTTAAGGTGGTTCACAGGACCCATATGTCTAAGGACAAGTTAGCCTGTTTTTATCACCATATAAATCCTGTATGTGACAGATGTAATTCGGAGGTGGCCTCCTTGACACATATGTTTTGGTCCTGCCCTCTTTTGGTAAAATATTGGAAAGACATTTTTAATATTATTCCAATTGTATTGAATATTGATTTACAACCCCATCCTATTACTGCAATTTTTGGGTTACCAATGATGGATTCTGGCCATTTATCCGCTTCTGCTTGTCATATGATTGCTTTTGTTACATTAATGGCCAAGAGATCCATTCTATTTAAATGGAAGGATCCTATACCTCCTACCACATTTCAATGGTTTTCTCAAACTATAACATGTTTAAACTTAGAAAAAATTAGGAGCGGTACTGTTGATCCTTCGCTTAAATTTGAGGCAGTTTGGAGTCCATTTATTCAGTATTTCCAGATGATATAAGCAGACCTTTTTCGAATCCCTTTCAATAACCTTTGAATACAGAGGAGCGGAGCTAATGACATAATAATGTCTTTTTTAACCGAAGAAATATCAGTCCAGTTTTGTTTTGAAGTTTTTGGTTTGCTGGTGTTTTTTTTGATTTGGGGTTCTCTTTTCATATAATTAAATTTCTTTTCAAATTTTTATTTGTATCATGCTCACTTAGTAAGAGATTGGGAGGTCCAGGTTATATATTTTACTCCCTGTGAGGGTATATATTAACTGCTATTACTGTTTCCTGATCTCTTCGCACCATGTATGTATTAATTTGAAATTAATTTGAAATTCAATAAAAGATTGAAAAAGAAAGAAAAGGAAGAAGTGTGTGTGTGTGGCAAATTCCCAACCTCCAAGTCCAGGAATAGTTCAGCAAGCCATAAGGTGAAACGTGAGCAAAGGGTTTTGCAAAACCACCGTTGACTGAAGAGAAAATGTGGAGAGAATAGAGAGAAATTATGAAATCCAAATGTTCCATGATGGAACCCATACGACACCTCCGTCACTGATGATCTCCACTGCTTTGTTCCGAAGTACCTGCCACCCCGAAAAGCATCCGAGACGTGGCCGGTTACACAAATACCTGTTTCCCTCTACAGGTTAACGACAAAGTGGACTCCACTGGATTTTTCCAAAAATCCATACGTGGATTGTAGCGACAGACACGGTTACTGTTTTTCATCCATCAATACAGAGACCAGCAGGCAGTGTCTCTATCTCTCTCTTCCTCTCTCGCCTTTTGACTGAACAAAAACGTCAGCATGTCATTATCTCCTGTTGTTGTCGTAATAACGCCACAGACACGCGCGCACACACGCACGCACGCACACGCACACACACACCACCACACCACTGTACTATGTCTTAAGGGGACATTCACCAAATAGCAACCTAATCCGTAATAATGGAAAGAGCTGTGTGGGGGGAAATCCAGTCAGGGGAAGATCCAGAACCACCCTGGGACCAAGCCTGACACAGGGGGCACCCCCAACTGCCAGACCACGTGGGTTGCCCTCACTGACACTGGCACTGCCTCCGCCTCTCCCCCGCTCGAAACAGTCTCTCCTGCCCTCAAGGCTGAGCTCCGGGACCTGCTGAGACAGGAAATGTCCCATCTCCGCCAGCAGGAACCTTCACCCACAGGGTGGCAGACCTGCACCCCCATTCCACAGGATGAAGGCCAGGGGTCCCGGCACATTTGTTCCAACGCCCTTCCCTGCCCGGGGGACCTGAGGCCACATATACCTGTAGCTGTATGTTGGGGAAAGGGGAATGTACAGAGGTGGATGGCACTCGTCGACACAGATGCCTAACACACCATCATCCCGGGCAACCCTGCTGGATGGAAGGGGGCGCAGATGCAGATAGAGGGGTTGAGGGGGTTCCCTTTTGCCTGCGAGGGAAGTCGCAATCTGCATGGCCATCGGGAACCAACATCCTCGACCCGTAACTGTTTTAATAGCGGCCTCGCCTGAGTGCATCTGAGGGATCAATGTCTTAAAGGGACAGTCCCTTCATACTAACTGGGGCAAGATTACGCTGGGGGTCGCGGGGCTACAGTGGTAGTTGGGGCAGCCAAATGGGAACCAGTTGTTGTTCACCCCCCCACCTCCAAAGTTGTCTGTAGCCGACAGTACAGAGTGCCGGGGGGACACCGAGACATCACTGAGGCTGTCCAAGCCCTGCTGCGGGAGGGCATCGTCAGACCCGCAGCCTCTCCCTTCAACAGTCCCGTCTGGCCCGTCTGCTAAAAGACTGGGATGTGGCGCATGATGGTAGACTACATACACCTTAATAAGATTGCCCCACCCCTCGCTGCCGCTGTGCCCGACATAGTCACTCTAGTCAAGGATATGGCAGGTGCCCAGCCAAGCCTTGGTATGCAGTGGTGGATTTGGCCAGGATCAATTCGCATTCACCTGGGACGGGAGACAACACACATTCTGCCGTCTGCCCCAAGGCTACATTCACAGCCCTACAATTTGTCACGGTTTAATCTCTCGGGATATGCAAGGCATTCAACTCCCCCCCAGAGGTGTCAACTGCCCATTACATTGACCACATCCTCTTATAAGGGCCATCTGAGACCATTGTCTCAGAGGCTCTTTATATGCTAATCTCCTCCCTCAGAGAACGGGGCTGGGCCATTAATATGGCTAAGGCACAGGGCTCCAGCCAGAATGTCCTGTTCCTCGGGATACAATGGCACTCAGGCCAGCGACATATCCCCGAGGCTGCCAGGAATAAAATTTTGAATTTCCCCTAAAATAAAACTGACACCCAGAGCTTCATGGGCCTCCTAGGCCATTGGTGGCATCATATACCCCACCTCACCATGCTCCTTAGACCACTCCATAGGGTCTCTCGGAAGAAAGCCACATTCTCATGGGGACCCAAACAACAGGCTGCCTTTGAAACAGCAAAGCAAGCTGTTGAGGAAGCACTTTGACTTGCTCCCCGCCAGGCAGGGGTCCCTTTTTAGTTACAGGTCTCCGCCAGTGAGACGGTCGCCGAATGGAGCTTCTGGCAGAAGGTCCAAGGGCACAGAGTCCCGCTCGGCTTTTGGACCAAATCTCTGCCTGAAGCCACTGCTCGCTACAGTCCTTTCGCACGCCAGCTGCTCGCCTGCAACCTGGCACTCCTCGCCACTGAACACCAAACTGGCACTGACCCTGTTGTCCTTCGCTCACACCTGCCCATAATTCATTGGGTCAAGTCTCCCGATTCCACCAATCGGGCCGGGCCCACAGGTCCTCTATAGTGAAATGGAAATGGTAGATTGCCGACCGAGCCGAACCCAGTCCAGAAGGGCTCAGCTGCCTCCACAAGCAGGTCACATCCTTCCCACAGTCCCAGGACCCAGACCCAGACAAACCCAAAATCCAGCCCTCCCGTGTCCTGGGGCCAACCCTTCGACTCCCTCGCCCCCGAACAAAAATTGCACGCCTGGTTCACAGACGGCTTCAGCCGCTGGAAAGGGGGAAGCAATATTGGAAAGTGGCGGCACTTCATCCCGCACGGGGAAAACGTTGACCAAAGAGGGAGCGGGTGGGTCCAGTCAACTTGTCCAGCTGGCAGCAGTAGCGCATACCCTACAGGACACCACCGGGCCAGTCCACATTTATCCGATTCTTGGGCAGTGGCCAACGGTTTGGTGGTGTGGATGGCCCGGTAGCATGAAATGGGGTGGGAAATTCATGGACGACCCCTCTGGGGACAGGGGCACTGACATTTTATCTGGGATCAAGCAACCTACAGACAGATTTCAGTCCACCATGTGGATGCTCATACCCACAAAAATACAGAAGAGGCTATACATAATGCCACTGCGGACCAGGCTGCCCAGATATGCTGCGCCACTGCCTCCCCAGGGAAACTTGACCTCAGTGCGTTAGCTGCGTGGGCACACCACAAGAGCGGTCACCTAGGGGCCGACGGTACGCGGCGTTGGGCAGAGCAATTCGGGGTCGCACTGACATTGGACCAATGTAAGACCACTGTTGCTAACTGCCCCATCTGCCAGCAAGTGAGGCCACGAGGCTGGCCAGCAGGGCCGCCGGGTCACATCCACCGCGGCATGGGAGCGGGTCATGTATGGCAGATAGACTATATTGGACCGATCCCGCACCAAAACAAAAAGCAGTACGCCCTGACGATGGTGGACACATACTCCGGTGTCCCGGTGACGGTGCCCTGTGAGAGGGCCGACCAGAACAGCACCATCAAAGGATCGCAGCACCTCTCCTCCAGCTATGGAGTCCCATGGGAGGTGCAATCCGATCAGGGCTCACACTTTGCTGGGGCTAAAGTCCAGAACTGGGCGGTTGAGGCGGGGACCTCGTGGCTGTTCCATATACCCTATCGCCCACAGGTATCAGGCCTGATCGAGAGAATGAACGGCCTGCTTAAAGAGAAAGTACGTACGCTAACACCCTCCCGCACACTGCAGGGGTGGTTGAGTGTGCTGTAGCAGGCCATCGACCAGCTGAATACATGGCCCACTGGCCGAGGGGGGTCCCCGCTGTCCCGTCATCTGGCTCACCCCCCCACCTCCTGACTTGCAAGACACTGGACCCCCCGAGACCGAGGACTCAGGGAGAGTGTGAGTGCCCCTCGGAAGGGAGAAGTTGTCACGCGCAGTCCTGGAGACACCCGTTGGGTCGCGAACCCGGGTCACACTAACCTGGCCTGTCTTCATACCCAACACCTGACCTGACGAGAATGAGCCTGTTCCTCAACAGCTCTCCCCCCTCCCCCCCACCCCCTACTGGACAATGGCACTACAGCAGTCATCCCTTCTGTTCACTGCGATGATCGGCATTGGGACGCCTACCAACACCTTCCTCAGAGTCGCCTACGAATTCGCCAGCACCACTAATAGATCCGACTGCTGGATTTGCGTGTGAACCCCAGCACACGCCGATGAAGCTCTGCCACTCACACGGATCCCGCCGGATGACTTTCAAATGAACTGTTTACATAGACTTTTCGCTCCAGTGGGGTTTGGCAGATTTGTTTGGGGGGGGGGGGGCAGATGGCAGTCCCCCACCACTCCCCTCACCACCACGTAACATCTCTTGCAGCGATCCCCGATGGGGTGGGTGTTTCAGGAACTGGTATTTCTCTCCCTGCAATTTGACCTCCACCCAAGTCCCGACTCTCAGGGACGTTCCACAGCCGGTGAGCAAGCCTAAGGAAGGCTGGTGCAGGCTCCCGAATGAGCATGGTTCCACCCTTTCTGTCAGCCACAGCGACTATGAGCAAAACTTGTATCCGGGTGCCTCAGTGACCACTGCCGATGATGTCTCTAAGCTGGGGGCTCCCTGGACTTTGAATGGGACCCACTGGATTTGCGGCCACTGCGCCTACCCCGGCTCCCCACGAGCTGGTACGGTTGCTGCTTTCCAGTGTTTCTGGTGCACTATATCCACGCCCCAGATGATCTTGCAGAGCACCCGACATACAGCGGCCATCAGGACAAGAGGGCCATCACGGAGGCAGAGAGGTTTTGGATGATAGCCTTTCCCATGTATGGCACAGCCCGATTTTCCTGTCAGCTAATCCAGATGGCCAGTGTGCTCGAGACGCCGGCCAATGAAATGGCAGTGGCACTGAAACATACCGAAGACGCCCTGACTCGAACGGCAGCAACTGAGCTGACGGCTGTCCGGATGGTCGCCCTGCAGAATCGAATGGCCCTGGATTACCTACTCGCTGTGGATGGTGGTACCTGTGCATGTTTATCCCTGATGAGTCACAGAACATCACCCACTTGGCTGCTCACATTCAGGACTCAGTGGCTAAAATTCAAAAAGAGAGGGACCAGCTCCTCCAACATGACATCTCATGGGGAAACTGGTGGCCGTTTGGGTCTCTGGGGGGATGGTGGGCTACTATCGTCCACTGGGCGACTGCTCTCATTCTCATTGCTATCTGTATATTATGCTGTGATTGCTAGGTTATTAAGAGAACGTCTGCCCTTCATTAATACTGTACACTGACACATAGTTCTAGGTTTAGTAATAGTTATCACCATGATTGGCGGGTGGTGTGACTTTCGAGGGGTGGATTGTATTGTGGAGGGCCGTGGCTATCACGTGACAGCACTGCCCATTACCTGGTCGAAAGACACACCACTGTCAATCAATGTCTGGCTCCACCCCACCCATCAGTGCACACCTGACCATTGGCCCCTTTAAGTACCTTTGTACTTGGCTTCAGGTCACTGGCCTCTTGTGATCGATTAGCCCCTGCTGGCACCGGGCCATTGGCCTTTTTGAACTACCTGGGCTGGATCCTCCAGCACTATAAAGAGTGCCACATGCGCCCGGTTTGTTCTCTTTGATTGCTCCGAGGAACGGCGCTGGAGAGACCGTTGGTAAGGTGTGCACTTCTACAGGGTTAGGAGCATTCTAAGTTAGTATCCCCAGTAGCGTACAGCTATGCTTGCACTGATTTAAGGAGTGGCAGGTATCGTATTGCTTTTCCTTGATTGTTTGTACCCAGTTCGTTGTGTGTGCGTGTGTGTATTTTACCCTTGTTGAGATTTTCCCACGCTCGCTATCACCGGTGTGTGTGTGCGTGTGTTGCCCCCGTTACCTTGTCCCTGTGTTTGTCTTTGTCAATAAATCATTTATCTAATAAGACTGTGTTCAGAGTCCTTGTGCTTCGAGATCTCGAATCTGTTTCACAACACAGCTATATAAAACTTCAGTCAGACCACACTTGGAGTATTGTGTGCAGTTCTGGTCACCCCATTATTGGAAGAATGTGGAGACTGTGTATTGGTATTTGTATATTATTGTCACTTGTACCGAGGTACAGTGAAAAACTTGTCTTGCATACCAATCGTACAGATCAATTCATTACACAGTGTAGTTACATTGGATTAGTCCAGAGTGCATTGAGGTAGTACAGGTAAAAACAGTAACAGTGCAGAGTAAAGTGTCACAGCTACAGAGAAAGTGCAGTGCAATAAGGTGCAAGGTCACAACAAGGTAGATCGTGAGGTCAGAGTCCATCTTGTTGTGTAAGGGAACCGTTCAATAGTCTTATCACAGTGGGGTGGAAGCTATCCTGAAGTCTGGTAGTACGTGCCTTCAGGCTCCCGTACCTTCTACCCCATGGAAGAGGAGAGTAGAGAAAATGAGCCAGGTGGGGTCTTTGATTATGCTGGCTGCTTCACCACGACAGCGAGAGGTAAAGACAGAGTCCAAGGAGGGGAGGCTGGTGTCCGTAATGCGCTGGGCTGTGTCCACAATTCTCTGCAGTTTCTTGCGGTCCTGGGCAGAGCAGTTGCCGTACCAAGCTGTGATACATCCAGATAGGATGCTTTCTATGGTGCATCGATAAAAGTTGGTGAGAGTCAAATGGGACAAACCGAATTTCTTTAGCTTCCTGAGGAAGTAGAGGTGCTGGTGAGCTTTCTTGGCCGTGGCATCTCCGTGATTTGACCAGGACAGGCTGTTGGTAATGTTCACTCCCAGGAACTTGAAGCTCTCAACCCTGTCGACCTCAGCACCATTGATGTAGACAGGTGCATGTACACTGCCCCCTTTCCTGAAGTCAATGACCAGCTCTTTCATTTTGTTGACATTGAGGGAAAGGTTGTTGTCATGACACCATTCCACTAAGCTCCCTATCTCCTTCCTGTACTCTGACTCATTGCCGTTTGAAATAAGGCCTACAACAGTGGTATCATCTACTTTACTCCCTGAACACATCTGCAGTACATAGGGAGTAGAAGGCTGAGGACGCAGCCTTGTGGGGCACCAGTGTTGAGAATAATCGTGCTGGAGGTATTGCTGCCTATCCTCACTGATTGCGGTACCCAGTTACAGAGGGAGGTGTTGAGTCCTAGGTCTCGGAGTTTGGTGACAAGTTTGCTTGGGATTATTGTATTGAAGGCAGAGCTGTAGTCAATAAACAATAGTCTAACGTGTCTTTACTGTCCAGAAGCTCCAGAGATGAGTGTGGGGCCAGGGAGATGGTGTCTGCTGTGGACCAGGCTGCTGCCTGGATTAGAGGGTATAAGCTGTAAGGAAAGGATGGACAACCTTGGGTTGTTCTCCCTAGACCATCAGAGGCTAAGGGGAGACCTGATGGAGGTTTTTAAAGTTATGAGAGACATAGGTAGGGTAGACAGGATCTTTTCTCCAGGGTGTTAATGTCAAATACCAGAGGACATGATTTTAAGATTGGAGGGAGGAAGTGTAAAGGCGATGTGGGGGCCAAGTTTTTTTATGCAGAGAGTGGTGGATACCTGGATTGGGTTACCAGGGGTAGTAGTGGAAGCAGGTAGTTTGGTGGAATTTAAGAGGGTTTTAAATATACACATGAGTATGAAGGGAATGGAGGGATATGGATGATACACAAGAAGAGGACATTTAGTATGATTCAGCATCAAGATCAGCACAACATCGTGGGCCAAATGGCCTGTCCTGTACCGTTCGATGGTTTTCCATCCATCATCTCCACCATCTTCCACTCTTGCTTCTCACCTCCCCTCCCTCATCTTTCCAACCTCTCTCCTTTATCCCCCTTGTTCACTACCCTTCCCACTCTCATCCTTCCCCCTTCCCACTCTCATCCTTCCCCCTTCCCACTCTCATCCTTCCCCCTTCCCACTCTCATCCTTCCCCCTTCCCACTCTCTTCTCCAAATACACCTCTTTCCTTAACTCCCACATCTCATCATCTCTACACTCCCCCTTATCACATCCCCCTCCTCCCCATACCCCCTTCCCTCCCTCCCTCCCCCTTTCCTCCCTCTGCATGCCCCACATCTCCCTCATTTGCGTCCCACACCCCCACCTCATGCTTTGCCTCCCCTCCTCCCTTGCACCTCCTTCTCTCTCTCTTCCCATCCCCATTCTCAGAGTGTATAGCAGTACAGCGGAGACAGGTCTTTTGGCCCAACCTGTCCATGCCAATCAAGGTGCCCACCTTAGCTGGTCCCATTTATTCACGTTTTGCCCATATCCCTCTAAACCTTTCCTATCCATATACTTATTCAAATGTCTTTTAAATGTCATTATTGTACCTGCCTCAACCACTTTCTCTGGCCGCTCGTTCCATATACTCACCACCCTTTGTGAAGAAGTTGCTGCTCAGGTCCCTTTTAAGTCTTTCCCCTCTCACTTTAAACCTATGCCCTCTAGTTTATGATTCCCCTTCCCTGGGAAAAAGACTGAGTGCATTCACCCTATCTATGCCCCTCACGCTTTTTTACATCTCTATAAGGTCACCCCTCAGTCTCCTTCCAAGGAATAAAGTCCTAGCCTGCCCAACCTCCCCCTCTAATTCAGGCCCTCGAGTCCTGGCAACGTTCTTGTAAATCTTCTTTGAACTCTTTCCAGCTTAATAACATCCTTCCGATAACAGGGCGACCAAAACTGTACACAATACTCCAAGTGCGGCCTCACCAGTGTCTTGTACAACTGAAACATAATGTTGCAAGTCTTATACTCAATGTGCAGACCAATAAAAGCCAGTGTGCCAAATGCCTCCTTCACCACCCTGTCTACCTGTGATGCCACTTTCAGCAACTATGTATCTGTACTTCTCGGACCTTCTGTTCCGCAATACTCCCCAGACCCCGACCATTCATTATATATCTTACCCTTGTTTGACTTCCCAAAATGCAAAACATTGCACTTATCAGAATTGAAAGCCATTTGCCAATCCTCAGCTCACTTACTTAGCTGATCAAGATCCCCCTGTAATTTTTGATAATTTCACTGTCATCCACAAACTTACTAACCATGCCCTGTACTTTCTTATCCAAATCCTTAATATAGATAATGAACAACAAAGGTCCCAGCACTGATCCATGGCGCAGCACTAATCATAGGCCTCCAGTTCGAGAAACAACCTTCCATCACCACCCTCTGCTTCCTACCATCAAGCCAATTATGAATCCAGTTTGTCAGGTCTCCCTGGATCCCTTGCCATCTAACCTTCCAGACTGTCCTACCACATGGGTCCTTGTCAGAGACCTTCCTGAAGTCCATGTTGACAACATCAACCACTCTGCCCTCATTCATCCTCTTGGCTACCTCTTTGAAAAGCTCTAACAGATTTGTCTGACACAATGTACAAAGCCATGATGACTCTCCCCAGTCCTGACCCGAAATGTTGACTGCCTGTTTTTCTCCACGGATGTTGCCTGGCCTGCCAAGTTCCTCCAGCATCGTAGTGTTTTTCATCTAGATTCCAGCATCTGTAGTCCTTTGTTTCCCATGACTCTCCCTAATCAGTCCTCGTCTATCCAAATGCTGGTAG
This sequence comes from Pristis pectinata, assembly GCF_009764475.1. Lineage (NCBI taxonomy): Eukaryota > Metazoa > Chordata > Chondrichthyes > Rhinopristiformes > Pristidae > Pristis > Pristis pectinata. Next base: position 1,235,648 of record NC_067431.1, read on the forward strand.
GTCCTGTCCATCAGAATCCCTTCCAGTAACTTCCCTGGCTTGTCTTGGCTGCTCATTAGCCACCATTCCGTCTTCCGGAACTTCACCAGTCGCTAAAGATGGTGCAAATATCTCTGCAAGGGCATCTGCAATTTCTTCCCTTGCTTCCCACAAGGTCCAAGGATGCACTTGGTCAGGGCCTGGGGGTTCGTTCACATGAATGTGCTCTCAGGCTATCAACACCTCCTCCTGGGTAATTCGTATGTGGTCTAAGACATCACAAATCATTTCGTTCAACTCCTTAGCATCCCTGATCTTTTCCAGGATAAAAACGGATGAGTACTATTCATTAAAAACCTCGCCCATCTCCGGCTCTACACGTGGCTCCATGCTGATGTTTAACGGGACTCATTCTCTCCCTAGCCATCATTTTACTCTTTAACTTTTACCCCCATTACCACCGCCGTCCTCTGCCTCACCCCCCCACCGTTCTGCTCCCATCCTTTCCATTCCCCTCTACTATCCTAACCTCTCCCCCACCACACCCACTCCTCCCCTGACACTACCCCATCCCCCTCACTCCCCCGCTATCCCCACCCACGGACGCTCACTCCCCCCCCCGATCCCCCTCACCCTCCCCCTCACCCTCACTCCCCCCTCACCCCCCCCCACAGACACTCACTCCCCCTCCCCTCATTCGCCTGATCCCTCACCCCCTCCCACCCTGATGGACCCTCACTCCCCCCCGGTGGCCCTCTCTCCTCCCCCCCCCCCGGTGGCCCTCTCTCCTCCCCCCCCCCCCCGGTGGCCCTCTCTCCCCCCCCCCCCCCCCGGTGGCCCTCTCTCTCTCCCCCCCCCCCCCCCCCCCGGTGGCCCTCTCTCTCTCCCCCCCCCCCCCCCGGTGGCCCTCTCTCTCTCCCCCCCCCCCCCCCCGGTGGCCCTCTCTCTCTCCCCCCCCCCCCCCCGGTGGCCCTCTCTCTCTCCCCCCCCCCCCCCCCGGTGGCCCTCTCTCTCTCCCCCCCACCCCCCCGGTGGCCCTCTCTCTCCCCCCCCCCCCCGGTGGCCCTCTCTCCCCCCCCCCCCCGGTGGCCCTCTCTCTCTCCCCCCCCCCGGTGGCCCTCTCTCTCTCCCCCCCGGTGGCCCTCCCTCTCTCTCCGCCCCCGGTGGCCCTCCCTCTCTCCCCCCCCCCCCCCGGTGGCCCTCCCTCTCTCCCCCCCCCCCCGGTGGCCCTCCCTCTCTCCCCCCCCCCCCGGTGGCCCTCCCTCTCTCCCCCCCCCCCCCGGTGGCCCTCCCTCTCTCCCCCCCCCCCCCCGGTGGCCCTCCCTCTCTCCCCCCCCCCCCCCGGTGGCCCTCCCTCTCTCCCCCCCCCCCCGGTGGCCCTCCCTCTCTGCCCCTCTCTCCCTCTCTCCCCCCCCCCCCGGTGGCCCTCCCTCTCTCCCCCCCCCCCCCCCCGGTGGCCCTCCCTCTCTCCCCCCCCCCCCGGTGGCCCGCTCTGAGCCCGCGCGGGGCGGCAGCCAATGGCAGCGCGCGGCGGGCGGGCGGCTTTATGCTAATGCGGGCGGCGCTGCTCCATTCTCCCTTCCGAGGTGAGCACCGACCGCTATTTACCTGGTGCGGGGAGGCTCCTGGGCGGCGGGCGGGGGTCCCGGGTGTGCCGGCGCCGTGCTGTGTGTGCGGTAAGTGCGGGCGGGGCCCCCGGGCGGCCGCCCCCCCGCCCGCTCCCCTCACCGCCGCTCCCGGCTTCTTGTTGTTTTAGTCGCTCCCAAAATGGCGGCGGCTGCGGCCCGTCCGCGCTCCGCCCGCCGGCCCGGGATGGCGGCGGCCCCGGGCTCCCAGCCGCCGCCCGCCCGCCCGGAGGGGGGGGGCGGGGCCGCGGGCACGGCCTGGCGGCGGCGGGCGACCGCCCCCCATCCCGCCGCTGCCCCCGGGCCCGGCCTCGGCCCCGCCGCCCCGTGCTGGTGGTACGGTCCGGCTGGGCTGGAACACTGCACCTCCGGGTCAGCGCGGGGGGAGCCGGCGTCCGCCCGCCCGGCCGGGCCCCCCCCCGTCCCCCGGCCGCCCGGGCCCCCCCCGCCCGCCAGCTGTGCGGCGCCCCGCCACCCGCTGGGGGACGGCCGCCGGCCTCTGCGGCCGGTGCCACCCGGAGCTCGGCTGCTGCCCGAGTCCCCGCCCGCAGCTGGAGGTGGATTGTTCCGCCCTGACCGTTTAACGCGCCTCGTTATTGGGGTTCGGGGGGGGGGGGACAGTGGCTGTGGGGGGGACAGTGGCTATGTGTGGGGGGGGGGGGGGGACAGGGGGGTGGGTCTGGGGGGGACAGTGGCTGTGGGGGGGACAGTGGCTATGTGTGGGGGGGGGTGGGGGACAGGGGGGTGGGTCTGGGGGGGACGGTGGCTGTGGGGGGGACAGTGGCTATGTGTGGGGGGGGGGTGGGGGACAGGGGGGTGGGTCTGGGGGGGACAGTGGCTGTGGGGGGGACAGTGGCTATGTGTGGGGGGGGTGGGGGACAGGGGGGTGGGTCTGGGGGGGACGGTGGCTGTGGGGGGGACAGTGGCTATGTGTGGGGGGGGTGGGGGACGGGGGTGGGTCTGGGGGGGACAGTGGCTGTGGGGGGGACAGTGGCTATGTGTGGGGGGGGGTGGGGGACAGGGGGGTGGGTCTGGGGGGGACGGTGGCTGTGGGGGGGACAGTGGCTATGTGTGGGGGGGGTGGGGGACAGGGGGGTGGGTCTGGGGGGGACAGTGGCTGTGGGGGGGACAGTGGCTATGTGTGGGGGGGGGTGGGGGACAGGGGGGTGGGTCTGGGGGGGATGGTGGCTGTGGGGGGATGCGGGGGACTGGGGTGGGTGTGGGGGATGGTGGGGGACAGTAGGGTGGGTGTGGGGGATGTGGGACTGGGGGCACATGGGGGGATCTGTGATATGTGTGGGGAGCAGTGGGGGGGTGGGTGTAGGGGGGACAGTGGCTGTGGGGGGGATAGTGGCTATGTGTGGGGGGGACAGTGGGGTGGGTCTGGGGGGGACGGTGGGTGGAGGGGGGACAGTGGCTGTGGGGGGGACTGGGGTGGGTCTGGGGGGGACGGTGGCTGTGGGGGGATGCGGGGGACTGGGGTGGGTGTGGGGGATGGTGGGGGACAGTAGGGTGGGTGTGGGGGATGTGGGACTGGGCACATGGGGGGGTGAGGGATGAGTGTGGGGAGCAGTGGGGGGGGTGAGGGATGAGTGTGGGGGGTTGGGGTGAGGGATGAGTGTGGGGGGTTGGGGTGTGGGGAAGTGGGGGTATGTGTGGGGGTAACAATGGGGGGCTGATGGTGGGGGGAGACTGGGGTAGGGGTGTGGGGGGAGTAGGGATGGGGGTGCAGGGGATGGGTGTGGTGGGGTATGGAGATATTGATTGTGCAGGGGGTTGCTGGTGGGGGTTGGGTGGTTACACGCGGGGTAATGGGGCTTGTGTAGGGGGCAGTAGGTGTGGTGGTCGTGGAGCAGAGTTTGGGGGATGCTGGCAATGGGACGGGGCTGTTGATGGTGGAGGTGAGTGTTTGGTGGTCATGGGGTTGCTGGTGGGGTAAGTAGGGGGGGTTGGCGTGAGGGTGTGGGTAGCTCACAGGTGACAGGAAGGGGCAGTCAGGTTGGTGGTGATGGCAGTGGATAGGTGCAGTGGTGTGAGGAGGTGTATGGAGTGGGTGAGGTGGAGAGTTGGGGATTTTAGGTGTCAGGTAGTCTGTGCAGGCGGAGGGGAATGGGGAGGTGGGAGGAGGTGTGAGCTGGGGGGGTGATGGGGGCAAGAAGTGATGGGGTTGTTGGAGGAAAGTTAAACAAATGCACTCTGACTGGCTGATATTCCAGCCTTCACAAACAAGCTTGTTCAAAAGTGCTATCTTCCTCTTGTACCAATCCCTGTTTGCTTATTTGTGGGTGTGTTTGTGTGGAGAATCTGATCGGTTACGTCAAGGAAGGCCATTCAGCCTCTGCGCTGGTTTTGTTTAAGAGCAGTACAGACCCTCTTCCCAAAGCCTTGCAACCTTTCTTTTCAGATACTTATCCATCTCCCTTTTGAATGCTACAGTTGAATCTGGCTCCACTAATAGTGCATTCTCGCCAGCTGCTGTGTGTTAAAGAAACTTATTACTTTTGTTTTTTTTTTGCCATTTGTGCATTCTTTGACCCCTTCTCCTTAACCTCTCTGACAGTGGGTTTCTCTGCTCCTCCTGTCTGCACCCTTCATTTCAAATACCTCTAACGGATCCCCTCACAACCTTCTTTGTGCCAAGGGGAATAATGCCAGTGTTTCCAGCCATTTACATAACTGACCCTGAAATCCTCCACGTTGGCTGAAACAATGTTTCATAAAAGTTCATCAAAACTTCCTTGCTTTTGCATTGTATCCCCCTATTTCTAAAACATAGGCTCCTATGATTGCAGTTCCTCCAACAATCTGCTGGAGAAACTCAATGGGTCAAACAGCATCTGTGGGGGGGGGGGGGGGGGGGGGAGTTGTCAATGGTTTGTTGCTTTGGGATGTTGCTTGACCTGCTGAGTTCCTCTAGCAGATTGTTTGTTGCTATTGGTTCTTGTGTACTTTTTAATCACTTAGTGCCATTTTCAGTGTATAATGCACAGTTGCTTCTTAGAATTGTGTTTTAAAGTTTGTATTGCTTCATTCTTCCCGTTGGAATGTAAGACTTCACATTGCTCAGTATTAAATTTAACTTGCCACTGATCCAGCCTGTTGCTATCTCCTACACTATCCTCAGAATTCAGTTTGCCCCCTAAATTAATTATTTACTGACAATTTGGAACTTGTGCCCTGTACACCTGTGTATTACAAACACAAGTGAGTGGTTCTCATACCAACCCCTGGGGTGTTCCACCGTATACTCCACTTTCCTAAAGCTCGAGAGAATGCTTTTCAGTATACGTGCTGCTATGTCTCCTTTTATTTAGTCTTGATAGCAAGCTTATTATGTGGCATTTTACTAAACACTGCTTTCAACTCCATATATTGCACGTCAACTGTGTCTTCCTCAACAGAATTATGTCATCTTTGTCAAAGATGTGTCCAGCATCTCTCATTTAAGCTTGGACTCCTTCTGTTGCCTTGCATCCATAGATCTTGCACACATTATTTTTGTGTGGAGTCTTTCACTTGTGTTCATTCCTGACCAGTGCAGGTTCATAAATTTCTCCAAATTGCCATTCTGTCCCAGAGTCACAGAGATAGACAGTGCTGAAACAGGGCCTTTGGTCCTACTTGTCCATACTGATCAAGATGCTTTCCTGAGCTAGTCCCATTTGCCTGCATTTGGCCAATATCCCTCTAAACTTTTCCTATACGTGGACCTGTCCAACTGTGTTTTCAATGTTGTAATTGCACCTGCCCCTACTACCTCCTCTGGCAGCTCATTCCATGTAGACACCACACTCTGTGTGGGAAAAACTTGCCCCTCAGGTCCCCTTCAAATCTTTCCACCTCTCTAGAATTCTCTACCCAGGTTGGTCGGAGAGAGAACTGTGACTATCTACCCTATTTGTGCCCTTCATGATTTTATAAACCTCTGAAAGGTCACTCTTCGGCTGCCTTCATTCTGGGGAGATAAATCCCACCTATCCAATCTTTCCTTAAAACTCACGCCCTCCAATCCTGGCAACATCCTTGAGACTTTATTGCACCCTTTCTAGTTTAATCATGTCATTTCTATAGTGTGGAGAGCAGAACTGCACACACTATTCCAGGTATAGTCTCGCCAACGTCTTGTACAGCTGTAACTTTAATGCTTAGTGGTCTGTCAGATGAAGGCAAGCATGCCATGTACCACTTCACCACTTTGGCTTCCTTTGCTCTCACTTTCAGTGAACTATGTAGTTTTACCCATCATTCTTCCTTTTCTACAACACTCCCCAGTGCCCTGTCATTCACTCTTTGTCCTGCCCTTGTTTTACTTCCTAAAATGCATCTCTTCACACTTATCAGAGTTAAGTTCCATCAGCCACTCTTTTGCCCACTTTCCCAGTTGATCTAGATCCCGTTGTGACATTAGACAATCTTTTTCACTACCACGCCATCCATCTTCATGTCAAACTTACTTAACCACGCCATCTACATTCTTAATCAAATTGATAATGTATATGACAATTGACAGTGGACCCAGCACTGATCCCGACAGCACACCACTGGTCACAGGCCTCCAATCTGCAAAAACTACCACCCTGTGACTTCTTCCACCAAGCCAATTTTGGATCCCATTTTATTTGGATCACATATTATTTAACCTTCCAGACCAGCCTACTGTGTGGGACCTTGTCAAAAGTCTTGCTGAAGTCCATGTAGACAACATTTACTGCCCTGCCCTTGTCAATCCTCATGTCACCTCTTCAAAAATAAATGCAATTAAATTTGTGAGATGTGATTTCCCACACACAGGCCCATGCTGACTATCGCTAATCATTCATTGGTGTGACAAATGTTGGTAGATCCTCTCTCTCAGAATCCCCTCCAGTAACTTCCCACCACTGGTATTAGGCTCACCGGCCTGCAGTTCCCTGGCTTGTCCTTTATAAATAAAGGCACAATGTTAGCCATCCTCCTGTCTTCTGATATCTCAGCTGTGGCTGAGGAGAATGCAGAAATCTCTGCCAGGGTCCCTGCGATTTCTTCCCTTTCATCCCACAATGTCGCAGGAAACGTTTGGTCAGGCCCTGGAGATTTTTCCACCTTTGTGTGCCTCAAGACCGCCAACATAGCTTCTTTTGTAATGCCAAAATGTTTCAGGATATCATTGTTCTCTTCCCTGAATTCCCTTGCATCCATGACTTTCTCCGTAATAAATGCAGATGAGAGGTATTTAAGACCTTACCTAAGTCCCATGGTGTCACATGACGACCTCTGATCCTTAAGGGGACCTATTCTCTCCCAAGTTATCCTTTTGCTCTTCATATACTGAGACTCTCTTAAGATTCTCTTACCTTGTCTGCCTGTGTCCCCTTTTTAGCTCTCTTGATATTTCTTAAGTGCACTCTTACGTCCCTTAACTTTCTCATGGGATTTGCTTGATCCCAACTGCCTGTACCTGACATGCGCCTCCTTTTTCCAGACCAGGGCCTCAATATCTCTTGACAGCCAGGGTTCCCCAATTCTGCCAGCCTTGTCCTTCAGTCTAACAGGAACATGTTGACCCCAACCTCTCCCTATCTTGCTTTTAAAAACCTCCCATTTGCCAGACATCCCTCTACTTGCTAGCAGCCTCTCCCAATCAACCTTTGCAAATTCCTGCCTAATGCCATCAAAATTTGACTTGCCCCAATTTAAGACTTTAATTTGTGGACCAGTCCTATCTTTTTCCATGAGTACTGGCCCCAAAAAGCTCCCCTGCTGACCCTTCTGCCACTTGTCCAGCCTCATTTTCCAATAGGAGGCGGAGTGTTGACCCCTGTCAAGCAGGGCTGTCTAAATATTGCTTGAGGAAACTTTGCTGGGCACATTAGACAAATCTTGTCATATCCCTTGGCACTATAGCAATCCCAGTCAAGGTTAGGGAAGTTAAAATCACCCACTGTTACAGACCTTTCATTCTTCCAACTAACTGTGATTTTGCTACAGTTTTGCTCCTCAAATTCCCACTATTGGGGGTGGGTGGGTGGGTTTCTCTGGTATATTCCCATCAGTGTGATTACCCCTTCTTATTTCTGCATTCTACCCATATAGCCTTGCTGGTGTTGCCCCAGGAATATCCTCTAAGTACCACTACGATGTTCTCCCTTAATGAAAACTCAACTCCCCCCTCCTCTCCTACCTCCACCTCTGTCAAGCCAGAAGCATCTGTACCCCAGAACATTGAGCTGCCAGTTCTGCCCATTTCTCAATCATGTTTCTGTAATCGCGATAATATCACAGTCCCATGTGCTGATCTATGCCCTGAGCTCATTTGCCTTGCCTGTCAGGCTTCTTGCATTAAAATAAATGTAGTTTAGCCGATCAAACTCCCACACTCTGTCTTGCCCCTGTCTGTCCTGTCCACTGAACTTGCTTTAATTTTTAAACATCTCCACGTTGAGATGTGAGTGTTGTAGCAATTTTCTCCTTAGATTTTAATTCCACACTGAAGAGAAATCCCTCAAGTACTGCATGTTGGATTTATGGGCAGTGACTGTGGGAACTCCTGCTGCTTCTCTGACTGTTCTGTAGACAAACTGCATGTAATTCTTGCAGTGTAGTTAAAGCAACGTGCCTTCATCAATAGCTTTGCTATGGGCATATGCATTTGCTTGAACTAGATTAGAAATAGATTGCAGATAGCATGACACAATATGTCTGTGATGTACATTTGTTTACCTACTAGCCAGTGAATCTGTTTGTTGTATTTCTTAAGTTGTATGTTCTTTGGAGCGTGATGGAGATCTTTTCATCACAATCACTTTAAGGGTCTGTGATCAGTGTGTATGGCTCTGGGTGTGTATTATTGGTGGTATCTATCAAAGCCAAATGTCACAACCATTAATCTCCAATTTGAGCACAGCATGTCTCGGCATCTGTTAGAACTCTGCTTGATTATGCTATCAGTTGACTGTTGTATGACTTGTGCTGAACTTTTAAATTATACTTTTCTGAATTTGCTTGTATTGTCAACTCTATTCTGTCATCTAAGTAGCTGTTTAGTGTAACCATTTCCTTAGACTTGTTGGATTGCTTGCTCATGCATTGGTGCTCAGCATCTCAATGAGATGGAGCAGGAAATAGTTGACAAATCTTGGGCAACATTGGGCCATAACAACATCTGTCACTCTTGGTTTTGCTGGATCTGGTTTGAGCCCTTCTCCGGTGACGATTTTCATGAACAAAATCTAGAGAAACGAAGGACTGCAGATGCTAGAATCTAGATGAAAAACACGACAATGCTGGAGGAACTCAACGGGCCAGGCAGCATCTGTGGAGAAAAGCAGGTGCAAACTGGAGGGACAGGACCTCGTTTTCTGTCTTGGAACCTTGCAGCTTAACGGCATGAATATTGAATTCTCCTACTTTAGGTAATCCCCACCCCCCCTTCCCCACAAACACCCCCCCCCCCCCCCCAACCATGCTGATTCTCTTCCCTTTCCTAGCCTTTTTTCCTCTCTTCTTACCTTTTACCCATCCCCTGGTGGATCTGCTCTCCCCTCCACCTGCCTATCTCTTTCCAGCATCTACCTATCACCTCCCAGTGCCCACCTCGCCTGCTCCCCCACCCTCCCCCCCCCCCCCCCCCCCCCCTTTTATTCACCTATCACTGCTCTGCTTTTCCCTCCTATATATTGGGTTTCCCCTTTTCCTATCTTCACTCCTGAAGGAGGGTCCTGACCTGAAACATTGACCGCCTGCTTTTCTCCACGGATGCTGCCTTGCGTGCTGAGTTCCTCCAGCATCACCGTGTTTTTCATCATGAACAAAATCCCCTGTTTTATCATTCAGGTTTTGTACGTTGCACTTCAGCTGCTGCTTCTGCATTAAAGCTCTTTTCTGCATTGCATTGGTCTGGTCCTGCCTCTGCACTCGTCTTATCGTTTTTCAGAGACAAGAATATCATCTGCCATGTCTGCATGCCAACAAATTTGATCGCGTCTGCCCTGAAGTTTGCACAATGGCATCCTCAGCAACTTGTATCTTCCGGGATGTTTATTGATGGTTGGTGATGATGAGCTTCCATCTTTTGAGATCTGTGTTCTGCAATTCATTCATATCTTTTAGCACTCTGAAGATTTTTGCACTGTTCAGATTTGTGAGATGTTGTCAGTTGTTTTCATCAGATGATGCTTCCTCTTTTGTACCTATGTGAATTCAAATTGATCTCCTTGTGTATATATACACACACACATATTTGATACCCAAGAAGCTAGAATGTCAACTGACGTGATGATGGGCTTCAGTCTTTCAAACTTGGCTTTCAGCTTCGCTTTCATAGCTACTTGAACATGTCATGTCACGTGTTGCATGATGAGGGAGCAGGTGGACACCATTGTGGTTCTTGGTGACCACATCTGTGGCAAGTATTGGTTGCTTAAGGAACTCTGGCTCAAAGTCAGTGAGCTGGAATCGAAGGTTCAAACACTGCAGCACATCAGGGAGGGGGAAAATTACCTAGATGCTGTGTTTCAAAAGGCAGTTGCGCCCCTGGGATTAACTATATCAAATTTGGTCAGTGGTCAGGGACAGTGAGGCAGGTGGAAGGATCCAGCAGGTAGTATTGAAGGAACCTCAGCCTCTGAGTTTGTTTAACAGGTTTGAGGTTCTGGCTCTCTATGTGGATGGGAGTGGGGGCTGTAGGAAGGACAAGCAACCTAACATGGCACCATGGTTCAGGGAGCTACTTAGGAGGGGAGAGAGAAGAGAAATGTGGTTGTAATTGGAGATGAAATAGGGGAATAGACACTTCTGTATTGGCAAGATCGAGAGTCCCGACAGCTGCCTGCCTGGTCCCTGGGTTCAGTACATCTTGTCCGGCATGCAGAGGAATTTAGAGTGGGAGGGGAAAGATCCAGTTGTCATGGTCCACATGGGTACCGATGACTTAGGTAGAGCAAAGAAAGAGGTTCTGCTGAGGGAATTAAAGCGGAACCAAAAAGGTGGTAACCTCTGGATAACTACCTGAGTCATGCATTACTTGGCACAGGTTCAACAAGATTAGAGTTAAACATGTGGATCAGAGATTGGTGTGGGAGAAATGGGTTTGAATTCATAGGATATTGGCACCAGTACTAGGGAAGGAGGGAGCTGTTTTTGATGAAACTGACTCCACTTGAATCATGCTGGGACCAGAGTCCTGGTGAATCACATAACAAGGGCTTTAAGCTCAATAGTGGGGGAGTGGATTAACTGACATGGAAAATTGAGGAAAAGGTTGAAGGAAAGGAGAGTGCAGGAGAGGACATTGAAGTTTCCAGAAGAAAAAAGGAGAGTTTAGAAAGGGATAACTTCAGGCAACATGGGGACAACTTTGAGAAGGGGGGCAGTGAATACAGGACTGATGGTGTTTTATTTGAATGTGTGCAGTATATGAAACAAGGTAAATGAGTTTATCATGTAGATTGAAATCAGCAGGTACAATGTGGGCATCATGGAGACGTAGCTGAAAGAGGATCAGAGCTGGGAGCTCATCACCCAAGGATACGCATCCTATCGAAAAGACTGGTGGGGGGATGGGTGGCCTTCTTGGTCAAAAAAAAATTAAATCGATAGCAAAAGGCGATTAGAGGATCAGAGAATGTAGAATCTTTGTGGGTAAGGTTAAGGAGCCACAAAGGTTAAAGAAAGTCCCTGATGGGAGTTGTGTACAGGAGATGGAAAAGGCGCATGAGAAAGGCAATGTTACAGTGATCATGGGGGACTTCAATATGCAGGGAGACTGTGAAAATCAGGTTGATAGGGGAGCGCAAGGAAAGGAATTCGTGGAATGTCCACGAGGTGGCTTTTTAGAGCAGCTTGTGGTAGAGCCTACTGGGGAACAGGCAATTCTGGATTTGGTGTTGTGTAATGAGGCAGAGTTGATTAGAGAGAAGGTGAAGGAACCCTTTGAAGGCAGTGAATATAATATGATTGATTAAATTCACCCTGCAATTTGAGAGAGAAGCTGAAATCTGATATAGTGGTTTTACAGTTGAGTAAATGTAATGACGGGTATGAGAGAAGAGCTGCCCAGAGGTGATTGGAAAGAGACCCAGGCAGGGAAGGTGGTGGAGCTGCAATGGCAGGAGTTTCTAGGAGTAATTCAGGAGTCACTGCAGAAGTTTTTTCAAGGAAGGGGAGGACAAGGCAACCCCGGCGAACAAGGGTAGTCGGGGACAGCATAAAAGCAAAAGGGAAGGCATGCAATATGGTGAAGATTAGTTGGAAACCAGAGGATTGGGAAGCCTTCAAAAGCCAAATGAGGACAACTTAAAAACACTAAGGGAGGAGAACATGAAATATGAGAGTAAGCTAGCCAATAATACAAAAGATGATTGCAAGAATATTTTTTTACAGATACATCAAGGGTGAGAGAAAGGTAGAGATGGGCATTGGACTGCTGGGAAATGATGCTGGAGAAGTAGTGATGGGAAACAGGGAAATGGTGGAGGAGGCAAATAAGTATTTTGTCAGTTTTCACAGTAGAAGACACCAGTAATGTGCCAGAAAGTTGAGAGAGTCAGGGGCAGAGGTGAGTGTAGTGGCCACTACTAAGGAGAAGGTGCTGGGGAAGCTGAACGGTCTGAAAGTAGATAAGTCACCTGGACCGGATGGACTACACTCCAGGGTTCTGAAAGAAGTAGCTGAAGAGATTGTGGATGCATCAGTCGTGATCTCTCAAGAATCACCAGAGTCAGGGAGAGTCCCAGAGGACTGGAAAATGACAATTGTGACACCCCTGTTAAAGAAGGGAGGCAGGCAAAAGACAGGAAATTGTCGGCCAGTTAACCTGACCTCTGGTTGGTAGGGTTTTAGAGTCCATTATTAAAGATGAAATTTTGGAATACTCACAAGTATGTAATAAAATAAGGCAAAGTCAGCACAGTTTCTTTACGGGGGAGGTCTTGCCTGACAAATCTGTTGGAATTCTGAGGAAGTAACAAGCAGGTTAGACAAAGAAGAATCAGTGGATGTTATTGACTTGGATTTTCAAAAGGCCTTTGACAAGGTGCTGCACGAGGCTGCTAAACAGAATCCGAGCCCATGGTGTTCGAGGCAAGATACTGGCATGGATTGAAGAATGGCTGACTGGCAGAAGTCAGAGAGTCCTTTTCAGGATCACTGCCGTGGACTGGTGGAGTTCTATGGGGTCAGCTTTGGGACCCCAGCTTTTCACTTCATACATTCATGATCTGGATGAAGGATCCAATCCAATCTGATGGCAATCTGCCATTACAATACCCATCTGATGGCATTGTGGCCAAGTTTGCAGATGACACCAAGATAGGTGGAGGGTTAGGTAGTGTCACGGAGGCAGGGAGTCTGCAGAAGGACTCAGATAGGGTAGGAGAGTAGGTAAAGTAGTGGCAGATGGAACACAGTGTCGGGATGTGTACGGTCATGCACTTTGGTAGGAAGAATGAAGGCGTAGACTATTTTCTAAATGGGGAGAGAATTAAGAAATCAGAAATGCAAAGGGACTTGGGAGTCCTAGTTCAGGATGCCCTGAAGGTTAACTTGCAGGTTGAGTTGATAGTAAAGAAGGCAAATGCAATGTTAACATTCATTTCTAGAATATAAAAGCAAGGATGTAATGCTGAGGCTTCGTAAGGCATTGATCAGATCCAGAGGAGGTTCACGAGGGATTCTGGGAACGAACGGCTTCATCTCTGAGGAGCATTTGATGTCTCTGGGCCTGTACTTGATGATGTTCAGAAGGATGAGGGAGGGGATCTCATTGACACTTACCCAATATTGAAAGGCCTGGATAGTGGATGTGGAGAGGATGTTTCCATTAGTAGGAGAGTCAAGGATCTGAGGGCACGGCCTCAGAATAAAGGGACATCCCTTCAAAACTGAGATGAGGAATTTCTTCAGCCAGAGAGTGGTGACATTTTATTGTGCATTCTGTATTGTTTACCTTGTGCTACCTCAATGCACTGTGCAATGAATTGTGTATGAACGGTATGCAAGACAAGTTTTTCACTGTACCTTGGTGCATGTGACAATAATAAACCAATTCCAATTGTGTTCGGGTCATCATATCTTGCATGTTATACTTTGGACTCTGGCCACTTCTCCCTAACAGTTTCAGGAAAGATGTACTTGCAGTTGAGGGAGTCCAGTGAAGGTTCACCCAAATGAATCCTGAGATGGCACGTTTGTCATATGATGGGAGATTAAGCAGATTGCTGTCTCAAGTTCAGAAGAATGAGAGGTAATCTGATTGAAACAGGAATTCCCTTGGCTGAAAGCCAGGAGGTAACGTCGCAAAAGAAATGCTCAGCCATTCTGGACAGGGGTGAAGTTTTTCCTCACCCTCATGGTAATGGATCCTTTCATTTCTCCACCCAAAAGTACTGTGTGGAGGCTCAGTCACTCAGTAATTTCAGGACAGGTGCAAAGGTAATGTTGTTTGGTTGGAGGAATGAGAAAAGGCATGCTGGAAAATAAATCAATGTGATCAATGAGAGTGCGTGTAGAAATCTTTGAAAGTGACAGGAAAGGTTGAGAAAGCAGTTAATGATGCAAATAATTTTGGGTTTGATCAGTAGGAAGGATGTGAGGGCGTAACGGAGGGTCTGGAAAAGGGAAGAATGGCTCTGGAGATGAGGGACTGCAGTTATAGGGGTAAGTTCTGGAGCCTGATTATTTCATTCAGAGAAAAGAAGGCTGAGGGGAGATTTGAAGGAAGTGCATTAAAAAAAAGAGGTCAGGACAGGAGACAGTGGGAGGTTTTCCTTTTTGGAGGGCAGAGGTCACAGGTGAAAGAATCAGGAGTGACATGAGGAAGAACTGTTTTTGCACAGTGTGGTTGCAGTTGGGGAAAGCATAGCCTGCAGGTGTGGTGGAGGCGGCCTCCATTGTGGCCTTCAAGATGCAACTGGATAAATGCATGATGAAGAAAAAGTTGCAAGGTTTCAGAGCCTGGGTTACCCAGGTTTGATCCTGATCTCCGGTGCTGTCTGTGTGGAGTTTGCACATTCTCCCTGTGACTGTGTGGGTTCTCTCCAGGTGGTCCAGTTTTATCCCACATCTCAGACCTGGGGTAGTAGATTAATTGGGCACTGTAAATTGCAGGTAGTGTGTAAGTGACTAGTAGAATCTGGTGGTGTGGGGGTGGGGAACTTGATGAGAACATGGGGAGAATAATATGGGATCTTGGTGGTTGGCACTGACTTGGTCTGCTGAAGGACCTGTTACATGCTCCAATTACTCTCTAACAGAAAAGGCTGTGATGGGGTTGAATCTCCAGAATTGCTCTGATAGAGAGCTGATGTGGCTACAATAGGCCAAGCGACCTCATGCTGGAACCATTCTTGGATTCTATGATGGATGTTGAGGGACTTGGGTAAGTCCTCTTTCAGGGAAATGTCTTCCAAGAAAGTGAATCACAATTTGTAACTTTTCAGTTATTTGGCGTAACTGTTTCAGTCACTGTTTCTAGTCTGATGAGGAAAGATGCATTGCTTGATTTGATTACTGAAAATAACAGCAGGAAAACAATTGGGAGATGGCAATCAAAACCAAGTTAGAACTGATGTAATGAATAACAAAAGCTCAGCAACAAGAGTGCAGGATTTGAACAAGGCAAAGTTCAAGAAGAAACGAAGGCCTAAAGTATTTGGGCAGAAAATTCAACTGATGGCATTGAGAAATTGAAATGGGAAAGAGGGAGTGCAAGATTATGTCTATTTAAGTGAAACTTTAAGCCAAGATATACAATAGATGTGCATGCCATATGCCTAGATAAATTGGGAAAATTGAGACAAACTGTAATTTAAAAAGGCAGAACATGTTAAACCTAACGGCAGTGCTGAAATGAGACGCCTGTACTGAGACAGTGAAAGCAGATGTGAGATGGTCAAAATGAGAATTTGAAAAATGGTGAGTAGAAGATATAGAAGGAAATGATAGCAACTTGCTGAACATAAAGAGCAAAGCATAAAGATAACTTGCTGTGAGGCAACTGGGGTGAGAATATGGGAGAATGAAAATAAATTTCTCAGAAATGAGAACAGGACACATGGGGTGGAAGCTGGATGAGGTATTAAAATTTGGTTTAAGCCAACAGATTTCAGGGTTAATGGGTGTCAGTTTTTTTTGATTCTGTTGATCTTAAGTACATTCAGACTAAAAGAACATAAAACAGTACAGCACAGGACAGGCTCTTCAGCCCATGATGTTGTACTGAACGAATTAAACTAATGACTCCTAATTTATCTAATCCCTCTTCCCTGCATATTGGCCATATCCCTCACTTCTCTGCATATTTATATGGTTCTATAGGAAGGGGTAAGGTAGTGTGAGGGTGGTTTGATGGACGGCACAACATGGTGGGCCGAAGGGCCTGTTTTGTGCTGTATGGTTCTATAGGAAGGGGTTAAGTAGTGTGAGAGTGGTTTGATGGACAGCACAACATGGTGGGCCGAAGGGCCTGTTTTGTGCTGTATGGTTCTATATTCATGTGTCAAGTCTTGTAAATGCTCCTATGCTGTCTGCCTCCACCACCACCCTGGCAGCACATTCCAGGCTCCCACTACTCTGTGTATATAGAAGTTGGGATGTTGTGACGCAGTTGTACAAGGTGTTGGTGAGGCCGCATTTGTAATATTATGTTCAGTTTTGGTCATCCTGCGATAGGAAAGATGCCATTATGCTGGAAAGAGTGCAGAGGAGATTTACGAGGATGTTGCCGGGATTCGAGGGACTGAGTTATGGAGAGTGGTTGAGCAGATTGGGACTTTTTTCATTGGAGTGCAGGAGAATGAGGGGTGATCTTATAGAGGTGTTTAAAATTATGAGGGGCATAGATAAGGTGAATGAGCACAGTCTTTTTCCCAGGGTTGGGGAATAAAGGACTAGAGGGCACAGGCTTAAGGTGAGAGGGGTGAGGTTTGATAGGAACCTGAGGGCAACCTTTTCACCCAGAGTGTGTTCAGGACATGGAATGAGCTGCTGGAGGAAGTGGTTGAGGCTGGTACATTTCCAATCAGCTACCTTTTAAATGTTGTTAAGGTTGAGAGGGCTATGGGCCAAATGTAGGCAAATGGGGCTAGCTTAGTTGGGAATCTTGGTCGGCATAGACCAGTTGGGCTGAAGGGCCTGTTCCCATGCTCTCTGACTCTGATAATGCACAATGCATCCACATTTTCCATTATCTTGCAGTGTTCCATCGATTCCAGGACTGTATCATAGACGTAGGCGTAGATAGCAAATGTAATCGTACTGTTTTAAAATGGAGCATAATAACATGGAGCTACAGATCTGGTAGCCTGTGATCAGAAGTAGGATCTATTGTTCAGAAAATGGTAACAAACATTCTGATAACAACAATAGGATTGGGCAGAGTCAAAATAGGTTTATGGAAGGGAAATCATGTCTGACAAATCCATTGGAGTTTCTTGAGGTCATATTTAGAAAAATAAATGAAAACCCAGTTGATGTGTATATTTGGCCTTTCAGAAAGTGTTTGGAAAAGGTGCCTCAAAAGATTTTAACCAAATTTAGAGCACATGGGATTGAGGCTAATATTGTGGTGTGGTGGTCTGGGTTGAAGAATGATTAATGGACAGAAAACAATTGGACTAAATGTCAATTTTGGGTTGGAAGGCTGAAACCAATGGGGTGCCATAGGAGTTGGTGGTGGAGCTGCAAGTGTCCACGATCCATATCCAGCATTTGGATGAGAGGACAATGTATTTCCAAATTTTGCTGATGATTCTAAGCTGGGTGGCATTGTGGAGAAGATGTAGAGAGGCATTGGGGAAATGAGTGGGCAGGGACATGGCAGATAAAATGTAATGTAGAAAAAAATGCGAGTTCAGCCACTTTGGTGGAATAAAAATAGAAAGGGCAGAAGCTAGAGCATGTTTTAAATGTGAGAGATTAACAAAGGGACATGCACAGATTGCTGAATATTAATGTGCAGGTACAGCAAGTAATTTGGAAGGCAACAGTATATTACCTTTACTGCAAGGGAATTTGAGTTGTAACCCCTTCCATTGAAAACTTATTCATCATCTTGACTGTCTCTCTCTGCGAAATCTTCAAATGTGTGATGACCTCACAAATTTATAATCATGTTTCATGTTTGGATCCTTCCACCTGATTTTGCCCCCCTATTGAAATCTCCTTTTTAAAAGTTAAGTTCGATGTGACTGCAAGCAGTCAACTGCTGCTCCTCAGCCACCTTGAATTTTGATGGCGAGATTCAGTCAAATATAGAAGTAAAACTAAGTCGGTCCAGTGGGCAGAGCACTCGTGGGCATGATGACTCATATGCGTGGACTGGAAGGATAAATTGCATCTATTTTAATGCAAGGAACCTGATTGGTAAGGCAGCTGAACTTAGAGCTTTGATCAGCATGTGAGAATACAATATTGTTGTAATCATTGAAACATAGTTGAAAGAATGGCAGGACTGGCAGATCAACAGTCCTGGGTACAGAAGTTTCAGGTGTCGTAGGGAGAAATGTAAGTGAGGAGGGGGCATTGCATTATTTATCAAGGAGACCACCACTGCAGTAATGAGGGAGGATGTCTGAGAAGTCTCCTCCAAGAAGGATATACGGAAAGAGCTCAGAAGTGAAGAAGGGGTGATCACTTTGCTGGAATTATACTACGTTGTGGTAGATGACTGTAACATCCCCAATATTGACTGGGATTCCCTTGGAGCGGAATTTGTTAGGTACATCCAGGAGGGTTTCTTGAAACAATATGCAGACAGTCCAAATAGAGATGGGGCCATACTAGACCTTGTATTGGGGAATGGACCTGGCCTATTGATCTAAGTTTCAGTGGGGGACCATTTTGGGAACATTTTTCCTCCATCTGTGGTCTGTAAATTGCTGCTCCATTGGCAACCTTGCTTCAGCTACATCACAAATTCACGGACTCATCGCTGCACCTGGGTAAAGAGGATATTATGGAGATCTTGGAGATGATAATCATGAAGATTATAACCATCTTCAAGAAAGGAGACAAGTCTGATGATGGTAACTCCAGACAAGTCTTCCTGCTGTCCACCATAGGGAAAGTTGTCATCACTGCCTCCTCCCTGTGGATAAAGAGCTGCTCCCCATGACAATGTGGGTTATCTTCATCCACAGACACAAGGAACATGATCTTTATCCTCCAATAATTCCCCAGAAAGATGCAGAGAATAACACCAGCCACCATCCTACACCTTTTCTGACCTCGCCAAAGCCTTTGACACCACCAGTCAAGAGGGGCCCTGGAAATCTTCTTCAAATCAGGTTTCCACAGAAATTTATCTGCATCTTGCACTTGATCCACAATGATTTGCAAGTCAGGAAATGGATCAATTCTCACTGAAGACTGGTGTCAGAACAAGGTTGTGTGGTAGTCCCAACAATTTTCTCAATCTCTTGATGTAGTGTTGAATCTCATCTCCAACAAAATTCTCATGGGAATGGAGCAAATCTTCAGAACCTAATGAGAAGTTGTTCAACCTACAGTGTCCACCCTGCAGCACCAAGGTTGCTAAAACTTCACTAATTGAGCTGAAGTATGAAGATGGCACCTGGGTTGATGCTTGCCCAAAGGCTGAGGTCCACCATCATTGACATTTTCACTGAGAGAAGATGGGCACGACTCCAACCATCTGCAAGACAAAGGCCCGAGTTACCCCATTCTGCTCTTGGACAATAAAGGCTCATGGTGAGATGCTGGAAGGTGTAAACCACTTCCCATATTTCAGGAGCCACCTCTCAGCAAAAGACATTGATTAGAAAATTCACAACCATCTTTAAAGTGCCTACAAAGTTGTCTTCAATGAAGAAGGGTGCTTGAAGATCAAGGCCTGACACTTTCACTGAACTCATGTTCTGTCACACGGTAGTGATCCCTGCCCTGCTGTGCTTCTGAGACCTGGGCTACTTTCAGCAGGCACCTATTGGGGGGAAAAAAGTCAATACTCTCTCACATCTTTTAAATTCACTGGAAAGATGAGCAAGCCAACACGGGTATCCTGTCCTGGAACAATGTTCCCAGCTTTGAGACCCAGTCAGTTATGTTGGATAGACCAAGTTTGATGCCCGACACCAGACTCCTGAAAGAGCCACACCATTTCAAGTTTTGTCATGGAAAAAGATGAACAAGCAGACAGAAAAGATTCAAGGATGTGCTCAAAGCTGCCTTGAAGTGCAACATCCCCAGTGACTCCTGGGAATATCTGGCCCGTGATTGCTCAGGGTGGAGAAGGAGCATTGCAGATGGTATTGAGAGCCTCAAGGCCACGCATTGGGAGCACACAGAAGCTACTGAGTTCTCTTGAAGTGGCTGACAGCCTCTGCTTGGCTCCACATGTAGAAGAGCCACCAGTTGCCACGTTAGCCAACTCAAAACCCACAAAACCATTGGAAGCAGGTCATCCTCAATCCCAAGGGACTGCACAAGAAGAGTCTGAAGCCTCTGGATTTATTTTTTCCAAAAGTTGCTGCAGGTCTTTTCCCCTTTGATCCATCTTTTGCCCAAAGGTTTGGAGCATCTGCCCCAATGCCTTGTTCTGTGGTTTGATGTCAATAGTCCATTGGAGCATCCGATATGTTTAACTTGAGCCGAAGGTGCTAAATAATGGGAGATTTTGTTGCCGTGTTATTTGGGTCTTGCTTGTAATTCTAGCCCACAAATCACCTGAATTTAACTTTGCAGCTTTTCTCAGTGAGGTTTAAAATTGTGACCTGTGTATTACAAGTCCAGTATTTACACGATATAAACACATTATCCATGTGTTTAAAGGAGTCAAGCTGGTATTATCTGAGCCTTATGAGCCTTTCACTACATGTGACAATTTTACCAAGTACTTGCACTGAAACTGGAGCAGGTTTCATGCTTGGGAAAATTGTATTGATGATTGACAGCAGTGATAACAATAATGTGTTCACCAGGAACATGATGTTACAGAATTTAATTCAGCAACTGAAACTGTTTCAATCACATGAAGAGTAATCAATTGTACAGAATACTGTAAATCTGCCAGTAAATAGTATCTTTTGTCCTAGTGTACCATATCGAAGGAAAGGAATAAGAAAACAAGGGAGAAGTGTGCATCTGGTATTACTCGGAAAACTGTCAACAGTGGCATGCTGCAGTCAGCTGATAGTCAAGCTTTAGAATTATCAACTAGAGTGAAGGTGATGTTGATTAGAGATTATTCATTGAGTTAACTACTGACTTGTACAAAAGGACTGTGGACTAGAATTTTCAGAGTAGCCAAGTGGTAACGTGTTCACCTTTTCATGTACGTTGGTGCAGAACCAGAAGGTACAAATCTCTTTTTAAATGTGGAAATATTTCCTGGCACAGAAATTTCATTTATCATAAATTTCAAAATCATTTTGATTTTAAGTGCCATGTGATTAGAAAAATAAGCATGAAATAACTTTCTTCCCTTGGCGAGACGGGATGTGTTGCAAACCTTTGAGTATGTCCATGTGGGTGATGTGTCAGCACAGTCACATGGTCCTGAACAAGCAGAAGTTGGAGTCCAAATCATGCAGTCTTCTTACTTGGAAGGAGGAAATCAATTCCTGTGTTAGCAGAATGCCTATGTTGAGGCACTGCCAATGAATAAAGAAATATAATTCCCACACTAACTGACACTACAGTCACATGTTGACTTCTCCTTATGGGCGACCACTTTAATCTCCCCTTCATCACATGCCATGTGTTTATTCATGAAATCAAAGTATTCATTCTGCAGATATGTAATTAACAGCTTCATCATGCTAATGCTACAAATTCACACTTGTGCTCCCCTTTTGCGTCTGACTTCCCGATTATGTTTGCATGGTCTACTGCTTTTACACAGTGCTCCCCATCTTGGGCTGCAGCTTGGCTGGTGAATGGTTTCATTGACGTCTTGACAATTTACTAAATGGGTGGAAGCCATTTGGCTGATGTGTGCCAATTTGGAGAACGAGTTCTTGAACCGATCCAGTAGTTGGGCTGTTGCCCTGCAGGTCACAGCTCTTCAAGTATATGTCTGCATATTGTTCACATATAATGAGTTTCTTCTACCACCCTTTCAGGCAGTGAGTTCCAGACCCCCATCACCCTGTGTGGGAAAAATATATTTTCATTTCCCTTTTAATCTTTGCATCAGTTGCTTCAAACCTGTGCTCCTCGTTTTTGACCCCTCTGCTAAGGGAAATAACTCCCTTCGTCTTTACTTTGTCTCTGACTTCTTAATTGTGAACACTCAGCTAAATCTTCCCCCATCCTCTTCTGTTCCAAACAGCCTGAGCTTAGTTGGTCTTTCCTCTCTGTAGCTCACTTTTCAGTGTAGCCACAGCTCTCCTATGTGCTGACCAGAACTCTATACAGTACTCCCTGCTCTTGCGTTCTATGCCTTGGCTGATGAAGCATTGCATCCCATACATCCTTCCAGCCACCTTATGTTAAAGGTAGCGAACATAGGCCAATGATATACTCCAAGTTTCCTTTTGTTCCTCCACCTTCACCAGGATGTTGCCAGGGATGGAAGGTTTCAGTTATGGGGTGAGGCTGAATAGGTTCGGGGTGTTTTCTTTGGAGTAAGGAGGTAAAAGGGGGGACCTGACAGATGTATACAAAATTATGGGAGACTTGGATGGGAAGAAACTTCTCCCTGTGGAAGTTTTCTAGGACCGGAGGGCATAGATTTAAGGTGGTGATTAAGGGGGTTAGAGGGGATCCAAGGAAGAGTATTTTCACCCAGAGGGTGATTGCAATCTGGAATGCACTGACTGAGAAAGTGGTGGATGTGGGTACTCTCAGAACATTTAAGTAGCAGGTGGACAAACACTTGAATTGCCAAGGCATTGTAGGTCATGGACTAAGTCCTGATAAATAGGATCAGTAGAGATAGGTACTTCATGGTTGGCATAGACATGACGGGTTGAAGGGCCTGCTTTTGCATGGTGTGACTTCATGACTTGTCACTCAATATCTACCTATTTATTGCAAATTTCCTTGCTTTTTTTCCCCCAAGTACATCATCTTGCACTAATGTGGATGACATTCTATTTGTCATTTTTCTGCCTAACTGTTAAGGCCATATATTCATCTCATCTAAGACTACTTTTGTCAAATCTAGCCCAAAACTCGTGATCTCAGCACCCTTATGTGCATTTGAGACCTGCGCTGCCAATGCCAGGCATCGCAAGGCAGTGAAAAGATAACACCACCGATGTCTGTGTTAAATCCTCCAACTCTGCAGGAAGGATAAGCATATGAATGCCACCATCCCCATCACTGAAGTCTGAATTGCATTCATTCAGCTCCCTTGAAACAGGCCATGTTCTAAATAAGACGCTCTATTCTGAGCTCATTCACGCAAAGAGATTACTATGTGGGCAAAGGAAAAGATTCAAGGATGCTTTTGGAGCCATCTTGGAGAAAAATGCAACAAATGGAAATCCTTGGTTCATTCCCTCAAGTTGGAAAAGGAACATTCCAGATGATGGGGAGTCTATGTGTCACGGCATTGTCAGAACCCAAAGCAAACGGTGGAAGAAGCACATCACCTTAAACTATCCATTTTCCCATTCTTTCGGGCGTCTCCTGCCCCATCTGAGGTACAAGTGCCATGTTAGTGTCATCATTTGCTTTCAAAATCCATAGAAGCAAGTCATCCTTGAGACTGTGGCACCACCAAAGAAGCAACAAGGACTGCACTTCCAATAGTGTGATGTTCCCTCTTTTGTTGTATGATTTAACCCATATAGCTTCATTTGATAATCCTTCAAATATATCATTCTTCCTCACGTCTGTGACTTTTAAGCAACATTGCCACCCTGCTATCCCCATCAAGCCCTGCCCCATCTGGAAACACTGCAGTCAGTAATATTCAGCTGCCACCCTCCGTCATGGCTGCCATCTGTGATTGAGTGGTCAGTTCCTCTAAATGGGATCAATGTCGATGGGCAAAAAGGTCACAGGGACGTGGTGGGCCGAAGGGTCTGTTTCTGTGCTCTACGACTGACTCAACGACACTAGTTTCCATTGTGCAGTGCAAGAGGCACCAAATGATTTACCGACCACAAGGAGCCCTTGTTTCCTAATGTCATGTTCCATTTACTTTTGACACAGGAACCACCCATTTGGCCTAAAACCAATCAGTTCTGGCGCTCAGAACAATCCCATTTCTGCATTTATTTCTCCATAATCTCTTGTACATCTCCATTAACACCCCTTGATTCTCCCACCTACGTCAGGGGTAATTTACAGTATCCAGTTAATCTAATCATCTTTGTAATGTGGGTGGAAACCCAGGTGGTCACAGGGAATGTGCAAACTCCACACAGCACTGGAGTTCAGGATCAAACCTTGGTTAATGGAGCTGGGATATTGCTGCATTACCTGCAATGCCACTGTGTCATTCTCTGACTTGGTATAGTGGCATTCTGGGCTGGCTGGTCAAGGGGCAAGTGAGAGCTTGTTGGTGTAATTGCTGGGAGTGCAAATACTTTAATCTTGTGAGAAAACAGCTGAGCCACTGCTCCTCCTTGGGTCAGGTAATCAGGTGGCCTTGTCTGCTGGAGGACGGACTGAATCACTGCCATCACTGTTTGCAGTGGAATCCACTGATGACTTTGTCAGACTGACTGCTTGCACAGTATTTGTAAAGCTTCAACAGTCATGTGATTGACTGATCAGTTTTTCTTTAAGAACTGGAGCCCTGATGTCATTAGTACTGTTGATTTTCCAGAGATCTGTGTAATTGAAAAAAATTATATAGATTTAATATATGCTGATTGCCAATGCACTCAGGCTGTGGTGTAAGGTGTGTGGTAGTAAACCATGAAATAACAGCACTGAGACAAAGAGCTGCAGGCTCCCTGCTTAGTGTTATTGGCGCTTTTTTTAACACAAGGACAGTAGAATTTCAAGCCCACTGTCTGGTTGTTAATAGGTTTGTCTTTTAGGCCATGAACATCACTTTACAATTTACCTGGTGGTCAATTTTTATGTGATGGCTGGATTTAAAATATGATAGTTATCTGGGCAGCTTGTACATCAGTATGCATTGGTCCTAACCTAAATCCTTGCATAGATTTTTAAAAGTTGAGTTTGCTCTCTGAATTGACAGATATAAACAACAATCCACAATAATAAGGCTGACAGAGCATTCTGATCTTTGGCTTTTGCTATTCAGCGGCAGTAGAACAAGTTTTGCACGTCTGTGAAATTATTAAAACTTCCTCAGGTGGAGAAGTGTCCTGAAGCCTTTGTGACTTGATGACGTAAGCCAAATACCGAAACTTTGCACTTGTCTTAAGCCTATTCAACTTTGCTTACCTCTTTGTTAAAAGTCTGTATATTTGCCTTTTTCCAGGATTGAGTTATATTTATGTTCATGATGTAAATATGTGACTGCAATAAGAGACGTACTGAGGCTGCATGAGGCTTCTCAGGGGATCAGGTATGGAGTCTAAGACTGACAGTCCTCCTGTCTGGGGCACATCATCTGAACAAGATCAGACTCCGACCCAGGTGAGTAGAACCTATGACTGAAATGGGGAATTACTTTGTATATCTGGTGATCAGTGGTGTTCCTTAGGTTAGGCCTCAGGCAGATCACTTGGACAGACCACAAGGGAACCAGTGGTATTGTATGAATAGAGAGAAACGCAAGAACATAAGAAATAGGAGCAGGAGTTGGCCATCTGGCCCGTCACACCTACTCCGCCTTTCAATAAGATCATGGCTGATTTGGTCATGGATAGGTCAACCTAACATTGAGTTGCATAAAAAATGTGAGGAATGGGATTAGAAAGGAAAAATTATGATGACTTACCAAGTTAGCCAGTTGCCTTCCTCTTAGTTCAAGTAGCCCTCTTTGGGATATATATTCACTGCAGCCTATCCAGTGGTCAGGGCCATGCTGTGTCTTATAGAGTATGGAATTTTAGAACTGTAATCTAGTTCCCAAAACTCCAGTTCGAGCAACTGGAAGATGTGCTGGGACTCTGTTGAAGGTTCTCAACTTGACCTTAAGATTGAATCTGGTTCAGACCAT
Source organism: Pristis pectinata (assembly GCF_009764475.1). Lineage (NCBI taxonomy): Eukaryota > Metazoa > Chordata > Chondrichthyes > Rhinopristiformes > Pristidae > Pristis > Pristis pectinata. The sequence continues at coordinate 1,261,280 of NC_067431.1, forward strand.
GCTTTACAAAAATAAATGTTTCCTCATTCGAGCTGGAGATGCAGCTTCAAACACTGCAGAGCATCAGGGAGGGAGAGAGTTATGTAGATACTGTACATCGGGAGACAGTCACCTCCCCCCCTTAGAGCAGGTACTTCTGGGGTCCAGGAAGTAGATAGAAGGGTGACTGTCAGGGGAGGGAAAAGGAAAAAGAAAACGAACAGGCAGATAGAGCAGAGGACCCCGGAGGCTGTTCCCCTCAGTAACAGGTTTTCGGCTTTGGAAGCTGTTGAGGGGGATGACCTGCAGGGCTCAAGCAGCAGTAGCCAGGTCTCTGGCACTGGGACCGGTCCTGCTGCTCAGAGGGAAGGGAGGAGAAGAGGAGGGCAATAGTGATAGGGGACTCAATAGTCAGGGAAACACATAGGAGGTTCTGTGGCAGTGAGTATGAATCCCAGATGGTATGTTGCCTCCCAGGTGCCAGGGTCCGGGATGTCTCTGATCGGGTCCACAGGATTCTTGAGCGGGAGGGAGAACAGCCAGAAGTCATGGTTCAAGTTGGTACCAACGACATAGGTAGGAAGAGGGATGAGGACCTGAAAAGTGAGTTCAGGGAGCTAGGCAGAAGGCTGAAGAACAGGACCTCAAGGGTAGCAATCTCAGGATTGCTGCCAGTGCCACACGATAGTGAAGGTAGGAATAGGAGGAGATGGCAAAGAAATGCATGGCTGAGAAGTTGGTGCAGGAGGGAAGGCTTTAGATTTTTGGATCTTCGGGATTTCTTCTGAGGAAGGTGGGATGTGTATAGAGAGGACGGGTTACACCTGAACCCGAGGGGGGCCAATATCCTTGCAATCAGGTTTGCTAAGGTGGTTCGGGAGGGTTTAAACTAGATTGCAAGGGGGATGGGAACCAGAGGGGTAGGTCAGAGGAAGAAGGGGATGGGGAAAAGTCGGATCTAACGTAGAGAGGTTTTGAGGAAGGAGAAGCAGAGTACAGGCTATAAAAGTAGTAAGGTGGATGGGCTAAAGTGCATTTGCTTAAATGTGAGAAGCATCAGGAATAAGGGAGATGAACTGAGAGCTTGGATAAGTACGTGGGACTACGATATTGCGGCTTTTGCAGAGAAATGTCTGACACCAGGGCAGGAATGGATATTGAATATTCCTGGATTTCAGTGTTTTAAAAGGGATGGGGGGGGAGAAGAGGAGGAGGGGTGGCGATACTGGTCAGGGATACTATTACAGCTGCAGAAAGGGTGGATAATGTAGAAGGATCCTCTCTAGAGTCAATATGGGTGGAAGTTAGGAACAAGAAAGGAGCAATTAATCTACTGGGAGTATTCTGTAGGCCGCCTGGTCGCAGCAGGGATCCCGAGGAGCAGATTTTGGAAAGATGCGAAAATAACAGGGTTATTATAATGGGAGACTTCAACTTCCCAAATATTGATTGGCACCTGCTTAGTGCCAAAGGCTTAGATGGGGTGGAGTTCAAGTGTGTCCAGGACGGATTCCTGTTACAGTATGTTGACAGGCTGACTAGAGGGAATGCCATATTAGATCTAACTTTAGGTAATGAACTGGGTCAAGTGACAGATCTCTCAGTGGGTGAGCATTTGGGGGACAGGGACCACTGCTCCATAACCTTTGGCATTGTCATGGACAGGGATAGGAGCAAAGAGGATGGGAAGATATTTAATTGGGGAAGGGCAAACTATGAGGCTATAAGGCGAGAACTTGGGAGTGTAAATTGGGATCACATTTTTGGAGGGAAATGTACTATGAAGACGTGGTCAATGTTAAGGGATCTCTTGCAGGATGTTAGGGATAAATTTGTCCCGGTGAGGCAGAGAAGGAATGGCAGGGTGAAGGAACCATCGGTGACAAGGGAGGTAGAACAACTAGTTAGAAAGAAGGTGGCAGCATACATAAGATGTAAGCAGCAAGGATCAGATAGGGCTCGTGAGGAATATAGCGTAGCAAGGAAGGAACTTAAGAAGGGGCTGAGGAGAGCAAGAAGGGGACATGAAAAGGCTTTGGCAAGTAGGGTTAAGGAGAATCCCAAGGCTTTTTTCTTGTGAAGAGCAGAATGATGGCTAGAGTAAAGGTAGGTCTGATTAAAGACAAAGGTGGGAAGATGTGCCTGGAAGATGTGAAAGTGGGTGAGGTTCTCAATGAATACTTCTCTTCAGTATTCACCAAGGAAAGGGGTCTTGATGATGCTGAGGACAGTGTTGGTAAGGGTAATGTTCTAGAGTATGTTGATATCAAGAGAGAGGATGTGTTGGAGCTGTTAGAAATTATTAGAACAAATAAGTCCCCGGGGCCTGACAGAATATTCCTCAGGCTGCTTCGCGAGGCGAGGGAGGAGATTGCTGAACCGTTGGCTAGGATCTTTGAGTCCTCGTTGTCCACGGGAATGGTACCGGAGGATTGGAGGGTGGCGAATGTTGTCCCCTTATTCAAAAAAGGTAGTAGGGATAGTCCAGGGAATTACAGACCAGTGAGCCTTACGTCTGTGGTGGGCAAGCTGTTGGAAAGGATTCTAAGAGATAGGATCTATGAGCATTTAGAGAATCATGGACTGATTAGGGACAGCCAGCATGGCTTTGTGAAGGGAAGATCTTGCCTCACAAGCCTGATAGGGTTCTTTGAGGAGGTGACCAGGAAGATTGATGTGGTCTACATGGATTTTAGTAAGGCGTTTGACAAGGTTCTGCATGGTAGGCTTCTTCAGAAGGTCAGAGGCCAAGGGATCCAGGGAGGCTTGGCTGTGTGGATTCAGAATTGGCTTGCCTGTAGAAAGCAGAGGGTTGTGGTGGAGGGAGTGCATTCGGATTGGAGGGCTGTGACTAGTGGTGTCCCACAGGGATTGGTTCTGGGAGCTCTACTTTTTGTGATATTTATTAATGACAGATGAGGGGGTGGAAGGGTGGGTTAGCAAGTCTGCAGATGACACAAAGGTCGGTGGGGTTGTGGATAGTGTGGAGGGCTGTTGAAGCTTACAGAGGGATATTGATAGGATGCAGAGCTGGGCTGAGAGGTGGCAGATGGAGTTCAATCCAGAGAAGTGTGAGGTGGTACACTTTGGAAGGACAAACTCCAAGGTGGAGTACAAGGTTAATGGCAGGATTCTGGGCAGTGTGGAGGAGCAGAGGGATCTGGGGGTTCATATCCACAGATCCCTGAAAGTTGCCTCACAGGTGGATAGGGTAGTTAAGAAAGCTTATGGGATGTTAGCTTTCATAAGTCGTGGGATCGAGTTTAAGAGTCGCAAAGTAATGATGCAGCTTTACAAAACTCTGGTTAGACCACATTTAGAGTACTGTGTCCAGTTCTGGTCGCCTCATTATAGGAAGGATGTGGAGGCGTTGGAGAGGGTGCAGAGGAGATTTACCAGGATGCTGCCTGGATTAGAGAGTATGGATTATGAGGAGAGACTAAAGGAGCTAGGGCTTTACTCATTGGAGAGGAGGAGGATGAGTGGAGACATGATAGAGGTATACAAAATATTAAGAGGAATAGATAGAGTGGACAGCCAGCATCGCTTCCCCAGGGCACCAATGCTCAATACAAGAGGGCATGGCTTTAAGGTAATGGGTGGGAGGTTCAAGGGAGACGTCAGAGGGAGGTTTTTCACCCACAGAGTGGTTGGTGCATGGAATGTGCTGCCTGGGGTGGTGGTGGAGGCTGATACGTTGGTCAAGCTCAAGAGATTGTTAGATAAGCATATGGAGGAATTTAAGATAGAGGGATATGTGGGAGGAAGGGGTTAGATAGTCTTAGGAGTGGTTTGAAGGTTGGCACAACATGGTGGACTGAAGGGCCTGTATTGTGCTGGATTGTTCTGTGGTTCACCATCCCAATATAAATTTGAGGTGTGCATTGGGGACAGCGGCTGGGGTGGAAATAAAAGATGACAATGATTATTGACTAATTAACAAGTCACAATTCTTTCCACTTCTGTTTAGCAGTGAGCAATCCTATCTGGTTTATGCACTACTCATTTGGTGGAAGGTGAATTTAAAAAAAAATTAGCAAGACAAGCTTTAACCATGAATGAGTAGTAATAATGATGATTGAGGGAACCAGGAGTGAATTACTGCTTTTGTCAGAGCACAGGAATGGGAATAGGTTATTCAGTCTTTAATTGTCCCTTGTGTCTCCAGAGTTTCTGTGAAGCCTGGGTGTTCTTGTGGACCAATTACTGAAACCAAGCGTGTGGCTGCAGTAGCTGGTTAAGAGGTTAAGATGTATGTGGGCCCTTATAACAGGATCTGGAATGTCTGGCAATTGTATCTCGAGTACTGTGTTCAGTTTTGTTTTTTTTATCTGAGGAAAGGTGTTCTTGCTGTGGAGGGAGTTCAGGGACGATTTCTCAGACTGCTCTTCGGGCTAGAGGGGTAAAGGGATATGGGGAGAAAGCTGGAGCAGGGTTCGGAGGATTAGCTGTGATCGCATTGAATGGCAGAGCAGGCTCAAAGAGCTGGATGGCCTGTTCCTGGTCCTATTTTCCTGTTTCTATAAAACACACAAACTAACTTACTGTAGAAAAGCTACAGACACATAGTGACAGATAATTCAGGACGAATTGGGACCAAAGTTCCCAGCACAAGTCAATCTAATTAATGATATTGATGTTATATCCTCCACCCCTTCCCCTCACTTCTATATATTGGCCATCCTCCCCTCTATCTTTCAGTCCAGTGAAGGGTCTCGACCTGAAGCATTGACTGCCCATTTCCCTCCACAGATGCTGCCTGACCCGATGAGTCCCTCCAGCAGTTTGTTTATTGTTGTTATACGTTCTTTCTTTGGCATAAAAAAGATTTTAAAAATAAGATTTTAAAACACAAACATGGCTCAATCAAAAGCTTGAGCAGGTCATCGAGTGTAGGAGTGATGTATATTTAGTTGCTGTGTTTGGTTTATGACGGATTTGGCTTTGAATTGCCTTTTCCAGTGATGCATGATTTCACCGCCGTCTGTCATTCCAGAGAAGGGTTATTGTAAACAGGTTCTTTTGGAGGATGATGTTGAATTTCTATTCCCATGACGCCACACCGCTAACTTCCACGTAACTTTCCTGTCATTTTCCTCTTTGGAAATGCTAATCATTATTGTGGGAATGTGGGAGAAAATGTGAATAAATAATGCATTCAGGTGGTAAAAGCTGAACCAAAAAAGTGAGCTTCAGGATTTTAACTGCTCTCATATTTGGATATCCAAAGTTTATTAAATAATTGTTTCATCTCCCTGCTTTCCATTATCAGAGACAGACAGTATGACAGACAGTATGCTTCCTGCAGCTTCTACTTTCTGGGGATTGTTACACCTAATGATTTTTTTTTCTCTTTTAATGCTAACTTTGTGTTATCACTTTGAAACAAACAGCTTGTAGGTCCTCAAAAGGAGGAGATTTGGGGTGGAGCTTTGAGTAAGTGGTTTTAGTTGTGTGATAATTGAGGGTTTCCTTTGGTGTCTTAAGATTTCTTGACTTGGCATTTTCTTCCTCAGGTACATTTTGTTCCAGAGAGTAGTGCTGTTGCTCAGATTGTTTACACAGATGAACAGGATCGACCATCACAACAAGTGGTTTATGCAGCAGATGGAACGTCTTACACATCTGTGGATGGGGCGGAACATACCCTAGTGTACATTCACCAGGCTGATGGGACACAGGTAAGCTGGGAAATGACAGTCATTTTAGAGCCTGGGGTTCTGTGAATGTTCCTTGAGGCTATAGGACAAAACTGGCTCACAAGGTTGGTACAAACCACATTGAGCCATTGGATGGGGGTGCCCATCAGTGATTGGGATCCTCACCTGGCTGCTCATTTACCTGGACAAAGCATCCACCTTTTGGATTGGTTGTAAAATGGGAAAACTCGAATTGCATCTCTATGGAGGTGCCAGTGATTAGTCATTTTATTGAATTGTGAGGAGATGTAAATATTTGATCCAAATGGACAATGTGTATAAGGCTGTCTCTTCAGTGTGTGATATCTTTAAACTAATGTCTGTGATGGCAGTTAATGGCATTTCTAGAAGGTCTGGGATCACACTTTATTTCCTGCAGCTCATCACATCCTTGTGTGTTGTTGTGTAGCTCTGTGTCAAAAGTTGGGTGATAATGTTCCTGTGAAACATCTTGAAAGTCATTACTACGTTAACAGAGCTCAAGAAATGTGTGGTTTTGTTACCCTGTGACTATTTCCTCTGGGGGTGGGTTCAGGGAACTTTGGGGAGTAAGACTTGTGATCAGTGACAATAAATAGTTTGGTGTAAATCCCTCTCTTTTTTTTTGAAGGCTGTTTTCACTGATCAGTCCCAGGTAGCGTACATCCAACAGGACACAACCACTCAGCAGGTACGAAGGCTATTCTGGTCATTGCTCTGAATTAAAGTAATTGAACCTCTCTTCTGATGGAGAGCTTTTTGTGTACTGTATGTTAAGAAGGGATGGTGGAAGTATCCATCTGCAATTTTGCATTAGCTTGTACAGACATCTTTATGTGTGTTATTTTAGGGTAGACTGGTGAAGAGATCCCTCCATACCGTGTATGAGGGCAGGTCAACAGAGCTGTGTCTCCACTGTACATTAGAACGTGGTGGTAGCTGATGCTTTCGTCTCCACTCTTAGTACAGGATGGTGGAGTGATCTTTCTGTACTGTACATGGTGACAGGCTAGCGAAGGTTTCCTTCAAATCGTCTCCTCATTTGAAATAAAAAAACAAAATATTGGGATTATAGGTCAGTCAATGTGTTCACTGACATTAGTTCAGGACTTAGAAAAATCTACACGTTTTTGATTTCCACAGATTGCTTCAACATTGTCTTGTTTGAATCGCAGCCATGACTTTTATTTTGGCCCCTTCACATTGACATTTGGGAGTCCATGAGAATGTTTGGCATAAAGTGGCATATATGTGAGAACCCAATGTCATCAGCAAATCGAGGAGCAAGCTGCCTTAGTATTTTGATACCACACAACATTGCCAGTTCACAGCCTTTTTATTTTATTCTTATTTTATGTATTGTGCAGCAGTTTACACTTGTCACTGTCAATGTCTTTAAGTAATGTTTATTTATATCCTTCGTTTGGCTGTTCAGTCTAGTTCCAGCCAAAGCAAATTTGAAAATGTACTGATGGTTTCAGAACTTGACTGAGGCCCAAATCCTCAGCACCCACCGCCCCCCACCGCCACTGCTGTCCAACTCCCATCCTTAATATCCAGTCCCACTCTTAACTTTGCCAGAGGAAGATGTTTTAAGTTTTTGGAGGAAAATTCTTTTAGCTCCAGGACATTGCAGTTATTTATGAGGATGAGTTTTTTTTTGAAGAGGTGACTAAGAGGATTGATGAGGGCAGGGAGGGAGATCTTGTCTACATAGACTTCTGTAAGGCTTTTGACAAGGTGCCACATGATAGGCTGGTCCAGAAGGTGATATCACATAGGATCCAGGGTGGGAGTGGAAGGTTGTCACCAGTGGTGTGCCACAGTGCTGTTTGTCATACATATTAATGATGCGGATGAGAATGTGGGTGGTATGATTAGTTAATTAGCAAATGACACCAAAATTAGTCGTGTGGTGGACAGTGAAGAAAGTTGTCCAAGGTTACAACAGGATCTAGGTCAACTGGGAAAGTGGGCAAAGAAATGGCATGTGGAATTGAACATGGACAAGTGTGAAGTGTTGAGAAGTTAAACTGAGGCAGGACTTGCACAGTAAATGACAAGGAGTGTCGTAGAACAGACCTAGGTACAAGTACCTAATTCTCTGAAAGTGGTGACACAGGTTGACAAAGTGGTGAAGGAGGTGTATGGCACACTTCCCATCATCAGATGGGGCACCAAGTACAAGAGTTGGGATGTCATGTTACAGCTGTATAGGACATTGGTAAGACTGTCCCTGGAACATTATGTGTAGTTCTGGTCACCACACTACAGGAAGGATGTTATTAAGCTAGAGAGGGTGCAGAAAAGAATCAGTAATACAGCATGGAAACAGGCCCTTTGGCCCCACTGGTCCATGCCAACCAAGATGCCCATCTGAGGTAGTCCCATTTGTCTGCATTTGGCCCATATCCTTTCTTATTCATTTCCTTATTCAAATATCTTTTAAATGTTGTTGTTGTTGTACCTGCCTCAACCACTTTCTCAGGCAGCACATTCCATGCACACAACACCCTCTGTGTGAAGAAGTTGCCCCTCAGGTCTGTTTTTAAGTCTTTCCCCTTTCACCTTAAACCTATGCCCCCTAGTTTTTGAATCCCTTTCCCTGGGAAAAAGATAGGGTGAATGCACAGTCTATGCCCCTCATTTTGTACACCTCTGTAAGGTCACCCCTCAGTCTCTTGTGCACCAAGAATAAAGTCCTAGCCTGCCCATACCTCTCCTATAACTCAGGTCCTTGAGTCCTGGCAACATTCTTGTAAATCTTCTTTGCACTCTTTCCAGCTTAATGGCATCTTTCCTATAATGGGATGATAAAAACTGAACACAATACTCCAAGTGTGGCCTCTACAACTGTAGCATAACGTCCCAACTCCTATACTTGGTGTCCTGACTGATGAAAGCCAGCATGCCAGACACCGCCTTCACCACCCCGTTTACCTGTGATTGCACAAAGATGTGGCTGGGACTCAAGGGCTTGTGTTACTGGCAGAGACAGGATAAGCTGGGACTGTATATGTGGAGTGAAGGAGGCTGAGGGGTGACCTTATTTGAGGTTTACAAAATCATGAGGGGCATAGATAGGGTGAATGGTCACTATCTTTTTCCCAGGGTAGGGGAGTCTAAAAGAAGAGGACACAGGTTTAAGGTGAGTGGGGAATGATTTAAAGGAGACCTGAGGGGTATGTTTTTTTTACAGGGTGGGTGGTGGATATATGGAACGAGCTGCCAGAGGAAGTGGTAGAGGAGTACAATTACAACATTTAAAAGACATTTAGACAGGTGCATTGATAGGAAAGGTTTTGAAGGATTTGGGTCAAACACAGGCAAATGGGACTGGCTCAGGAAGGTACCTTGGCCGGCATGGACGAGTTGGGCTGAAGGGCCTGTTTCTGTGCTGCAGAGCTCTGAATCTATGTTGTGTTTGGCCCAACCATTTCAGCTACTGTGTCAACAACCCACCCTCGATCCTAAGGTGAGAAGTGGGGATGGTTGCTGATGACTGCAGTGTTCTCGTCCCTTGGGTCTGTATCCCCATGCAGCAAGATTGGAGCAGCAGTCAGCTTGGCTCGATAAATGACAAGTAACAATTGCATAACAATCGCATAACAAGATGCGAGGGAATGAGCATCCCTGAAAAACAGTGTTCCTCCACATTGTCAACCAGCAACACGATCACCCCAGTCCCCCACCAGCATCAGCTTCCTTCTGGGTGGGCTGTGGGGATCACTTTGAACCATAAAACTTAAATGGACTAGCCAGATACATAATAGGGCTTTGAGAGCAGGTTAGACCCTCTTTCTGTGGTGAGTGACTTGCCTTTTGATTCACGAAAGTCCTTCTGCATCTAGAAAGCATATTAAGGGTATGTTGGAATACTTTGTCCTTGTGTTAGTAACTAAAGCTCCAGAAATTCAACACATTCCAGATAAATCCAGTTCATGTGATGGGGACCTGATCCATCAGCCTGAGCGTTCCCTCCCCTGCAGTTGTGGAGTGTGTAACATCCGCAAAGTGCACAGCAGCGGCACAACAGACCTCCTTTTGACAGCGCCATCCAAATGTAGGGGAGGACCACACAATAAGACATATGCCTTTATTGTACGAGGTTACAAATCAAGAGTGGAAGATCACTAGAACTGCTTGAAAGATTAGTGAGACCACAGATAGAGGACTGCATCCCGTTCTGGTCACCACACTGCTGGAGAGGTGTGACAGCACTTGAGCAGGCCGAGGGCACACTTCCAAGGATGCAGCCAGACGTGGAGAGTTACAGTTATGATGCGAGACTCGCTGGGTTGGAGCTATTTTCTTTGGAACAAAGAAGATTGTGAGGAGATTTAATTTAAATAAGTAAAATTGAAGATTAGACATGGTAAGCAGACAAGACCAAGTTCCACTAGCAAGGAGATCAGTAATGAAGGAGCACAGATTTAAATTCATCGTAGATGGATTAGAGGGGAGTTGAGAGAAAGAAAATCACTGAACAAGGGAGTCTGGAATTTGCTGCTTGGAAGGGTGGGGGAAGCAGAAGACCACTGCCATAATTATAAAGTACCTGGATAAGCATGTTGAATTGCCTTCACCTGCAGGACTATAAATGTTTCCTGGTCCATTTTTTGTCATTGCCCGACTGTGACAGTTGAACAGCAGCTTGTGAAGGGCAGGCGGTGTGTGGAGAGAGTGCCACCTGCAGGTTCCCCACCAAATAACACCCCAAAAGCAACACTGCAGCTGCTGGAACACCCAAAAAAAGTGCTGGAGGCAGCCTTTTTGTGCAGAGAGAACCAGGATTCTAGTTTTAGTTTGATGATCTTCAGAATGAAAGATTGTCAACCTAATACTGCACCCCTCTCACCCCCTTCCCCCAACGATGTTCCATCAGTCTGAATAGATTGCCATTCTTTATTTATTGCTGAATTAGAAGTGAATCAAGAAAGTGTATCACCACCACTTCCTCAAGTGCAGTGAGGGATGGCATTACATTTGGTGTTTCTCGTGGCGCCTATATTCCTTGCATGAATTTTCTTTTTTACATCTTTTTCTTGAGATATTTTTTGTAACAGTACAATTACGAATGCATTTATTAACTGTAAAGTACTTTGAGGCAACCTGAAATAGTGAAAGTTTCAGCAGGAGGATCTGAAATTTTAATTTTGTTTTTCTTTGCTGACTGCTAAGTGTTTCCACAACTGTGTTCATTTTGTATTCCCAGCACCTTCAGTTGTTTTGCTTTTCATTGATAAGTATTGACATCTATTTTCTTCTGAAAGGTTGAGTTTTAGTAGCTAAAGCTATTAACATCTACAAGCATTTGGAACTTTATAAATAGGAAAGTGGACTAATAACAAGTAAATAAATTGAGGTAAATTTGTGCTTGTTGGCTGGTCAGAGATGTGTGTGTGATTTGTTGGTAATGGATTGGATGTTAAACCTGAGGAGATGTAACCTATGGCTTAGTCACCAGAGCTAATAGACTATTGTTATGATAGATTTTAAATACTAAAATCTATCTTCACTGGAGCAGGGAATGTTAAAAAGAGATCTTAAACCCTTTTATACAGTGAATTGAAATGTTGGGGAGTCAGATGAAGGGTTAACTATTTAACTATTTCAAATTTTCTATATATCCTGTGAAACTCTGATAATCCACAATCCAATGGAAGCCCTGATGGTTGGGCATCTGGCTCACCAGGAGATGCTTCCTGTGCTTCCCACCCACCCACTAGGGCCCCAGTTCCCACACTCCATCTGTTCACCAGGGTCCTGCTCCCATGTGCCTCACCTGTTCTGTCGGCCATCCTCCCCTGAAACTATCTGGTTCTGTTTCCAGACATCTCTTTAAATTTACCAGCTTCACTGAAATGTTAGTAAGTGTGTTGGAGTATTAATGAAATAACATCCGATAGTCTGGAAGATCTGCTGGTCAGGCACGTGCAAAAACCCCAAGTGTGTCAGATTAATGGAGGTTGTAGCTAACACAGTTTGGTGGGTTGTGGAATGTGGAGGGTGGTGAGGAAGTCATTACTTCTTTCTCGGGAAAATGTAATGATTATTTGGAACCCAGGAGCAAGTTTATCTTAGAAAGGAATGGGAAAAACTGCATATGAAGATGGAGAGAAAGTTGGGTTTGAGGGTGACGTTGCTTCATTAAAGAGCTGAGTTAGGGAAAATACACTTAATGATCTGAAGTAACAAATGAAATGTAATGCAGACACAAGCAAAGTTCTTGATATCGGAAGGAAAAGTCACACTCTTCAGCCTGTCTTGGCTGCCTTTTAATTTATGTTCCTTTTTGTTTTTGTAATTTCTGTCCTGGCTGCAAAAGAAGGAATATCATTGGCTGCCTCAACCACCTTATTTAAATGTCCTGCTTCCTTCTGGAATCAGTAGTGTACCCTCCAAAATCCTCCTGTTCCTCTGCAATTGTCAATGCCATACTGTTCGTAATCTACTCATTTACCTTGTTTTCCTTTTCCCAAATACTTTTCTGTACAGAAGAAACAGATTTGTCTTCTTACTGTACCTTAGACTAAATCGTTGACATTGAACTAACCACAGCCACGCTTTTCAATGGAGTTGGTTGGAATTACCTCTTATGAACTGTTAGCATCTGGTAACAAATATGAAAGGCATATGTGCTGTGGCATGGCGGGTTGAGAGTGTGTCTTTGCAGACACAATGTTTGTGCAAAATTAAGGAGCTTTCTTGCAATAGATACTTTTGTACAGAAGCAAACAATAGTTCATTTCCTGAGATCCTCTGGAAGCACAGTTGGTAAGAGTTGGCAACAGAATACAGAAGCTGTGGTCTGTGCCAAATACTCGGAGCAGACAAAAGCGAACAGTTGGACTTGTGAAACAGTCAAGAAGCTTAAAACATTGATACATTTTGCAACGTAACACTGAGCCTCCAGACACCCAATGCAAACCATATTGCAATCATTAAAATACACTATGCTTCTGCCACTGAGCCAATTTTGGATTCAGCTTGCTATTTACCCTTTTAGTCCAAATGCAATGACTTTTCTGGTCTGTTGGCCACGTGGGAGTGTCTTGCCTGGATCCCTGTCAGCTGTGCTGCCCTCCTCAACCCTCCCTGCTACCTTCTCAAAGGAGTCAACAAGTTCTTGCTGACCCTCCTTGATTAATCATACAATTTCAAATTATTTGCACTTTCTCTCAAAAAACTGTTTACCCATCATCAGTGTGAAGCTAACTGCCCTGTAATTGTGTGGCCCACTCCTTTCTCCCTTTCTCAGCAACTGTTGGTTGCCTTCCAGTCCTTTGGCACCATGCCTGAAGTAAGTGAGGATTGGGAAAGTATGGTCAAACCTCGCAGAACTGTTCACTTGTGCTTTTCTTAATGGCTTGGGGTACACTTCATTTCATCTCAGCGTTTTGTCTCCCATTGAACATACTAAAGCTCTGAATATTTTCTTTACCCCTCTTATAGTCCGACCTGAAACGTAATTCGCTTCGCTCCATAACCACGTCTGTATTGTTGTCCCCCACTTTTTTATCCAATGACACAAAGTCTTTGCTCAAAACTGCTTTCTGCCTTTGCACAGTTATCTTTTTAATCTACATAAAAGGGCAGGATAACAACAGCCGACTTAATTTATTGAAGCCCTGGGATTTTCCTTAGTTTTATTTCATTATACATTTCATGCATTCTGTCTGAATTTTGCATTTTACACTTACTGACATTCTACAGTTTGAGTTCTTGGTATCAAACACAAACTTGCTTATTTTTGTGTTCTCCTGCCCTGATTAAGAATTGGAATAAGGAATGTATGTTTGTTTTGAGCAGGGGAAGTGCTTAAACGGTATTATTTAACTTCCAAGAACAGAAGATGAAAGCAGTCACGAAGTATAAATAAAATCTATTTTGGTTTCAATAAACATGCAGCAGTAAATAAGCAAAGTGCTGAAACTGTTGTGTTACTTCACTCCTTGAGCTTAAGATGTAGAAGAGATGGTCAAGCTGCTTTACTGAGGGTAGGGGATTGAAGCTGATGATTTAAAAAACAGCCTTGAAGGCAAGATGAAGGGTGATTGTTATGGAGAGATTTAAGCTATGTGGGTCAGTTTAATCAGGAACATTAATTACATTAGAACCTTAACTAGGGGCAAAGGTATGGAGGTAAAAACTGGTAAAAGAGCAGATGTTATGAGGTCCTTTCTAACAACAGGCAACACTTGGCCATAGAATGGGCTTCAAAGTATGGCATTGGTAAACCTGACGTTTGGAATTTATAGGTTTCCTTGAAAGTGTGAGCCAAATGGCCTTCACATCTGTCTTGCCTTTTGTGACTTCAAGCATCTATTCTGACTGTTTCTAACTTGTGGTACTTGTACTGCTCTTCTCCTTATTACTGCTTTGTGTTTATTTATTATGCTTGGCTTCCTCATCTTTGTTTTTCTTCATTATCACCCTGCAAGCTCTATATTAAACAACAACTGGAATACTTTCCCTCCCATATCTGGATTGAAGGAGCTCAAATCTCCTAAAACCAGCCTGGTTTCTTTCTAACCAAAGAAAACAGGAAAATGCTGGAAAAAGTTCTGTTGAAGAGTCTTTGATCTGAAATGTTAATTCTATTTATATTTCCTTAGATACTGCCCAGCCTACTCTGTGGTTGCTGCATTTTCTATTTTTATTTCAGATTTCAACATATGCATTTTTTTGATTTTTCTCCTGAGCCAATTCAGATGGTTGATGTGGGTAGCTGTTTTGCCTCCATGAAGAATTTGGAGTAAACCAAAAGAAACATTTACAGATGTTTATATTTCATCTCATTGACAATGGATCCATCCTTCTGAACAGGGAACAATATAGTTTGCAGTTGAGGGCAAACTTCAAAACGGTGATATTTAGTGCTTTCTGAGAGTGATGTCTCATATTTTGAGGGATCTCTTTGAGTTGATGGTGAAGTATTTTCTTAATAATGGGTAAATTGAATAAATTAAGCTCCTTAATCTGACAAGTGAGTTTCTTTACATCCAGGTAACAGTTCTTTTGCCTGCCAGCCAGAACGTGTCTGGTGCCAATTTGGCAGTCCTTGGCAGTGTGACAGAGACCCAGCAGCCAATACCAGTGGAAAACAATTCTCAGGTAAAATCATCTTCAGTTCAGCACAAGTTCAATAATTGTCAGATATAATGATAACCATATTACTGACCATCTATGTGTAGAAAACCTGTATCCCAATACCAAGAGCGTTGGGGAGTAAGAAGTTGAAGTAGTATCCAGAGCAGAGTACTGTGTGGAATTGGATGATGAGCAATAGAGATAATTTTTCAACTGGGACTGAAGATAAACAAGGCGCCAATTAAGGGAAGGACGATGACAGGGAGGGGAAATCTAGAATGGTAGAGAGGAGCAACTAGGAAGCAGAGCAGAAATTATATGAGGAAGGGACAGAATATTCCAGAGGGTGAATTAACAAATAGGGTCCAGGCAAGCTATAGGTGCCAGTTAAACAAATAGGTTTATTAGCACAAAATAAAATTGTTTAGATATCTTAAAAATAATTAAAAAGATAAATCTGAAGGTTTTGTTTCTGAGTTCACAAAGCATTTGTAACAAGATGAACAAATTAACAGCACAAACAGGTGTAATCAGATACAAAGAGGTAACAACTACAGAGACAAAGCTGCAAAGTGATGAAGAATGGAAGTTGTATATCCAATGGTATTTGATATTTTGGAAGATACCAATGTCTGCAGACCTCCAAATAGTAGTGGTAGAGGATGGCGTCAAATTGGTAATTAAAGATACATGTAGCAAAAGAATTGAACTTGGGTGACTTAAATCTAGATACTGACTGGCCAAACCAAACTGGCAATAATATTGTGGGGGAAGAATTCCTGGAGTGTGCACAGGGTGGTTTGTTGGACCATTGTGTGAACAATTAACTTGGGAACAGGTTATGCTGGACTGGATATTGTGTAACGAGAAAGAGTTATTTCATAATCTTGTCATGTTGGGGTCTTTCAGGCAAGAGTGACTGTAAAATGATAGAATTGTTCATTGAGATGCAAAGTCCTTCCTGAAACTAGGGTCCCAAGTCTAAATGAAGGAAACAATGAAAGATGAGGAGTGAATTGGCTATGAAGGATCAAGAAGTTTCCTTAAAAGGAAGGTAGGGAGTAGCTAACATTCAAGGAATGAATGCAGTTCTCCATTCCTGCCTAGATCAAAAATACCAAAGGAAAAGCAATCCAACTGTGGCTAACAGAAGTATTTAAGAGTATTATTAGACTCAAAGGAGAGTTATACAAGTTTGCCCAAGTAACAGACTTGAGGATTGGGAGCAATTTAGATTTCCACTTTGGTGTCCAGAATGAGAGGTTACAGTTTCAAGTTACGGTACGAGATCCAGGACTGAGGTGAGAAATTTGTTTACTAAGTTGGTGAAGCTGAAGCTGTGGAAATGGCTACCTTAGAGGGTCATAAAGGCCAAGCCTCTGAACATATTTAAGAAGCGGATGGGTAAAGTTCTAGATGCAGAAGGCATCATGGGGTATAGAGACGATGGTATTGAGGTAGATGATGAGCCTTGATTGCTCTGCCGTTTAAGACGGGCTTGAAGACTGAATGGCCTACTCTTGCTTCCTAACAAGTATACCATGTTGGATGGGGGGGGGGGGGGGGGGGAGGGTGGTCACCTCCCAGGGGAGAACTCCAGCAGTCATTCAGTTTATGGCACCACAGTGGGTGTTGCTGTGCTTCAGGGGGGGGTGGGTGCAGGGAACAAGACTGGAAGAGCAAAAGTGGTGGGGAATTCTATTGTAAGGGGGGAATCTAGGCATATCTGTGGGCACAAGAGAGACTTAAGGTTAGTATATTCCCTCCCTGGTGGTAGGGTCAGGGATGCCTCGGAGTGGCTACAGGACAGTCTGAAAGGAAAAGGTGAACAGCCAGAGGTCATGGTGTATGTTGGTTCCAATGACGCAGGGAGGAGATGGGACGAGGTCCTGCAACATGTTTAGGGAACTGGGTAACTGTTTAAGGAGCAGGACCTCAAAGGCTGTAATCTGTAGATTGCTTCTGGTGCCCTGAGCTGGTGAGTCTAGGAACAGAAGGATAGGTCAGATAAATGCATTGGCTGAAGGGATGGTCCAGGAGGATGTGCTTTAGGTTCCCTAATCATTGGGATTGTTTCCGGGGAAGGTGGGATCTGTACAAGCAGACACATTGCACCTTTAGTTAAGTGCAACCAACATCCTTGTTGGGAGGTATGCTGACGCTGTTAAGGAAGTTTCCTGTACTCCGACTCATTGTTATTTGAGGTTTGGCCCACTTCGGTGGTGTCATCTGCATACCTGTAGATGGAGTTAGAGCAGAATCTGGCCATGCAGTGTGAGTGAACAGGGAGTAAAGTAGGGACCTGAGGACGTATCCTTGTGAGGAACCAGTGTTGAGGATAATCATGGTGGAGGTGTTGCTGCAAATCTTTACTGGTTGCAGTCTGTTGGTCAGGAAGTCAAGGATCCAATTGCAAAGGGAGGTGTTGAGTCCCAGGTGATAGGGTCTTGGCGAGTATTGAGGAACAGAGGGACCTTGGAGTACGAGGACAAGTCCATAGACACAGGTAGTGAATGAGGTTAGGAAGGCATATGGGATATTGGCCATCATTATTTAGGGCATTGAGTGCAGATGTAAGGAGGTTATGCTCCAACTTCATAAAACCTTGGTCAGACTTCAGCTAGAATCTGGTCACCAAGGTATAGGAAGGATTTGATTGCACTGGAGAGGGTGCAAAGGAGATTCACTGGGACGTTGGCTGGGATGGGCCGTTTCAGTTACGAAGAGAGAATGGAGAGGCTATGTTAGTTCTCCCTGGATCTGAGGAAGTAAAGAGAAGATATGACTGAGGTATAAAGTCACAGTCAAAGTTGAGTTTATTGTCATGTGCACAAGTACGTGTACGCACAGACGCAATGAAAAACTTACTTGCAGCAGCATCACAGGCAAACAGCATTATATTAGCAGCATTCACTAGAAAAACAAATTAAACCTAAATTGTACACATTTTTTACGAGGAAGAACACAAAACAAAAAAAAAATGAAGTCCATTTTAAGGTAAAATAATAATATAATTATGAGGGGTATAGATAGGGTAGAATCCAGGAAACTTTTCCCCATATCAGAGACAGATAACACGAGAGGACATAGATATAGGGTAGGGGACTTCTACAGCCAGAGAGTGGTGAGTACCTGGAATACACTGCCTGAGAGAGTGGTTGAAGCAGGGTCTCTGGCAGCATGTAAGAAGTGTCCAGATGAGCACTTGAATTGCTCAGGCATAGAGGGTTATGGGCCAAGTGCTGGACAATGGGGTTAATATGGATGTATGCCCACTGGTCAGTGTGGATGAATTGGGTCAACTGGCCTGTTTCTCCACCGTATGGTTCTATGCTCCTGTTTTCTATTTCTATGTGATTGATGTACAGCAGAAAGAAGATGTTGGTTTGTTGCTGACATAAAATCTATTAAATTGAACCTGTTTTGTTTTCTTAGTCACATTTGCCCGCACCAAATCATGGTATTCCTCAGATAACTGAGGTCAGCAACTCTGTGCAGCAGGTGCCAGATGCACTGGACACAGCTGAACATGACCTGGACACAGAGGAGGATGAGGATGAAGAGGAGGAAGAGGAGGATGTGGACTCATCTGATATGGATGATTGGGAGCCAGGTCCTCTGAGGCCCTTTAATCCATGTGATTTGTGTAAGTGGAGCCACGTAGTCACGCATTCGTATGGAGATGAAGCACAGAAATGGGCCCTTCGGCCCACTGCGTCTGGACTGACCATCAGTCCCTCCTTCATTTAGACTAATTCTACATTAATTTTTATTCTCCCCACATTCTACCACTCACCTCCCCATTAGGGCAATTTACAGTGGCCTGTTAATCCACCAACCTGCATGTCTTTGGGATGTGGAAGGAAACCAGTGCACCCGGGGGAAACCCAAGTAGACATGGGGTGAATGGGCCAACTCCACCCAGACAGCGCCTGAGGTCAGGATTGAACCCGGATCTTTGGCGCTGTGAGATGGTGAATCTACTAGCTACACCACTGTGGAAGAACATTTGTTGCCCTCTAGAAGTGTAGTGGAAGAAACTCTATCATTAGTATTTTGTTGTTTTTCTAGTGATACAGTTCTTACTGAATGTTATTTATTGGATGGCAGCACCACTGAGAGCAACTTCACTTTTTAAAAGAAAAACATAAATGGACGTGTCTGTTATTTTCTGATGTTCTTTACTGCAGGGTGTGAGGATTGTAACACCGCACATCCCGGTGCATGCCCCAAACATGGAACTCTGCACTGTATTCCCAATCGGCCTGTCCTGAGCAGGGCCAGGGCCAGCCTGCCGCTTATTCTCTACATCAATCGATTTGCTGGTGGAATTTTCTCTAAGAGGCGCATTCCAAAACGCACACAGTTCGGTCCTGTCGAAGGACCATTAATTAAGCAGTCTGAGCTCACAGATGATTACATTCATTTAAAGGTAGGTCTTATGACATTTCCTGCTTCCCTCGGTGGTTGCGTTAAGGTTTTTCTGAGCTGAGATTGTCAAATTGTGTTGAAGTAACAACAGTTGAGGAGTGAAGCACACTGTGGAAACTTAGCAGCACTTTTCACCTTGCTGAGAGTAGTTGGAGATGACTTTGTCATTCTGTCCTGGGTCTGAGATCCCGTCACCAAAGTATGAGGGAGTTTGTAACTGACTGTCACAGCCTGAAAGGCACATACAGGTGTCTGTGCTGTGGTGGTTGCTGAGAGCTTCCTGAAATGGAAAATTCAGCAACTTGTGTTGATAAAGATAGTGGAAGATCAATTCCTGTGCTTTACCTTAGTTGTAGAAGGGAGGAGATTGTGCTTGTAGCATGCACACCTCGTGATCCTACTTCACCTTTACAGGCCTAGGATGGATTTGCACAAAGTGACCAACTCATGAATATAAAACAACACACAAAGGAGTAGGAGGAACTCAGCGGGTCAGGCAGCAAGACAGGACTTCCCCAGCCCTGATGAAGGGTCTCCACCTGAAACATTTCCCTCTATCGATGCTGCCTGACCCATTGAGTTCCTCCAGCTCTTTTGTGTGTTGCTCCAGATTTTGAGCATCTGCAGTCTCTTGTGTTTTCATGAATGTAAGATCATGGTTGCTAAACTGATGATCACTGGATCTTTGATTCAGCTGCTGACTGTCATCTGCAGCTAGTTGTGGGTATGAAGCCTATTCTCTAGTTTTCTGACTGTGGTGCAATTCCCAGTCCCACATTTGTGGCAACAAGGTGCATTATAGTTAATTCTTGAGCTTTCATGAAGTGATTTGGAGAAGAAGGATTTCTGCCTTGGGGCAGCAGTCCACCCCTCAACAAAACCTTGGGTGTTTATCCATATGGGGAACTGCATCAGATTTTTCTAAGCTTTGCCTTTACAGAGCAACCAAAGATATCAATAGCTGAATTGGTCATTCGTCAGAGTGGATGTGGAGTGGAGCTTCTGGAGTATAACTTCAAAACATTAATTGTGTGAAGCAAGTGATGACGAGGTGCTACATGAAAGCATCTTTTTCTTTTAACAGGTCGCTATGGGGGTAGGAAGGGAGGATTTGAAAGACGGAGAGAAACCTGGGGATTTATGGTTTGATTTGTCTGATGAGAACTTGTGCAACTGGATGATGTTTGTCCGTCAAGCTCAGAATCACTTGGAGCAGAACCTGGTGGTATACCAGTACGGCAAAAACATCTACTTTACCACCATCAAACATATTGAACCAAAACAGGAACTCAAGGTAAAAGAGAACATGGGTGAATATTGGATGGATGCTGCTGATCTGTCCCTTATTTAAACTAAAAAGAGATGCTGGAAATACTCAACAGGTCAGACAATATTTTGGGGAGAGAAACAGCTAAAGTTCAGATTGGTGATCTTTACTCAGAACAGGGAAAAGGTGACAATGACAAAAGGTGACAAGCTTTAAATTGCAGAGAAAGGGGGCACTGATATGGAGAAGTGGGTGTTGTAGGATAGAGACTAGAAGAGACGATGACACAAAAGGTAGTGGTGCCAGCTATTGTGGTGGCCAAGATAATCTAGAGCAGTTCTAAGTAGAACCATAGAACACTACAGCACAGAAAACAGGCCATTTGGTCCTTCTAGTCTGTACCAAAACTTTATTCCGCTAGTCCCATTGACCTGCACCCAGTCCATAACCCTCCAGACCTCTCCCATCCATGTATCCATCCAATTAGGAGGAAGCAAATGAAATTTGAAATACCAGAAGAGGAGATGGGGAAAAGCAGCTGAATACTGGAAATAAGCGATAAAAAGACCGGCTGATGATCTGAAATTGTTAAATTCATTGTTGAGGCCTGAAGGCTGTGATGTGCCACGTTGGAAGATGAAGTGCTTTTCCTTGAACCTGCAGTGAACAGGGTGGTGGCAGATGGAAGTTAATCCAGGCAAGTGTGAAGTATGCCTTTTGGGATGTCAAATGCTGGCAGGGCATTTACAGTAAATGGCAGAGACATTGGGAGTGATGATATGCAGAGAGATCTTGGGGTGCGTGTTCATAGTTTCCTGAAAATGGCAAGATGGGTGGATAGTGCAGTGAAGTGCATTTGGTATGCTTGCCTTCATAGGCCAAGGCATTGAGTGTAAGAATTGGGACACGTTGCAGCTGTTCAAAAGGTTTGTTTGGCCACACTTGGAGTATTGTCCTTTGGAGTGCTGATCAGCACGTTACAGGAAGGATGAAACAGCAATAGAGAGAGTGCGGAAGAGATTCACCTACATCTCTGTGATCTTTCACCTGGAGGGCTTCAGTTACAAGGAGAGTTTGGATAGGCTGGGTTTGTTCTCAGTGGAGCACAGGAGGCTGATGGGTGACCTTATAGTGGTTTATAAAATTATGAAGGGCATAGATGGGGTAGATAGAGCTTTTTCCCAGGGTAGCGGAGTCTAGAACTAGAGGTCATAGGTTTAATGTGAGAGGAGAGAAGTTTAAAGGAGATATGAGGGACAAGTTTTTCCACACGGAAGGTGGTGGTAAAATGGAATGAGCTGCCAGAGGATGTGGTAGAAACAGACACAACTGTAGTATTTAAAAGGCATTTGTTCAGGTACTTGGATAGAAAAGGAATAGATGGATACAGGCCTAATGCAGGCAAATGAGGTTAGTGTAGACGGGCATCACAGTCACCATGGGTTGGTCTGTGCTGTACAGCTGTATGACTCTGTAGGAGGCCAAGGACAGAGGTCAGACTGAGACGGAGAATTGCAGAGAGAGCCAATTGGAAATTCAGGGCCAGTCTTGTGGACTAAACAGGAGGTGTTCTGCAAAGCAGTTAGTCAACCTACATTTGGTTTCCCCAGTGTAGGGAAGACTACATTATGAACACTGAAATGCAGCACCCTAACTTGACAGAAGTACAAGCAAGTTAATGCTTCATCAGGAAGGAAAGTTTGGAGGGTGGGGTGGGTGTTCCCTGAGAATGGGAAGAAGTGATATAAAAGGTACCTTGCACCTCCTTCACTTGTATGGCAAGGTGTTGTGGGAAGGCATTAGTGGGTATTGGTGGAGATGCAATCGTAGACTTTGTGAGAGAATGGTCCCTTGTTTCCTCTGGTGCGTCGGAGCCTGAGAGGAGACCAAAGAGAAGTTTGTACAATTGCTGTCTGTAAGGAGTTTGTACGTTCTCCCTGTGTTTGCATGGGTTTCCTCCAGGTGCTCTGGTTTCCTCCCAAATTCCAAAGACATACGGGTAGATTAATTTGGGTTTAAAATGGGTGGCGCGGACTCGTTGGCTGGAAGGGCCTGTTACCACACTGTAAATAAAAAAAAATGAGAGGCATAGATAGGGTAAACAGTCAGAATCTTTTTCCCAGGGTCGAAATGTCAAATACCTAGAGGACGTGCATCCCAAGTGAGGGGGGGTGGAGTTTAAAGGAGATGTCCGGGGCAGGTTTTTTTACACAGAGAGTGGTGGGTACCTGGAACAGGCTGTCAAGGGTGGTGGTGAAGGCAGATATGATGGTGTATTTAAGAGGCTGTTAGACACACGAGTATGCAGAGAATGGAGGGATCTGGATCACGTACAGGCAGAAGTGAATTGGTTTAATTTGACATCATGTTTGGCGCAGACATCGTGGGCCGAAGGGCCTGTTCCTGTGCTGTACTGTTTGATGATACTGCTGAAAGGAGTGGAAAGTGGAAGAAGTGCCTGGTGGTGGCATCACTTTGGATGTGGCAAAGATTTACTAAGTTATTATCACAAAGAAGGTGGCTCTTAGGAACAGATATAGTTAAGGAGCTTGACAGCTGTGGTGGAGGGAAAAGCAAGACAGCTCACAAGTCTGTGTAGATAATGGTACATTCATATCAGATGTGATGGACACCAAGAAACCAGGAGAATCGATTGCTGATAGGAAGTAGAGCAGGCTTAGTGTGGTTAAAGTAGTTGTGGTGGTCTGTAGGATTGTAGTGGACTGGTCAACAACCTATTCTCTGTATTGGAGGCAGAGAAATAGACCCCAGAGAGACCTGCGCTGAGTTTAAATTTTTGGAACTTCAGTTCTGTTACAAAGCTTACTTCACCAAGACCATGTGTCTTTTTTTTAAACAGAAAAGCAAATGGCATTCAGTAAGGTCCCACATAAAAGGCCACTACACAGGATAACTGTGTGGAGGTTCACATGCAGGACTGGTTAAGTTGGGGAAAGCAGAGTTGGGCTATTTTCTGTAATTAGTGGGATGCCAACAGGGATCAGTGCTGTGACCACAACTATTTACAATCAATGTTAATTATTTGAATGAAAGGACTGAGAGTATTGGAGCTGAATCTGATGATAGAAAGATGAGGCGTTTAACATCAGAGGTTTAAGGTGAGGTGTGAGAGAGTTGGAGGGAATCTGAGGAATTTTTTTTCACCCAGCAGGTGGTTGCAATCTGAAACGCACTGCCTGAGAAGGTGCTGGAGGTAGGTACTCACACTGCATTTCTGAAGCATCTGGATGAGCACCTAAACTGCCAAGGCATGAAAGGCTGTGGACCATGTGCTGGTGAACGGGATGAGTAGAGATAGGTACTTGATGACGTGGTAAATGTGGGCTCACTCTTAAGTTTTAAGAATAAATTGGATAGATACATGGATGGGAGAGGTCTGGAGGGTTAGGGACTGGGTGCAGGTCAATGGGACTAGCAGAATAAAGTTTCGGCACAGACTAGAAGGGCCTGTGCTGTAGTGTTCTATGGATGGCCAGAATGGATGCAGTGGGCCGAAGGTCCTGTTTCTGTGCTGTGTGACTCCTTGAATCAATGGGGGAACATACTTTGTGAAAAGGACACAAAGTCCACAGAGTGATTATAGATGTGTTAAATGAGTGGACACAGCTATATATGGCCAGTGGAGTCTCATGTAGGCAAGTGTGAGATTATCCATTTGCTTTAAGAAAATTGCTTAAATAGAGATTACATTCTGCTGCTGTACAGAGCAATTTGGTGTCCTCAGACATGGAACTCAGATTGCTCTGAAGGTGCAACTAATAAGTAAATACTTCCTTACAACACCAAGTTATGCTGTTCCACAGAGCAATCCCATTCCCTGCACAATTTCCCTATAACCTATTCCCATCAACTCCTTCATGCACCCACCCCCCACCAAAGAATCTACTGCTTGTTTACACACTCGGGGCAATTTACAGTGGCTGAGCAAACTGCATGTCTTTGGGATTTGGGAGCAAACAGGAGCACAGGGATAATGTGCCAGCTCTGCACAGGAGATCAGGACTGAACATGTGTAGCTAAGAAGCAGCAGCTTTGCGAGCTGTGCCACCACTGATGAGGGGTAGGAGGAAACTTCTGGAGGATAAACAGCAGCGTGGATCTGTTGGGGTGTTTGTGCGGTTCACAGCTTGTAATTGGCTGATTCACCTTGTGCATTAGTACATCTTAACCTCCTGTGTTCGAGTCTCTGGAGTGGGACTTGAACCCACAACCCTTTGGCTTAAAGGCAAAGGATTACTCATTGAACCACATCCGAAATCACCAAATGGCCTTTGATGAAAGGGGTTTGGCCTTGCTACAGCTGCGCACGGCTCAGATGAGATCACACCTTGAATGTTGTGTATGGTTTAGGTCTCCTTAAATATGTGCTTTCATTGGAGGACGTTCAGGGAGGGTAGACCAGGTTGATTCCTGGGATGAAAGGTGTGCTTTTTGAGGAGTGATTGACCAGGTTGGGCAAACAGTCATTAGAGTTTAGAAGAAGGAAAGGTGGCTTTATTGAAACGTAGACTCTGAGGGATCATCAGGATAGATGCTGAGAGAATGTTTCCCCTTGTGAGAGCTTTAGTTTCAGAATAGAGTCACCCATTCAAGAGAGATAAGAAGGAATTTTTTTCTCTGAGCATCATCAATCTTTGGAACTGAAGTAGAAATGCTGGAGGAACTTGCCAGTCAGGCAGCATCTGTAGAAAGAGAAACCAGTTAATATTTTGGGTTGGAGACCCTTTCTCACAACTGAATCTTTGGAGTTCTCTACCCCAGAGACCTATGGAAATTAAACTTTTGAGCCAAGACAGACATATTTTTGGACTCTAAGGGTGTCCAGGGTTTGGGGAACAGGTAAAGTGAATTGAAGCCAAGATCAAATCAGCCATGATCTTATTTAATGGTAGATCATGTTCAAGGGACACGTGGCCTCTCTTTGATCTCTAGCAGGATTCCTGCTCCTTGAGGAAGTGGGTTAGGGAGTTACTGCCATTTGAAAGTGTTATTCTGCTTGAGAGCCTTGGGTCGCTGTCCCAAGAACATGTAGGGCTGTGACCTTGGGCTGGAAAGGAAAGTGTGTGGGACTGGCTGAGGTGTCCTGCTGTCACTTGTCATCTTGGCTCAGTTATGAGTCGAGGTCACTTTGCTCCCATGGAACTGAACTTCTGCAGAGCTGATACCTTCAGGACAGGAGAACTGGAAGTTGACAAGATAATATTTAGTGATGTTTGTGAAATCCACGACTCTAAAGGTGAAAACAATAGAGGATTTAATCCAAAAACAAAACATGCCATAAAGACTCAGCAGGTCAGACAGCAGCTGTGGAAAGAGAAGCAGAGTGATGTTTCAGGTTGAAGTCAGTTCTGACCTCCTGACTGTTTCCAGCACTTTCAATTTTTGTTTCAGATTTCAGCATCCACAAGTTTTTTGATTTTTTCATTGCATTTATTTCAATGGATTGTCACATAGCTATCGTAATGAAATACTTTTATTTTGGTACCAACAGAAAGATGAATTTGAGAAAGAGACTTGTTTGAAACTCCTCAGGCCATGGTAGCCATTAAGGCAGACAGTGTTTCTCTGAGCATTGCTCTGTGTGTACTTGCAGGTGTGGTATGCAGCATCATATGCAGATTTTGTGGAGCAGAAGATCCATGATATATCAGAAGAGGAACGGAAAGGTGAGTGACTGCTTCTGCATGAGAAGCCTTTGCATTCCGTGCCAGAACATTCATCAGACTGCTGTAGTTGAAGGAAAGAAATGGTAATCCACCTTTATCTACGCAACCAGTAGATTACTTTGGACAAATGTGGCAGTCATTTTGTGCATGGCAACTATGATGTTGATTGAGGGATAAATATTGGCTCCAACCTGGAGAGATGTCTCTGCTCTTTGTACAGAATCAGAGGAGACAGACAAGACTTGAGTTCAATGTATTATCTGCAGAATGGCACACCACATAATGCACTCCTGCTTTCAAGTAACTGCCTAGATTATCAACAGAGAATCTTGAACCTATGATTTGATTTGGGGTATATTGCTTCCGTACCCACTTCACATACACCTGGGTTTCTATTTATCCTTTGTGGGAAGAAAGAAAGACTGGGAAATACTGAACACTTTGTTTCTCCTTTCACTTCGATGATGATGGAGAAGCCAGGGAATCACTGACTAGTCAGGTTTTTCTTAGTTTGTGATAAATTTAGGCTCTCTGATGCAAGAGAAACATGAGCTAATAAGGGCCATATTAGACATGGCCCTTTTTTAGTTTGCAAAAAACAAGCTGCTGACGAACTCAGCGGGTCAGGCAGCATCTGTGGAGGGAAATGGACAGATGACGTTTTGGTTGAGACCCTTCAGGACTGAAAGATAGAGGTGGGCGAAAGGTTGCAGCAAGGGCTGGCTGGCAATAGGTGGATCCAGGTGAGGAGGGATGATGGGCAGATGGAGGAGGGAAGAGTGGAAATATTGGAGGCAACCCTATCCAAACCTCCCAGCCTCCATCACTGATGCCCTATTCATGACATATTAATTGATGGATCAAGTGTTGAAATCTGTTAACAGTGTCAAATTGTGGGGTGAGGTGAATTGTGATTTTGGTTTTTGAAAGATTGCGGGAGACCTTAGAGAAGCTAGTAGCAGATGAAACTGAATATGCGTCTTGAATGTAAGGATATGAAAGGAAATAAAAGAGAATCTGAACTAATATCATTCTGTATTCTGTCCTTCAGATTTCTGACATCTATAGCATTTGCATTTAACATAGCACATCGAACATGTTTTGTTTTAATTCAGTCACAGGTATCAATAGCAAGGTAGAATTTGTTGTTTATCCCTAATTGCCCTTGAATTGCTCAGCCCTCTTTGGTCAAAGACTTTTGAGTCTACCACACGGATGATGTCTGGAGTTGCAAGTTGGCCAGATGAGGATTATAGATTTCAATCTCTAAAGAACAGGGGTTTCATCGTCTCTGTAATTGACACTATTTCTTTTATTCTAAAATACATTTAATTAACTGTATTCTTATTTCCCAGCTGCTGTGATGGAATTTGGATGAATGTTCAAAATATTTGTTCAAGAAGCACAGAAAAAACCTGAACAGGAATGGGACAGTTCAAATTATGCAATGATTTAAGGGCTAATTTTATTGAGCTGGGTAAAATTATATTGGCAGAGTCACGAGGTACCTTCAACCAACTCTCTCCATTGCAAGGGAGATGAGCCCAGCCTGTCAACCACTGCATCCCAGACAACAATGGTGCATCCCTCAAATGCTTTCTTAACCACCTTGTCTATCTGTGCTGCTGCCTTCAGGGATCCATAGATTTGTGCACCACGGTCCCTCTGTACCTCAGAACTATAAAACTTTAATACAGCACTCTCAGGAATTGGTAGTTCCTATCTAGCAAATGTTACTTACTATAAATAATAACTCAACAAACTTTTATTTCATTTTTTGTTTAAATATGCACTTGAAAAGGAGTGAGAAATAGAACCTGGTGACCTCCAACTTGTTAGCCTCACCTTGTCAAAACGAGCTAAAATTTTAAAGCACTCTGGACTTAGGCTTGGTGCAAACCTATGCATGTTCAATTTCTATCAGAGCCCCAGCAACCTCCTCCCTGGCCTACAATAGCAGACTAGGAATATATCTCATCCAGCCCTGGAGATTTATCCACCTTTAAGCCTGTTAAGCATCTAATGTCGCTTCCTGTTTGATGGTAAATTGTTCTGGACTTCCAAAGTCCCTCTGCGTGATCTCTCCGACAACAAGTCCTTTTCCACAGTGAATACGGATTCACATAAGAACTTGCCAATGGCCTCCGGCTCCATGCATAGATTGCCATTTTAGTCCTTTAATATAACCTTTTATAGAGTCATACAGCACAGAAGTAAATCCTTTGTCCCACCATGTCCGTGCCAACTATCAAGTACCCATCTCAACTATTCCCATTTACAGGCACTTGATCTCTAGCCTATGTCTCAAGTGATTGTCCAGATACTTTTTAAATGTTGTAAGAGTTCCTGCCTCCTCCAACCCCTCAGGTAGTGCATTCCCTCTGGTCTGAAAAAATCCTCCTCAGATCCTCTCTAAATCTCTTACCCCTTACCTGAAACCTTTGCCCTCTAGTCTTAGACAGCTGTGCTGTGGGGAAAAGTTTCCTGCTATTTACCCTGTCTATGTCCCTCATAGTTTTGTGCATCTCTAACAGGTACCCCCTCAGCCTGCTGCACTCCAAGGAGAAGAAATCCAGCCTGGTCAGTCTCTTCTTATAGCTGAAACTCTCCATCCCAGGCAACAACCTGCTGAATCTCTTCTGCACCCTCTCCAGTGCAATCATGCCCATTTCATTGTGTAGCAAGCAGACCTGTACGAAGTACTCCAGCTGTGGCGTAATCCATGTTTTATAATGTTGTACCATAACCTCCCTGCTCTTGTGTGCTATAATCCAGTTAACAAATCAGTGTCTACTTTGCCATCTTCACCATCTTATCAACCTGCGCTGCCACCTTCAGGGATCCTTGGACTTGTAACACAAGTGTACCTCTGTTCCTCAATACGTGCTGGGGTTCCAGCATTTGCTGTTTTTGTCCTACCCTTATTAGTTCTCCCAATATGCCTCACCTTGCTCTGATTAAATTCCATCTGCCATTGCTCTACCTATTTTACCGACTAATTAATATCATCCTGCAGCCGAAGGCAATTCTTTTCACAAGCAACAACACCACCAATGGTCACATTATCTACAAATTTACTAATCATAGCTCTTATATTGTCAATTCAGATATGAATGTATCTAACACGAAATGCAAAGGTCCCAGTACTGATTCCTGTGTTACACCGCAGGTCACAGGCTTCCACTCACAAAAACAACCCTCCACCATCATTCTTTGCCTCCTGTTACCAAGTTAATTTTGGATCCAGTTTACCAACATGCCTCACATCTCATGGACTCAAACCTTTTGGACCACTTTCTCACGTGGGACCTTGTCAAAGTCTTAGTGAAGTCCATGGAGTCTACATCAACTGTGCTGCCTTCTTCAGTATATTTTGTTACCTCTTCAAAAAAAAAATCAACCAAATTGGCCTGACTGGATCTCCTGCTCAGAAAATCTTGCTGATAATCTTTGATTAATACTTGCCTTTCTCAATGTAGATTAATTGAGCCCTTCAGATTCTTCTCCCATGACTTCACTACCATTAATGTTATGTAATTACCTGGTTTATCTTTGCTGCCCTTCAAAAATAAGAGTTCCACATTTGCTGTTCTCCAGTCATCTGGAATCTCACTTGTGGCCAGTGAAGATTTAAAAATCTCTTGGGGCTCCAGCAATCTCCTTCCTTGCCTCCCATAGTAGTCTGGGATACATCCCATCTCAACCTGGAGAGTTATCCACCAATACATCTCATACCCTTTTATCGATAATATTCTAGAATTTCACTGTCTCTCCCCCTGAAGTCTTCACCCACAATCCCCTTCTACTTCAGAAGACAGATGAGAAGAATTAATGTAAAACCTCATCTACGCCTTCTGGCTCTATGCACAGATTGACCCTTTGGTCCCGAATGGGCCCTTCTCTATCATTGCTTAGTTTCTTGTCCTAAATATAAAATTCTTTGGTATTTTCCTTGCTCTTGTCTGCCAGTATTATTATGCCTCTCTTTATTTTTTTAAGTAATGTCCCTACTCTTGGAAGGTTTACTCTGTTCAGTTCTCTATTCCTGCTATCCAGTTGTGACGATAGACTGGGTATGCTGGGTTATTTTCCTTGGTGTGGAGGAGGCTGAGAGGTCACCTGATAGAGGTATAGAAAATTACAAGAGACGTAGATGGGGTGAATGGTTGGAAAATTTTTCCTGTAGCATAAAATTTTTCCAGATAACATCCTGGTGAATCTCCTGAGCACTCTCTCCAGCATAAAAGCATCCTACCCATAGTGTGGTGACCAGAACTGCACATAATATTCCAATTGCAGCCGAACTGGTGTTTTGTAAAGTTGCTTCATAATATCCCAACTCTTGTATCCTTTGCCCCGACCTATGAAGCAAGCATGCCACATGCCTCCTTCACCCCACTGTATAGTGTGTTGTCCTTTTCAGGGAAGGGATCATGCTGAGATGAAATCTGACTAGGCTCACCAGCAAACTGGGCTATCTTTGGGTGATTTGGCAACAGCTTTTGATCACCCCCACCCTCTCCAGCTGAACAGATTATAAATCTGGGACATGGCTTTGACAGCTCCTGGTGCATGGATACACTTTTACAGTAGATTTGGTTATGTGTGCTTTTGCTTAGCGGGCTTCACAGATACAGATGGGTCAACGTTCCCAGTGCAGAACACTTTGTCACTTGTTGAGGAGCGGGTACATTTCACTCAGGCATTGTTCCCAACTATAGGAGCTGCTGTTTGATAGGAAAGATACCTGCCGAATAAATTGGGGAACTTGGAGAAGCAGCAACAAAACCTGTCTTTCACACAGCTTACTTCATTAACATATACCTCATCCTGGAGTTTTCAAGCTCATTATACAAGAATAGCTCAGAGGCATGTACTGTGTCATGCAAACTCTCCAAACTTAATGGCACTGACTGCTTGGTTTTTGTTGCTGATTCCCATTTCCTGCAGCTGGACAGCCAAAGCTACATTGAGATTTGTGGCAAGGATTATTGAAAATGCCCAGGATTTCCTTACAGTTTATCAACCTGTCCTGTCCTCATGCAATGTTTGTTTCTTAGTTAGATCAGTATCATATGCATAATTATGTACAACAGCTATGTAAAATTGGATAAATGAAAGTTGGGTGTATTTAACATCCGTAATCCCTTTAGGTAAAACTTCTCCTGAGTGTGTCTGCATCCTGGGTAACTGTCAGGCTTGAATTAGTACAGGTTCCATGTGGAGAAATCCTTCACACTTTTCATTGGACATCTCAAGGTAGATTCTGCAAAAACTTTGAAAAGTCAATTACTCTCTGACCAAGAGATTAATTTGTGGGGTTATGGGTAAAAGGCTAGGGCATAGGAATGAATTTCAAAGCCAGCATCTGACTCTCAAGATTCTCTAATTCTGTTGGAGTCTGCATCTCACAGTTGTACCTTTGCTACATTTTGGTTGAGCCCATGGGCCACTGAACTGTGGAATGAGTTCTGGAGTGATCGGTGAACCTCAGCTGAGGCACTGAATGTCAGTTGTGGGAGAACAAGATTCCCTGGCACTGTTGGAAGAGGAGCAGGGAGTTCTCCCCAGTGTTCTGGCCAATATTTCTCTCTCAACATCACAGAAGTAGATTTACTTCTGCATTATGGCATGTTTGTCTGTTCGAGCAGTGACCAAATGTTGAAATAATTCATAAGCAGTGGAGTACTTTGGGAAATCTTAAAGAACCACATGCAGAGTGAAATAAAGGTATTACTTGAACAAGACACTGGTAACATTATTAGATATCCCACACACTCAGTCAAGACAGTGGGATTGGTTTACAGGGGCCTATATCCATGCCCTCCCAGACCAAATGATCAGCATTCAATCACAGTTGGTTGTTCTGCAAACTGAGAATTGATTGCTTTCAGGAGTTGTAAATGATCTTTCTCCACTACACCCCCAACTCACTCTCCCCACTGCCCCCCCCCACCCCACAACACCCTATGCAGAAGATACTAACCCAGAATTTGTGGCGCAGGCTTGCAGGCTTCTGTTTACTAAATCGGCCCTTTAGAACGCCTGGCTGTGTGTACGTGATTAGTTCTCTGGGAATTTTTTTCCAAAGTGCAATTTTAGATGCATCATTTTGTGCTGGCCACATTCTGGTGTTTTGCTCCTGGCGTTATCATTATTCCATATGCCAGTGTTATCCTTATTCGTCTTTTTTTAAAAGATTACAGAGTCTTTCTAAATAAAATTCTGTTGGTAATTGGTGTATTATTGTCACATGTACCAAAATACAGTGAAAAACTTTTGTTTGTTTCTGTGCATCCAGATAGAACTTCCCATACATAAGTAGACTGAGGAAGCACTAAAGGAAAAATACCAGAATGCAGAGTATAGTGTTGTGGTTACAGAGGCGGTGCAATGTAGGTTGTCAAATAAAGTGCAGGGGCCATGATGAGGCAGATTGAGAGATCAAGAGTTCATCTTTAGAGTTTGAGGTCCTTTCAAGAGTCTTATAATAGTGGGATAGAAGCTGTCCTTGAGCCTGGTGTTGACAAAATGTCATTTTTTTTCTAAAAATAAAAATTGCATCAGATGTCCTTATTCGGCTGGATATCAATGAGCAGTCTGCAATGTATTTTTTCGTACCACTTCTCCACTTCATCCTTGACCATTGACTGTCCATTTCTCGCCATTGATGCTGTCTGACCTGCTGAGTTCCTCCAGCGTTTTGTGTGTTGCTCCAGATCCCAGCATCTGCAGTCTCCTGTCCCTGCAAAATACTTTCTGTTTGTTTCCTCAGTTCTACGTGACCAGGAAAAAAACTGGCCGTGCTATGAGTGTAATCGTCGCTTTACCAGCTCAGAGCAGCTCCAGCAACATCTCAACATGCATGACGAAAAGCTGGACTTCTTCAGCAGGTACAGTGTGAACACGTTTGAACTTACTACCCTTTCTTTTGGCTGTTTTCCAGTTTGCTTGTCAACGTAACAATGTAAGAAAATAGGAGCTGGAGTTGGCACTGAGCTCTTTGTATCTGTTCCCCATTCAGTCTGATCGAAGCTAATCTTCCCCAGGCCTTATCTCCTCTTCTATGACAGTTCCCCATCGCCTGTTCTCATTTCAGTGATATTTCAAAATGTATCAGTTGCGTCTAAATACCTGCAGTGATTGAGCTTCCATAACCCTTGGGGGTTGAGAACCAGAGATTCACCACCCTTTTCGAGATGTTCCTTCACAATGCAGTTTTAAATGTCAGCCACCTAATCTTGTAATTGTCTCCCTGTTTGAGAAACATCTTGACATCTCCCCTGCCATGCCCCCTCAGAATGTTCTCTGAGATCACCCTTCATTTTTCTAAACTCCTTAAAAGAAATAGATCTAATTTCCTGAGCTGCTTATGATAGGACAACCTGTGCATCCCAGGAATTCCGTGCATCCCAGGAATGTGCTCCGGTTTCCTCCCATGTTTCAAAGATGTAGGAAGTTGTAGGCATGCTGTGTTGGCGCCAGAAACGTGGCAACACTTGCAGGCTGCCCTCAGAACATCCTACATAAAGGTGCATTTCACTGTGTGTTTCGATGTACACACGACTAAAAGATATCTTATTTTGGATGGTACAGCGATAATAGTTATTACCTAACCATAGCAATCAATCTTTATCAATTGGTCTACAATGTAGCCAGCCTTGAGGCTAGGATAATCCTCTTTATGAAGCATTATCTAAAATGTCATCTGTTGTGTCATGTTAATCATGGCAGTGATATTGATTTATATTCTGCTTCTAAAATTCCAATTCCTTTGAAGTCAGTAGAAATAAGTGTCAGAGAGAGAGAGTACAGTGAGTGTATTTCCCTTTCTCTTATGTGCTAACGTCAGTTGCGCTGTGAAAATTTATAAAACTGCAAAATGTTTATGGTCTGACTTCTTTGTGCTTCATCTCTCTTAAAAGCTAAAATATCATTTTCTGCGATGTCCATGCTGACTATTTCACTATCTCCTCTCTTGATTCCCAAAGCATCCTGGATGGATGTTTTCCAGATGATTTATCCATCCTTGTGCGCTCCAATATATCTAACACCGCCATCTTCTTAATGCTGATATGCTATCGAATATCAACGTACCCCTCTCTGAACTCGCTACCTTCCACATCCTTCTCCTTGGTGAATTCATGTGAAAAGTATTCATTTTGGACCTTGCACATATCCCCCTGGCTCCACACACAGCTTATCCCGAAGAGGATCCACACTTTTCCTCACTACCCTCTTACTCTTGGAACATGGAACAGTACGGCACAGGAATGGGCCTTCAGTCCACCATGTTGTGCTGAACTAATTAAATTAGTAATCAAATGCCCAACTAGACTAATCCCTTCTGCCTGCAGAAGGTCCACATCCCTCCATTCCCCGCACATTCGTGTGCCTGTCTGAGAGCCTCTTGAACACCTCTATCACATTTGCCTCCACCACCACCCCAGGCAGCAAATTCCAGGCACCCACCACACTCTAAACAAAGAGAAACACTGGCTGTCTACTCTATCTATGCCTCTCATAGTCTTGTAAATCTCTATCACGTCTCTCCTCAGCCTCTGCTGCTCCAGAGAAAACAACCCAAGTTTGTCCAGCCTCTCCTTATAGCACATGCCCTCTAATCTAGGCAGCATCCAGGTAAACCTCTTCTGCACCCTCTCCAAAGCCTCCACATCCTTCCTTTTCACACTTAAAGGAGCTGTTACTAGCTCCTTTTTTAAATGACTCCCACTTGTCAGATGTCATTTTATCTGCAAGCATCTGCTCCCAATCTACTTTCATCAGGTTTTCTCTTATGCTATTGAAATCAGCCTGCCCCCATTTCATGACTTTAGCCTGAGGACCAACATTTATCCCTCTCCATAACTACCTTGAAATTTGCACATTTATGGTCACTGTTCCCAAAGTGTTCCTCCACCACTTGATCATTTCCTGAGAGATGGTCAAATATTGCCCCATCTCTAGTAGGACTTTGTACATACTGACTCAAGTAAAACTCTTGGATGCCTTTAACAAATTCTACCCCTTAAGTCCCTTGCACTGAAGCAATCCTAATTAATATTGTGGAAAGTTTAAAACTCCCACTCTTCCAACCCTAATGCTTTTACACCTTTCCACTGTTTGCTTCCATATTTTTTCTCTTATTTCCACTGATGACTGGAGTCCTATAGTATAACCCGAGCAGAGTGATTGCCCTTCTCTTATTCCAAAGTTCTACTCATGGCCTCATTGGACAATCCCTCCAGAACACCCGCAGCAGGTACTGCAGTGATTAGTCCTAACCGATAGTGCAACTCCCCCTTCTCTTTTGCATCCCCCTCTGACACATTTGAAAATTCTGCACCCCAGAACATTAAGTTGCCAGTCCTGCCCTTCACTCAACTGCCCTCTGCAATAATATCATAATTCCACATGCTGATCAACACTCTCAGCTTGTCCGTTTTCCCTGTTAGGCTCTTTGCATTAATGTAAGTGCCGTTAACCTACCAGCACTCCCATGCTTTTCATCATGCTTCTGTCTGTTGCGTGATTTACCCTCTACATTTGAGTTAATCTCCTCACCTGTTGCACTGCCACTGTGCACACCCTGCCAAATTTAGTTTATGAGCAAACCCTGCTGCAAGGATATTAGTCCTCTTCTAGTTCAGGAGCAACCTGTCATCCTTGTACAGGTCCTGCTGTCCCAGAACTGATGCCTCTGATTTATGTAACTAAAGCCCTCCCTTTGCATCAGCTCTTCAGCTCCGTAGTCATCTGTACCTCCTATCTTTACCCTCACTAGCATGTGGCACAGGGAGTAATCCTGAGATTACAACCGTAGATATCCTGCTTTGTAACCTTCTGCCTAAATTTGCTTTGCAGGACCTCATCCCTCTTTCTACCTACAATGTTGACACCACCGTGCACCACCTCTGGCTGTTCTCTATCTCCTTTTGGAATGTTTTGTAACTGCTCTAAGATGTCTGCGATCCTGGCAACAGACCATACTCAAGTCTTTCTGGCAGATACAGAAGCCCCTGTCTGTTCCCCTCACTCACAGATTCCCCACCACCACTGCTCACCTCGACTTTTCCCTCTCCTGCTGTGTATCAGAGCCAGTCGTGGTGCCACAAACTTTGCTGCTACTCACCCTTTGAGAAGCCATTTCCCCCGAATGGTCTCCAAATGTTCACATGTTTGAGAGCGGAGTGACCACAGGGATCCCTGCATTTACAGCCCTTCCTGGAGGTCACCCATCTCCTATCCGTCTGTACCTGCAGTGTGATCAGCTCGCTGAACGTACTATCTATGGCACTTTCAGCAGTGTGGGTGCTCCACTGAGTCCAGCTGCAGATCCAGATGCTCTATATGGTCAGACAGGAGCCACAACTGGATACTCTTCCTCCAGGCAAAGTCATCAGGGACTTGGCAAATGCCCCTGATTTCCTACATGTTGCAGGAGGAGTATATTAGGACCACTGCCCTAACTCTCATTTACCATATCACCAGTCGCTACTGTCCTCCTCACTAAAGCCTGCACTTCGACCTCACGGTTGTTGCCAAACTGGCTGCTCTCAATATACCTGGCGCTCTTCTTATAGAGTGATCTCCATGCTGGTTCCACTCATCTGCATTTAGTTTTACATTTGGACATTATTTAAAGGGCTTCTTATCACTTCACAATTCAATGTTTGTTACAACTCTTTGTAAAGTCTGTTTAATTTGTCCCAAACCCCTATTGAGTCTCTGCACCTTCTGTCAATCTCTCCCATACCTAATTTTGTTCTGGAAGTTACTATTGCAACAGGCAATGCATTCATATCGCAATTATACGGAGAAACAAAAATCCCCTCATCTCGCCTTTGGTTCTTTTACCTTTCATTAGTGTCCTTCTGTTACTGACCTACTCCATAGCAGAAGCCGGTTCTTCTTGCTTATCCTAACAAAGCCTCTCATTAAATATGAACAAATAAATAATAATCATTCCTGAAAATGACCTTTGGAATTATTTGATGCAGCCTGGGGATAAAAGTTATTAATATTCTCTTTTGTTTGTCCTTTTCTGTCTGTCTCAGTCAGTAAATTTTGTATTCACACTGGCACCTTCATAGGCTTCAATTTTGTTAAAAGGTTTATTTTGTTCCACTTTATCAAACAGTTTCTGAACTTCCATGTACATTATCAACTTCATAGCCGCAGAAAGAACACAAAAGCAATGGGAAAAATGCACCATGGATATTGGGGTTGAGAGGCTCTCAGTATGGCCGGAGAACTGAGAAGCTGGGGCTTTTCTCCCTGGAGCTTTGGCTTGGACACCTATCCATCTCCGGATCATTGTCCTTTTCACACAGGGATACTGTTCCTGGTAATGTTTTGTTTTATCAAATGTCTCTTGACAGGTCAAAGAGCAGAAGTCGAGGCCGAGGCAGGAGGCGCTTCGGTTCAGGCAGGCGACCGGGGCGCCCACCAAAGTTTAACCGGCAGGATTCAACTGTGGATCAGAGTGAGGTGAGTGGTTATTCAGTGAGGAACTCTTGTTAAATGTTCTGAAATAATAAATCTGCATTCAGTAGCAGCTGCAATCTCGCCTATCTCAACAACATTTTTAATTCAGTTATCTATGAAAATGTCCCTTCCTACCTCTGCATCCTTTCATGGTCCATGAGAAATGTAGATCTCTTCCTTCACTGCTGGTTTGCAGTCATGGTGTTGTTCTGAAGCAGGTGTTCAGGTCCTGCTCAACAAAGAGAGTAAGAGCTATGGAAAATTACAGAAATGAATTAATTCAATAGTGAGTTTTCTCAATGTTGTGAATTCCTCAGTAGTGGTGAATGTAATAAGTTTTCTGATGAATGATCTGTGATGAAATGAAATTCTGTTTCGTTTTTGATTGCGAATAAAATAGCATCTTCAGCTCCCATGAATGCGGGAGGAAGAATTTTCCCCTAAGTGTGAGTTATGAAATTGTGTCAAGGGACCACTGGAGCTCTTTCAATATTTGTTGTGAAACAGACTGAGAGATTAAAAATGATGTGAGATTTTAGCAATTCCCTAAGATATACATGTTACAGCAAGTCTCAAGGAATAGAGCATTCGGTTTACAAAGATATGACTGTTACAAAAATTTTCATCGTATTGTACATTGTAGGCATATGGTGCATAACAAGTATTGGTTCACTTGCAATGGATTGAGCAGTCAAGTAGTGATAGAGAAGTGTCTCAGCATTGACTGTGGGCAGCAGTGGTAGTCTTCCTTCCAGCTCTCATCTTCAGTGAATCAAGATGTTAAGCCAAGACCTTGAAGTTAATTGTTTGCTTTTCATTCTGATGTCAAGGTTTGGAAATACAGATGAACTCTGGATTCTGAGCAGGAGTAGGTCACTCAGCCTCAAGCAATGCTATTTATCACACCACAGCTGATCTCATTGTACCTTAATTCCATGTTCCCTGCACCCTGATCCTTTCACCCCCTTGCTGAGCAAATATCTGCCTTAGAAATATTCAATGAATCTGCTTCCACTGCCCTTTGAGGAAGAGAGTTGCAAAGACTTTGAGGAGGGAAAATTTGCCTCACCTATCTTAATAGATTCATCGAGTTATATAGCCTGGAAACAGGCCCTTTGGCCCAACTCGTCCATACTGACCAAGATGCCTATCTACGTTAATCCCATATCAGTCGATACATTTCCTGTCCATGTCCTCAAGGGTAGCAATCTTGGAATTGCTGCTGGTGCCACACGATAGTGAAGGCAGGAACAGGAGGAGGTGGCAGATAAATGCGTGGCTGAGAAGTTGGTGCAGGAGGGAGGGTTTTAGATTTCTGGATCATTGGGATCTCTTCTCGCTAAGGTGGGACCTGTACAGAGAGGACGGGTTACACCCGAACCAGAAGGGGGCCAATATCCTTGCGGCTAGGTTTGCTAGGGTGGGTCGGGAGAGTTTAAACTAGTCTGTGAGGGGGAAGGGAACTGGAGGAGTAGGTCAGAGGAAGAAGGGGATGGGGAAAAGTTAGATCAAACAGGTAGAGAGGCTTTGGGGAAGGAGAAGCAGAATACAGGCTATAAAAGTAGTAAGGTAGATGGACTGAAGTGTGTTTACTTAAATGCAAGAAGTGTCAGGAATAAGGGAGATGAACTGAGGGCTTGGATAAGTATGGGGGACTATGATATTGTGGTTATTACTGAGACGTGGCTGACATCAGGGCAGGAGTGGATATTGAATATCCCTGGTTTTCGGTGTTTTAAGAGGGATAGGGAAGGGGGGAGAAGAGGAGGAAGGGTGGCGATACTGGTCAGGGAGACTGTTACGGCTGCGGAAAGGATGGATGTTGTAGAAGGATCATCTCTAGAGTCCGTATGGGTGGAAGTAAGGAACAAGAAAGGAGCAGTTACTCTACTAGGAGTATTCTATAGGCCCCCCGGTAGCAGTAGAGATATAGAGGAGCAGATTGGCAGGCAGTGTTTGGAGAGAAGCAAAAATAACAGGGTTGTTATAATGGGAGACTTCAACTTCCCAAATATAGATTAGAACCAGCTTAGTGCCAGAGGTTTAGATGGGACGGAATTTGTTAAATGTGTCCAGGAGGGATTCCTGACGCAGTATGTCGACAGGCCAACTTGAGGGAATGCCGTGCTAGATCTAGTTTTAGGAAATGAACCAGGACAGGTGAAGGATCTATTGGTGGGTGAGCATTTGGGGAACAGTGACCATTGCTCCATAACCTTTAAAATTGTCATGGACAGGGACAGGTGCAGAGAGGACAAGAAGATATTTAATTGGGGAAGGGCGAACTACGAGGCTGTGAGGAGAGAACTTGGGAGTGTAAAGTGGGATGTCCTTTTTGAAGGAAAATGTACCATGGGGATGTGGTCGATGTTCAGGGATCTTATGCAGGATGTTAGGGATAAATATGTCCTGGTGAGGCAGAGAAGGAATGGCAGGGTGAAGGAACTGTGGGTGACGAGAGAGGTGGAACGACTTGTTAGGGAGAAGAAGGCAGCATACATAAGGTATAAGCAGCAAGGTTCAGACAGGAATATAGAGTAGCGAGGAAGGAACTTAAGAAAGGGCTGAGGAGAGCTAGAAGGGGACATGAAAAGGCGTTGGCTTGTAGGGTTAAGGAAAATCCCAAGGCCTTTTTCACGTACATGAAGGGTAGGAGGATGGCTAGGGTGCAGAGGAGATTTACCAGGATGCTGCCTGGATTAGAGCGTATGGAATATGAGGAAAGGCTTAGGGTGCTAGGGCTTTATTCACTGGAAAGGAGGAGGATGAGAGGAGACATGATAGAGGTATATAAAATATTGAGAGGAATAGATAGAGTAGACAGTCAGCGCCTCCTTCCCAGGGCACCAATGCTTAGACAAGAGGGCATGGCTTTAAGGTTATGGGTGGGAGGTTCAGGGGAGATGTCAGGGGGAGGTTTTTCACCCAGAGAGTGGTTGGTGCATGGAATGTGCTGCCTGGGGTGGTGGTGGAGGCAGATACATTGGACAGGTTCAAGAGTTTGTTGGATAGGCATATGGAGGAATGTGAGATAGAGGGATACGCGGGAGGAAAGGGTTAGGTAGTGTGAGGGTGGTTTGATGGACGGCACAACATGGTGGGCCGAAGGGCCTGTTTTGTGCTCTATGGTTCTATGGTACCTGTCCAAATGTCTTTTAAGTGTTGTAATTGTACCCATTTCTACCACCTCTTCTGGCACCTTGTTCCGTGTACTCATCACCCTCTGTGTGGAAAAAGTTGCCTCTCAGGTCCCCTTTAAATGTTGCCCCTCACCTTAAATCAATGCCTTCTAGTTTTAGACTCCCCTCCCCAGGAAAAAGGACTCTAATTATCTTCCCTCTGTACGTCCCTCATAATTTAAAAAATCTTTATGAAGTCACCACTCAGCCTCCTTTGCTGCTGAAAAAAACAGTCCCAGCCTATCCAATGTCTCTTTATAACTTGAGCCCTGCAGTCCCAGATCATTCCAGCGAATTTTTTCTGCACCCTCTCGAGCTTAATCACATCCTTCCTACATCTTGGCAACCAGAACTGCACACAGTACTCCGAGTGCAGCCTAACCAAAAATTTGTACAATGGCAATCTACCATCCAACTCTTACTTTCATTGACTTGGCCAATGAAGGCAAGCATATCATGTGCCACCTTCACCACTCTGTCTGTGTCACTGCTTTCAGGAAACCGTGCATTTGTATCCGAAGGTCTCGCTGTTCAACAACACCCCCCAGGTCCCTGCCATTCACTGTGTATGTCCTGGCCTGGTTTAACTTCCCAAGGTGCATCACTTTGCATGCGAGTTAGATTCCATCTCCCATTCCCTTGCTCACTTTCCCATTTGATCTAGATCCTGTTGTAAACTCAGATGACATTTTTCACTGTCATCTGCACCATCAATTTAGGTGTCATCTGCAAACTTACTTATCATGCAACCTACATTCTCTTCCAAATCATTAATGTACATGACGAACAATAAAGAACCCAGCACCGATCCCATCAGCACACTGCTGGTTACAGGTTTCCAATCAGATAAACAACCCTGCACTACCACCCTCTCCTTCCTTCCACCAAGCCTACCATGTGGGATGTGTACGAAAGTCCATGTAGATGCCCACCGCCCTGCTCTGGTCATTCCTCTTGGTCATCTCAAAAAATTCAATCATATTTGTGAGGCGTGATCTCCCATGAACAAAGCCATGCTGACTAACCTGAATCAATTCTTGCCTTTCCAAATGCAAATAAATCCTGTCCCTCAGAATCCCTTCCAGTAACTTTCCCACCACTGATGTGTGGCTCACTGGCCAGTCCTTGCAGCCCTTTTTAGATAAGGCACAACATTAGTCACCTTCCAGTCCTCTGGTACCTCGCCCTTGGCTAACGAAGCTACAGAAATCTCTGCCAGGGCATCACCAATCTCCTCCCTTGCTTCCCAAAATATCTGAGGATGCATCTGGTTATGCCCGGAGCTTATGCATCTTTATTCCCTTTGAGACCACCAACACGATTGTTTATATGAACAATTTGCATGTAAATGGTTAGTAAGTTTCCGGATGATTCTAAAATAGCTGGTGTTGTAGACAGTGTAGAAGGTTATGAAAAATTACAAGAGGATCAATTACAAGATTTCAAGACTACAAAATCAAATTACAAGAGGATCAGTTCAGTATGTGGGCTGAGGATTGGCAAATGGCTCTTAATCCAGATAAGTGTGAGGTATTGTATTTTGGGAGATAAAATCCGGGTCAGACTTGTACAGTGAATGGGAGGGCCCTGGGGAATGTTATAGAACGGAGGGACCTAGGAGTGAATCAGAATCAGGTTTATTATCACTGACAGATGTCGTGAAATTTGTTGTTTTGTGGCAGCAGCACAGTGGCAAGACATAAAAATTACTATAAGTTATCAAAAAATAAATAAATAGTGTAAAAGAGGAATAATGAGGTGTTCATGGACCATTCAGAAATCTGATAACAGAGGGGAAGAAGCTGTTCCTAAAACATTGAGTGTGGGTCTTCAGGCTCCTGAATCTCCTCCCTAATGATAGTAATGAGAAGAGGGCATGTCTCGGATGGTGAAGGTTCTTAATGATAGATGCCGCTTTCTTGAGGCACCACCTCTTGAAGATGTCCTCAGTGGTGGGGAGGGTTGTGCCCGTGATGGAGCCGGCTGAGTCTACAACCCTCTGCAGCCTCTTTCAATCCTGTGCATTGGACCCTCCACTGTACATCTATAGAAATTTGCAAGAGTCATTGGTGAGATACCAAATCTCCT
This sequence comes from Pristis pectinata, assembly GCF_009764475.1. Classification (NCBI taxonomy): domain Eukaryota; kingdom Metazoa; phylum Chordata; class Chondrichthyes; order Rhinopristiformes; family Pristidae; genus Pristis; species Pristis pectinata. The sequence goes on from NC_067431.1 coordinate 1,304,169, forward strand.
CAAACTCCTAATGAAGTAGAGCCGCTGGCGTGCCTTCTTCGTGATTGCATCATGGTGTTGGGCCCAGGATGTTGACGTCCAGGAACTTGAAGCTGCTCACCCTTTCCACTGCTGACCCCTCAATGAGGACTGGTGTGTGTTCTCCTAACTTCCCCTTCCTGAAGTCCACAATTAATTCCTTGGTCTTGCTGACATTGAGTGTGAGGTTGTTGTTGTGACACCACTCACCCAGCCGATCTATCTCACTCCTGTACGTCGTCTCGTCGCCATCTGAGATCCTGCCAACAACAGTGGTGTCATCAGTGAATTTATAGATGGTGTTTGAGCTGTGCCTAACCACACAGTCGTGAGTGTAGAGAGAGTAGAATAGTGGGCTAAGCATCCTTGAGGTGTTCCTGTGTTGGTAGCGAGGAGGAGATGTTATTATCGATCTGCTTGTGCGCTGAAAGCAGTGTCTCAGGTCGATACAGTGGTGAAGAAGGCTTGGGCATGCTGGCCATTGGTTGGGGCATTGAGTATAGGAGTTGGGAAGTTATTCTGAAGTTATATAAGATGTTGGTGAGGCTGCACTTGGAGTATTGTGTACAGTTTTGGTCACCCTGTTATCAGAAAGATGTTATTAAACTGGAAAGAATGCAGAAACGATTTACCAGGATGTTGCCTGGACTTAGGGGCCTGAGTTACAAGGGGAGGTTGTGTGGAATCAGACTTTATTCCCTGGAATTTATAAGATTATAAGATCATGAGGGGCAGGGACTGGGTGAAAGCACATAGTCTTTTTCTCAGGGAGGGGGTGCTAAAAACAAGAGGGCATAGGTTTAAGATCAGAGGTGAGAGATTTAAGAGGGACATCAGGGGCAGCTTCTTCAAGTAAAGGGTGGTGCGGATTTGGAATGAGCTGCCAGAAATAGTGGTTAATGGAGGCACACTAGCAACGTTTAAAAGTCATCTCGATAGGGACATGGATAAGAGAGATTTAGAGGGCTATGGACCAAACATGGGCAGGTGGGACTAGCTCACTGGGCAACATAGTCAGCATTGACGAGTTGAGCAGAAGAGCCTGTTTCTCTGCTGTAAAGCTCTATAGCACCTCCTCCTTTGTAATGTTGATATGCTTCAGGATATCACAGTTTTCTTCCTTGAACTCGGTTCCATGTCCTTCTCCATGGTAAATACAAATGAGAAGTATTCATTTAAGACCTCTCCTGTCTCCTGTGCCTCCACACATAGATGACCACACTGATCCTAAATGGGATCTGTTCTCTCCCTAGTTACCCTTTTGTCCTTAATGTAGGTATAGAATCTTTTGGGATTCTCTTTTACCTTACTTGTCAGGGATGTCTCATGTCCCCTTTTTGCCTTCCGAATTTCCTCCTCAAGTGTACTCCTACATCTCCTGTACACCAAGGGATTTGCTTGATCCCAGCTGCCTTCTACCTGACATATGCCTCCTTTTTCCTGACCAGAGCCTCAATATCCCTCCTTATCCAGGGTTCTCTAATCCTTCTAGCCTTGCCCTTCGCTCTAACAGGAACATGCTGGCCCTGAACTCTCCCTCTCTCACTCCCACTTGCCAGATGTCCCTTTACCTGCAAACAGCCTCTCCCAGTCAACTTTGCAAGCCCCTGTCTCATGCCATTGAAATTAGCCTTGCCCCAGTTTAGGACTTGTTACAGCCCTGTTATTCCTATTTGCAATTGTGCTACATATTTGCTCCTCTAGTTCACACTGACTGTTGGGGGGCCTAGAGTATAATCCCTTCAAAGTGACCCCTCCTTTTTTTATTTCCAAGTTCTCCCCATATGGCCTCACTGGATGTTCCCCTGGGATATCCTCTGTGGTGCTGTGTGGTGTCCTCTCTAATTAACAGTGCAATTTCCCCTCCTCTCTTAGCTCCATCTCAATCACACCAGAAGCATCTGTACCCTGAAACATTAGAACATAGAACAGTACAGGACAGGAACAGGCCCTTCGGTCCATGCTGTGGTGCCAAACTAATTAAACTAGTAATTAAATGCCTAACTAAACTAATCCCTTCTGCCTACACAATGTCCATATCCCTCCATTCTCTGCACATTCATGTGCCTATCTAACAGCCTCTTGAACACACCTATCGTATCCGTATCCACCATCACCCCTGGCAGCGCATTCCAGGCACCCACCACTCTCTGTGCGTAAAAAAAAACTTGCCCTGCACCTCTCCTTTGAACTTGCCCCCTCTCACCTTAAATGCATGCCCTCTGGTATTAGACATTTCAACCCTAGGAAAAAGATACCAGCTGTCTACTCTACCTACGCCTCTCATAATCTTATAAACCTCTATCCGGTCTCTCCTCAGCCTCTGCTGCTCCAGAGAAAACAACCCTAGTTTGTCCAACATCTCCTTAGAGCAGAAACCCTCTAATCCAGGCAGCATCCTGGTAAACCTCTTCTGCACCCTCTCCAAAGCCTCCACATCCTTCCTATAATGGGGTGACCAGAATTGAATGCAGTTCTCCAAATGTGGCCTAACCAGAGTTTTATAAAGCTGCAATCTAACTTCCTGACTCTTGAACTCAATGCCTCGACTAATAAAGGCAAGCAAGCCATACGCCTTCTTTACCACCCGATCAACCTGTGCAGCCACTTTCAGGGAGCTCTGGACTTGGACTCCAAGACCCCTCTGTACATCAACACTGTTAAGGGTCTTGCCGTTAACAGTGTACTGTCCCTTTACATTTGATCTCCCAAAGTGCAACACCTCACATTTGGCTGGATTAAACTCCCATCTGTCATTTCTCCACCCAAATCTACAACTAATTTATATCCTGCTGTATCCTTTGGCAACCTTCTACACCATCCACAACACCACCAACCTTTGTATCATCTACGAACTTTCTAAATCACCCATCTACATTTTCATTCATATCATTTATATAGATCATGAACAGCTGAGGTCCCAGTACAGACACCATTAGTCATGGACCTCCAGCCAGAATAAGTCCCATCAACCACTACCCTCTGTCTTCCATGGGAAGCTAATTGTGAATCCAAATGGCCAAGTCACTGGATGCCATGCATCTTAATCATGCATTGAGCTGCCAATCCTGTCCATGCCTGAAACCATGTTTCTATAATGGCTATAATGTCACAATCCTATGTGCAGCTCCATACCCTGAGTCACCTGCCCTACCCATCAGGCTTCTTGCATTAAAATAATGGGTGAATTCTATTTTTAAACAATAACCCATAGTTCTAGATTCTCCAACATGAGGAAATATTTACTCCACATCTACCCTGTCAAGAAAACTTCAATTAAGTCATCTCTAACTCTTCAAAGATAACCTGTCCAATCTTATCTCATCTTAAGAACCTGGCCATCAGTGAAATAGTTAAACCTTCTCTCAGCTGCTTCCAGAACATTAACTTTTCCTTAAAGAGCTATTCTGCCTACTTTGCATTTTCTATCAGCATGCGATCTTCTATCCACTCAAGTATGTCATCTTCTACACCACAAGCTTCCATTTTCTACAATCATGCTGAAGGTAGCTGTCTCACAGCTCCTGGGGTCCAGGTTAGATCCTGACTGCTTAAAGTTAGGTTCCAGGGAAATAAAAGGGGGAAGCTGATTGTTCTGAGAGCTGCTTAGAGTGGATAGACACAATGGCCACTTGCTATGTCAAAATAACATGACCTGCAGCACCGTTTTGAATGGGTTGAGAAAATCTACAGTCACCGGTTCCCCTTTATCCACAGCACACATTACTTCAAACAGTTCAATAAATTGGTCAAATGTGATTTTCCTTTTCCAAAACCATGCTGATTTGCCTCATTATCTTACATCTTTTGTAAGTGCCCTGATATGACCTCTTTACTAATAGCATCGTACTTTTTTCCTTGTGATGGATGTTAAACTAACTGACCTGTAGTTTTCTGCATTTTGTCTTCTTTCTTTGAATAAAAGAATTAAATTTGCTATTTTGCAATCCAGTGGAACCTTTCCTGAATGTACGTAATAGAATCAGTGCAACAGCTCACTGGCCACCTTAAAGACCCTGGGATGAAGTCCATTAGGACCCAAATTCTTGTCAGAGCATAGTTCTAATAACCTGCTCAGTACTACTGCCCTGGTGATTGTAATTTTCCTGAGTTCCTCCCAAACTTCCAATTACCTCAATTCATGAATGATACCTCCTACAAGCAAGCAGGTATCTCAGTCCATTTCTCTTTGATTTGCTTAATACAGTTATGCCTCTTTTTCATCTTTGCCTTCACTCAAGTGATCTTGGTATATCCTAGACAACCCCACCTAATACTTCACTGATGGCATCAACTCAATTATCTCAATGGTCTTATCTATCTGAAAGGTACCGACAGGCGGGGTCTCCCTTTTTTCCTTTTATCTACATCCCTGCTTTCATAGCATGTTATTTATTCCTTCAGAGAAAACTGTGGCGCCAGGGCACAAACTTTGCTTTTAACATTCTACTAAAAAAAACATTCGATGATGCTTTAGAGTGAAAGAATGCTGTCTCTTCATCCTTGTCCTTCCTACCTTTATATAATTTCCTCCTCGACCACAATACCTTTACTATATTATTAATATTTTTGTGCAATGAATGCCTCAACCTTTCTAACTGTACTCCTAATTAATCCATGATCTGCCTTTCAACATATTATTGATTTGTAATGAACACTTAATATTCTCCACCTGAGGATAAGATATCCTTAAGCTATGTACAGGTTACATGCTTGCTTTCATAATTTCTCCACTAAATGCTTTAAACAGCATATGCAAGGAAAAACACAATGATGCATTGCAGAAATGGACATAATGTTTTTTTCAGTGCTCCTTTCTAAATGTTTCCATCCTTTTGGCAATCATCATATCACTATCGCTCCTTAGCTTCAACTGTCCCTGCCTAAAATCCATCTACTCCCCTCTTTGAATTGTCTCCATAATATCCATGTTTTAATTCTGCCTGAATGCTTTTGAAATCTGTGTCCCTGAACCACATTAACCATTTCTCAGTATGCTGTTGTTAGACAACTGTTTATGTCTGAGTTCTGTTCTTCAGCACTAATTCATCACGCAGACCGACATGGTTGTTGTCTCACTTGTAGCTAATCATATTTGCACACTCACAGTGGTATTTTAGTATCTTATCTCTTGCATCATCTCATGGATGCCAACCTCCTGCTTCAAAGGAACACAGAAGTCTCTCTCTGTCGTCTCTCCACATACCAGGACGTGGTCAACTTATCAAGGTAGTTCTCTTAAAATATTCATAGACAAGAACACAATCTTATCCAAATTGTTTCACTATTCTTAATCACATTTCTCCTGACTTAAGTTCTGTATTTAACCGAGATCTGTCAGTGGATTATACACAGGTAATTCAAACCTATTCACAAACAGTTTTGGAAATCTTCTCATTTGATGGAGTAATTTTCCTGCTTATGACTGAAGATACTTGATAAAAGTTAGAATTTTTTGTTCAGGACCTCTGGAGAAAATGTTACTGTCAGTACAGTATTCCCGTAACACTTCTAAAACACTAATCAGATAGTGTCACAAGGTCCAAGTTACTGGCACATTTTTGGTTCATTAAAGTCCCAGAAACATTGCAACCTTTGTCCACTTCTTCAGGCTCTGCTTGGTTGCATTAAGTAATGCAAAGCTGTGTCTTTTTCCGAAAATGGTACAAAGACCAAAAGTGGGGAATATATACACAGCCTTCATACAAGCACAGCTAATACCTGTAATACAGCAGCTGAGGGTGCAGAGTACTTGCAGTATTTTTGTAAGTTTGTATGCTGATGATTTGAGAAAAGCAGTGATGACCAATTATGTTGGGAGTGTCTGGTATGAAGCTGTGGTAGCAATCCTTACAACTTGGTGAGTAATGAGGTAAATTTTTCTGTCAATCCTTTCTCCTGCACAACATTTTAGTAGTGCCTTCGGAAGATTTGGACCTATTTGATGCCAACAATGAAAGTCCAATTGCTAAGCGAGCAAGTATTTTATCCAGGATCAAAATTGCAAAACAAAATGTAACTTGGCATTCTGCTTTGATTAATGCCTTTGTGTTGGTTCATTTCCAATTTTATTCAACATTATCAGGCATTGCAGCTCACTGTGAAGCGGCGCTTCGAAGACACAGATGAACCCGTGGCCAATGGAATGGATCAAGAGGAAGAGACTGCAATTAGCTCAGAGCAGCCAGAAAATGATTCGAGTATCGCTAATAACACAACAACCACAAGCCCTGGGGAGGAAATGCGGCGCAACAAACGCATTCGGGTAATCACCAACAGCACTTGCAGATCCTTAATTTTAAGAAAAAAGTTACTTTGTTGTGAATTGTAGATAGAATTTGAACAGGAATGAAATTAAAGATCTCGTTTGCATATGTGATAGTTGGGTAGGGAACCATTGGCAATGGGATTTTGGACCTGAGGAGTAAGGATGATACACTGGAAGTGCCAATAAGAGTTAAAAATGAAGAATGTAGTGATTGGATGACATGGTCTCGATGTCCCTCTTCTTTGCCTGGGTGGTTGTCCTGAGGAAAGGTTACTTGATGTTTCACGGCATTGATATATTGGGCAGGTTGCAGGTGAACCCCTGCACACTATAGCCAAGGCACAAGGAAGAATATATGTCCTTGCAGATCTTCATTTAACTTGATGGTGGATTTCCCAGAGCATGAGCAGTCCTGCTGAAATTTGGTTACCTCTTGAGATTACTAGATAAGCATATGGAGGAATTTAGAATAGAGGGATATGTGGGAGGAAGGGGTTAGATGGTCTTAGGCGAGGTTTAAAGGTCAGCACAACATTGTGGGCCAAAGGGCCTGTATTGTGCTGTACTGTTCTATGATTCTATGAACGTCCCTCCTTCAAATAACTTCTTGGGCAGAGCTACACTCAAAGTTACAAGATTACTCAAATTATATAATGCTTTTGGGCACATTTCAAATTCAAAATCAAATCTGTTCACTTTTAGTTGCTAAAATGTGCATAGCAAAACTTCTCTTTCCAGTTAATTTTAAATGAGATTTGAGAGGCTGTATTCAATAATTACTGGTAGTTCTGTTGGTACTTGTTCAAATTTGGAGTATTGTGTGCAGTTCTGGTCACCTAACTATAGGAAGGATATCAGTAAGATTGAAAGAGTGCAGAGAAGATTTACCAGAATGTTGCTGGGTCTTCAGGAGTTGAGTTACAGGGAAAGATTGAATAGGTTAGGACTTTATTCCTTGGAGCATAGAAGAATGAGGGGAGATTTGATAGAGGTTTACAAAATTATGAGGGGATATAGACAGAGTAAATGCGTGTAGGCTCTTTCCACCTAGCTTAGGAGAGATAAGTACGAGAGGACATGGCTTTAAGGTGAAAGGGCAAAGATTTTGGGGGAACATTAGGGGGAACTTCTTCACTCAGAGAGTGGTGGGAGTGTAGAGCGAGCTGCCATCTGACGTGGTAAATGTGGGCTCACCCTTAAGCTTTAAGAATAAATTGGACAGATACGTGGATGGGAGAGGTCTGCAGGGTCATGGACTGGGTGCAGGACAATGGGACAGCAGAACAGAGTTTCGGCACAGATTAGAAGGCTGAATGGCCTGTTTTTCTATGCTGTAGTTTCTATGGTTTCTAAAATAACTAAACTTTTTAAAATGATTTTATTGTTAGAATTGCTTTTAATGGTAAGTTGGTGGATCAATGGATAATATATAAATATTATCCATTTGATAAATGACAATTTATGCTCTTAAATGAGAGCTCACAATGTTACTTGTGTAAAACTTGCTCAAGGATTTAATACGAAAAAATTGGAAATACTGGAAAGGCTCGGCAGGTCAGGCTGCGTGTATGGGCAGAGAAACACAGCTAACATTTCAGGTTGAAGACCCTTTGTCATTTTCTGTTTATATTTTTGATTTCCAGCATTTGCAGTTTTCCTTATTTTTGATGCCTGAGGAATCTGATTCTGCATCAATCCCAAGTCTGATCTTGCAACAGGTTGTGCTAATGTTAAGGAATTGATATCTCCATTCCCAATTCTAATATCTGCCAAAGACTTATTATGCTCTCTTCGGGTTAAAAGCTGAATACAATGCTTGTGGGATATATGATGTAAAAGTTAGCTAAATATCCCTTCAATATACCTCATCGTGTTGCCATTAATCTTCTTTTGCTTAATTTTCGCAAGGAATCTGCATTTAATTGAAATGCTGTTCGATTGAAGTTGTTTGTTAAGTGAATGAGTGGCAGTTTTGGTTGTGGTATTTAACTTTATCAGTATTTTCTCTTTCCATATGCTTCACAGGTGGATTTCCAGGTGGGTTTTTCCTTAGTCTAAGCATGTTGGGAGCACCATGGTGTAGCTGTTTGCTTGTGAGAACTTGGTGATGTATGCTTGTGTTGTATTCCACTTCCACTTGGTGCCCCAGCATTGAGTGATTCAACTCCCAATTAAAATGGGCTACTGAGTCATGCCTTTACCTGTGTGTGTGTGTGTGTGTGTGTGTGTGTGTGTGTGTTCATAATGCAGATGCTTATTTAAATCATTGGATATTCTTGCATTATCTTGGTTACTACATAAGTAGTATGAACAGTTGGATTGACTTCAGTTCTACCACCCGCAGTATGGGTCTGTTTCGGAATCATTACCTCTTGGTTGCTACCTCCTCCTTTCTCTTCATTTCAGATATTGAAAGCAGAATTCATGCTGTTGATCACCAAAAAAAACTTTCTGATATCTGTCCTAAATTTGTCACTTACTGGTTTCAGTCTGTTACAATTTAATTTTGAATAGGTGTGCTTTTTCTGCACTGCTTATGTCCTTGTGTGTTTGAAGACCATGTTCCCAAACCCACTTAATTAAGACTAACCGGCACCAGATTTTTTTGTATTTCCTCGGAAATCAAACCCTTGGACTGGGGTTTAACCTTGTGGCTCTTCACGTTGTCTGCATTAGTTAATCTTCCTTGTGTTTTGCCATCTTCACTTTTTAGTTTCATGTAATTTTTGAGTAGTTGATGCTTCATTAGAAATGGAATGACAAACAAGGACACATCTACAGAAAACATACAAGTGGGCCACCCACTTTAATGTTAATATATTAAGCTTCACAGATGAGATGTAGTTAAATTGTCCTCCAATTATTTGATATGAATGCTGAAGAAGATGTTTATGTTTCAAAATAAACAAGGAACAGTTGCAGTTAAGAGTTGGGTAAATTGCCGTTGCAGCACTGATGCATTGTACAGTTTATACTGATGCGTGTCCAGTAATAAAGGTCTTAATCTGAGGGAAGGCAATTGTCATTAACATGAGGGAAGGCAATTGTCATTAACATAAGGGAGGACCTGGCAAAGTTAGACTGGGCATGTCTACTTGCAGGTAAGTCTACATCTGCATGGTGGGAAGCATTCAATGGAGAAATAGAAAGAGTTCAAGGCCAACATGTTCCTGTCAGGGTAACAGGTAGGGGTAACTAGTATCGGGAATGCTGAATGTCAAGGACGTTGGAGGGTTGGATAAAGAGAAAAAGGAAGCGTATGACAGGTAAAGGGAACGAATGGTGGGGAGGCCTGTCAAGGGTGTAAAAAGTGTAGGAAGGCTCTTTAAAAAAAAAGAAATTAGGAAGGCTTAGAGGGGTTACAAAATATCACTGGCAGACAGGATTAAGGTAAAGTGTTCTATTTACTAAATAATAGGGGAAAAGAATAAGCAGGGGAAAAAGTAGGGCCCATTAGGGACAATATAGGCAATCTGTGTGTGGAGCCAGAAGGTAAAGGTGGGCTCCTTAATGTATCCTTTTCATAGGTATTCACAAGGGAAACAGACCTTGTTGTTGGAGAGTTCAGTGAAGGGGAAGGGGAAAGGGAAAGTCTCGTGCAGGTCTCCATAAATAAAGAGGAGGTATGTGATGCCTCAGTGGGCTTAAAGGTGGATAAATCCCCAGGACTGAATGGGATTTATCCCGGGCTGCTTTGGGAGACCAGGGAAGAGATTGCTGAGGCTCTGGCTGGAGATTTTTTAATATTTGCAGGACATAAGTGAGGTACCAGATAACTGGAGGGCAGCAAACATGGTCCCCATTTAGAAGAAAAACAGCAGAGAAAAGCCTTGTAGCTATAGATCTGTGAGCCTGACATGAGGATTAGTGATCACTTGGAAAAGCAGATATCAGTGTGTTGGCAAAATGGGCTGAAAAATGGCAGATGGAGTTTAATCCAGACAATGTGGGGTGGTGCATTTGGGAGCAGTAATGAGGCTAAGACATTGACCATCAATGGTTAGATCTTGGCGAGTATTGAGGAACAGAGAGGCTTTGGAGTACAAGTCCATAGATCTTTGAAGGTGACAATGTAGGTAGATAATGTGGTCAGGAAGGCAAACGATACACTGGCCTTCTTTAGTCAGAAGTAAGTAGGTTATGCTCCAACTTTATAAAACCTTGGTCAGACGTGCGCCAGAATACTGTGTGTAGTTCTGGTCACCACACGATAGGAAGGATGTGATAACGTGGAGGAGATTCACCAGGCTGTTGCCTGGGATGGAGCATTTCATTTCTGAGGAGAGACTGGAGATGCTGAGTCTGTTCTCCCTGGAGTAGAGGAGTATACAGGGGGACATGATAGAGTTACTTAGAATTATGAGGGGGGTAGATAGGGTAGACTGTAGGACAAATATCCCCATTTGAGGTAGATAAAACTAGAACACACAGACTTGGGGTAAGGGGGAAGCAATGTAGAGGGGATCTAAGGGTGACCTTCTTCCCCTCAAGAGTAGTGAGTACCTGGAATGCACTGCCGGAGAGAGTGGTGGAAGCTGGGTTGCTGACAGCATTTAAGAAGTGTCCAGATGAGCACTTGAATTTAGGCATAGAGGGTTATGGACCAAGTGCTGGGCAATGGGACTAATATGGATGGGTGCCCACTGGGCAGTGCAGACAAGTTGGGCTGAAAGGCCTTTTTCCTTGCTGTGTGATTCTGTGTCACCACCATAAAAAAAAGACATGTTGAACTTCAAAGGAAATGTCTTTTAAATCCAGTGATTTAACTGTTATTTTCAACTTTCTCTTCATCATATTTCTGTGAGAGATGAGTGAGAAATAAAAGTTGAAATATTCACCAGAGACCAAAATTGTCAGAGATTGTTGAGAGAATTTGTAAAGCTCTTGAATATTTTTATATCTATTGGCACAAATGTTGCTTGGCTCTGATCTTCCTTTTCCAGCTGTATTCTCTTGACGATTGCATTGCAGTATTTTGTTTGTGGAGAAATCTAGAGAATAGGTTTTGGCCTTGATTGTACCCATTCCCATTTCCCCACCTCAAATCATCAATTTTCCTGTTGTATTGTTGGATCACTTGACCTCACAATCTACCTTCTTGTTGTCTTTGCACCTTATTGTTTACCTGCAGTGCACTTTCTCTGTAACTGTGACACTATATTCTGCATTCTGTTATTGCTTTTCCCTTTGTACTACTTCAATGTACTTGTGTTTTGAAATAATCTATGTGGATGTCATGCAAAACATATCATGGTACATGTGACAATAATAAACTAATTGTCAACAATCAAGCTATATCAGTAAGTTTGCAGATAACATGAAATTAGGTGGTGTTGATAGTGAAGAAGGTTATCGTAGATTACAGGGGGATCTTCATCAGTTTACGAAGTGGGCTGAGGAGTGGCAAATGGATTTCAATACAGATAACTGTGAGGTGATGCATTTCGGAAAGTCAAACCAGCGTAGGACTTGTACGCTGTTATGTTGCAGTTGTATAAGCCGCACTTGGAATAGTGTGTGTGTTTTGGTCACCCTGTAATAGGAAGGACGTGGTTCAACTGGAAGGAGTGCAGAAAAGATTTACGAGGATGTTGCCAGGACCAGAGGGCCTGAGTTATGGGGAGGGGTTGGTCAGGCTGGGTCTTTATTCCTTGAAACATAGGAGAATGAGGGACGACCTTATTAGAGGCGTTTAAAATTATGAGGGGCATAGATAAGGTGGATGGTAATAGTCTTCTTCCCAGGGTAGGGGAGTCCAAACTAGGGGGCAGAGGTTTAGGGTGAGAGGGGAAGATTTAAACTGGATCTAAGGGCAACTGTTTCCATGCAGAGGGTGGTGAGTATATGGAACGAGCTGCCAGGGAAAGTGGTTGAGGCAGGTACAATAGTATCATTTAAGGAGCACTTGGACTGGTAAGTATCGGGAGAGGGCTTAGAGGGATGCAGGCTGAACACGAGATTGGGACAAGTTGGGTGAGCACAGTGGTCGGCATGGACAGGTTGGTCCGAAGGGCCTGTATCCGTGCTGTATTGCTCTATGACATTACATTAGAAATTATACATGGAAACCAGGCATATGACCTAACCAGCTCATATTGGGAATTTATCCTCTAGCCTTAATCTTCATTTTTTTGTACCAGCCCTCTTTCCCACATCCCTTTCAAACTGGCCAGTTTCATGATTGAATTGTCAAATGGATTGCTATGCATTTTGGAAAGTCAGACCTATAAATGGTAGGGCACTAGGGAGTATAATGGAACAGAGCGACCTAGGAGTACATAGTTTGTTGAAAGCAGCATCACAGGTAGACAGGGTGGTGAAAAAGGTGTTTAGCACGCTGGCCTTCAGTCAGGGCATTAAGTATAGTAGTTGGGACATTATGTTGCAGTTGTGTAAGTCGTTGGTGAGGTTGCACTTGGAGCACTGTGTGCGGTTTTGGTCACCCTGTTTTTGGAAGGATGTGGTTAAACTGGAAAGGGTGTAACTCAGATGATCTGTTGGAGCTCCCAATCTGTTACAGTGGTAAATGAAGAACAAGCTGCTTGGTATGGGACCTTGAGCCACCTGTATGTCTGGTTCGGCCATATTTCAGACTGGGCTCAGAGAATTCCATCTGAGGGCCATCTTCAGTAGCTACAAGTGGAAGTGCTTGATGTTTTCCTTTAAAAGATACACTGAGAACCACTGTGCATATCACAAATGTCTTAATGGTGTGATTGCTCTGGTTGAATTTTCTGGGATGTAACTCCCTTTTATGGCAAATGTTTCAGTGGTTTTTAGCGCATATTGATAAATTTATCTCTTGCGAAGGATTAGAAAATATGTTAGTTGCTCAAAGAATTGGAGGGCAGAGAAGGTGAATTCGAGGGTTGAAGGGCAATATGTAAAATAGTGCAAGAAAATATTTGCATTTGTAGTATTCCTTTCATGATTTCTGAATATTGCATTGCATTTCGTAATCAATTCTGTCAATCTGAAGTGCGGTCTCTAATGTTTGGAAAAGTAGCCAAAATTCTCATGGGTAAAACCCCTTAAATAGCAATGAGATAAATGACCAATCTCTTTGGATGGTGATAGTTGAAGTTAAATCTTGGCCAAGATACCTGAAGGGTGGGTGGGTGGGGCCTTGGTTTAATGTCTCATTCAGAAGGCGGGTTTCTTGTTATACATTTAAGAATCAGCCAAAAGTACGTGCAGAGTCTGGGTACCCGTGGTTTTCTGATTTAGTGAAGCAAGTATAATCGCTGAGCCAAGTTAAGAACTTGATGGTGTTGTGAGATTACAAAAATGTGATCAAAATTTCAAAGCGTGGAAATACTCAGCAAGTCAAGCAGCATCTGTGGAAACAAACGGCTAATGTTTCAGGTTGATGATCTTTCATCAGAAGTGGTAAAAGATAGACGTGGGCGTATTTTAGGTTGCAGAGAAGGGAGAATGGTGGCAAGATCAGAAGGAATGTCTTTGATAGTGGATACTGAGAGATGGTGCTGGAGAGGGTAATGAAAGCTTAGTGATCATAGCTGATTTGTCCAGAGTACAAGTACAAAGAAAAAAAGAGGATAGTAGAGAGAGAGAGAGAGAGAGAGAGAGAGAGAGTAAGTTCTGCTTTTAATTCAGATTTCCATGATCTGTAGTTTCTTGTTTTAGCCTCAATGTTGATGCACGTGGAATGGGCCACAGCACAGAGGTGAAATGAAATGGCTGTGCTGATGAATGGTATATAGGTTTGAAGTTAAACTTGAAAGCAAACTGGATTGAGGCGGTTACTTGTTGTCTGGTGATACCTAAACAAATAGTTGCAGAGTGTGATGGAGCTTTGATGCAAACTGGTCATGATGGCTTTCATATTTTGTTTGGTTGGAGAACGTTTGGGTTTATCCTTGTCCTACTGTCAAATGGTGCCTGAGTTGTTGAATTTGATTTTGAGTTGTGTGGTTGGAACCTCAGCCTGTCACATCTGTTCTGATTCATTTTTGAACAAACACCGTTTACGTAGCAGTGGGTTATTCCATTAGGTCTACCTCTGGCCACAGTCACTTGCTTCTCAGTCTGGCTGGAATATATCCTGAAAAAAAAATGCCTCAAATGGTTTGTCATTTGGTGCTGGGATAAAGTCGTGTGTGAGATTACCCGACACCTGCATATCTTCATTAATTTGGAAGTTCACCGAGTCTGAGGTCAAATTTATAGTTTCTGAAATTGCAATGATAATGTGTTATTGTCAGGAGTTCCTGTCTGGTGTGTGAAATATAGTTGGGTTTTGGTTCTGGTAAGTTTTGTTCGTTACTGATGATTGAGTTAGGATAAGGACACAGCAACAGCAGCATAAAATCATTCTGGTTTTTGTTTTGTCTAAATTTGTGTTGCATTTTGTTTTAATTGATTAGTAACAACTTTTAAGAGGCATCTAAACAAGTATTCGAAAGAGCAAGCCATAGAGAGCTATGGAATCAATGCTGACAATTGGGATGAGTATAGATGGGCATGGTGGTCGGCATGGACACAGTGGGCCGAAGGGTCTGTTTCTTTACTGTATAGCTTCGTAACTCTGTTTGGGTTCTCTAGTTTTAACTGTGATTGCATTTGTCTTTTCACTGGAAGTACTATTTTATTCAGAGACTCTTATATCAATTCTGAGCATAAACAATGGTCATACAAAGCAGGTACCTCACTCCATGGACGGTCTCTAGACCATGTTTTGCTTCTAGCCTGAATTGTAATCAATATTCTGCTTGCGTTATTCTTACTGATAGTGGGAACAAAAATGAGTCTCGCAGTATTTTCTTTGTTTTGTGAAATGAAATGGTTGTGTGATGTTGAGCTACAAAGGAAGATCAAAGTAAAACATTTTTACTGCTGGCATAGTCATTGTCAATCATTTGATGTTCAGTGATTTATACCTTAATGAAAATAACAGGCTAGAATAAAAACAGAAAATGCAGGGAATACCAAGTTGGTCAGGCAGCTTCTGTGGAAGGAGAAACTTTTGGATAATGTCATCTTACTAGAAACAAAACACTAACTCTGCTTCTCTGTCCACAGATTCTGCCTGAACTGCTGAGTTTTTCCAGCATTTTCCGATTCTTATTTCAGATTTCCAGCACCTGTAGTTTTTTTTTATTTTTCAATAACAGGCATGTCCTTGTAGGATTCTACTGGGTTCTAGCAGGTGATAAGAATTTCATATTTAAAATGAATGTATACATATAAATACCCTTCTCTTTTTTTCTTTAGAATGCTGCTCTACATCATCTCTTTATACGTAAAACTTTTCGACCATTTAAATGTCTTCACTGTGGGAAAGCATTTCGGGAGAAAGAGAAGTTGGATCAGCACCTGCATTTCCATGGGCGGGAGGGCAACTACCCACTGACCTGTGATATCTGTAACAAAGGCTTCATAAACAGTTCAGCTCTCGATTCACACATGAAATTCCACTCTGATCAGAAAACATACTCCTGTATTTTCTGCACAGAATCTTTTGATAGACTGGATCTCCTCAAAGAACATGTCGCAGTTCATGTTACTAATGGCTGTTTCACCTGTCCCTCCTGTAAAAAACAATTTCCAGACTTCATTCAGGTGAGTGTCTGTTTCAGACCTTTTGAAAGTCAATGCAGGTCTTTATGACTTTAATGCCTGTACTTATCAAATCTGTTGGGGTTTCTGATTTTGCAAATGGTTGTGTTGCTTGCTCTATCCTAGAACAATCCAAACTAATCCCACTGCCCTCCTCGTTCTTCCCATAACTCGATATCTTTCAATACATTGAGAGGGTGATTGTGTATATGGAATGATCTGCCAGTGGAAGTGGTAGAGTTGGGATCAATTATGACATTTAAAAGAGACTTGGGCAGGTAAATGCATAGGAAAGGTTGAGAGGGATATGGGCCAAACGCAGGCAAATGAGACTGGCTCAGTTAGGCAACTGAGTTGGTCTGGACAAGTTGGGCTGAAGGGCCTGTTTCAGTGTTGTGCTATGACATTAAGCAAGGCATTTTTTTTTCTTAAATTACTGAATATCCCAACCATTCTCTTTGGCAAAGACTCCTGCGCTACAACAAACTATGCAATGAAATTTTTACACTATATCACTTCGTTCTCGCAATGCTACGAAATCTGAACAGAAGCATCTCCTGAACACACTCGGTGTGGTGTGATGTTACCTCAGGCAGCTATGCCCTTTTGTTGGCATTTGAACTGTGAACTTTCCATTGGAGCTGGAAATCAAAGGATATTTTGTGGTGAAGTGAGAAGTTTCTCTGCAGAGAGAAAAGAGAATTGCAGACTAATTAGAGTGATTGCTGCCTAATGAAAATAGGAAAAAATATGAAATTGTCTCAGGGAGAAGGTGGAAGGACAGACAAAGAACATACATGAATAAACAGTGAAGGTGAATGAAAATGACAAACAAGGAAAAGGTAAGATAAGTTGGTGGGGAGTGGGAATGAAGACAGTGGTGAACCAGGTCAAAAACTGCCTGGTTCATCACCTCTGGTCATCCTGAACACCAACAAATCCAGCTCCGTCTCCCAGCTTCCCTGAGGTTAAGAAAGTAGTTAAAAACTGAATTTTTATGGCACAGGAAGAGCCCATTTGGCCCATCAAATCTCTGCCAGCTTCTAGTCAATCCTATTTCCTCACTTTTTCTCTGTAGCCCCACAAATTATTCTAACTCGATCGCCACTCTAATTCCCTTCCTGAAGAAAATGAATGACTCTGTTTACTCTGACAGGCAGAGAGTGCAATATACCAACTACTCTGAGTCTAATAAAAGCTTTTTCCTGGTATCCCTATGTACCCTTTGTCTCAAATTTTAAATCTGTGCCCCTGATCCCCTGTACCCTACCTGAAGCAGACACGACTGTGTACACCTCCATCATTGCATGACCACTCTGCTCAAACTACCTGCTTCATTCTCTTCTCATGGCTGAAATCCCTCATCCACTCCAAGAAATATTTTCTGCACCTTGCTTGGATCTTTATATTCTTTCTGAAGTGTGGCTCCTAGAATTGGATGCAGTATTCCAGTTATGGTGTAACCAGTGCTTTGGACAGGTTCACCATTATGTCCCTGATTTTGTACTTTAGGCCTGTTTATGAACCCCTGGATCCCATACATTTTACAAATTATTCTCTCGACTTGCTCTGCCACTTTCAAGGTACGTGTACATTTGTATGCAAGTCCCTTTGTTCTGTACACCCTTTAGAACTCTTGCATTGAATCTGTATTGTCTGTATTCTTTCTGTCAAAGGTCTGCACCCCTCTCTGCAATTTACAGTGACGAAAATTGATACAGAGTACTCAGGAGAAAGATGAAATAATGTTCCTGAATCATCTGTTTTGCCTCGTAGGGGGAATGTGGGAGGTAAAAGGCCTTTGGGAGTGGAGTCTTCTACTTTGACTAGAGGAGCAATAATTACCATCACAGTCTTAATGTCAAGTTCCCTAATCAGTTCAGTGTTCTGCCACAGAGAAAATGTAACCCCAGGATGTTTGGCTGAAGTGTCATGGACAGAATATTCCTGCCTGCCCTATAGTTTGTAGTAAGGTGAAATTTTAAGATGCACCTTGTGCATTAGGTAGCAGTTTTGGCTATGACCAGATCTTAAATAACAACACAAAATACTGGAAAAAAAAATCTGCAGTACTTGCGAGAGAGAAATAGAGATAATATTTCAGGTCAGTGGTTAATGTAAACTATTTCTTTCTCCACAGATCCTGTCTGCCCTGCTGAGTACTTCCAGTATTTTCTCTTTATTTTGGATTTTCAGCATTTGCAGCTCTTTATCTCAAGGATCAGACTTTTACCCTGCTTAGAGTTGTCCACTGTGGCAGGTTGAAGCTGAGTGCTTGGATCAGATAGCATGCTTTTATCTTTGTAATCATGTCTTCTGCCCAAGCTTTCCTCCAGGGCTTTTCAGTGTTGTGGGTAAGAGGTAGCAGACTATGGTGGCAAGGGATTTCTAAGTTGCAGACTGATGGAGTCAAAAGCTTGAAGTTTTGGAAAAAAAAAAGTTGATGCTGCTCCTGCATTTCACGTGAAGGATGTCCATTGTGCCTCCAGATGTCAGAATCCACAGTGCGATGTGGAGTGTAGTTCCTCGATCATTGAGAGGAGGGGGTTGAGGAGAATCTGGCAATGATTTTCTCTGTAACTGTTAGCAGGAAACCCCCTCTCTCGATAGCACAATTTTGTCTCTTTTCTTGAAGATGTTCACAATTCTTGGTTTTCTGAGGTCCTGAGGCACGTCCTCTGTTTCCAAGAAGTGGAAGGTAATGCTGCGAATTTGTGATTTCCTCCCTGGAAAGTTTTAGAATGTTATCTTCTGCTTCTGTGGCCTTATTGTTTCTTGGTTTGTGGCCTTCTCAACTTATCAGTCAAGGGTGGTGGTGAGCATGGACTGCATCATTTGCTCTGGATGGGAATCACGGTGGAGAAGTCTGTGATCTTAACCCAAGGCTCCATAGACCTAGTCTCAATGCAGACTGATACCAACCAAGGCTGCTAAATAAGAGCCCATGGTGTTGGAGGCAAGGTACAGGCATGGTTAGAAGATTGGCTGACTGACAAAAGGCAGAGGGTGGGGATGAAGGGGTCCTTTTCAGGATGGCTGACAGTGACCAGTGGAGATCTGCAGGGTCAGTGTTGGGACCACAACATTTCACATGGTATGTTAAGGATCTGGATGAGGGAACTGATGGCTTTGTGGCCAAGTTTGCAGACAATACCAAGGTAGGTGGAGGGACAGGTAGTGTTGCGGAGCCAGGGATTCTGCGGAAGGACTTGGACAGGTTGGGAGAGTGGGCAAAGAAGTGGCAGATGGAATACTGCGTAGGGAAGTGTGGGGTTATGCACCCTTGGTAGGAAGAATAAAGGTGTAGACTATTTTTGAAATGGGGAGAGAATTCAGAAATTGGAGGTAGTGATCTGACAGGAAATGAGTCATTCACCCCAACCTCTGACCTGCTCTTGTAGCCATACTATTTTTCTGACTGGTCTAGTTGAGTTTCCTGTCTATGGTGGCCCAAGCATGTTGATGGTCGGGAATTTGGTGATAGCAGCTCTATTTGATTATCAGAAGAAGGTGGTTGGAAATGGTCATTGCTCACTGCTTCAGTGGCACCAATGTTACTTGACACATCAGTTGAAGAATGTTGTCAAGGTCTTGAGTACTCGCATGCTGGGCCCCACCATATTCCTGGAGCTGCTGCCTCCTGTTGCTATTTAATTGTTCACTATTCATGGTTAGATATGGTAGGACTGCAGAGCTTTGATCTGATCCATTGGCTGTAATGTTGCTTGTTTCTCTCTTTTGCATGCTATTCCTGCTGTTTAGCATGGATGTATTTCTGTATTCCAGCCTCATTAGGCTGGTACTTCATCATTTATAGGTAACCTGGTGCTGCTCCCACCATGCCCCTCTGCACTCATCGAACCAGGTTTGACCCCTTTGCTTGATATTAAAAATAGAATGAGGGACATGCCAGGCCACGAGGTTACACATTGCAGTGGTGTACATTTCTGCTGTTGATGGTCCACTGCACTTCAGGGATACCCAGCTTTAAGCTGCCAGATCTATTCTCAGTCTCTGCACCATTTAAAACGATTTTAGTGTCACAATAACACAATTGAGGTGCTCTCAGTATGAAGATGGGACTTTGTTTCCACAAGGTCTGTGTATTAGTTACTTCTACCAATGCTGTTACAGACAAATGCATTTGCTGTGGGTAGATTGGTGAGAACAAGGCGAGTGGGTTTGTCTGTTGTATTGGTTCACTCACTGTTCGGTGCAGAGCCAGTCCATCTGTATGTTTTTCAAGGTTTGACCACCTCAGTAAGCGGTGATGCCACCATGCCACTCCTGATGACGAACGCTGAAGTCACTCTACTCAGTTGTGCCCTTGCTACTTTCTGCGCTTCTCCCTAATGTTGAGTCATCAGCTGAGGGAGGACGGTAGGTGGTAATCAGGAGATTTCTGTGCCCACGTTTGACTTGATGTCTTAAGACTGGTATCTGATATCAATGTTGAGCACTCCAAGGTTGACCAGACAACATCCTCATAGTGGATGTTGGCCACTATCCTCAATCCTCAATCCAGTACCCTGGGATTGTAAGGGGATAGCTGGCACATTGTCTGTAAGATATGGTGCTGTGAGCACAACAAGGTCAGGACGTTGCTTGAGTGGTCTGTGGGGGCAGTTTATAGATTCAGAGTGAAGCAGCCCAGAACCAGGCCCTTCAACCCATCCTGTCTAAACTAATCCATTTCCAGCATTGGCCCATAGCCTTTTCTGTCATGCTATTTCAAGTGCTCATCTATATATTTAAATATTTTAAGAGTACTTCCTCCACCAGCCTCTCAGTCGGTGCATTCCAGATTCTGATCACCTTGGTGGAAAATTTCCTCCAATTGTCTTCTAAACCTTCACCCCTTTAGCTTAACTTGCACCTGCTGGTTGTAAACACCTCTACTCAGGGCAAAGTTGCTCACTATCCACCCTCTGGACACCCCTCATAATTTTGCATATCCCAGTCAGGTCCGCATTTCAACCTTGTCCACTCTGAGGAAAGCAAACCCAGCCTATCCAGTCTCTCCTCGTAACTGAAGTGCTCCATCCTGGGGAATATTTTGGTGAATCTCTCCTGCATTCACTCCAGTGTAATCACATCCTTAAAATTGTGTGGTGACCAGAACAGCATACAGTACTCCAGCCTTACGATTGTTTTGTATAGTTACATAGAAAAACCTACAGCACAATTCAGGCCCTTCGGCCCACAAAGCCATGCAGAACATGTCCCTGCCCTAGAAAGTACTAGGCTACCTATAGCCCTCTATTTTTCTCATCTCCATGTACCTATCTAACAGTCTCTTAAAAGACCCTATTGTAATCGCCTCCACCACTGTTGCTGGCAGCCCATGCCACACACTCACCACTCTCTGAGTAAAAATCTTACCCCTGACATCTCCTCTATACCTACTCCCCAGCACGTTAAACCTTTGTCCTCTTGTGGCCACCATTTCAGCCCTGGGGAAAAGCCTCTGACTATCCACCTGATCAATATCTCTCATCATCTTGTATACCTCTATCAGGTCCCCCCTCATCCTCAGTCACCTCCAAGGAGAAAAGGCCGAGTTCCCTCAACCTGATTTCATAAGGCATGCTCCGCATACCAGGCAGCATCCTTGTAAATCTCCTCTGCACCCTCTCTACGGCTTCCACATCTTTCCTGTAGTGAGGCAACCAAAACTGAGCACAGTCCTCCAAGTGGGGTCTGACCAGGGTCCTGTATAGCTGCAACAATACCTCCCGGCTCCTAAATTCAATTCCCCGATTGATGAAGGACAATGCACCATATGCCGTCTTAACCACAGAGTCAACCTGCGTAGCCGCTTTGAGCGTCCTATGGACTCGGACCCCAAGATCCCTCTGATCCTCCACACTGCCAAGAGTCCTACCATTAATACTATATTCTGCCATCATATTTGACCTACCAAAATAAACCACTTCACACTTATCTGGGTTGAACTGCATCTGCCACTTCTCAGGCCAACTTTGCATCCTATCTATGTCCCTCTGTAACCTCTGACAACCTTCTATACTATCCACAACACATCTAACCTTTGTGTCATCAGCAAATTTACTAACCCACCCCTCCACTTCCTCATCCAGGTTGTTTATAAAAATCACAAAGAGTAAGGGTCCCAGAACAGATCCCTGATGTACACCACTGGTCACCGACCTCCACGCAGAATACGACCCTTCAACAACCACTCTTTGCCTTCTGTGGGCCAGCCAGTTCTGGATCCACATTGCAATGTCCCCTTGGATCCCGTGCCTCCTTACTTTCTCAATAAGCCTTGTATGGGGTACCTTATCAAACGCCTTGCTGAAATCCATATACACTACATCTACTGCTCTCCCTTCATTGATGTGTTTAGTTACATCCTCAAAAAATTCAGTCAGACTTGTAAGGCAGGACCTGCCCTTGACAAAGCCATGTTGACTATTCCTAATCATATTATACCTCTCCAAGTTTTCATAAATCCTGCCTCTCAGGATCTTCTCCATCAGCTTACCAACCACTGAGGTAAGACTCACTGGTCTATAATTTCCTGGGCTATCTCTACACCCTTTCTTGAATAAGGGAACAACATCCGCAACCCTCCAATCTTCTGGAACCTCTCCCATCTCCATCGATGATGCAAAGATCACTGTCAGAGGCTCTGCAATGTCCTCCCTTGCCTCCCACAGCAGCCTGGGGTACATCTCATCTGGCGACTTATCCAACTTGATTCCTTCCAAAAGTTCCAGCACCTTCTTTCCTAATATCTACATGCTCAAGCTTTTCAGCCTGCTGCAAGTCCTCACTACAATCCCCCAGATCTTTTTCCGTAGTGAATACTGATTAAATACCTCTGCTATTTCTTCCGGATCCATACACACTTTCCCACTGCTGCACTTGATAGACCCTATTCTTTTGCATCTTATCCTCTTGCTCTTCACATACTTGTAGAATGCCTTGGGGTTTTCCTTAATCCTGCTCGCCAAGGCTTTCTCATGTCCCCTCCTGGTTCTCCTAATTTCCTTCTTAAGCTCCTTCCTGTTAGCCTTATACACTTCCAGATCTCTAACATTAACTAGCTCTCTGTACCTTTTGTAAGCTTTTCCTTTTGACTAGATTTATTACAGCCTTTGCACACCGCGGTTCCTGTATCCTCTCGTGACTCCCCTGTCTCATTGGAAAATGCCTATGTAGAATTCCACACAAATATCCCCTGAATTTTTGCCACATTTCTTCCGTACTTTTCCCTGAGAACATCTGTTTCCAATTTAATTTTTCAATTTCCTGCCTGAGAGCCTCAATGATTCCCTTTACTCCAAGTAAACGCCTTCCTAGTCTGTCTGTTCCTATCTCTCTCCAGTGCTATCATAAAAGAGATAGAATTATGATCACTATCACCAATATGTTCACCCACTGAGAGATCTGACACCTGACCAGGTTCATTTCCCAATACCAAATCAAGCACAGCCTCTCTTGTAGGCCTATCTATGTACTGTGTCAAGAATCCTTCTTGAACACACTTAACAAACTCCACCCCATCCAAACCCCTCACTGTCTGGAAATGCCAATCGATGTTTGCGAAATTAAAATCCCCCATCACAACAACTCTGTCATTATCACACCTTTCTGGGATCTGCTTCCTTATCTGCTCCTCCATATCCCTGTTACTATTGGGCGGCCTATAAAAAACACCCAGTAAAGTTATTGACCCTTCCCTGTTCCTAATGTCCACCCACAGAGACTCTGTAGACAGTCCCTCCATGACGTCCACCTTTTCTGCAGCCATGACACTATCTCTGATCAACAGTGCCACTCCCCCATCTCTTTTGCCTCCCTCCCTGTGCTTTCTGAAACATCTAAAACCTGGCACTTGAAGCAACCATTCCAGTCCCTGAGCCATCTAAGTCTCTGTAATGGCCACCACATCGTAGCTCCAAGTATTGATCCAAGTTCTAAGTTCATCCGCCTTGTTCACAATACTCCTTGCATTAAAATAGCCACTCTATCACCTGCCTATCCTCCCTCTCGTACCTACTACTAGCTTTCTCTATTTGAGAGCCAAACACTTCTTCCCCAGTCTCTCCAGTTCGGATCCCACCCCCCAACAAATCTAGTTTAAACTCCCCCCAGTAGCCTTAGCAAACCTCCCTGCCAGGATATTGGTCCCCCTTGGATTCAAGTGCAACCCGTCCTCTTTGTACAGGTCATACTTGCCCCAAAAGAGGCCCCAGTGATCCAGAAATCTGAATCCCTGCTCCATACTCCAATCCCTCAGGCACGCATTTAACCTCCTCCTCATTCTATTCCTATACCCACTGTCACTTGGCACAGGCAGTAATCCTGAAATTACTACCTTTGTTGTACCATAACCTCCCTACTCATACATTATATGCCCAATCTAATGGAGACGGGTATCCTATATGTCTTCCTAACCACTATAGCTAATCATGGATTCTGGGATTTCTACACTAAAGTTCCTTGGAACTTCCTTGGGTCCTACCATTCATTGTGTATATCCTAGCCTTATTATTCCTCACATTTTTCAGGATTAAAGTGCATCTGCCATTGCTCTGCAAACATCAGTATTATTCTGTATCTGAAGACTCCCTCCTTATGACCAATTTTTGTGTGTATTAACCATACCTCCTACATTCATAGACCGTAAAGTACACCACAGGGTTTGAATTGTAAGCACGTCCCTCAGCCATCATCGTCAGCATTCTGTTACCAGATAATTTCAATCCAATTTACCAACTTGCTTTGGATTCCTTGAGCTCTAATCTTTTGGACCAGCGTCTGATGTGGGGTCTTGTCTAAGACTACGTGAACTACACTATACTCATCTGCAAACTTTTTTAAGTTAGTCAGACAGGATCTCCCCTAATAAAGCCAAGCTGACGACCTTTAAGTAACCCTGCCTATTGAAATGCAGATTAATCTTGCCTCTCAGAATCCTCTCCAATAATTTCTCTGCCACCAATATTAGCCCCACAGGCCTGTAATTACCTTCTTTATCCCTGCTGTCTTTCTTGAATAAAGTACCATGTTCACTGTTCTCCAGTCATCTGGCACCTCACCTATGGCCAGAGAGGATTTGAAAATTTCTCCTCGGAGCACCAGGAATCTCCTCCCTTGTCTGGGATGCATCTCTTCAGTCCCTGGGCACTTGGACACCTTTATGCCTGCTAAGTCATCTGGTGCCTTGTCTTTTTCAGTTGTACTTTGTTCTTGGATTCCACCATCCCGCCCTCTCTCAATTCTCCAACTAAAATGCCCTACTCCTTCGTTGACCTCTGGTTCAATCAACAATACAGGCATCAGTACCAAAGTGATGGTGTGGAAGACTTTGCAAGGTCAGCTGGGCTGGGAGCCACTTTGCATTGTAATAATTCACAATGCTTGTGTCATTGTTGAGAGTATGATATTCAGACATTGATTCTTTGCACTTGACATCATGTATGGATGCCCATCTCTTCCCAAGTGAA
This sequence comes from Pristis pectinata, assembly GCF_009764475.1. Classification (NCBI taxonomy): domain Eukaryota; kingdom Metazoa; phylum Chordata; class Chondrichthyes; order Rhinopristiformes; family Pristidae; genus Pristis; species Pristis pectinata. The sequence continues at coordinate 1,329,510 of NC_067431.1, forward strand.
CTTTATCCTCCATGGATTCCAGTCATGGTTTTGAGGGTATAGCACAAAAACAGGCCCTTCAATCCACCACGTCTGCACCGACCATCGACCACACATTTACAATAATCATACATCAGTCCAATGTTTTATTCTCCCCACATTCTCATCAACCTCCGGCCAGATTCAACCACTCGCCTACACACTAGAGACAATTTACAGTGGCCAATTAACCTACTGACCCACACATCTTCGGAATGTGGAGAAAAACCAGAGCACCACTCAGTTACAGGGAGAACGTGCAAACTCCTCCCTTGCTTTCCATAGCAACCTGGGATAGACCTCATCCAGTCTTATGTATTCCATGGTATCTGACACCTCCTCCTTCATACTAACCTGCTCCAGGTTATCCACGAATCCCGCCCTGAACTTGCTATCTTCCACATCCTTCCCCATAGTGAATACAGATGAAGGTCCTCACCATCATTTAAGACCTCTTGCACATTGCCTGGCTCCACACACATTATCTCTTTGTTCCCTAAGGGGCCCTACTCTTTCCCTGCCAACTCTTGCTCCAGTTATACTTGTAGAATGTCTTCAAAATCTCCATAGTCTTACTCGCCATGGATATTTCATGGCCCCTTTTTTGCCTTCCTAATTTTTTTCCTAAGTTCTCTCCTACATGCTCTATACTCCTCAAGAGACTCCTTCAATCATACACCTGCTATATGTTTCTTTTATTCCTGATCAAACAGTCAATATCTTTGGGCAGGCACGGTAGTGTAGCAGTTAGCGAAACGCTATTACAGCGCCAGCGACCCGGGTTCAATTCCGGCCGCTGGCTGTAAGGAGTTTGTACGTCCTCCCCGTGTCTGCGTGGGTTTCCTCCTGGTGCTCCGGTTTCGTCCCACATTCCAAAGACGTACAGGTTAGGAAGTTGTGGGCATGCTATGTTAGCGCCGGAAGCGTGGCGACATTTGCAGGCTGCCCCCAGAACACTCTATGCAAAAGGTGCATTTCACCGTGTGTTTCGATGTACATGTGACTAATAAAGAAAACTTATCCAAAGTTTCTGAATCTTGCTATTTTTGCCTTTCACTCTTACCAGAACATGCTGACCGTGAGCTCTTGCTAACTCCCTTTTCAAAGAATCCCCCTTGTCAGATGCCGCTTTATCTGCGAGCATCTGCTCCACCACGCCCCCCTTTGTGCTATTGAAATTGGCCTTCCCCAATGTACAACCTTAACTTAAGACAAATTTTATCCCTTTCCATAACTACATTGTAACTTACAGAATTATGGTCACTGTTCCCAAAGTGTTTCCTCATCAACACTTTCACCACCTGCTCAGTCGGCACAACATTGTGGGTTGAAGGGCCTGTTCTGTGCTGTACTGTTCTGTTTCCTGAGATAAGTCGAGTAGTACCACGTGTCTGGTCGGACTATCTCCATATTGTCTCAAAAAAACTATGGGGCTCACTTAACAAATTCTGCCCTATCTAAGCCCCTTGTACTCGGGCAATCCCAGCCAATATTGGAAAGTTAAAATCCTCCACTAGTATAACCTATTGCTCTTGTATGTTTCTGGGGTTTGTTTACATTTTCATCCTTGTGTAGAGTGGTAGATGTATTGCGGGAGGTGTTATTGGCAAAGCCGGTATTTATTGTCCATTCTTAGTTTCCTTTGGGGAAAAGTACAAGCAAGTTGCCTTGGATGGTTCCAGGGCTTCTGGTGAAGGTAATCGCATACCTTGGGTATGGAGATTCAGTGATGATGCAAAAAATAAAATGGCAGGACATTACCAGGTCAGGACAGTGTGTGGATCGGGGAACCTGCAGTGGATGGGGTTTTCATGTGATTGCTGCCTGCTTGGTGGTTGAAGTACCAGATTTGGGAGATGTACTTGGAGTAGCCACAGTGAGTAACTGCAGTGAACGTTGCAGATGTACACTGCATCCACATTGTGATGGTGATGAAAGGACTTAACATTCAGCGTGATGGGTAGTGTGCCAATCAAGCAAGCTCTTTCTGCTATTTGGTATCGAAATGTTTGAATGCAGATCAGTAACTCTGACAGAACACCTTTGTCAGTTCGCAAGTGTGACTTATTTCCAGACAATTATTATTTTAATTCTCCATCCCGCTCCCACGTTGGCTTCTTGGTCCTTCAGATCCTCCACTGTCCCAACAAAGTTCGAGAAAAGTTCAAGGAGCAGTAGCGCACCTCCCAACCAGACTATTGCAATGTTCGTAACAGCACTGAATTCATCAGTTTTTGATGATCGGCATTTTTATGTTCGATTTCCTGCATTTACACCTTTCCAAATTCACCATTATTTCTTTCTTGTCGTATGTGTGCTGTACATCTCTTCTAATGCCTCTTTACCTTTCCTTTGTTCTCTCTATCCTACACCTTTTCTCTGCACCTTAGAAGTTGTTTGAACTCCACATTTCCCAGTAATAATTCCAAGGTTAATGAGTTTGAGCATTAACTGTCTTTCCTCTCTCCCGAGATACCACATGGCCTGCTAAGCATTTTATTTTGTATCCTCTGTTCCAACCAATGCTGACTGACCTGCTGAGTATTTCCAGCATTTTCTGTTTCTAGTTTGAGTGCAACTATTTGTGAGGAGATGGAAGCAGTGTTTACTTTGTGTAACTGAATTTAAGCTGTAATTATAGTATGTTAACTGAATATAACGAGATGTAAAAGTGAGTTTCAAAATCCAGCTGGGTGAAAGTGACAGTTACTGCATGTAATCAGGAGCAAGGACACACAAATGATGGTTTCAGACAGTAATTTACTTTAGTCCATGGTCATTCTATGTAACCAAGTGACAGATGTATAAACAGTAGATAGAGTGTAATTGGGTATCATCAATGATTGATGTGCGTAACTGGTTAAAGACATAAGCAATAGAGGGTAACCATGCATAAGGAGATGTATGGTTATAAAATGTGTAACCAGGTCCAAGAGATTGTTGCAGTTTAGACAGGTATTTGTGATAGTTTAAGACTGCATCTACAGTGTGGAAATTGTTTATTATCCATTGTAATATTTAACCAAAGCACGGAAATGAAGGTGGTGTTCAAATAGCTGAGGTTATTTCTGTTTGAAAACAACAAGATGCTGGAAGAACTCATCAGGCCAGGCAGCATCCGTGGAGAAAAGCAGGTGGTCAACATTTTGGGCCAGGACCCATCTTCGAGGTTCCTCTAGCATCTTGTTTTTTCTCATCTAGATTCCAGTGTCTGCAGTCCTTTGTTTCTCTAGGTTACTTCCGGTGTCCTGGGCAATAGGTTATGTGACCATCTTTGTTGTGGATGGTTACTTTCTCCAAAATAGCAACCACATTTCCCACATTGCAGCAGTGACCACACTTTTAAAACAAAATGTTTTATTTGCCTTGGGACATCCCGAGGTCAGGAAAGTAGCACTCGCCATTTACTTAGAAAATTTTGAGTTCAACTCAATGCATTATCTCAGCCGGTACTTAAGGGTAGCACTGAGGGAACTTTGCAATGGCAGAGATGCCTTCTTTTACATGCAAGCAAAGTGTACTGCTATCCAAGTTGGATATAAAAGATTCCCTGGTATTGTTGGAATGGAAGGAGGGAATTTTCCCTGTGTATTGTCTAAACTTGCTCAATCAACAATACCAAAATCAGATTAACTGGTCATTTATTTGAATTCGCAATCTAAGGGAACTAATTATACAACCATTAGAACCATACAGCACAAGACAGGCCCTTCGGCCCACCATGTTGTGCCGTCCATCAAACCACCCTCACACTATAACCCTTTCCTCCTGCATATCCCTCTATCTCACATTCCTCCATGTGCCTATCCAACAAACTCTTGAACCTGTCCAATGTATCTGCCTCCACCACCACCCCAGGCAGTGCATTCCATGCACCAACCACTCTCTGGGTGAAAAACCTCCCCTTGACATCTCCCCTGAACCTCCCACCCATAACCTTAAAGCCATGCCCTCTCGTCTTGAGCATTGGTGCCCTGGGAAGGAGGCGCCGGCTGTCTACTCTATCTATTCCTCTCAATATTTTATATACCTCTATCATGTCTCCTCTCATCCTCCTCCTTTCCAGTGAATAAAGCCCTAGCACCTTAAGCCTCTCCTCATATTCCATACGCTCTAATCCAGGCAGCATCCTGGTAAATCTCCTCTGCACCCTCTCCAACGCCTCCACATCCTTCCTATAATGCAGTGACCAAAACTGAATGCAGTACTCTAAGTGTGGTCTAACTAGAGTTTTGTAAAGCTGCATCATCACTTCGCGGCTCTTAAACTCAATCCCATGATTTATGAAAGCTAACATCCCATAGGCCTTCTTAACTGCTCTATCCACCTATGAGGCAACTTTCAGTGAACTGTGAATATGAACCCCCAGATCCCTCTGCTTCTCTACACTGCCAAGTACCTTGCCATTTACCCTGTACTCTGCCCTGAAGTTTGTCCTTCCAAAGTGTACCACCTCACACTTCTCCAGATTGAACTCCATCTGCCACTTGTCAGCCCAGCTCTGCATCCTATCAATATCCCTCTGTAAGTTCTGACAGCCCTCCACACTATCCACAACACCGTCTATCTTAGTGTCGTCCGCAAACTTACTAACCCAGCCTTCCACCCCCTCATCTAAGTCATCTATAAATATCACAAAAAGTAGAGGTCCCAGAACCGATCCCTGCGGGACACCACTAGTCACTGCCCTCCAATCCGAGGGCACTCCTTCTGCCACAACCCTCTGCTTTCTACAGGCAAGCCAATTCCTAATCCACACAGCCAAGCTTCCCTGGATCCCTTGGCCTCTGACCTTCTGAAGAAGCCTACCATGAGGAACCTTATCAAACGCCTTACTAAAATCCATATAGACCACATTCACCGCACTGCCCTCATCAATCTTCCTCGTCACCTCCTCAAAGAACTCTATCAGTCTTGTGAGGCAAGATTTTCCCTTCACAAAGCCATGCTGGCTGTCCCTAATCAGTCCATGATTCTCCAGGTGTTCATAGATCCTATCCCTTAGAATCCTTTCTGACAGCTTACCCACCACAGATGTAAGGCTCATCGGTCTGTAATTCCCTGGACTATCCCTACTACCTTTTTTGAACAAGGGGACAACATTCGCCACCCTCCAATCCTCCGGCACCATCCCTGTGGACAACGAGGACTCAAAGATCCTTACCAGCGGTTCAACAATCTCCTCCCTCGCCTCTCGAAGCAGCCTGGGGAAAATCCCGTCAGGCCCCGGAGATTTATCTGTCTTAATATTATTTAACAACTTCAACACATCCTCTCTCTTGATATCTACAACCTCGAGAACATTACCCTTACCAGCACTCCCTTCCGCGTCATCAAGACCACTCTCCTTGGTGAATACCGAAGAGAAGTATTCATTGAGAACTTCTCCCACTTCTGCCGCCTCCAGGCACATTCTCCCACCTTTGTCTTTAATCAGACCTACCTTTACCCTAGCCATCCTCCTACCCTTCACGTACGTGAAAAAGGCCTTGGGATTTTCCTTAACCCTACTAGCCAATGCCTTTTCATGTCCCCTTCTAGCTCTCCTCAGCCTTTTCTTAAGTTCCTTCCTCGCTACTCTATATTCCTCACGGGCCCTGTCTGAACCTTGCTGCTTATACCTTATGTATGTTACCTTCTTCTCCCTAACAGGTTGTTCCACCTCTCTCATCACTCACGGCTCCTTCACCCTGCCATTCCTTCTCTGCCTCACCAGGACATATTTATCCCTAACATCCTGCATAAGATTTCTGAACATCGACCACATCTCCATGGTACGTTTCCCTTCAAAAAGGACGTCCCACTTTACACTCCCAAGTTCTCTCCTCATAGTTTGCCCTTCCCCAATTAAATATCTTCTTGTCCTCTCTGCACCTGTCCCTGTCCATCACAATTTTAAAGGTTATGGAGCAATGGTCACTGTCCCCCAAATGCTCACCCACCAATAGATCCTTCACCTGTCCCGGTTCATTTCCTAAAACTAGATCTCGCATGGCATTCCCTCTAGTTGGCCTGTCGACATACTGCGTCAGGAATCCCTCCTGGACACATTTAACAAATTCCGTCCCATCTAAACCTTTGGCACTATGCAAGTTCCAGTCTATATTTGGGAAGTTGAAGTCTCCTATTATAACAACCCTGTTATTTTTGCTTCTCTCCAAACACTGCCTGCCAATCTGCTCCTCTACAGCTCTACTGCTACCGGGGGGCCTATAGAATACTCCTAGTAGAGTAACTGCTCCTTTCTTGTTCCTTACTTCCACCCATACGGACTCTAGAGATGATCCTTCTACAACATCCACCCTTTCCACAGCTGTAACAAGTGTCCCTGACCAGTGTCGCCACCCCTCCTCCTCTTCTCCCCCCTTCCCTATCCCTCTTAAGACACCGAAAACCAGGAATATTCAATATCCACTCCTGCCCTGACATCAGTCACGTCTCAGTAATACCCACAATATCATAGTCCCCCATATTTATCCGAGCCCTCAGTTCATCTCCCTTATTCCTGACACTTCTTGCATTTAAGTAAACACACTTCAGTCCATCTACCTTACTACTTTTATAGCCTGTATTCTGCTTCTCCTTCCCCAAAGCCTCTCTACCTGTTTGATCTAACTTTTCCTCATCCCCTTCTTCCTCTGACCTACTCCTCCGGTTCCTTTCCCCCTCGCAAACTAGTTTAAACCCTCCCGAACCACCCTAGCAAACCTAGCCGCAAGGATATTGGCCCCCTTCTGGTTTGGGTGTAACCCGTCCTCTCTGTACAGGTCCCACCTTAGCGAGAAGAGATCCCAATGATCCAGAAATCTAAAACCCTCCCTCCTGCACCAACTTCTCAGCCCCGCATTTATCTGCCACCTCCTCCTGTTCCTGCCTTCACTGTCGCGTGGCACTGGCAGCGATACCCTTGAGGTCCTGTTCCTCACTCTTCTGTCTAGCTCCCTGAACTCACTCTTCAGGACCTCATCCCCCTTCCTACCTATGTCGTTGGTGCCAACATGGACCACAACTTCTGGCTGCTCTCCCTCCTACTCAAGAATCCTGTGGACCCGATCAGTGACATCCTGGACCCTGGCACCTGGGAGGCAACATACCATCCGGGATTCATGCTCACTGCCACAGAACCTCCTATCTGTTTCCCTGACTATCGAGTCCCCTATCACTACCGCATGTCTCTTTCCCACCCTTCCTTTCTGAGCAGCAGTACCAGTCCCAGTGCTAGAGGCCTGGTTACTGCAGCTAGGCCCCTGCAGGTCATCCCCCTCAACAGCCTCCAAAGCGGAAAACCTGTTACTGAGGAGAACAGCCTCCGGGGTTCCCTGCTCTGTCTGCCTGCCTGACTTCTTCTTCCTCTTCCCTCCCCTGACAGTCACCATTCTATCTGCATCCTGAACCTCAGATGTACCTGCTCTAAGGGGGTGACTGCCTCCTGATGGACCGTGTCTACATAACTCTCTCCCTCCCTTATGCTGCGCAGTGTTTGTAGCTGCGACTCCAGCTCATCAACTCTGAGCCGAAGTTCGTCCAGCCTCAAGCACTTATTGCAGATGTGGCCATCGTGGACCGCAGCAAGGTCCACGAGTTCCCACGGCAAACAGCTGCAGCATATGACCATGTCCTCCATCTGACTACCTTGTTTTTTTACCCCCTAGTTAATCCCACCTACAAATCTATAATACACAAAAGGTAAACCTTACCTTTGCCTACTTACCAGCTACTTACCCTCCTTGCCCCTTCACGCCAAAGCCCCTTGAGCCAAAGCCCAACCACTCTGCTGCCTCTCACTCAGCTGCCCACTCTATAGGCTGTTTGCTTTTTTAAACTGCCCGTGCCGTGCCTGCGCAGTCCAGCCCCCACTCGACTAGTTAGAAAAAAACTTTTAAAACACTTACTAAAGAAAGTTATAAAAATCTAACCCTTACATTTAAACCCTAACAAAAACTAACCCTTACACTTAAAACCCTAATAAAAGTGATAAACAGAAAAAACTTAGCTGCTCCGAAGTCCTCCGAACCGAAGCCCTCGAGTCCTCCGGTTTTTTTGCTCTCTCCTTTTTTAAGCTGCCCGCATCGCACCTGCGCAGTCCAGCCCTCCCTGCATAATTAGTTAGCAGCTCTCCCTGCATAATTATGCTTTGGTACATGTTAGAGAATCTTTGGTGCCAAGTAAATGTAAATTCTCTATTCCTTTTGATTTTTCTCTTTAAATAACTTCAGGATATAGTTTATTGAAAAGTGCAATATTTATATGATTAAAGAATGCACATTAACAAAAGATTTGGTTATTGGCTATTTCCAAAGTCATGGTGAAGCTGGTATGGAGGTTTTATCAAGTACTAGGATACATCTTGAGGATCTACTTTTCAAAATTCCCCAATGACCTGAAATATTAACTCTGCTTCTCACTCCACAGACTCTGTCTGGCCTGCTGAGTTTCCAAGCACTTTCTGTTTTGTTTTCAGATTTCATGCATCTGCATTATTTTGCTTTTGTATTTTGAATGTACTGAGAGAAATTGTTATTGAGGCACTTTTGGGACATTACATTGACTTTTCAACATCAGCCACTCAGAAGGTGATGGAAAATGCATGAAGAGTAATGAGGATAATCTGGTTAGAAGTAGCTCCCCGGTTGGAGTTTCTTTAATAATGAGACAAATGTTTTAAGTTTCAAATTGAGAAAGGCGATACCAGTAGGAGGGATGGTAAGTAATTCAACAGATTATCTCCGAGTTATGCAACGCTTTGATTTTAAAACTTGGTATACAGCAGAAGGACGGAAAGGAAGGGATGTTGAGAGAGTGGGAGGGTGGTTTTAATGTCACCGAATTATGAGATCATCAAAAAGTTGCGGAACACTTGGATTTTAATGCAGTTGTGCAGGGAGGAGGAAGGTTTGGAGTTTGGTATGATCTGGGGAGGAATGCTCAGAGGCTCAGTAACTATTTTAGAACTGGTATACCTGAAATTTTGGGGTGGGAGAAATGTGATGACAAATGAGATGAGAGAATGGAAAGGATGGATTATATGAACATAGGAAGCAGGAGTGGGTTATTTGACCCTCAAGCCTGACCCACCATTTATAAGATCACAGCTCATCAGATTGTAACCTCAAATCTGCATTCTAACCTACCCCTATACTTTCACCCACTCCTATCGAGGATCTATCTCCATTTAAAAAAATATTCAAAGTCTCTGTTTCCACTGCCCTTTGAGCAAGAAGGTTCCAAATACTCATGATGCTCTGGGAGAAAATATATCACTTCATCTGTTTTAAATGGGCAACTCTTTTGTTTTAAAGAGTGACTCCTGGATCTAGATTCTTCCGCAAGAGGAAACATCCCCTCCACATTCACCCTGTCAAGAACGCTGGGGTCTTGGATGTTTCAATCTAATCCTCTCGTGTTCTAACCTTCACAGGATACAAGCCCAGCCTGTCCAACCTTTCTTCATAAGACAACCTGGCCATTCCAGGTACCAGTGTAGAGTTGCGTCCAATATGTCAACATCTTTCCTTAAAGAGACCAAAGACACAGTATTCCAGAAGTGGTTTCAACAATGCCCTTTATGACTGAAGCAACACGTCCCTAACTTTATAATCCATTCCCTCTCAAAAAGCATTAACATTCTTCTAGATTTTCTATTTACTTGCTGTACATGCATACTGGCCTTTTGATAACCCATTGACGGTTGAGGACAGTTTATAAAATTTTTTTTAGGGTAGGTGAATAGTTGAAAGTACGATTATACCAGGCCTGGTGTCAGTGTAGTTTAGCTGGAATGTGGAAAGAGTGGGTGTATTGAAGGGATGGTGAGCGGAAAGTGCGAATATGCTGGGGTATGTGTGCGTGATGCAAGTGCAATATGTTTGGTAGCTGGAGCGTGGGAGGAGTGTGTGAAAGGAGAGTTTAAATGGAGTATAGAAGGTGAGTGTGGATGGATTGGTGTAGATGGAGACTGGTAGGAGGAGGAGAGAAGGTCCCGGTAGTTTTCTTATTTTGTCTTGTTTTATCTTTGCATCAATGAACAGATAAAGAAGCACATTCGAAGCTTCCACTCTGAGAAGATTTACCAGTGTACAGAATGTGACAAAGCCTTCTGCCGGCCGGACAAGCTTCGACTACATATGCTGCGACACTCTGATCGGAAGGACTTTCTCTGCTCCACCTGCGGCAAGCAGTTCAAAGTAAGTGGTTGCCCAGTACTGTAGTCAACAGCTGCTGTTGGTAATTGTACATCTGTGTGGCTATGTGTTTGTGTGATTATGCTGTGGGCTGTTTGAGTTCACATCCTTTGGCTTGCCATAAATTCATTGACAGAAAGAGAGCTTTTTTTAACCATTTAACAGGGTCCTGAGGGAGGAACGGATTAAGAGGAGGGAACGGATTAGGTTAGGGGGAGTGTGGGGAGACAAATGAAGAGCTGTGCACAAGAGCAAATGCGCACTGCATGTCTGAAGTGTCAGATGGTTTTGGCCCGCCTTGGACCACGACCTCACTCTGCCCAGACTGTAGGGAGCAGATATGCTTATCGCTGCCACCGCTCGTGCAAAGAAATCAGATGCAAGCATCTTCTATTCCTCAAAGTGAGGTTCAGGACATGGAAAGTTAAAACCTCAACATCACCTTGAGAACTTCAATGCATTGACATCGACATTGCGCCCTTGAATGAGACATGATGGGCAGAAGGTTGTCAGCTTGATGAATAAGCTGGTGGGTATGCCACCTGGAAAGGCAAACTTGAACACCATCTTCATGGGATTTATGTCATCAAGAATGAGCTAGTCTGGATCTCAGCATCTCGCCTTGTGGGATAAGTGAATATCTCATGACCCTCCAGCTCCTAATGCTCCTAACAGTCATCAGTGCATACACCACCGTCCTGGAAGCAATGTGCGAGGCCAAAGAGGAATTGCAGTTCAATACTGAACATTCACTGGCCCAAGACCCAACAGGAAGCAAACCGGTTTATTGTAGCTATTGCAAATTCCAGAGTTTGAAACAACACATTGCTGGAAAAGGGGTAATATGTAGGGAAGGAATAGAGAAAGCTAATCCCAGTAGAATCCTCCTTCATGAATGCTTCGAATTTATCATAGAGTTATACAGCACAGAAATAGGCCCTTCGGCCCAACTTGTCTCTGCCGAACACGGTGCCTTCCTGAGCTCGTCCCGTTTGCTTGCATTGCACCATATTCCTCTAAACTTTTCCTCTCCATGTACCTGTCCAAATGTCAGAGCCAGCATTCTGCTTCAACAGAGAAACAAAAAAAAACTCCAAAAGAAAGCATTCAAGCAATACCCTGAATCCAAAATAAAAACAGAGACTGCTGGAAATACTTGGCATCTCTGCCTCATTGGGTGCTGCAGCACCGAAGGTCTATTTTCCTTCCTTCCTGATGCTGAAGATTACAAAAAAACATCAGCAGCTCTTGGATTCCAATCCCACTCCTGACCTTTCTTCAACTGCCCTTTCTTCTCTCCCCATGTTTCCCCCTTGACCCCCATCACACTCCCTGCTGCGTTTTCACTATCCTTCTGCCCTTCCTCTCTCTGATTCTGAATGATCATTCCTCAGCAGAGGCCTCGGCTTCATCCTCCTGCGTCCGCATCTTAATGAATTGAGTCTGACATGACGTGAAGCTGTTCTTCTGCTGCCCCTGTCTTGCTTTTTTGGCTAGTAGTCTTCACAACAATCTGTAGACCCTTTCTCCCATCTCTAGAATTCCTAATCCATCTCGAGGCCTCCCTCCCTCTGGCGCCATACCTCCTCTCGATCTGTTCACTGCTGACTGCGCTGCTGTATGACACTGACCATGCTGATCTTTCCATTCTCCTCATTCACAGTAATTTATTGCCTTCTGCCCTTCCAACACCCCGCTCACCAAAACAAAAAGCCCCAATACCAACCTGCCAGTAGTTTGTGCAGAACAGAAACGGGCCCTTCAGCCCACCACATTCATGCCGACTATTTTGCTCATCTACACTAATCCCATTTTCTTACATTAGATCTGTGGCAAGAGAACAGCTGCAGGAAAATAATTCTCAAATGACTCAGAGCTTTTTAGCTAATCTGATGATTTCCAGCCATCAGGAGCCACAGATTCTCCACAGTATCTGGTCTTCCTTGAAGTCCACCTTAATTAGCACTGCTTTCTCTACCAGAAAACCTTGAGGCTAGTTTGACGAGATCCACAAACTAATTAACTGTTAAACATACTGCTGTTCCTCAGACTGGAAGCACTAATATGTCTTAATGCAGGGTTGAGGGATGAATGTTGGGGAGGACACTGGGGAGAACTTCATGGCTCCTCTTGAAAACACTGCAGTGGGATTAACCAAAACCACTTTCTCCCTCACTGATCTTTGAGCCTCATGTTCAACCCAATTTGCAGATGTTCCAGGTAATACCCCAAATTATACAATTCTACTGTTTAGTTTGGAAACTGGATTCTCGTATCCCCTCAGTTCAATGGACCAGAACAACTGGACTTTTCTCCTTCCATTGTCCTGAACCTTCGAAAAGTAACACAGCTTTTGGAAACTTCTGCTCAAGGACTGCAGATACAGCAGTTTCTCCATTATACTGTCCATTTCTGCCCATAGTTTTGGCTCACCTCCTCTTGAATGGACTCCTGTACACTGTTGTCATGATCAGTTCGTCCATCCTCCCAATCATCTCTCTTCATGTCTGTACAGTTAACAAGTACATTGTGGCTGTTGGACAAGGTCTAAGGCTGAAGCTCTGCATCCTTCATTCTGGGTCTTTGTGCCTGCCTGACCCACAGTCATGACTACAGCCCAAAACCAGGCTACTGCTTAATCTGAGAGACACAAGTACCTATTGACTCAAACTACTTCCTGACGGGCAGTAATATGTTGAGCTCTCACTCCAGCCCAACAAATCTAAGCTGAAGTTCTTGAAGACACAGACAATTACTGTGGATCTGGCTCTGGAGATCTCTCCGATCCGACAATCCCACTTGTCGCAGCTACCCTGCTCTCATTGTACCTTGTTTAACATGTTGTCAGTTCAGGTTTCTACTTATTTGATATCTTATTTATTTTAACTCATTATTTATCGATTGAGTACATTATTTTTATCCACGGTTTAGCCTGTTATAAGCACCAAGTGTGGGACAAAATTTAAATATTTCCTGTCAGCTAATACAAACCACCACATATATTGGAGACACCAAACTGCACCCCCTTGCCCATCCTCACTGAGTTTCCATGCTGACCAAGTTCCTGATGTTGCACTCTGATCAATCAGTCCACTGCACAGTGGGACCAAACATTTCTTCAGGGTGGCCTTGTCTTAAATACAGATTCTCAGCATCTGATTGGTGCGTTTTGTTGATGGTACACCCTGCAGAGGTGGTGGAAGTAACAAACATTTGGGATGATGCTTGGGTGCCAGTCAAGCATGCTACTTTTTCCTGCATGATAGTGAGCTTCTTGAATGTTTTTGGAGATGCACTGATCCAGGCAAGTAGTGAGTATTTCAACAGCCTCCTGCCTTGTGCTTTATAGATGGTGGAAAAGCGTTCAAGAGTTGGAAGGCAATCCACTCACTGCAGGAGACTGAGCCTCTGACCTGCTGTAATGGTCGCAGTATTTATGTGGAGGTTCCAGTTAAACTCCTGATCAATAGTGTCCCTATAATCGTCGACAGTAATTGACAAGGATTGGCAACATCCTCAACAATAGTAATGCCATTTAATATCAAGGATAGATTTTTATTTTCTTTCTTGTTGGAGATGGTTATTGCCCGGCACTTGTGTGCTGCAAAAGTTATTTGCCACTTATCAGCCCATGCCTGAATGTTGTCTAGGTCATGCTGTGTGCAGCCATGGACAGCATCATTTTCTGTGGAGTTGCAAATGGATTTGAACATTGTGAGATGATCAGCAAACAACCCATCTTCTGATCTTATGATGGAAGGGTGAGCATTGATGGAGCAGCTGAAGATAGTTGGTTCAAGGACACTTACCTGAGAAGCTCTTGCAGTGATGTCATGGGGCTGAGATGATTGACCTCTCACAACCACAACCATCTTCCTTTATGCGAGGTATGACTTCAGACAGTGGAGAGTTTTCCCTTGATTCCTGTTGAAATCAGTTTTACCAGAGCTCCCTGATATCAAGACCAGTTACTCTCAGCACACCTGAGAATTCAGTTTTTTCACCCAAAAAAGGATGTGATGAACTCTGGAGCTGAGTGGTCCTGGCAAGGTAGGCAAACTAGACAAGTTCAGTAAGTGCTCCTTGGTAGCACTGTTGAGAACACCGCTCGTCACTTTGCTGATGATTGGGGCACAGTAATCACTGATTGGGTCAGTAGGTAGCTGAACTGGATTTGTCCTCCGTGTCCTTGTGAAAATTGCAAATGTGGATAATTTTCCACACTGATAATTTGATGCCAATATTGTAATGACACTGAAGCAGCTTGGGGAGGTGCACAGCCAGTTCTGGAGCACAAGTGTTCAGCACTACAGTGAGGATGTTGTCTGGTGCCAGAACCAGGCTTTGTACAGTGCTCTCAGCTATTTCTTAATATCTAACACAATGAATCAAATTGACTGAAGGCCACCTTCTGTGATGGTGCTGATCTGGGGAGTAGGATCATCCATTTAGTCTTTATGGCAGAAAATGGTACAAATGCCTCCGTCTTTTCCTTTGCACTCATGCCAGGCTGTTTGTCATTGAGGATGGAGATGTTATTGGACCCTTGTCCTCCTGTAGCTGTTTAATTGTTGACCAGCTCTCATGACTGGAAGTGGCAGATTTGAGGTGATTTGTTGGTTGTAGGGTTGCTTTGCTCTGCATTACTGTATACAGCTTTCCATATTACCACAGGTAATCTGGTGTATCACCAACCTAGGACCTCATTTTTGGGTACTCCTGGTGTGCTACTGGTCTGCTTTCATGCACTTCTCATTGCACTCGGGTTGATCCTTGGTTGATTACAATGGTAATGCCAGGCCGAGACAGTGGTGAATACAATCCTGCTGTTGCCAGTAATGGATTCCCAGCGTGAAGCTGCAGATCTATTCTGAATCTCTTCCATTTAACGTGATGGGAGTACAACACAGGACAACAGAGGATTTCATTTTCTTCAGAGGGGCTGTGCTGCAACCACTCCTCCTGTTAGTTTGGAGGGGGGGTTGGGGGGAGCTTCAAGATGTATCTGTGACGGGTGGGCTAGATGGATAAGATTAAGTGGGTTCATCCTTTGTGTTAGTTCACCTCTTGCCATGAACACAGTCTAGTAGTTGTTTTTCAGGACTTGGTCAGCTCAGTGGTTTGTAGCCAAGCCATTTTTGGTGTTGAACATTGAAGACCCCACCCAGACTGCATTCTGTGCCCTTACCACATTGAGTAATTCTTCCAAATGGTGCTGAATGTAGAAGAACACTGATTCATCTGCCCAATGCTGGTTATGAGCAGTAGCTTTCCAGACCAGTGTTTGTTCTGATTTGTATGAGTCTTCATAGTGTCACTGCTGAGAACTTGTTGAGCCACTGCTTCCTTGCCGTTTTCAGCTGTCTCTCCACCTCCAGTGGGTCCATCCTTTGCTGGGACATAACATGTCCAAGGATTGTTATGGTGGGGCCTGGAATATTGTGTTAGGCACAGATTCATATGTTACAATGTCATGCTGTTGTTTTGTGACTTTGTCAGTTTTACCACTTGAGCCACCAATCTCCTGGTGGTTGTGAGGAGGATTTTTTTGGGGTCAATTTAATGGGAGAGTCATTGTCACCTCCAAATCAACTGCTGAGATCAATACTTGGTGGTCTGACCAGTTTTATTCAAATTCATTTTTACTTTAGGGGTTTTTGATGCAACTAGGTGACTTCTTGTGACATTTCAACTTTAATGCTTTTGCTCTGGATTTGGAAATAGGTCAGACTGGGTAAGGCCCACTTTTCTTCCCTGCAGGATGTTACTGAAGCAGCACAATTAAACTGAGTAATGTTTGATGAGGGAATTCCAGTATTTTGATCTAGCAGCAGTGAAGGAATTGCTTTGTATTTCTAAGTTGGGATAATATGCAATTTGGAGGAGCTTTTGTAGGTGGTGATGTTTTTTGTCTACTTCCCTTCCCTTCCCTTTGTCTACTTCTCTCCACGTAGGAGAGATCCATTGATTTGAGTATTGTTGAACAAATCTTTGGGTCTGGTAAACAGTTGTCATGATGTGCCAGTAGTGGAGGGAGAGTATATTCATGGTGGTGGATGACTGGCATTGTCCTGAATGCTGGTCAGCTTCTTGAGCATTGGATTTGCATTCATCCAGGCAAGTGGTGAGTGTTCCATCACACATTCAATTTGTGTCTTGTGGATGGTGGAAATGCTTAGGTAAGTCAGGAGTTGAGTCATTGACTGCAGAATGCCCAACAACGATTTTTTTGCTGCCACAGAATTTACATGACAGGACCAGTTAAGTTTTTGGTCAACAGTGACCCCAGTGTTGATATAAACACAATATCATGAAAATGCTCAGTCGAAGGTGCCATCCGATTTCATGTTTCCTCCACAAGTTCTCATGCTCCAGGACGTTGAAATGGGGTACTCTGTGATGGCTTTGCTTTGAATATCAAGTCGTGTGAACTCACCTTCTTGGTCATGGACAGCATTTCTGCAGCACAAGTATACCTGACACTTAATGCCTTACTGTGTGTAGTCATCCACAGCTTTATTTTCTGCAAAGAAAAGAGCATTACACAATTGTTAGCAAACACCTTCATGCCTGACTTATTGATGAATGAAAGATCAGTGATGAAGCAGGTAAAAATGGTTAGGCCTATGACACTGTTCCAATGAAGTCCTGCAGTTGTGTCTGAGGTAATTGGCCTTCATCAGCCACACCTTCCTTGGTGCTATTTCGGGCTGCAGCAGAAGGAGAGCTTTGCCTCTGATACCTTCGATACAATTTTAGTGGAGCTGCTTGATGTTATGCTCAGTCAAATGCTACCTTGATATCAAAAACACAACTCTCAATCTGTCTTAGAAATTTTATTGAAGATTGCTCCAAGATTGGAATGAATTCCAGAACCATATAGTTCTGGGGAAAAAAATGAATGTGACGTTGCTGGCACAGTAAACTTCTATTTGCCTTTCCTAATTGAGAAGGTGGTGACGGAAGTTCTTGCACTGCTGTTCGGGTGACTTTCAGTATTTGACTCGGGATAGTGTGTGTCTTGGACAGGAACTTGCAGGTAGTGGCTTTCTCACGTTAATTCTGTTCTCATCCTCGCTGGCTGAAGTAATTGGTTTAAGGGGAGTGTGGATCTAGAGGCACAGGTTTAAGGTGAGATGGGAGAAACTTACAGGAGATCTGAGGGGTAAGTTTCACACACAGGGTGGTGGTTATCTCGAACAAGCTGCCAGAGGATGTGGTAGAGGTAGATACAGTTATAATCTTTTAAAAGTGTTTTCACAAGGACATGGATAGGAAAGGCATAGAGGGATATGGGCCTGATACGGGCAAATAGGATTAGTATAGATGGGCATCAGGGTCAGCATGAACAAGGTGGGCCGAGAGGGCCTTTTTCTGTGCTGCATGATTCTATGATGCTTTCATGGCACTGTCGTGCAGCAGTTACAGTTGCTGCCTCCCAGCTCCAGTTTAATCCTGCCTTCTGGTGCTGTTTGTGTGGAGTTTGCATGTTCTACCTGTGGCTGCAGGGGTTTCTCCTGAGCGCTTCAGTGTCCTCCCACATCACAAAGATGTTTTTGTTGATGGGTTAATTGGCATCAGTGAAATTACCCTTGTGTAGGTGGGTGGCAGGAGTTTATAGGCCAGTGAGAGGCAATAGGTTACTGGGAAATAAGCAGGGATTACTGGAATTAATGTATTGCTATTAATTAGTATTAATGGAATCACTTTGAGACCACTCGATGGGCAAAATGGCCACTGCCTTTTATAAGGAAATGTGAGAAATATAATTGAGAAATTACTGCATTTCCTCAATAGTACATATCTATTAACAGTGCACTGGTGATGGAGTGTTGATTGAAAGCATTACCATGGTACTGCCATGAAAACAAATATCGGAGCTACTTATGATGGAAAATATTTTCTGAAAACTGTATGACGTTTAGAAAAAATTACAATGGAGAAATTTGCAATCATGTAACTTGACAATTTAAACATTGAATTGCTTGAATAATCAGTACTTTCACTGGCATATTCCTTAATGTTTTGTTTATTAAATGGGAAGAATATGATGAGCTGATAAGTGATTTAGCACCAAATGGGGAATATCCTGTGTCATTCCCTCACTTGTCTCAAGAAGAAAGAATACAAATTAAAAACACTGAAGACAGTCCTTTAATATCTGAGTAAGTTTTTGTGACTCCACTTTGAACAAAATGCCTACTGATAACTTTGACTTGTTGAGAACAGCATTGGTTACTTTTTTTTTAATGATGCAACACGACTTCCCTACAGAGAGACTTTGGTCAGTAAATGAGACATTCTGCATACACTGAAGATTCTTCATCCAGTACAATGCTCCCAAGTGCTGATCCCTGCTCTCTCTATTTTGTTGACAGAGAAAGGATAAGTTGAAAGAGCACATGCAGCGAATGCACAATCCAGAACGAGAGGCCAAGAACGCTGGGCGCATTCACAAGTCGAAACCTTTCAAACCTAAGATTCCTTCAACGGACTACGAGAGTTTCATGTTCAAGTGTCGTGCCTGCATGATGGGTTTCCGGCGGCGTGGGATGCTGGTCAGTACTGGGACTGTTTAAACAGCAGCCTAGTTATTCTGTATGATAATACACCTGCTTTCACCTGTTGCAGTAGGTTGTCTGGGCACACCCTGTTTTGAATGCAATCAATGAAAAAGCCTCCACAGTCCTCCAGGGTAGAAAATTCCAAAGATTCAACCCTATCTGATTGAAGAAATCTCTTCACATTTCAGTCCTTCATGTTCTGCTCTTTATTTTGAAACTATGACCCCTGGTTCCAGACTCCTCAGCCAGAGGAAGTGACCTCCCTGCATCTGCATTGTTGAGCCCTCTAAGAATTCTACACATCTCAGTGAGGTCACCTCTCATTCTTATAAACTCTCCAGAGAATAGAGGCCTATTACAGACCCTCCATCCCAGGAACCAGTCTAGTGAATCTTCACTACATTAGGTATATCGGTTTTTTGGTAAGGAGACAAAATTGTACATACAGGCTGTCCCCACGTTCAGTTCTTACAGACTCCAATAATTTGATTCTGTCCATAAGTCAGTAAATGCACAAAAATCACTCTGTGGTTACCATTCCTCCACAGTACTGTCATGAATGGCATCAGGAGCACATAAGACTGATAAGAAAGAACAATTACTGAAAGCAGAGAGAGGAAATTAGTTGTGCAGTTTGTAGGAATGAACGTATGTACGTATGTCAGACTTTAGAATTTAATAATAGCTTTAGAATTTAGAGCTATAAAGAATACTGTAGAATTTAAAAGAGCTCATTCTTTGTAGGGGGTGTCCATAAGTTGATTGTTTGTAACCTGGGAATGGTCTGTAATATTCTAAGTGTGATCTCATTAATTAATTGCAGTAAAACATCTTTGCATTAAAATCCTTGCAGTGAAGGCCGACATATCATATCCCAACCTAATTGTTTAGGAGCTGCAATGGAAACAATCCTGGAGGTTTGCAATTGCTGCCAAAATAGAGGTCTGTGAGGAAAAGGCAAAACATATACTTGGGAAATCAATACTGGAAAGATTGGTATAGTTGATGCACTGAGTGAGAAATAGCTGAAATGGAGTCATACAGCACCATGTCCATGCCAACCATCAAGTACCCATCTAAAGTAATCCCATTTACCAGCACTTGGTCCGTAGACTTCTGTGCCTTGCTGATCCAAGCGCTCGTCCAAATATTTTTAAATGTTGTAAAAGACTCATGGAGCCATACAGCAGGGAAACAGGCCCTTCGGCCCACTGAGCCTGCACCAACCATCATGTCCCCATTTACATTGATCCTATATTCATCCTCCCATATTTTGTTCTCCCCACATTCCCATCTCCCCCCTAAATTCTACCACAGCTGCACTCGCTCAGGACAATTGACAGTAGCCAATCAACCTTCATGTCTTTGGGATGTGGGAGGAAGCCAGAGCACCCGAAGGAGACCTGTACGGTCACAGGGAGAACATGAAAACTCCACAAAGACAGGACCTGAGGTCAGGATCGAATCCAGGTCTCTGGTGCAGTGAGGCAGTGGCTCTACTAGCTGTGCCAACTGTGCCACCCAAAAAGAAAGGAAGTACCTTCCTCTACCACCTCAGGCAGTGTCTTACAGATTCTAGCCACTCTCTTAATGAAAAAAAAATTCCTCAGACTTCCTTTAACCCTCTTAGTCCTTGTCTTAAGCCTGTGTCCTCTGGTTTAGCCATCTCTGTTTTGGGGAAAAGTTCTCAATATCCACCCTACGTATGTTCTCATAATTTTGTACACCTCAACTACATCCCCCCTCAGCTGCCTCCACTCCAAGGAAAGCAAACCCAGCCTATTCATTCTCTCTCATAACTGAAACATTACACTGCAAACAACATCCTCTGCACTCCCTCCAGTGCAATCACTGCCTTTCCTATAGTGTGGCAACCAGACAATACATGGCTGTGGCCTAACCAAAGTTTTATGAAGTTGTACCGTGACCTTGTTGCTCTTATATTTGGTGCCCCGGCTAATGAAGGCCAGCATCCTGTATGCTGCCTTCATCACCCTATCTTCCTGTACTGTGCCATTAGGAATCTATGGACTCGTGCCTCAGCTCATCAGAGCTCCTGAGGGCCCTGTCATTCATGGTGTATATTCTATCTTTACTAGACTTCCTTAAATCCATCACCTTGTACCTATGATTAAATTCCATTTGCCATAGCCTTGCCAAATTTACCAGATGATCAGCATCATTCGATAACCTTAGGCCATCCTTCTCATTGTTGACAACACCTATTTTCATGTCATTTGCAAACCAACTAACTATACCTCTTATATTCTTATCCAAATCGTCAATGCAAACAGTAAGGTCCCAACACCAATATCTGTTGGACACCACAAAGTCACAGGCTTCCAAGCACAAAGGCAACCCATCACCATCACCCTCTTGTCTCCTAATACTAAGCCAACATTGGGTCCAAATTGCCAATTTGGACTCCATGGGCCCTAACTTCTTGGACTAGCCTTCCGATCAGACCTTGTCAAAGGGCTTACTGGTCCATGCAGACTACACCGATTGCACCATCTCATCAGTATTTTTTTTACTGCTTCAAAAAAGTCAGTCAAATTAGTTGGACAGGATCTCCCAGCAACTAATGAGGGTAGGAATAGGAGGATAAGCGTATGAATGTGTGGCTGAAAAGCTGGTGCAGGGTGGGAGGTCTTCGGCTGCTCGGACCGTTGGGATCCCTTCGGGGCAGAGGTGACCTCCAGAAGAGGGAGGCCTAAACTGGAAGGGAGGTTTGCTCATGCTGCTTTGGAGGGTTTAAACTATTCTGGCAGGGGTTGGGACCCAAAGTAGTAATGTATCAGAGGAGAAAGTTGAAGCAAATATAAAGCAAGCAAGTTCAGCAGGCAGGCCAGGAAGCTTGGAAGGTCTGACAGGTTAAACTGCATTTACTTTAATGCAAGAAGCCTCACAGGTAAGGCAGATGAATCTGCTGGAATTCTCTGAGGAAATAACAAGCAGGATAGACAAAAGAGAGTCAGTGGAAGTGGTGTATTTGGATTTTCAGAAGGCTTTGAGAAGGTGCCACACATGAGACAGTTAAACAAGATAGGAGTCCATCGTATTACAGGTGTAAGGTACTAGCATGGATAGAAGATTGGCTGACTGGCTCATGTGGGAATAACGGGGGGCCTTTTCTGGTTGGCTGCCGTTGACTTATGGTGTTCCCCAGGGGTCAGTGTTGGGTCCGCAACTTTTCACGTTATATGTTAAGGATGTGGATGATGGACCTGATGGCTTTGTGGCCAAGTTTGTGGATGATACAAAGATACTACCTCCCACACCCCCTACTGCCCCCCGTGGTCACTGTGAATTAGAGGAGCAAATATGTAGGGAGATGCAGGAGGAATAATAGGGTTCTAAAAGTAGGTGATTTAAACTTCCCAAATATAGACTGGAGCTACCTTAGTGCTAAGGGATTAGCTGGGTGAAGATTTGTTAAGTGTGTCCAGGAAGATTTTCTGAAGCAATATGTAGATGACCCTGCTAGAGAGGGGGCTACATTCAATCTCCTCAAGGGCAATGAGGCTGGCATGTGGTTGATGTGTCGTTGGGGGAGCACTTTGGGACCAGTGACCACAGTTCCATTAGTTTTACAACAGGTGAGGTCCTGGAAGACTGGAGAATAGCTAATATTGTGCCTTTATTTAAGAATAGCAGCAGGGATAAGCTAGGGAACTACAGGTCAGTAAGCTGCACCTCAGGGTGGGAAAAGTATTGGAAGGGATTCCAAGGCACGCACGGTAGTGTAGTAGTTAGCGTGACACTTTACAGCACCAGCGACCCAGGTTCAAATCTGGCCACTGTCTGTAAGGAGTTTGTACGTTCTCCCCGTGTCTGTGTGGGTTTCCTCCGGGTGCTCCGGTTTCCTCCCACATTCCAAGGACGTACAGGTTAGGAAGTTGTGGGCATGCTGTGTCGGCGCCGGAAGCGTGGCGACACTTGTGGGCTGCCCCCAGAACACTCTATGCAAACATGTATTTCACTATGTTTCGATGTACATGTGACTAATAAAGATATCTTATTCTTAAGGGATGGGAGATTAATTTGCATTTTGAAAGGCAAAGGCTGATTAGGGATAATCAACATGGCTTTGAGGGTGGAAAATCCTGCACTTGAATTTGATTGAATCTTTTGAAGAGGTGACCAAGAGGATTGATGAGGACAGGGCAGTAGACCTTATCTACATGGACTTTGAAAAGGCCTTGACAAGATCCCACAGGGTAGGCTGATCCAGAAGGTTAGACTCATGGGATTCAGGGTGAGCCAGCTAATTGGATACATCAGTTAGCTTGTTAGTAGGAGCAGAGAGTGGTTATGGAGGTTTCTCAAATAGGAGTCTTGTGACCAGTGGTGTCCCCTTGGGGTCAGTGCTGGTCCTCTGTTGTTTGTCATCTATATTAGTGATTTGGTTGAGAATGTAGGTGACATGGTTGCAGATGACACCAAAATTGATTGTATATTGAACAGTGATGAAGGTTCACTAACCTGACAGGAGGAGCCCTGATAGAAGTTTATAAAATTGAGAGATGGTCAGAATCTTTTTCGCAGGGTAGAAATGTCAGGTACCAGAGGATGTGCGTTTAAGGTGAGAGGGGGAAAGTTTAAAAGAGAAGTGCGGGGCAAGATTTTAACAAAAGTGATGGGTGCCTGGAATGAGCTGCCAGGGGTAGTGGTGGAAGCAGATATGATGGTGGCATTTAAGAGGCATTTAGGTAGACGCATGAATCTGGAGGGATGTGGATCATGTACAGGCAGATTAGAATTCGTTTAATTCAGCATCGTGTTTGGCACTAACATCGTGGGCCAAAGGGCCTATTCCTGCGCTGTACTGTTCTATGCTCTGTTCTACATTCTAAGATTGTCTCAGGCTACAATAGGATGCAAATTGAGTGTGAAGATGGGCAAGGACATGGCAGATGGCATTTAACCCAGGCAAGTGCAAGGTGATGCATTTTGCAAAGTTAAACCAGGGCAGGGCATGCGCAGTTGAATGGCAGGGTCCTGGGGAGTGTGGTTGAACAGAGAGACTTACTGACTTGTACTTAAAAAGTAGCAGAATTTTGGCAGACAAGGTTGTGAATAAGGCAAATGGCATCAGCTGAGGCATCCACTACAAGAGTTGAGACTTGTGTTACAGTTGCCCAACAGATTGGCCAGGCTGCACCTGAAATATTGTGTGCAGTCTGGTCCCTACACTACAGAAAAGATGTGATAAAGCTCGAGGCTGCAGAAAAGATTCACGAGGATGTTGCCTGGATTGGAGGACTTGAGTTATCAGGTGAAATTGCGTCTGTTTTCCCTGGAGCAAAGGAGGCTGGGAGGTGACATGATAGAGGTATATAAAATTGACAGACATGGATAGGCTCGATAGCCAGAGCCTGTTTCCCATGTAGGGGTGTCTAACACTAGAGGTCCTAGGTGTAAGATGAGAGGGAGGAAGTTTAAAGGTTATCTGAGGGGTAAATTTTTCACAGAAGAGTAGTTGGTATCTGGAATGAGCTGCTGGAGGAGGTGGTGGAGGCAGGAACAGTAACAACATTTAAGAGGCATCTGGACAGGTGCTTGAATGAGCAGGGCACAGAGGGAGATGGAATTAATGCAGGGAAGTGGGATTGGTCTCGACGGGCATGATGGTCGGTGCAGGGGTAGTGGGCTGAAGGGCCTGTTTCTGTGCTGTACAACTCAATGACTCTATTCCATACTGACTACCCCTCCAACCCCTGCCTTTTCAAGTGTGAATTAATTTTCCTCTACCTCAGAATTTTTTCCAATAACATCCCTACCCCTGATGTTAGACTCATAGGCCTGTAATTACCTGGCTTATTCCCGCTGCCCTTGAATAAAGGTACCACGTTTGCTGTCCTCCTGTTCTCTGGCGCCTTGCCTGTGGCCAGGGCCGCCAAGATCTCCTCTGCCTCCCGTGGTGCCCTGGGGAGTTATCCACCTTTATGCCCATCAAGGCATCTAAAACATCATCTCTGTCCTCCTCCCTGAAATCTGCAACAACATATCTTTCTCCTTGGTGAGTACCGATGAGAAATATTCATTTAAGAACTCACCCAAGCCCTCTGGCCCCATATTGCCCCTAATGGGCCCCACTCTTTCCTTGGTTACCCTCTTGCTTTTCATATACTTATAAAATGCCTTGGGATTTTCCTTAATCTTGTCTACCAGTGATATTTCTTGGCCCTGAATTGCCCTCCCTAGTTTATTTGAAGTACCCTCCTGCACATTCTGTACCTCTGAAGGGCCTCACCTGTTTTTGGTACTCTGTACCTGCTGTGTGCTTTTTCTTCTTTATCAAACTCTGGATGTTCCTTGACATCCAGGGTTCCTTGGACTTAACTTTCACCCTTACAGGAACACAGTGGCCCTGAATTCCTCCTATTTTACTTGTAAAAGACTCCCAGCTGTAGGATGTAAATATACCTGCAAGTAGCTGCTCTCAGTCAACTTTAACCAGGCCCTGTGTAGTGATATTAAAATTAGCCTCCACCCAATTCAGGATCTTCATTTCTGTTCCGTTCCCAAAGATTAGGTCTAGTACTGTCCCTTTTCTGTTGGGCTATCTACATGCTGGCTCTAAAAGCTCTCTCTGATGCGCTTTAAGAATTCTGCTCTTCAATCTCCCACTGACTAAGGATGTCAAGAAAGCTCTTTGTAGAGCCTTAGGGGACATCCTCCCTCATTATTGCAGTAATGATCTCCTTAACGATGCAATGCCCCCTCCTCTTTTACTACTTCCCCATCGTGACGAAAGCATCAATAACCCTGTGGGATTGAGTTGCCAGTCCTGCCCCTCTGGACTAATGTAATGAAAATGGGTAAATGGAGTAAACAGTGGAATTCTCTGTCAGAGAAATTAGTTTTTTTTAAAGAACATGCATGATGTTGGTGTTCACATGTATTGCTTGTTGGGCAATGAAGGGGAAGATAGAGCAAAATACTGCACATACTAGAATTCTGAAACAAAAACAAAGATCAGCACCTATGGAGAAAGGGGTTTTATGTTGCAGCTCAACAACCTTTTCTCGTAACTCTGATTAGTTGGTGGTTTAAGATGCAGACAAAGGTGGAAGGAGAGGAGAGAATAAAAGGGACTGTCTGACGGAGATTGTGTGACAGATTGTGATGATGCAAGGTAACGAAAGGTGTAAATGCAGAATCATGGTCTGAAATTGTGAAATAAATTTGGAAGGAATGCTGGAAATGTAGAACAAAAACATTGGCAATGCTTACCATCTGAAATTGTTGAACTCGGTGTTGAGGCTTAATTCGTCTCATTAGTAACTAACATTTTGTTTCTTAAGCTTTAAGTACTGTGTAGCAGGGTGAAGATGGGTCAGATTGGGAGCAAGAAGAGTTAACACAAAAGGGAATTGGTAGCTCGGGGTCACATTTGCAGACTGAATAGAGACGCTTTGTAAGTCGGTCGCCCAGTCTGGGTTTACTGTACTCTATTTCAAGAGACACCACTCCGTGAGCAGTGAATTCAGTGCATTAAATGGAGAAATCAGTGCATTAAATGGAAAATTCAAGTCCATCAATCCTTCACAGCTGGAGCATTTGTAATCCTAGATGGTGGAAGGGAAGATGGTAGAAGTGTAGTTGCTGCATTTGGAGTTGGGCATTCTCTGGAATTTCTGACATCTCCAATGCACTGCCACCACCAGCCTCATTTTCCTCTCTCCTCCCCTTTCATCATCCCAAGTGACCATTCCTTCAAGGACAGTGGTCCATTCTTCCATTTGACAAAGCTCATTCTGAGAATGTATAAACAGGTACACCCCAGTGTGTATCTGAGCATGGTATTGATAGGACCACACCTGTCGTATTCTCCAATTCTGGTTTCTCACCCTGCAATGATATTGAAGCATCTGAAACTTAAGACTTCTAGGCTATAAGAAGTACGAGTTGTTTGGAACAATAACTGTGAAGACGAGGATCAGGAAATAAGACTTTATTCATTACCCTTAAAAGAATGGAAAAGTGTAGTTCCAGTAATACCTTTGACATTACTGCACACCAGAGCCAAAGTGCACAAGCTCATGGTTAGAAGTATGTTATCGTTTTTGGCCATTTCATCCTGTTACCCTGAGAAAGCTTCGTTGGTGCAGATGTATACCAGGTTGTTGGACTGGTGCTGTGATGACCTGCACACATTCCTCGAAGGATCTGTCAGGAGGTTGCAGTTTGTTCTTATGACACTTTCTGTTTTTCAGGTGAATCATTTGTCCAAAAGACACCCAGATATCAGGATAGATGATGTGCCAGAGCTAACGTTGCCCATTATTAAACCAAACAGGGACTACTACTGCCAGTACTGTGACAAGGTAAGGTCAGGCTGGATGTAACAAGCTGAAGGCAAGAGATGTATGGCTGCTGTCGGTACTGTGAATAAGAATGGAGCTGCCTTATTTTAGTGTCCCATGCTTTGGTTATTACAGTATACCAATAGTGATTCCATTCTTGTCATCTCAGTTAGTTCTTGGGACGTGTTATTAGATACATTGGTGCTCTTCATCTTCAAAAATGCATCAGTGTGCACCAGGGGTTGTTCTTACGACCATTGCTTTTCTCCTTTATATATAAGTGACCTGCCTGTGAGATTAGGTAGTACAGTTTCAAGGTTTACTGGTGATACGAATCTTGGCAATATTGTGAATATTGAGGCTTCAGGAAAGCATAAGCAATTTGGCAAAATGAGTGTACTTGTGGGTAAATTTAATCTGGGTACTTGTGCAGTAATGCACTTTGGGAGGGATATGGAGAGGTGCTATAATCCAAGCAGGAATGTTCTGACAGTTTGAAAGAACAGTGGGATCTGGGTATGTGTATTCACAAATCCTGGAGGGTGGCAGGGCAGGCTTCAAAGGCAGTTGAGGAAGTCTGTTGGATAACTGGTTCTGTGAATAGGGGTATTGAATATAAAAACAAGGAAGGCATGCTCACCTATTAGAAATTAAAGAACTGAACTGTGGCATCCAGGGTTCCTCTTTGCTATATTCTTCCCTCAATATTCAAGATTCTTAACAAATTCTGTTTTAAATATACTCAACAACCAACTGTCAAGAGCACTGGGAAGTAAAGGAGGTGGTGTATTTTTCTTTGAGTTGCAACATTTTTCTTGATCTTTTTCCCAATTATTCAAAGACAGTAGCTTCTAGTTCCAACTCAGCCAAAGGAAACAACACCTTAGCATCAGTCCCCTTAAGAACTTTGTACATTTCAGTGGAGTCCCCTCACATTCTTTGAAACTGTAGAGAAATACAGGCTTGGTCTAAACTAACTGGACAGTTCTGTCGTTCCTCCACACACACCTACCGCTCCACTCTAATCCAGGAATCAGTCAAGTGTTCCTTTGTTGTACTCCAGTGTTGAACTTTATTAAACCATGATGTTAGCTCATTTTAAAGAACTCTGTAATGAAGTATAGTGTGAGAGACTTCAGTTAGGAAAAGTGTGTGAATGGAACAGGACTGTTGTCTTTCAAGAAAAGAAAGTTGAGTGTTTTCAGTCCAGACAGAAGTGGGAGAGGTAATAAAGGCAGGATTGTGATGCTGTTAGTTAAAGATACAATACAATGACTAGGGATGATTTTCTGGCAAGATCAATAATGAACAACGTAGGTTGGATTAGAAAACAAAGGTGATCACATTGTATAATCCCCATCTTCCCTAATAGTCAGAGGCCAATAGAAAAGAAAATGTGTAAGCAAGAAGCACCAAGTTATTTGACCGAGTATCCAGATCGCTGGACTATTGATCTGGAGATGTGAGTTTGAATCCCACTGGGGAATTTAGATTTAAGTAATGGATGAACATTAAACACCGGTTCATCTGGTAAAGTGCTATCCCCTAAATGAGATGTGTAAAAATAACTGGGCAGTCATAGTAAAGCATTTCAGTTCCCTTAACTGAGCAGTGAATCAAACTTGGTTTCAGTCAAAGGCGCTGCGTCTGAACCAGGAGAGGTTGGGCCTTCGCTGCATTTTGGATACCTCCACTTCCTCTCCCTCTCCCAGTCAGCGTTAAGACCCATCAGGGTTCTGGCCTGGTCAGCGCTGGTCCTGGTTCCTTTCCTCACATGTATCTAAAGATGAAAGTTCTTGGATATACAGTAGGTGTATGTTATGATAGAAATGTTCAGAATATTTTGAATGTACCTGTTGCATTAATTTAGAATTTTTTTAATAGGTGTACAAAAGTGCCAGTAAGCGTAAAGCCCATATCTTGAAGAACCACCCTGGGGCAGAACTTCCCCCGAGTATTCGCAAACTGAGGCCCGCAGGTCCAGGGGAACCGGATCCAATGCTGAGCACACATACACAGCTGAAGGGCACCATTGCCACACTACCTGTCTGCTGTCCACACTGCTGCAAACAATACAGCAGCAAGGTGAGTATTTTCCTTCAGCCAGTTCTGGGGATAGTACAGAATTGCACGCGGCAACACAAATTTACTTTGCCGAGTGTTGCCTATAATCATAGCTTGAAATGAAAGAGAGGCAGATCATCAGTCCAGAAGGTGCTGTAACTCCCTTAGCAGCTATTTATCATATGGTGCAGTGAGCAGAGTAAGACAAGCTGGTTGGAAAATTTATTAATCCATTAATATGGCTTCAAATTAAACCAGTTTATTCCCCGAAGTGAAGTAATCCAAAGCTATCGCTCCTTGAATGATGAAAGATATTTGGATTAAAGTGAAGCAAAATAATGAGGTTTACTATAAATGGCGAAACATTAGGAAATCAAGCTGAAACAATGCCAAGGAGAAATGAGAAAGGAAATTATGTCTGATAAAACAGGATGTGAAATTATTTTATAGAATGAGAATATTGCATAATTGCCTGGGATTTGTTGGTTTTTCCATGTTGCTGATGCCAGCATTTATTGTCCTTCAGAGAGCGGTAGTGAGCCACTTTCTTGAATTGCCGCAGTCCCTCTGATGAAGGTATTCGAGCAATGTTGGTGGGTACAGAATTCCAGAACATGGAGCAGCAATGTATTTCCCAGCAGAGATGGTGAATGATAAGGGGGCAAAGCTGCAGTTGATGATGGTCCCAAGTCCCTGCTGTTCTTGTTCTTATTGGTGGTTGCTATTAGAAAAGTTAAGATGAGTAAATGCAGTGAATTTTGTAGATGGTAAACCTTGCAACAATGCTGTGCTGCTAATGTAGTAAATGTTACGGCTGGTGGATGGAGTGCCAATGAAATGGGCTGCTTTGCTCTGGATAATTGAGTTTGCTTTTGATTGTTGTTGGAGCTATGCTCATCCGAGCAAGTGGAGAGTACTCCATCGTGCTACTTACTTCAGCCTTATAGATGTTGGGAAGGCTTTGGGATGTCAGGCAGTGAAATATTTGCCTTGGGATAGCTAGCCTCTTTCATGCTCTGCAGCCACAGTATTATGGGCCAAGCTTCACCAATGATTATAACCAACCTCATTACCATCTTCGGCTTTGTTCATTGTTATATTAGCTGCTCACTACTTGTGGAAAATGGGTTGTTGATAAAAATTAATTGACCCATGGAAATCATAACTGCCCTCTGCTTCATGTTACTGAACAAATTTTGTTTGTGTATTGAAGTAAGTAGCACGGTGTTCAGTTTTATGAGCATTGCTTCCAAAGAGTACTGTGAGAGGTTGAAGTCAGGGTTACTGTTACTGACACGCCATTTGCAAAGCTGTTTAGCTCCTAGATTAATGAGGGCATCGAGAGCAACAGAAACGATGTAAAAGTTGTGAAATGCAGGTTGTGGAGAGCTGAAGCTGAAGAGAGCCAAGAAGGGAACTGCCCAGCAGATCAGACTGCCTCTGCAACTTAAAGTTAACCTGTTTTCTCACTTTTCCAGTTCTGATGAAACTTTGATCTGAAACCTTCGCCCTGTTTCTCACCCCACTGATGTGACTGGACGTGCTCTGTTTCCAGCATTTTTGATCTTTGTTTTAGATGTAAAGGATCTGCAGTTTTTTTGAATTTCATTTACTAAATTTGGGAAATTTTACTAAATTTGGTGCCGTGAAGGAAGAGGTTCTGACCAGGTAGTTTCCAAAAAAAAATAGAAGGGTTTAGCTTGGTGTTGTGGCCCATGTTGGTATCAGTAACATTGGTGATGAAACAATTAAGGTCCTGCAGGCAGATTTTAAAATGTTGTGGAAGAAATTGAGCATTTCCTCAAAGGGAGTGATCTTTGGATTATTCTGGATGCCATTCACCAGTGAGTCTAGGAGTTTGTGTGGAGAAAAGTAGGGTCATAATGGTGAAGAGTTGCTTTAATATTTTAAGTGGAATGCAGTCAATGCAATAAGTGCAGATGGCGCAAAATTTCTAAAGTAATTTAAGAAGAACTTTTTTTAGATGGTATTTAGCAAACCCAAGAGGCTTTGAACTGGAGGGGTGATTGGAGTGGTGTTCCACTGTTGTGTGTAATTTTAGATTCCATCTGTGGGGATGGAAGCTGGGTAACAGAAAGGATTACCAGTCAGGGAGCACTTCTGTGAAAGTGATCATAAATAAGTTAGATTTATGGAAAGGAACAGAAGCAAAATGGGAATAGAAGTTCTAGCTTGGGTAAAACTAATTTTACAAGACCAAGAAGTGATTCAACACAGATGGTTTGGAAGCAGCAAATTGAAGGTAAATCTGTTGAAGCAATGGAAAGTATCGAAGAAATCGATTCAAGAGGTCAGGGTAAGGGTGTTCCCACAAAGACAAAGGGTGAGACAGCTAAACCCTGGGTGACCTGATATGTAGAGGGTCACGTAAGGAAAAAGATGTTATTTTAGACATGGAGAGCTTAATATTGCTGAAAGTTTAAGAAGTACAGATGTATGGAGTGAAATTCAAAGGGAAATTCAGAAAACAGAGGGCTTGAGAAAATGTTGGCGAGCAAAATAATAATCCAGAGATGTTTTATAAGGAGCAAGAGAACAACAAAAGAGTAGGGCCTAATCAGGACCAAAAGCCTAACCTACATGTGGAGCTGCTGGACGTGGGTAAGGTTCTTCATGAATTCTGTGCCTTCATAAAAAAGGGGGGTCGATGCCAAGTTTAGAGTGTGGAGTATTAGAAGGGATAAACAGAGCAAAAGGGGATATTTTAAGGGCTTGCATCTTTGAGAGTGTGTAAATTGCCAGGCCCGAATGAAATATTTCCCAGGCTGTTAAAAGGAGCAGGGAGGAATTTACAAAGGTTCCGACCATGATTTTCCCATCATACCTGGTTACTGGCATAGTACCAGAGGAGTGGAGAGCTGCTGATATTGTACTTTTGTTTAAAAACAGAAAGGTGGATGAATCAACTAATTGCAGAATACTTGGTGTAATGTGGATGATGGGCAAATTATTAGAATCCATTCTAAGGTGACATTGACCTTCACTTAGAAAGGGATAGATTAATTAGGGCAGTAAATGTGGATTTGTTAAGGGAAGGTCATGTCTGACTAATCTGACAGAATTTATTTATGTGGTAACAAGCAATGTTTTTAGTGTAGTCTACAGGAATTTAAGCAAGACTTCTCATGAGGTCCCTTGTGGAAGGTTGGTCAAAAAAACAAAAGCCCATTTCCAAGGGTGGTGCAAATGGGATCCAAAATTGGCTCAGTGGCAGGAAGCAAAGGGGAATAGTTCATGGGTGTTTTTGCAACTGGAAGGCTGTTACCAGTGGCTTTCTACAGGGCTTTAATATCTGGACCCTTGCTTTTTGCAATATGGATGGCACGGACTTGAATGTAGGTGGCATGATAAAAGGAGGTTGCAGATGATCCTCAAATTAACTGCGTGGTTGACAACGAGGAGAAAAGTTTAAAACTACAGGAAGGCACAGATGGTCAGGTCAGATGGGCAGGAAAAGAGCAAATAGAATTCAGCCCAGTGAAGTGTGAGGTAATGTAGTTGTTGGGTGCAAAAACCAAGGGAACACAGTTTCCAAGAAAATACTTGGAAGTGTGAAGGAACAGAGGGATCTTGGAACTTACTGATCTTTAGTGGCAGCTGGCCAGGTCAGTTCTAGCATAAAGATGCATGTATTCATCTAAGTACATCATTTTGTATCCATAATTTCAGCTGGGACATCCAGATCCCAGTGTCACTGTTGCCTCACAATAACTGGAGTTCAATTTGTGTCATTGATATCTGCAATATTTTCTCTGGAGTTTTGTTTTGTTCTTCCTATATAAAATGAACTTGGATTTGTACAGACGTTTCCTATTTTCAGGATATCTGAGCACAAGAACTGGTTTGAAATGTCATTTTTATTTTGTAGAAAACTTTGCCAGACACAGTTGTGCACACTGAGGTCCCACAAATATCAGGAGTGATTGGCCAGTTCAGGTCTTCAGTTTGGTGGATAAATACTGACTGGGACATCACTGACAACTCTTCTGTTCACAGAGTGCAGCCGGATCTTTCGCAACAAGCTGAACATTCAGACAAGACAACCTGTTAATGTCTCAAATGTCTGCTTGAAAATCCACAATTTGCACTGTTGAGGGAGCAGGAAACAGGGGCAGGAGGTGGTGTGGGAATACGTGTGTACCATTGTACCAGAGCAGATAAACTTGTAGTGTCCCAGGAGTTATGATAATGAGAAGTGGGGAATTTCTCTGAAAAAATATGTTTATTCTGTCTCCAGGCAAAAATGGTGCAACATATCCGGAAAAAGCACACGGATGTTCTGCAGGATAATCCAAATGCACTGCAGGCACTGCCTGCACAGACACCCATCGTAGCCACTGTCATCAGTGCAGCACCAACTGTTGTGAACACAGATGGTACAAGTGGAGATACAATTGTGGTGAGTACAAAGTGATATAAAACTGGGGAGAGACCAGATATGCACAGCATGCCTACCAACATCTAGGAGAGAGGTCAGGCAGCCAGGACCGATGCAGAAAATGAGAGAGATGCACAGACAGGCAGTGAGAGACCAAAAGGAAGGCGCATTCATGAGCTACTTGGAGAAAGAGAGAGGTAACTTAGGGTGGAGATGCTGCTGTGGAGATGCACAGGTAATCCATATCGCATTATCCAGTGAGTGCTGATTCATGGCAGCATTCTTGGTCCTGGAGTCTAAATGTTCATATCCCCTATACTTTGAAGGGGACATCTGCTCAAGCTGTGTTGTTAGTAAAGGGGGAAATTAGTGCACGAGTGAGAAAGGAAACTGGTGCAGAAGATCAGGACATAGAATCGGTCTGGATGGAGCAAAGAAACATCAAAAGGCAGAATACACTTGTGGGAGTTGTCTGAAGGCCTCCAAACAGTCATGATAATGTAGGGCATGGCATCAACCAGGAAATTAGAGATGCGTGTAACCAAGGTAATACAATAATAATGGATGACTTATTTTTATATGTTAGCTGGTCAAACCAAATAAGCACTAGTACCGTGGAGGATAAATCCTTGGAGTGTGTGCTGGGAACCCGGCGCGAAACTGCCTCTGGTTCTCCCGCGGCAATGCCATGGTGATCTCATCGCCACACGGCTTGGTGTGGAGTGAGCCACCTTGGCCAGATGCAGAGTCTGCTTTAAGGACTGGAGTGAGTGGTGCGATGCAAGTGGTCTGGCAGGACACGGAGCAGCCACTGCCAGTCACCAGCAATAGTCTGCACTCACTGTGCTGGCCAGCATGCAGCCCTGAGCTCAGTGTTGAATGTCCGCACTACTTGCCCCTGTCCATCCAGCGACAGCCCTCACCGGTAGCCGTTGCGTGCTGCCTCAGTCCACAGCAAGTCGTGTGGTGACGAGCTCAGTTCAGCCATTTCGTTGGTGAGGGAGCATTAGCAGAGGGCTGAGCCTCTACCAGGTTCCTGGTGCAGCAGTGGGGAGGGCAAGGTTCCAGCATTGTCATGTAATGTAATGACCCCCGTTAGCACTGATATCACCTGGGAGCACATCCTGAATGGTAAGTTCACACTGTGTTGCTGATTCGTGCACCATTTGTCCACCTGTGCTGAGCTGCAAAACTCATCTCTTTTCAACTTTCACACAGACAACTGATCTCCTGACTCAGGCGATGAGTGAGCTGTCGCAGACACTAACAACTGACTATCGGCCAGCTCAGGGAGATTATCAGCGTGTGCAGTACATTCCCGTCTCCCAGCACATCCAACCAGTTCAGGGACAACAGTCTCAGCACATCCAACTCCAGGTGGTGCAAGTGGCACAGGTGGGTGGCATGTTTACGCCAAAGTAAAGCAGAACAAATCTCTGCACTAAACGCTGACGGCAGACTAAACGCTGACGGCAGACTAAACGCTGACTGCAGACTAAACGCTGACGGCAGACTAAACGCTGACGGCAGACTAAACGCTGACTGCAGACTAAACGCTGACGGCAGACTAAACGCTGACTGCAGACTAAACGCTGACGGCAGACTAAACGCTGACGGCAGACTAAACGCTGACGGCAGACTAAACGCTGACGGCAGACTAAACGCTGACGGCAGACTAGACGCTGACGGCAGACTAAACGCTGACGGCAGACTAAACGCTGACGGCAGACTAAACGCTGACGGCAGACTAAACGCTGACTGCAGACTAAACGCTGACGGCAGACTAAACGCTGACTGCAGACTAAACGCTGACGGCAGACTAAACGCTGACGGCAGACTAAACGCTGACTGCAGACTAAACGCTGACGGCAGACTAAACGCTGACTGCAGACTAAACGCTGACGGCAGACTAAACGCTGACGGCAGACTAAACGCTGACTGCAGACTAAACGCTGACGGCAGACTAAACGCTGACTGCAGACTAAACGCTGACGGCAGACTAGACGCTGACGGCAGACTAAACGCTGACTGCAGACTAAACGCTGACGGCAGACTAGACGCTGACGGCAGACTAAACGCTGACTGCAGACTAAACGCTGACGGCAGACTAAACGCTGACTGCAGACTAAACGCTGACGGCAGACTAAACGCTGACGGCAGACTAAACGCTGACTGCAGACTAAACGCTGACGGCAGACTAAACGCTGACTGCAGACTAGACGCTGACGGCAGACTAAACGCTGACTGCAGACTAAACGCTGACGGCAGACTAAACGCTGACTGCAGACTAAACGCTGACGGCAGACTAAACGCTGACGGCAGACTAAACGCTGACTGCAGACTAAACGCTGACGGCAGACTAAACGCTGACGGCAGACTAAACGCTGACGGCAGACTAAACGCTGACTGCAGACTAAACGCTGACGGCAGACTAAACGCTGACGGCAGACTAAACGCTGACGGCAGACTAGACGCTGACGGCAGACTAGACGCTGACGGCAGACTAGACGCTGACGGCAGACTAGACGCTGACGGCAGACTAGACGCTGACGGCAGACTAGACGCTGGCGGCAGACTAGACGCTGACTGCAGACTAGACGCTGACTGCAGACTAAACGCTGACTGCAGAAACACAAGGACTGTCGAGGACTAAAATTTAAAAAAAAATCTGGAGCAGGAACGCAGTCTTCCTTGATCCATCACCCCATGCATTTTGTGGGATGGTGATAGGTTTTAAACAATCGTTGCACAGATGCTGCACTGGTCATGAAGTCAGAGTTGTACAGCACTGAGACAGGCCCTTCGGCCCAACACATCCATGCCTACTTTTTGGCCCATCTACATTAATTTCATTTCCTTGCACAAGGTCTCTAACCTTCCATGCCTTGCCACTTTAAAAGCCTGACTATCTACATCATCTGTGCTTCTCATAATTTAATATACCTCTATCAGATACCCTCTCTGCTACCTTTGCTCTCAGGTCAACCATCCCAGCCTATCTAATCCCTCCCGATAACTAAAGTCCTCCAGTCCTGGCAAAAACCCGGTGAATCTTCTCTGCACTCTCTCCAGTGCAATCTGCAGTGTGTAGCGTGAATGCACACAATACAAGTCGTCCCAGGTTACGAATGCCAACTAATGGACACCCTTACATACAAACGAGCTCCCATAATATTATAACAATTCATGTTTGTTCCTATGAATGGCAGAACTAGTTTCCTCTCTTTGCTTTTAGTAATTGATTTTTCTTATCAGTCTTTAGATCTTCCGATGCTAATCATTACAAAACTGAGGAGGTATAGTTACCATATCGAGTGATTTTTGTGTATTTTCCAACTTATGGACAAAAGCGACTTATGGAGGTCTGTAAAATCAGAGCCCATTCATTATCTGGGGATGGTCTGCACTCCACATGTGGCCTAACCAGTGTTTTATAAAGTTGCACATAACATCCCAACTTTCATCTTCTGTGCTAAGCATATGCCTTCATCACCACCCTATCTACCTATGTCACTACTTTCAAGGAATTATGGGCAGAAGCTCCAAGGTCCCCCTGTTCATTAACACTCCTGAGAGCCCTATCATTTATTGTATATGTTCTATCCTTATTTGACTTCCCAAACTCCTTGTTGGGATTTACCACCTCAAAAAAACTCAGTCAAATTAGTGAGGCAGGATTTCCCTGTACAAAGCATTGCTGATTATCCCTGATCAGCCCTTGCCATTTCAAATGCACATAAATCCTAATCCTTACAATTTTTCCCCAATAATTTTTCTACCACTGGCCTGTCGTTACCTGGCTTATCCCTGCTGCTCGTCTTAAATAAAGGACAACATCAGCTAACCTTCCATCTCCTGGCACCTTACCTGTGGCTAATGAAGGTGCAAAAATCTCTGAGA
Organism: Pristis pectinata; assembly: GCF_009764475.1. Taxonomy (NCBI): domain Eukaryota; kingdom Metazoa; phylum Chordata; class Chondrichthyes; order Rhinopristiformes; family Pristidae; genus Pristis; species Pristis pectinata. The sequence continues at coordinate 1,366,948 of NC_067431.1, forward strand.
GGGCCCCAGCAATCTCCTCTCTTGCTTCCCATAGCAAGCTGGGATAGATCTCATCTGGCCCTGGGGATTTAAAAACCCTTATTCATCCCATGACATCTAATACCTCTTTCTACTTGGTGTTGACCTGCTCCAGATTATCCACGTCGTACTCCTTGAACTCCGTTTTCTCTTTCCTTCACATTTAAGTATTTTAATGAAACTGCATGCCTTCATTTTGGCAGTGAGCCAGTTATTAATTTTGGATATCTAGATTTCCCTGACCTTGGAAATTCTGCCATGTGAAGGGAGGTGAGAAGGTAAATGCCTTTTGCAGCAAGTGCCTGAGGATTGCTTCCTGCTCCAACAAGGTTACCTGTTAATTTCTCCTTGACTGTTCATTCCAGAATGGCCTTTAATGCGTGCAGCATAGAACCAGACCCTTGTTCCCAACTAGTCCATAAATAATTACCTGTATATCAAACGACCACTGCCTTGCTTTCGAATCCGCAGAATCGTTTCAAACTCTGCAAGTTTTTTTTGCATTTCCTGTTCTTTACCAACTATTACCTCTGTTAACGCAACAGAAAACTTCATTAAATGATGCACTATCTATTCTGTAAAACAATTATATCAAACAAGCGTGAAATGTTATCTGAATATTGCTGTATGCTAAAAACTCTCCATTAACAACATTTTTGATTGTTGCTCTTAGAAGTTGCATTCTGATACTTTTTAAGTTTCTAACTCCTTGGCCTGGACTTCCCTTCCAGAGGAAATAGTTTCTCTATCTATCCTACTAATCACTTTATTCATAAACACCTCAATTTGATCACCCCTAACTTTCGATACCAAAACCAAACGTAATCCTGGAACAAACCACTGCTGATGCTGGAAAACAGTATAAAAGCAAAAATGTGGGAATGGGAAAAGTTAGAAATTAGACCAGTTGCAGAGAAAGAGGGATGAAAGGGAATGCCTCATGAGACCATGAGATTTCATGCTGGTGCATCTGAAAGTGGGCAGGTAAAGTACGTCTGGAGGTATTTCCAATTAATATGCTCTATTTGGTGATCACTATCTGGTGTTGGGGGAAAAGTAGTGGTTGGGTGGTTGTTTTGTTAAACACGTCCGTTCAGTCCACACAGGTGTCCCTGACACTGTAGTTCTCCATCCCACTCCCACTTTGGCCTCTGTGCCCTTGGCCTCTGACTCTGCTCCACATAGCTTCATCTGTTTGCAGCCTTAAGGCTCAGCAATAAATTCAGTGATTTCAGATAACACAGGATTTTGGTTTTGTACCTCCCAATTCCAGCATTTAGGTTTTTGTCTCCTCTTGTGGATGTTTTAGAGTTCATTGGTCTTCTCCCATATTCACACATGGATATACAAAGCAATCAGCTTCATTCGGACAGTTGTTACTCAGGAAACAGGGTTTGGTGGATGGGTTGGAGATTGTACCTACCAAGGCTCCTGACTGCAGTACTGTCCAGTGAATGCTGCTAAAGGTACGTGCGTCAGGCCTTGGCTAATATTATCTAATGTTACTTGATATCAGCTAATATTATTTTATAGTATCTGGTCTAATCCTACACTGGTGTCTAGCACCTAGTCAGATGTGAGAGTCACAGCCACTGGAATAGGGTGTATCTTTCTATCCATATCTCAAAAGAAGGGGTGAATAAAAAGGTACTAATTTTTGAATCCATTAGTATGATACGTCATGAAGTGATTACGGTGCTGTTGCTGTGGTTCTGAGAAAGTTAATACGTCCACCTCTGTCTGTGTCATTTCAGACTTCCTCCCACCAGAATCAGCATTCCACAGTGGATGTCAGCCAACTGCACGATCCTCACGGCTTTGCACAACATGCCATTCAGGTGCAGCACGTCCAGGTTGCAGAGCAGTCCAGCACCATGCCCCCTTCTGCTTCCCAGGTAACTGTTCAGAACCCTGCAAGACAGATTACTTTCAGCCGAGGTTAACAATGCTGTGAGTGAAAAGGATTTCCTGTTCTCTGCATATTTTCCACAGTGTACTGAATCTAACTCATTCCAAGCCTGTCTCCGAAAATCGCCTGGAAGTTCAGATTTTATGGTGATTTGGCACCTTCTCCCATAAGACCTCCTTTGGTGTTCCTTTTCCCAAAGTTTCATTTTATTCATTCAGGCTAGGCTTTAAAATTAGAATATTTGTTTCTGAAATTTATTTAGGCAATGTGTTGTCTGCTGTCTCTGTTGATTGGAATCTTGAAGCAAAATGTCCATGGATTGCTCTGAGCATGCTTTGCACAGTAAGTGTTAACCTGTCCTTCACAGATAGAGACAGTAAATGTCGCACTGATGTGTGTGGAAGGATTGGGACGGGGTGTTCTCTTGTAATGAGACATCTCACACTGAACTGGGCATCCTAATGATGTGATGAGGCTCTGTATAAATGCAAATTTTTTTGTTGCTTTGCCAGGCCATGCCTTAGAATGAGATCCAAGTTACTTGCAAAGATTGCAGAATTGTCCTTCTCACATTCATGAAGTAGCTATCTATCTTTGTGAGGAGCATACAGGAGACAAAGCTCCTTCTGTAAAGTGGTTCTGTAGTTTTCTATGGTTCTATGGTCACATGCAGGTTCTGCCAGATAGTAGATGGGTGACCGCAAGGAAGGGCAGGCAGGGCAGGAGTCCCTATGGCTATTTCCCCTCTCTAACTGGTGTATCGCTTTGGATACTGCAGGGGTGGGATGGCCTTTCAGAAGAAAGCAGCAGCAGCCAGATCATTGGCATCATGGCTGGCTCTGCTGTACAACAGGGAAGGTCAAAGTCCAGACAAGCAATAGTAATAAAGGACTCGACGGTCAGGAGGACAGACGGTCCTTTCTGTGCCCATGAACAAGCCTTCAGGATGATGTGTTGCCTCCCAGGTGATAAGGTCAAGGATGTCTCGGAATGGGCACAGACCATTCTGAAAGGGGAGGGTGAACAGCCAGAGGTCACAATTCATGTTGGTACTAACGACTTGGGTAAGAGAGAAGGGTCCTGCCCCATCTCTGCAGGGATATCCTGCCCCACTAATTTGATGAAGTTATTTGAGGAGGTAAGTAAGAAAATTGATGAAGGCAGTGCAGTAGGTGTAGTTTGCATGGACTTCAATAAGGCTTTTGATAAGGTCCAGCACAGTACACTGGTCCAGAAGGGTAAGGCACAAGGCGTGTTGGATCCAAAATTGGCTTGGTGATAGAAGACAGGGGGTAGTGGTTGAGGGGTTTTACCTGAATAGAAGTCTGTAATCAGTGGTGTACCACAGGGATCAGTGCTGGGACCATTGTTGTTTGTAATAATAGTTATTGGATCAGAATGTAGGTGGTATGGTTGGGAAGTTTGCAGATGGTACCAAAATTAGTGGTATAGTGGACAGTGAAGAGGGTTGTTTAACAGAGCAGCCGGAACACTGAGCAGAGATGGAATTTAATCCAAACAAGTGTGAGATAATGCATTTTGGGACATGAAATACTTACAGCACATATATAATAAATGGCAGGGACCTTAAAAGTGTTGATGTACAGTGGGACATACAGGTCCAAGTTCATAGCTTCCTGAATACAGACGATCGGGGAGTAACAGAGGTATTCGGCATGCCTGCTTTCGTAGTCAGAGGCATTGAGAATAAGAGTTGGGACGTCATGTTGCAGCTGTACAAAACATTCTTCAGGCTTTACTTGGAGTATTGTGTACAGCTCTGGTTGGCACACTACAGGAAGGATGTGGTAGCGATAGAGTGCAGAAGAGATTCACCGGTTTGTTACCTGGAGTGGAGTGCTATAGTTATTAGGAGAGGTTGGATAGGCTGGGTTTGTTCTCACAGGTACGTAGGAGGTTGTGGGTGACCTTACAGAAGTTCACAGAATTATAAGTGCCGTAGATAGGACAGATCGTCAGAGTCTTTTTCCTCGGGTGGTGGAGCCTAGGACTAAGGCCACAGGTTTAAGTTGAGAGGGGAGAAATGTAAAGATCTGGGGGGTAAGTTTTTCCACACAGAAGGTGGTGGTTATCTGGAACAAGCTGCCAGAGGAGATGGTGGAGGCAGATCCAGTTATAACATTTAAAAGGCATTCAGACAGGTACTTGGATAGGAAGGGTTTAGAGGGACACGAACCTAATGCAGGCAAATGGGATCAGTGTAGGTCGGCGTCATGGTTGGCTGTGTTGTACCATTTTATGATTCTATGAAATGTGATGCCTTCCATTACTAGGAAATCTCAGCTCGAGAACAGACAGGCGATAATTCCATGAGTAGGATTCACGTTTGGATATATGTTCTGAAGTGAATTACACAGTCTCTGGCTTTCCTAAGCGAACAATGTATGCAAACAGGATCTTGAAAGTTTCAGTGTATCAAACTGTAGATGGTCAGTATGGATGTGTTGGGCTGAAGGGCCTGTGTCTGTGTTGTTGGACTCTAACTGTATGATCAAGTTATTAGATGAAGTTTGAAAGCTTCAAATTATTGCAGACTCTACAAGGAAATAAAAATAAATGCATTTCAGTATTCTGTCTTTTATTTAAAATAAAAATGCTGTAAATACTCAGGTCAGGCAGCAGACGTGGAGAGTGAAATAAAATTAATGTTTCAGGTTGATTACCTTTCAGCATTTTCTCTCCCTGCAGCAACTCCCCGCACTGCTGAGCATTTCCGGTGGTTTTGTGTCCGTTTCAGAATTCCAGCATTTGAAGTATTGCAGCATTTTATCTCTGCTGTTTCATTGATGTGTATGTTTCAAAGCTGTTTCCCTAACCTGAAAACATAGCAGCCTACTGGAGACCAGTAATCTAATGAACAGAAAATGAAACTACTGATAACATAAACACTTCTTAAAGTTGTAGCAATATTTACTGACTTATTCTCTCATGTTCTTTGAAATATGTGTTTGATTGTAGAGTGGAAGTGGTCAGCCTCTAAGCCCCGCATCACAGCAGTCACAGGAACTCAGCCCTTCCCAGATACAGAGTGGAACATCAACACAAAACCAGGTCTTACAACAGCAACCAACAGCTACAGTACAGCATACGTACCTTCCCAGCACATGGGGAACCTTCCGCAACTACTGTAAGTCTTTGTTGTATACAGACACTCCTGGAAGCAGAGCCACTCAGGCTATATTCTTTCAATAACCCAGAATTACAATCCTCTCTCTCCACTTCCCCATTCATAAAACTACGTGGTTGTTTGAAAACCTCAAATTCCAAGTTGAATTTCCTGCTATTCTGAGATTATTCCAATTACTTTCTCAGCATCTGCTGTCTGGATCTGAACAAATCGTGCATAAATTTACATTAATATGTCACTCAGAATCAGTTCAGTTCTGAAACTGAGGGAGATCTCATTGAAACCTACCAAATACTGAAGGGCCTGCATAGAGGGGGCATAGAGAGGACATTTCCATCAGTAGAGAGTCTAGGATCTGAGGGCACAGCCTCAGAGTAAAGGGATGTCCCTTTAAAACTGAGATGAGGAATTTCTTCAGCCAGAGGGTGGTGAATGTGTGGAATTCATTGCCGTGGAGGGCTGTGGAAGTCATGTGATTGGGTGTCTTTAAGGCAGAGGTAGTTAGGTTCTTGACTGGTGAGGGGGTTAAGGGTTATGGGGAGAAAGTGAGAGAATGGGGTTGAAAAAAAAAATCAGCCATGATTGAATGGTGGAGCAGACTTGATGGGCTGAATGGCCTAATTCTGCTCCTACATCTTATGGTCTTATAAAAGCAGACAACACTGGAAATTCTCCGCAGATTAAGCAGCATCAAAAGTTGTGATGAAAGTTCAACTGATGGTTAACCTGTTTCTCTTCACAGATGCTGCTTTACTTGCTGAGTACTTGCAGCATTTTTCTACCTTTAGAATTCTAGCAGCTGTAAATTGGATGTGTGATCTGTTGTCCATGGCTTCGTCCATGGGTCATGTAGAGGAGGAAGGATATGTCACTGATGTAAATTTGTAGAAAAATTCCTTCACTAAATGGGTAATGATGAAATGTTGCTCCTTCATTGAAAGAAATATTTAAACCAGCTCAAGTTACCCAGGATTGTGAAAAATATGTTGACCCAAAAACTGCAGTGAGTTCACTCAAGTTTGGTGCCATCATTACTGTAGCTATTACCTGAATGGAGAAAGACTCCACCATTTGTTTCTCATTAATTGTCCTGTAATATATAAATCTAACCTTCCACAAGGACACACTTCACCTCTCTTTCTGAGAGCACTGCCTCATTTTGATACCTGCTCTCGTGCACACCTGGGTCACTCAATTTAAGTTAACGTATCCATTTATTTAATGCAATGTTGTCTGCTCAGGGCTTTCCTGCCTGTGAATTTTGTTTTGAAGTGTAACAACAGCTATTCTGTGGACAGTGAAAGAAATGAATTATCAGCTTATTTGCTTTTGATAGTATTGGAAATGGAAAGAACGTTGGTCAGTACAACAGCACTTAGAATAGTGGTATGTCATCTTCCAGTTTAAATGTACTTGGGACAAGAGTTGCCCTTTCAGTCCCTTAAGCCTGTTCTACCATTCAGTGAGCTCATTGCTGATCAGTCTCTTGGCTTCGTACCTTGTCTAATAAAACTTAATTAACCTTGGTTTTAAAATGTTCAATTCAGTCACAGATTCAAGTTCTCTTTTGTAAAGAGAGTTCCGCTGCCTCTGTGTGGAAAAAGTGTTGACTGACAGCAGTCAGCAGGGCCATCGCTGTGAATGAACAAGCTGTAATTTTAAGGTTCTCCTGGACTCTCCCACCAAAGGAAATAGTTTATTTGTCTCATAATCTACTGTGAATTAATCACCCCTTAATCTTATTCATGGAAATTCAAGACTACATCTAGTAATGCGTTGATGATTATTAAACCCTTTCTGATTCTGCACAGGCATTTTTCTTGTAAATTACATTGCTCTTTCTTGAAGCTTTGCAAGTGCTCACTGTCCTGCAGCGCTCAAACTGAATGCAGTACAATAAATGTAACTACACCTTCACTTAACTGTGATCTGACTTCTATCCCTTTGTGTTCTGGTTCTGATGAACCCCACCTGCCACAGTTCTTTTTATCATAAATGTATGAAATGCTGAGGTTTTGGCACAGATCAACGACGACACTACCTGTCACATTCTTCCACTCCGGGCATCCCTCTTCCCTAAATCTCAACTCCTGACTGTTTCCTAATCCATGTTACCTCTTTGAACAGGCAAGTGGGACCTTCGCTTAATGTTTCATGCAAAATTGATGTCCCAAACAGTGCAGCAATTCCCTAGCATGAGCTGAGTGCCAGTCTAGATTAGCTGTATGGATTTTATCTTTTTACAGAGTTATCAAACCTGTGAAGAGAATTGTGCCCCAAGAAATGTTGGATAGTTTGATCTTCTCCGCAGTTCCCACCGCCTTCAGAGAGATTCTCAGCACGTAGAGTCACACAGCACAGAAATGGGCCCTTCAGTCCAACTGGTCCATGCTGACCAAGATTCCCATCTAAGCCCGTCCCATTTGCCTGCATTGGCCCATATCCCTCAAAACCTTTCCTATCCGTGTACCTGTCCAATTGCCTTTTAAATGTTGTTCATGTCCTTGTCTCAATCACTTCCTCTGGCAGCTCATTCCGTATACTGATCACCCTCTGTGTGAAAATGTTGCCCCTCAGGTTGTTATTTAAATCTCTCCCCTTTCACCTTGAACCAATGCCCTCTCGTTCTTGATTCCCCAACCCTGGGAAAAAGACTGTGCACATTCACCCTTTCTATGCTTCATGAATGATCACCCCTCATTCTCCTATGCTCCAATGAAAAAAGTCCCAACCTGCTCAACCTCTCTTCATAACTCAGTCCCTCAAGTCCCAGCAACATCCTCGTAAATCTCCTCTGCACTCTTTCCAGCTTAATGTCACCTTTCCTATAGCAAGGTGACCAAAACTGAACACAGTATTCCAAATGCAGCCTCACCAACTCCATCTTTCATTTATTCAGTTTGAGTGCAAGCACTGAGCCAATCTGGCCTTGATAGGTGCTGATCAAAATGAATTAAATTTAAATGGTGCAACCTACAAATGAGGGGATCATCTGATTCATAATTTACTCATTTATCAATTAAGCTGCCAGTCTTTTCACATGTGAGATATTTTATTACAGATGTAAACTTTTACAGTTATCACACACCAGAGTACTTTAATATTTCCAGTCGAAACCTCACTTACGCTCTAGAAGCAAGGTCACCCCAGCCTCAGTTGTTGAGATGTAATACACATGATGCCACTTAGCTATATAGACACTTGAGGCATATGTGGATGGGACTCGAACTCAACATCAGCAAGACAAAGATCCCCTACCAACCTGTAGCCTTACTCCAACTCTGCCTTCAAACAATGAAGATCCACAATGTGACTTTGGAAAATGTGGACCACCTCTCAGTGAAGCATGGGTCAGTGATAAAGGTCAGCATCACCTTCAATGGGCCAGCACAGCCTTTGTCCATCTGATGAAAAGAGGGTTTGAAGATCAGGAGCTCAGACTCTCCACAAAGCTCATGAATAACCAGAGTGTCAGTGGTCCCTCCCCTCCTATTGGCCTCAGACACTTTAGAGATGCCACCTCAGAGAGAAATACCAATGTCACCCACTTCCAGGGCAACACCTCCAGCACTGAGGCTCTGATGGCACTCAGCTGGCACCATTGGACTGGCCATATCTTGCCCTACATCGGATTCCCAGAGTAGGCATTCTGTTCTGAACTCGGATACAGGAGCAGAGGACATGATTCAAAGGTACTTTCAAAGCCTCCTTTAAAAAGTGAAACATCCTCACTGATTTATGGGAATCTGTTGCCCATGACTGTTGTAAATAGAGAAAATGCCTTAAGGAAGCTCTTGAGAACTTCAAATCCATTTGTCAGGAGCACACTGAAGCCCAACATGGTGGCAGAGGGAATGCGCCACCTCACAAACTACCAACTTCACCAAACACCACCTGCCCCACCTGCAGCAGAGATCTTAGGGTTCCACACTTGGCTCATCAGTCACCCAATAACCCATGGAAATGGACTGGAAACAAGTCATCTTCAGTACCATGGGCTAGCTTATGAAGACCAGAGCACATTAACCATACACTGTCAACATGTTGTACATGGAAATCAGGCAACAAGAGGCAGCTTTTGAATGAATGTTGCCACTCTTGGCAATTTTTTGCTTGTCCTTCAGGCTGGTTTGCAGCTGCTATGTCCCGTATTGTTTCAATGTTGTGCCTGTTTTGTGGTGGTGGGGATCAGAGGTGTTGTTACTGACTTAATGAAGGAAAAAGATAAGATGGGCAGTAAATTTGATGATGTCAGAAATCACTGATCCCAACTGTAAAAATGGTTAAAATAAATACCCAGGCAAAGATGATAATTATTCCAGAAAAAGACCGAGAGACTTGAGGCACTAGTGATCATTTTAAGGAAGTTAATAGATGTTTGGGAGATGCTGGTAAATAGCAAGCAGACCATCGTTGTATCTATGCCAAAGATGGTGAAAGAGTGGACTTTCATAGTCTATAAATCAGAGAGAACTTTTGTGGTCGACAAATGAGAAAGCCTAATGGCTGAACCATCCCACATCTGGAGCACTGCATCCAGTTCCAGAAGCCAAGAAACAAGCTGAGGCAGTACTGTGCTGCATTCAGTACTGTACTGAGGCAGTACAGAGATGAGCCAAAAGAGGTTGATTGCAGTGAGAGGGATCCCAGATTTGGGGCGGCACAGTGACCAGCCAGCAGAGTTGCTGCACCCGCAGCACCAGAGATCCAGGTCCAATCCTGAACTTGGTCACTGCCTGTGTGGACTTTGCACCTTTTACCTGTGACTGCATGGGTTTCCTCCAGGAGCATCACTTCCCTCCCACATCCCAAAAGTGAGGGTTGGTGGGTTAATTAGCCACTGTAAGTTGCCCCTTGTGTGTGGGGAAGTGGTAGAATCTGGGGTGGGGGGAAGTGGAGAGTTGATGTGAAGAGAATAAAATGGAATTGATGTAGGATGAGTGTAAAATGGGTGGTCGATGGTTGGCACAGACTCAGTGGGCTGCAGGGCCCGTTCCCTCATGGTATCTCTCCGTGATTCTGAGTCTGAGTTAAAAGGTAAGTCTGGGCTGACTGAAGTAAAGGTATCCTTGGGCTTCTCTTGCTCATCCTGCACACATTGCTCCTCAGTGATATCATCTAAATTCTTCAAACATCATTGTGTGAAACCTGCTCTCCACTTAAAAATTGTTCTGTTTTTCTGTTCTTCCTTGTAAATAATTTCACATTATGTCCAACTGCCACCTTGACTAAGAGGGAACATATTTCTCAAATCTGGCTGTCTTCATAAACATTACCATCTTCTCTGCCGGCTACATGATGGCATACAAGCTGTGATCCATCTCAGACCCTTCCCAGTACAGACACAGGTTGGGGTCAAGCACGGCTGCATCATTACAGTAACCCTCTTCCTCGCTGCAAAACTGCACCCTGCCATGATAAGCTTCCTGGTGGAGTAATGTACAGGATGAACTGGGAACTGGAAACTGTCAACCTCTGTCATCTCCACTGCAGTACCTGGATCACCCCAACCTCTGATTTATACTATGCAGCTAACAGAGTATGTGTATTTGGAGACCAAGCTCCAAACCATAGTTAGTTCTTGCACGAAAGCTTACAAAGGGGATGGGCCTAGCATTGAACATCCAGAAGTCTTTCACCAACCTCTACCCACACCCCCCCCCCAACCCAATGCACAATGCCAGCCACTCTCCACCTTCTTTATGATCAAGATCTTGTGACAAGACCCTAGAAAACCAGAAATCAGATATCAAATCTTCAGAGCCACCTCTCAGTGAAGGCAGACGTTGGTGGCAGTTTTCGCCATGTCAACCTTCAGCCAACTGAAGAAATGAGTGCACAAAGAACCAGACCTCAAAAATGGATTGAGTTTATGGTTTCCTGAACAGAGATGAGGACACTGTACAAGAGGTACCTCAAAGTATTGGCAAAGGCCAGCAGGTACGGGATTGAAAACAGCAGGAATAAGAGAGTATTGGTCAAGGGTAATGGGTTGTTGTGAGCTGAGTGAAGGGTGATGCTTCTTCTGCCGAGATGTCATCGTTTCTCTCCCATTGTGTACGGTGAAATGGTCAATTGCTTCAATTCTTTGTGGGAGCTCTTTCCAGGATTTATCATTGCTGAATTTTATTGTGGAATTCAGTGGCTTAACATGTTAAACTCTCAGTGCAATAACCCACCCTTTGCTTTGCCAATCTGATCGCTCAGCTGGGTTAGTGAATCAAAGTGTTGTCTCACAGGCCAACGTCCCCAAATGTGATCAGTTGTCTCCAGTGGGATGGCCACATCATTTGTGGGCCTTCCACCAGACACCTGAAACAAACACTCTTCTCTGCACGTCAGCAGAGCAATGTAATTCCAGGAGTGGAGAGAAAACACTTAAGGAACATTCTTAGAAAAAATGTAACGTCTCATGGAGAATGCAGCCCACAACCGCTCAAAGGGAAGGAGCATCCAGGAAAGCACTGCAACTGTGACAGGCGCATGCAGAATAAATGCACAAACAGTGGTAGGAGTGCACATCCTGCCAAACAACACACCTACCCATTTGGTCCAGCACCTCCTGCCTTGCTTGTGGCAGAATCTGCAGGTCCCATGTTCACCTTGAAACTCGCAGAACTGGAGTGTAAATGTTTCATCAGCCAAAAGGGATTGCTTAAGGAGAATATTTTCCCAGCCAGTTTTGTATTGTCAGCAAATTTGGATGCCTTCACATGAATCCCTTCTTCAGTGAAGATTGTATGTTGCTGAGGTCCTGCCCAGATCCCTGTATCACCTCACCAGTTACATCCTGCCAACCTGAAGATGATCCTTTTATTCCTACTTTCTGTTTCTTCCTGTTAACCAGTTCTACAATATATGCTGATGTTACACCAACCCCAGGAACTTTTTAGTTTATACCAACCTTTTCATTTGTGAATTTATCAAATGCCTTTTTAAAACCTAAATGTACCACATCCATTGGTTCCCCTTTATTTAACCGAGGATGCACATGACCCACCTCTTGAATGGAAGTGCTGCCTGTTAATCAGAAGACCCAGGCCAGTATGATTGATATTGCCTTTACCATGTGATCACTTGTTTACTTTTTCTCACATTAAAGGCAGTGTTTTAACTGGAACGTCTTAGCAGCTTTTGGAAGTTTCCGTTGAGGTGTGTAATCATAGCACAGCACAGAAGGAGGCTGTTTCACCCATTATATCCATGCTGGCTCTTTGGATGCCTGGTTGATTCAACTTAATGTTATTCCAGGAAGTTTTAAACATTTCTGCCTCAGCTCATCTACTGAGACCCTTATCCATGTCTGTCTTACCTCAAGACTGGTCTGTCCCAATGTTCTCCTTGTCATCCTCTCAGTTTCCAACCTTTGAACTCAGCTAGATTCCTGCTGCAATATCCAAACTTCCATCTATTGCTCTTGTGCTCTGTGACCTAAACTGGCTCCTGGTTCAGCAACATCTCAATTTTAAAATTATCACTTTTGTTTTCAAGTCCAAACATTAATTTTCTGTGGTTTCTCCCATAACTTTGCCAGCCCCTATTTCTGCAGCTACTTCTGGCCCTGTGACCCTCTGAAATCTCTGTGTTCTACATTCTGGCCTGTTGTGTCAACTTCCCATTTCTTTTGACTTGCCCTAGGCAGCCCTTCCTTCGGCTGCTTGGGCCCTCATTTAGGGGGAAGTTCTCTCACTAATGTCTCCCTGTCACTCTGCAATGAATGATGTGGAATTAGGGAATATTGAGGAACAGTGGGATCTCCGTGTATAAGGATCACTGAAGGAGGCAGCACAGGTAAATAAGGTCATGAAGAAGGCATATGGGATACTTGCTTTCATTAGGCGGAGCACATAATATAAGAGCAGGGCAGGGGGTACAGCTGGTAGATATTAATAAACTTTTCCCCATTACAGTGGTGTCTATGACCAGAGGGTTTGGGTTTGAGGTGAGGAGCAAGAGGTTTAGAGAGGATCTGAGGAAGATTTTGTTTCACCCAGAGCGGTTTCCATCAGGAACGCACTGCCTGAGGAGGCGGGGGAGGTAGTAACTCTCACAACATGTAAGTAGTATCTGGGTGAGCACTTGAATCACCAAGGCACAATAGGCTTATGGTCCAGCATGCTGGGTAAATGGGATTAGTATAGAGAAGTAGTTGATGGCCAGTATGGTCACGATGGGCCGAAGGGCCTGTTTCTATACTGAATGACTCTACGACCTCTCTTCAAAATATTTCATAAAACCGATCTTTTCAAGCAAACTTTTGGTCACTTGTTCTAATATTTTCTGCTGCAGCTCAATGTCAAATTTTGTCTGGTATCATTTTTAAAAGATGCCTTGGTATGTTTTACTATGCCAAAGGCATTGTATGTTTGTGAGTGTTTGTTACCGTTGCTGGGGCTGCTGGCTATACTGTGGAGCTCTATGTTCACTCACACACTGTTCCAATTCACAATGAAATTCTTTCCGTTTTTCTTTGTGTTGCAGCTTCTGAGATTCAGATGATGACCATTCCTCAAACGCAGTACGTTATTGCAGAGGCTCCTGTAGCCACAGTGAACAGCGGCCAGATGAAGGCAGTGACACAGGTAAGTGTTTATTTTGGCTTGTTGACCATATCAACAGGATATTGCAGCTTCTAGTGTTGACATGTTTTTCCCTGTATTTGAAAACGCCAGAGAGTCTCTCAGCACAGAAAGGGGACCTTCAGCCCAACTGGTCCATGCTGACCAAGATGCCCATCAAAGCTAGTCCCATTTGGCCCATATGCCTCTAAACCTTTCCTATCCATGAACCTATCTAAATGCCTTTTAAATGTTGTTAATTTACCTGCCTCAACTACTTCCTCTGGCAGCTCGTTCTATACACTGACCATCATCTGCATGAAAAAGTAGCCCTCAGGTTCCTATTAAATCTCTCCCCTCTCACCTTAAACCTGTGCCCTCTAGTTCTTGATTCCCAAACCCTAGGAAAAAGACTGTGCCCCTCATGATTTTATATACCTCTAAAAGATCACCCCTCATTCTCCTACGCACAATGATGGAAGTCCCAACCTGGTCAACCTCTCTTCCTAACTCAGTCCCTTGAGTCACAGCAACATAAATCTCCTCCGCACTCTTTCCAGCCTAATGGCATCTCTCCTATAGCAGGGTGACTAAAACGGAACACGATATTCCAAATGCGGCTTCATCAGCGTCTTGTACAACTGCAATATGACATCCTAACTTCTATACTCACTCCTATACATATCCTTTTAGTGTTTTAACTGAAATGTTTAAGCAGCTCTGGGAGCTTTCATTAATATCTTTAATCATAGAATGATGCATCACGGGAGGAGGCTGATCAGCCCGTTGTCAGTGCTGGCTCTTTGGTTGAATTATGTTAGATGCAGACCATGTGCTGTACCCCCACTGCTGCATTGTGTATTGTTTTTCCTCGTGTTTATTCAATTCTTTGAATATCACCTCCACATTCTTCCAACACCTCAGGCAGTGTATATTGCTGTTGGGCACATAAAACACCAGTCGCCTTTAATGTGTGGTTACTGACCCATCTGCCCACAGTCTTTCCTTATGTGCTTTCAGTACTGTACATGGTTTTTCAAATCCTCCCTTAAGTATCTCTGCTCTGAGAACACTGACAGCTTCTCCAGTCTCTCCATGCGACTTAGCAACTGATACCATTTTAAACAATCCCTTCTGTGTCCTCACTAAAGCCTTCACTATGGTGTCTTGCTTGGAACTATACATAATATTCCAGCTGATGTCAACTAATGTTTAACATTTTACATAGGTTTAGCGAGGTTAGTTTGATCGGTTACAAAATTGGGCCACTTAATACTATTGATTGTGCACCACAGGTATTGATTTGCTTCTAACCGTGAGCACACATTTTGAGCACAGTGTGCCACTCAGCAGGTTTACATCTGCCTCAGCTGGCTGCATACGGTGCTGGGTCAGGAATTCAATGTGTCCCTTTTTGCTGTGAAGAATGGTGGTGGTCCGGCTCAGTCTCTAGCCTGACTGGGAGAAAGAGTGAAGGTCCAAAAGAGTAGGGGAGAAGGTAGCTCTGGCTCAGAGGGCTTGCTCTGTGTTTAGTGACCACAGGTCACAGGAGAATTGTCTGTGCACCCCACTTTCTGAGGAGGTGGTCATGGAGATCTGCCAAACAGTGTGTCACAGAGACGTACCTGAACTATCACCTGTGGCAGTCAAGGTCACAGTGGCCCCTAATATTTGTGCTCCTCTCTCCTTCCATGCTGGAGCTGGAGATGTCAATAATGTCTTCTAGTATGCCGCCTGTCACTGCAGGTCAGGGAGATGTACAGGCTGTCTGCTCAAGGTGGAGCAAATTCCTCTCCCAGTAGAGAGTCAGTTGGTCTGTGTCTGAGGGATCCATCATTTCCCTAATTCTCTCCATGTTTCTTCCTCAAACTCCCTTTCTCTGTGAGGTGGAGTGTAGACTCCACCTGTTAGTCTGATGGCTGCATTAGCAATGAACTTCCAGGATCCCCCAGCTTCTGGGAAGACGGTCATTATCGTGCAGTCACGCAGGATGAATTGGGCCCTTCAGCTCTTCCTGGTCCATGCCGAGCATCAAGCATCCACCTGCGGGAAATCTACACCGATCGCATCTTATTCTCCCCACATCCTCATCAGCTCCCCCCAGATTCTACCACTCACCTACATACTAGGGGCAATTTACAGTGGCCAACTAACTGCTGTGTAATGAATTGACCTGTACGATCGGTGTGCAACACAAGTTTTTCACTGTACCTTGGTACAAGTGACAATAATAAACCAATACCAATACGTTCACATCTTTGGGATGTGGGAGGAAACCCAAGCAGTCACAGGGAGAATGTGCACACTCTACTCAGACAGCACCTGAATTGAGGTCAGGATTGAACCTGGTCTCTGGAGCTGTGAGGCAGCAGCTCCTCAAGCTGTGCCACCCTAAATGTAACAACACTTTTGAATAAGAGAGAAAAAATAGGGAACTGCGGACCAGTTTGCCTGACACCAGTGGTTGGGGAAAATGTAGCAATCTATTTTGAAGGACTTGGTAAAGACACTTAGAAAATCAAAAAAGACTGAACATGATCCTAAAGTGAGGAAAATTATGTTTAAATAAACTCCACTGTAGTTCATTTAAGAAATGGTTGATACTGCTATTGGTTTATCATTTTCACTTGTACCGAGGTCCAGTGAAGAACTTGTCTTGCATACCGATCGTACAGGTCAATTCATTACACAGTGCATTGAGGTAGTACAGGGTAAAACACAACAGTACAGAGTAAAGTGTCACAGCTACAGGGAAGTACAGTGCAGGTAGACAATAAGGTGCAAGGCCATAATGAGGTAAATTGTGAGGTCAAGGGTAAACCAATGGATTTACACCTGGAATTTCAAAAGGCATTCAGATTACATGGGAATCATGGCACAGAAGCAGTCCATGCTATCGATTATGCTTCATGAACTTTTTCCCATTTTTCCTCGTCTCAGTCTATCAGTGTGACCCTCTATTCCCCTCTCCCTTATCTCTCAACCCTCCCTTAAGTGCATCTAAAGCAATGGCTTCAATCACTTACTGTGGCAGTGGGTTCCATATTCTCGCCTGCTTTGGGTAAGTTCCCGATAGGATTTCTTGATGATTGTTTTATAACACCAACCTCTAGTTATGCTCTTCCCACAAGTGGAAACTTTCTCTGTACCCACACTGTCAGAACCTTCCACCATTTTAAAGATCTCCACGAGGTCACCCCCCAGCCTCCTTTTTGCTGGAGGACAGGGGTCTAGTCTATTAGTCCTTTCCTGATATGGATATCATTGCATTTTTGGGATCATCTTTGTACATCTTCTCTGCACCCTCTCTGGTGCCTCTACCTTTCTTACAATACACCAGTATCAATTCCAGTACGTTGTCACCGAACCAAGGTCTGATACTGGTTTTAGAGAGCTTACCTATTGTCAAATTCTGCCATCTAAAAATAAACATGAGGACTTGATTTGCTTTATTTAAGGCTTTGCTCACTTGTGGGACAACTTGTAGTGATTGGCATATTTGAATTCCCTTTACAGCACAGGAGGAGGCCATTTGGCCCATCATGTCAATGATAGTAGGACTTCTACAAGTTCCATTCCCCCACTTTCTTCTCTGTAACTGATTTCTCTCACATAGCTATCAATTCCCCCGATTGCAGCAGCCAGTTAATCTCTAGCCTGTCTTTGGAATGTGGGAGGAAACCAGTGCACCTGGGGAAACCCATGTTATGTACTTTAGTGGTGTCTGAATTAATACTAGTGCACAGTGACCCATGTGGGAGAGTGCTATATATTTTATCGAACATTCTTCTTGCATTTCTTCTGTTGTTATCCATGACCTTAAACCAGCACATGGAAGGCACACATGTTGTTGATCGAGTGAATCCCAAATAACAGCATTACTTTCACAAGCCACCTCATTCTCCTTGAAATTGTTCATGCAGAGAGTTCTGTTGCTGCTTCCAGCAAACTCTACCCAGTCTCCCTTCCCACTGACCTGCAACACAGATCACATTCAAACACAAATGTGCATCTTCCAAATAATATGCAACGTCTGTGCAAAAATGGCACTGGTGTGGTGGGCCGAAGAGCCTGTTCCTGTGCTGTATGACTCTCTGGCTTCTGACCAAACTGTAGCACTTCATATTTATGCAATATTCACAGGTCAATTATGTACCTGTTTATCAATGTTCTCATGGCATCATCTGCAGTCCTTCTCAGTATTGTCTACACTCCATAATGTGGCACAATCCATAAATTTAGAAAATCAAACAAACTGCAGATGTTAGAAATCTGAAATATAAACAAAAATGCTGGAAAACTGATTTCTGATGTAAATTGTGCCCAACTCTGTCCCTTTGGAACACCACAACCTTCTCTCTCCCACTGTGACTACTTACATTTTACTCTCTCTCAATGACGCGAAGCCAGCTGGCAGTCCATTCTGCTGCTTGTCCCCTGGCTCGGCAGTTTGTGACCTTTCAGGGACTCTTTCAGTTTGTGGGACTCTTTACTGATAGGCTTGAAAGACTGGATAAAGTAGATATTCTTCATTACCACTGTCTGCTCTCTGTGGTCTCTTCAAAAACTACAGTAAGACTTGTAGGGCAATTTTTTTCCTTTTGAAATTATACTGACAATTCATGGTTCATGTATCTAGATGTTCTGTTCTCTCTTTAGTCAGGAATTTTTTCTGTCACTAATGTTAAGCCGAGTGTTAACCCTATGATATCTTCTCGTCAGGTCACACAGCACAAGAGCAGGCCCTTCAGCCCACCCTGTTCCCCACATTAATCCTATTTTCCAGCACTTGGTCCATAGCCTTAAATGCCTTGGCATTTTGAGTGTTCGTTTTGAAACTTCTTAAATGTTGTGAGCGTTCCTGGCTCCATTATCACCCCAGACTGTGTGTTCTAGATTTCAACCACATTCTGGGTGAAAAAATTCTTCCTCAGTTCCCCTCTAAACCTTCCCTTTACTTTAAAACTGTGCACCCTGCTTTGGGGAGATGTTTCTCACCATTTAGACATAGGAGCAGAATTAGGCCATTTGGCCCATTGAGTCTGCTCCACTATTCGATCGTGGCTGATTTATTTTTCCCTCAACCCCATTCTCCCACCTTCTCCCCGTAATCTTTGAAACTTTACTCATCAAGAACCTATCAACCTCCATTTTAAATACACCCAATGACTGTCTCCACAGCCGTCTGTGGCAATGAATTCCACAGATTCACCATCCTCTGGCTAAAGAAATTCCTCCTCATCTCTGTTCTAAAGGGACGTCCTTCTATTCTGAGGCTGTGCCCTCTGGTCCTAGACTCTCCCACTGCTGGAAACATCCTCTCCACATCCACTCTATCCAGGCCTTTCAATATTCGGTCAGTTTCAATGAGATTCCACCCCCCCCCCCCCCCCCCCCCCCCACCCAACCATCTGTCCTTCTGACCTCCAGCGCCATCAAATGCTGCTCATACATTAACCCTTTCATCCCTGGGATCATTCTCGTAAACCTCCTCTGGTCCCTCTCCAACGCCAGCACATCCTTTGATATGGGGCCCAAAACTGCTCACAATACTCCATATATGGTCTGACCAGCACCACATAAAGCCTCAGCATTACATCCTTGCTTTTATATTCTAGTCCTCTCAAAATGAATGCTAACATTGCATTTGCCTTCCATACTACCAACTCAACCTGCAAGTTAACCTTTAGGGAATCCAGCACTAGGACTCCCAAGTCCCTTTGCACCTCCGATGTCTGAATTCGCTCCCCGTTTAGAAAACAGTCTATGTCTTTTATTCTTCAACCAGAGTGCATGACCATACACTTCCCTACGCTGTATCCATCTGTCAATGTTTGCCCATTCTGCCAAGCCTATTTTATCATGTGCTTCCAAGTACCCCGAAATCTTATCCTCAATAACGAACTCTAACATCTTACCAACCATTGAAGTCAGGCTAACCAGCCTATAATTTCCTTCCTCACAGTCTCTCCGCATAATGCCTCTGTCTACCTTAACACCAGCTGCTCCATCATCTGACCTAACACTCTGGTTCCCATCCCCCTGCCAACCTAGTTTAAACCCTGCCCACAAGGACGTTGGTCCCTCTTGAGTTCAGGTGTAACCTGTCCCTTTTGTACAGGTTGTACTTTCCCCAGAAGAGATCCCAGTGATCCAAAAATCTGAAACCCTGGCTTCTGCACCAACTCTTCAGCCATGCATTCATCTGCCATATTTTCTTATTCTTACCCTCACCGGCACATGGCACAGGCAGCAATCCAGTGATTACCACCCTTGAGGTCCTGCTTTTCAGCTTCTTTCCTAACTCCCGATATTCCCTCTTCAGGACCTAGTCCTTTTCCTATGTTGTTGGTACCAATGAGCACCATGACTTCTGGCTGATCTCCCTCTCCCTTAAGAATGCAGTGGACTCGATCTAAGATGTCTCTGACCCTGGCACCTGGCAGGCAACTTACCATCTGGGAATCTCATTCTCGTCCACAGAATCTCCTATCTGTTCCCCTAACCAATGAATCCCCTATCACCACCACAGTCTCCCCCCTTCCCCCCTGTGCCACAGAGTCAAACTCAATTCTAGAGACCTGGCCGCTGTGGCTTTCCCCTGGTAGGGTGTCCCCCCACCCAACAGTATATAAAATGATATACTTGTCATCGAGGGGAACGGCCACAGGGGTCCCCTGCACAGACCTGTTCCCTTTCCCTCCCCTGACGGTCACCCAGCTACCTGCATCGTGCAACCTAGGTGTGACTGCCTCCCGGTAACTCCTGTCCATCATCTCCTAGTTTCCTGAATGATCCAGAGTTCATCCAGCTCCAGTTCCCTAACAGTCTGTAAGGCGCTGCAGCCTGATGCATTTCTCACAGGTGTAGTCATCAGGGACACTGGAGGTCTCCCTGATTTCCAGCCTCCTGCAAGAGGAGCAAACTACTGCCCTGCCTGCCATTCCCAGTGCTCTGAACTGTGCAATAAGAAAAAGAGACCTTATCTGAGCCTCACCTTGGCCTCCGCTCACATACTCCGCCTCTTCACGCTGAAGCCTCTTGAGCCAAAGTCTCAAGACCCCACTCTTACACTGAGCCTCTCCTACAATGGCTGCTCCGTTTGAGCTTTCCTTTTTATTGGCAGCTGCTGCCCAATTAGTTAAGCAACGAGACTTGCTCTCCAAACTGCTTCCCGCTCTCAATCCTGTAAAATCTACTATATTCTTTATTAGTATGTTATATTCTTCTGTTCCCCCTTATCTATTATACTAATCACATCCTCAAAGAACTCTTAGATTTTCCTTTCCCTTCTTTCTTAAGTTCTAAGGTTACTTTAGTTGCCCCTCAGGAACAGTTCTGTTTCACTCCTTTTCATTTTATCTTCCCAAGTTCAGTCCATCAGAAGCAGATTTTCTGCAATTTATTAACAGATTTTATCTCTTATCATCTCAGAGTTTTATATTGTGGTCACTGTTGCCTTACTTGCTTTTTCTGCTCTGGTTCATTCCCCATTACTGGAACCAAAAGCAAATCCTCTCTTGAATGGCTTTTTGTAAATTCAGATTAGAAAGGAGGCCTTTACGCATTGTATTAATTCCATACTCTTTTCTCCTCAACCTGACTTTTTAGTTAATTAAATTCTTTAATTTGTCAGCACATTTCTTCCCCATCTCCTTCCCCCGTGAGGTGGTCTATAGACCACACCTATTAGGATGATTGCTCTTTTTTCTGCTGCCATTATGTTCCCCCTGTTTTCTAGTTCTGCTATGTCTGCTGTGTTCAGGGGCAACTGGGATATCAAATAGTCTGGGCAGTTGTTTGGAAAAGAGATGTGGTTTGGCAACAGTTAGTGGTGAACACTGTAGATGAGGGGTTTGATGTTCCGAATATCTAAGAGGAGGATATTTTGGTTCACATAGGACTGGATGTCAAACGACCAGTATGCTGATATTTAGAACTTCATGATCAATGCACAATCTTTGACATGTTTTCTCCCCTCAGACTCACTATGTGATATCAGAAGGACAGACTGAGATGGACTTGAAGCAGAACTCGAGACTTGATGTGCCTCAGACACAGACAGACACGTCCCTACAGCAGCAGAATGCGCAATTCATCATTACCTCAACAGCTAATGGGAATGGAACTACTGAGGTGCCAATCACAAAGCCCTAGCAGTCACTTGCTGGACACTGTTCCTCCCCAAATTCATACCAGCTCCACTGGGAGTGGAGCTGCACCTTGTGGCATGCATTTTATAAAAGGAAAGCGAGAGAGCAGAGACTTAGGTTTACAGCTTTTCCCTTCCACACGTCCCTTCCCTCATCACCTACCCTTCAGATGAAGTATTAGAGCAAAGGGCAGGAAAGCAAGAAATTGGGGTTGCTGATGATAGTGTGAGCTCAGTGAGATCGAGCTGATTACGTCATTGCAAAGGAGTTGGACCCTGTTTTTAGAGAAATGATTGAGGAAGCTGAAAGAAATCAGGTGGCAAAGCACTGATGAACTGACCAGCTCTGTTCACAAACCCTCACAACCAATCGTTCCAATTGCCTTTTGACCAAGGAAGCTGCGTGTCTACGACCTGCTGAGAGAGACTGCGCCCCAGATGAACTCTGATGTCATTTGGGAGTATAAAGCTGAGGACATGGTATTATTAATCAAAAGTCCACTAAGGCTGCAGAGCTGGAGACAGTGAGCTGGATTCTCAGTGACTAAAGTTAGGGTGAGTTTGTAAGAGACAAATCAACAGGAAAATTCATTGCTGAACTTGTGCCATTTCTCAGGCTGAGACACTTGCCTCCTCCTGTGGGTCATGTTCTTTTCTGGGTCTGTTCCCCAGACTTGGACTGGGATGAGTGCAGTCTGGTCGGCTTGAACCCGAGGCAAACATAGCAAGCACACACGCAGACCGGAGCATGCTAGGGTCTGGAGATGTATTCTCTTCACTCGTTCTAAACAGACCAAGATGGAAAAGTTTTAATGAATGAGATTTTAATGCTTTATTATTTAAAAGTTTATGTTAATTGCAAACTTCTGTGATTGTATAATTAGAGAAGCTCTGTTCTAAAAGTGTTTAAAGATCAATAAAAATATAAATGTGGATTCTGTGACTCTGCTCTTCTCTCCAGCATGTATCCTACCCCACTGATTGCTGCTTACCTCCAACACCCCTGTGTGTAAGGAGCCAGGATACTGCAAAGAGGAGGGCAGGACCACAGATCCAAAGTCTGGGCTCCTTAAATTGCAACGATTTGGAATGTAATTTCAACTCCTGGGTTATCATCTGATTTTCTTTTTCATTTGCTGACACTGTGATCTCCTGAAAATGAAGGTTGGTGTTCTTCTGATCAGAATATTACGGGATGGGGCAGGAGCCTCTTCACCTGCTGCATTGTCTTTCAGGAAATGTTGACCTTTTTGGCTGAAATTCTACTGATAGAAGTTTACTAAGGACCCAAAACTTAACACTATTTAAATTATTGTAACTCATAATTCAGGCTCATGAATGATTTCCAGTTCCTTGTGCTTCCTGTGGGTCTGTCCCTGCCCTCGTATGTGTGTGAATTGGCAGTGATACACCCACTAAATGTGCGACAGCAACTGGACATTCCAAACCTCAGCACTTCTGCCAGTGTTAATGTGGCAAAGTATTGCTTCAGATCTTTAAATTTTATTCAGTTATCAGAACATTTATTTGGCAAAAGCTGAATATAACAGACATGTTATATAATTGCATATTTATTAACTTGGAAGAGTTACAGGGATTTTGAATACTGCATCACTTCAAAAAAAAATCCAAATAAACTCCGAATGTTGTCTTGACAGAAGGAACTGAACTGCAGCCATGTTTAACATCTCATGCCTTGTCATCGGATTTTGAAGAATAACATAAACCCAAAATTGGCATTGTTTGTTGTTGCTGTTGTGTAAACCTGACAATGAAGTCTGCCCCTTGCATTATCACAAGGCGATGCACATGTTGGATTTCAACAACTTTCACAGGAACAGCCCTTGTAAGAAGAAATGTTTTCGAGGCTGCTTATTGATCCATTAGGCAAAGGTCAAACAAGAAGAGACTGGGAGAGTTGAGCAAAAATTTGACCAAAGGAAGTGCAGGGAAAATGGGTTGAGACCCTTTCTATGGATGGAAAGAGAAGAGGGGAGGTAGCCAGTATAAAGAAGGGAAGGAGTGGGGCATGAGGTGGCAAGTGATGGGTAGACCAGGTGAGGGGGAGTTGGGCAGTTGACTGGCAGATGTAGAAGGGAAGGATGGGGAATAGCAACAGAAGCTGGGGGGGGGGGGGGGGGGGCGGTGACGATGTGTTGCAGATGATGGAATCTGATGGGGAAGGAAGGTGGAGCAATGGAACCAAATAAAGGAGATGGGGTGGGCAGATGTAGTAGGTGTGGGAGGGGAAAGTAACTGCCCACAGACCAGGGCGCTGCCGATAAGGTCTGGTGGACTGGTCACTACCTTGCAGAGGCCAGACGGCAGTTCTCGGACACCTTGTACCTACCTCAAACCATGACCTCATCAACAAGCATCAGGTCACTATCTCCCGTACCACCACGGACCTCATAACTTCTGGAGATCTCCCCTCCACAGCCTCCAACCTGATGGTTCCCCAACCCCGTAATGCCCATTTCTGCCTC